>NC_088847.1:5670323-6870323 GCF_904066995.2 Poecilia reticulata | reverse complement strand
CTGTAACAAAAATGTTTTAACATTTACAGTAAATTACGGGCAGCAGGGCTGCCAGTCAGGTTAACGCAACCTTTACAGTAACCTGACCGTCATTTAATTACATTTTACACGGACAGGAGGACAGATACGGAGAGGAAAACTCAGAGACACAGTGTTACTAATGTCTGTCCTCGTGTCTGAAAGACAAACAGGAGGACAGAGTCAGTGACAGTTTGCCCTGTTTGCTTAAAATGTTGCTCCGTGTTGCTTCATTTGCTCACACCGCAGCATCGTGTGAACCAAACAGGTAACGTGAAAATGACCACATGGTGTGGAGCTTTAAATTAAATGCACAAATGGAGGATTTTTTTTTGTGAAATCATGAATTCTGAATGTGGTCTGAATTTTGTCTCGATCAGTTTTTGATCAGAAGGAAAACTGGAAACAAATGTAGGAGAGGAGTGAGATGTAGATGGGTTGGTGTTACTTTGTAGCCAAGCTGATGCCACAAGGGACAAAAGTTGATTTGTGTGCTGTTTTATTTATGTTATTTTAAATGATGACTCATTTCACTATGTGCAAAGTTTTAAAAAAAATTTTTTTATTAGTAGACATCAAAATGTTGCCAGCCATGGGACATTTTGATTTGTTGCAAAAGCGGTGCATGAAAAAAAACTGCAAACACACACAATATAATCCTAGAGCAAGAAAATGTGACAGAGGGGGGGGGGAAAGCAGCTTTTTTTCCCCTGCTTTTGGTTTACAAGCAAACTGACAAGCCAGTTCCTGAATCATCAGATCCAACAAACAAGAAATTTGTCGTTTAATTTAAAAGTTACTGGAAGAATGTTTCCTTAAAGGGAATTACCATCTGCTGCCAGCCTGTTGAGAAAAAGCAAACAAGTCAGTCGTACCTCTTGGCCTTCAGTAATGATCATAATACCTTTCAATACGCTCAAAAAATAACGTTTGATTTTTCTATAGTCATGTCAACAATTTCCGCAAAATTGTGTTATGTTCAGTATGTAAATGGAACTTGGCTGTATTTAATAAAAATAAATAAAATACTTTGCACCTCCTACAAAACTGACTGAAATTAGTGTGGGAATCACTGAATTTTGCTTCACTTATGTCATTTTAATTGCTATACCAGTAGTAATTTTATCTTACTAAACAAAGATGTCAACAACAACCACATAGTGTAGTTAAGTAAATTCAACTTACACCACTTTCATTTTGTGGAACATGAATTTATTTTTGGATTTCATCTTAAAAGCAGGCACATCTTTGCATACAGCCATGGAGGAAATGACATTTTGATTAACTCTGGAATATTATAGTTCTTTGGAATATCATAGTTGACTTGACCCAGTATTGAATTAAATACTTTAATTTCTGAACTATTTCTCAGTTGAATACATATGAGTATATATCTTGTTAATATGAATTGGCTATTGAAACTATCTTATATTAAACCCCGCCGACATTCAACCTTAACAGCCTCATCAGTATCCAGAGGTCGATTTCACTTCAGAATAAACGGCTGCATTGGCTGCTGCTGGACTGGAGCTTCCTGTAGATGCAGAGAGGAATCAGGTGAGACGGTTACATGGACTAGGACAAAAGTGAAATAGCTCTGAACCATGAAGGGAGCGAATACTTAAGCTATCATGTAAAGTTAAAAAAAAATTTAATTGTAATTATTTTTTGTAAGAATCCATTTTTACTTCGACAATAAAGAGGTTGTTTTGTAATAGCTTTTCAAGTGAAATTTTGTCCTTGAAATAGTCAACAAAAATTCAACTTAAAGTGCCAAAGCAAACATTCCTATCGTCAACAAGTGTTTGGTTTGTGTCAAATGTTCTGGGTGTTGTGAGTCCGTAAAGCCATGTGGGATTCTGATTGGTTAAAACTGATAAACAGAAGCATATTAAAGCTCAAACTAGGACAAAGTAAATGAAAGATGTTGAATCTGAGTGACTGAACCTGTAGTCTACACACACAACTATTGAAAGCTTTAGATATATATGTAAAAAAAGTTCTGACAAGTTCTAACCAAATGACGTCCAATGGTTACTGTTTCTAAGGGCTGCACAGTGGCGCAGTTGGTAGAGCTGTTGCCTTGCAGCAAGAAGGTTCTGGGTTTGATTCCCGGCCCTGGTCTTTCTGCATGAAGTTTGCATGTTCTCCCTGTGCATGCGTGGGTTTTCTCCGGATACTCCGGTTTCCTCCCACAGTTCAAAAACATGACTGTCAGGTTAATTGGCCTCTCCTAATTGCCCCTAGGTATGAGTGTGTGTGTGTGTGCATGGTTGTTTGTCCTGTGTTGCCCTGTGACAGACTGGCGACCTGTCCAGGGTGACCCCTCCTCTCGCCCGGTACACTAGCTGGAGATGGGCACCAGCAATCCTCCCGACCCCACTGAGGGACAAGGGTGTAAGAAAATGGATGGATGGATGGATACTGTTTCTGCTGACTGAACCTGCAGCTCCTGCTCCCACATTAGAATAAACAGCGCCCTCTTCTGGTGTACAATGGCAACTTGATAAAAAAGAAAAAATGCTTCTCAAGAAGCTGCTTTTCTGAAAAACATCTTGAAGCACAGAATTTTAGAGGAACTCACTCTTGTTTCCAGAGTTTTTAAATTCAAGGAGAGAGTAGGTGATGTGCTGGTCGCCGTTTGCATCTGAAACACATCAAGATCTCATTTCAGTCATTTGGAATTGGCCTGTTTTCAGCTTTATGTTGGACGTTACAGTGTTTCAGCAGGTAAACGTCACCATCTACAGGGTCTTCAGAGGGTCTCACTGAGTCATGCAAGTCAGACGCACCTAAAGTTAAAAAATAACACAAAATACAAATTATCTCCTTGTAGACCGACTTGTTTTAATTGTAATTAAATGAAGTTGAAACTTAAACAAAAAAGTTGGTTTTATTAGAGTTTAGCTCATCATTTACCACCTAATTGATCTGAATGAGATACACAGTCAGGGTTTGTAGATTGTGGCTTCCTTTTTTCTTTCATCATCTTGTCACAAAAATCTAAACAAAGCTTACTTTGACAAAAAACAAAACTAAATAAAAACTTAAACTGTACAATTCTAATAATTTTGCAATATTATAATATTACTTTGCAGTAATGTACATCTCAAACATAATGTATTATTTACATTATGTATTCCACACATGATTAAATGTTCAAAGCATTTTTATTCTGTTTTCCACCTTAAGATTGTTAGCCGGTGGCCTAAATGTGATTTATGAAGCAACATAAACTATATTTCAGAAGGAGATGAAAATCTCACCTTTGCGCTTTACGAAGTGACAGAGAAGCAGCAGGAGAACAATGAGGACGAGAGCACAAGCCGGTCCAACAACCAACAGCACAGGAAATGAAGAGCTGCCATGTCTTGAAACAGCTGTAAAATAGAGAATATTAAAAATGAGTCTTTACGTAAACATGTTAATATTCTCATTGTCTAAAGCACAGACAACTTTAATCTCTGCTCACCTTTAACTTCCATCCAGCTCTGAGGTGAAACTTCTCCTGAATGTTCACACTTGTAGAAACCTTCATGTGACTGAGACACTGCAGAGATCTTCAGCTCTCCTCTGCTGTCATTTTGGATCAGTTTGTCATTATGATAGAAAATCACATCAGAAAGTTTGTTTTCTCCTCTCCGTCTGCAGCTCAGAGTAACAGAAGCTCCTTCAGTCACAGGATGGACGGGGCTCACCAGGAGAAGATCTTCATCTGGAAACCAGTCAGAGAAAATGAAGCTTCAGTCAGAAATCAGCTGCTGAAACATCAGATTTTTTTTTTTTTTGATCGACATAAACTACACTATAGGAACTTTTTTTTAAATTGATTTTACAAGTCAGTGGTGATTAACAAAATTTAACTTTTAGTTCTTTTTACAGAAACTATAATGTTTTACCTGGTCTCTATCAAAGTTCCCTGTACATGTGTGGGTTTTCTCCGGGTACTCCGGTTTCCTCCCACAGTCCAAAAACATGACTGTCAGGTTAATTAGCCTCTCTAAATTGTCCCTAGGTGTGAGTGTGTGTGTGTGGTTGTTTGTCCTGTGTGTCTCTGTGTTGCCCTGCGACTGGCGACCTGTCCAGGGTGTACCCTGCCTCTCGCCCGGAACGTTAGCTGGAGATGGGCACCAGCAACCCTCCCGACCCCACTGAGGGACAAGGGTGAAAGAAAATGGATGGATGGATGGATCTATCAAAGTTTTATCTGATCTCTACTAGTTAATGCCAACTTCATCAAATATTTAACATAATTTAGGTGATTGCATCAATATTCACCCACGTCAAGGTGATTGACCTAATTCTACAGAGGTCTACCCAGTTTGGTGTTTGTAATCTCAAAAGTAGCTACTGTATGTTTAAAAAAGCAGAATTCCTTGATTAAATTGAGATTAATTTAGATTTTTTTGAAAAACAAGTTTCTACAGCCAAATAGATGTAACATAAATGAGAAAGGAGCTTTTCAGAAAACCCAATTTTAGGTTACACAAACCACAGAAGAAGAAAATATATATTTAAATATTGATAACTCAAAATCATTTTATGGTTATTTGAAACACAGAGCAGTGGATTTCTATGACATTGTAAAGTTGTTAGGGTGAATGATAAACCATGCATAATAACATACTTTGAAAAGTGATGTTGACTGCATTGCTGAACTCTCCTGATCCAGACTCACACCAGTACACTGCTCTGTGGTACTGGGGACTGATGAAGGTACATGAGGATCCAGTCATTGTTCCCCAGAAGGAGCAGACTGATACTTCTGGCTTGGAGTTTGATTCTTTAAACCTCCAGATTCTCCAGTCATCAGAGCTTCCTGAACAGTTTAGTTGGATTTTCTCATCAGTGAAAAGTTTCTCTCTGCCAGGACTCACTGTGAGAGACGCTGCTGGATGAGGATCTGAAATACGAGAAAGAAAAAAGGCCAAAAGGAAACAAGAGAAAGAACTTAAAATAGAATCTATTTTTTGTTTTACAAGATCTCTGTTTTCCTTTCTGAGGTTACTTTGTAGACTTTATTTTTATTAATTAAACTTATTTTTTTTCAATTCCAATGTTTTTCTCCTCCCCTTCTCATTACTTTCAACATAAACTATATTTTCAGTCAAAATAAAAATATCTTTAAATGACAGTCATAGTTTATTAAATAGAAACACACTGACCTGCAGACCAGACAAACTTTGGTTCACTGTAATCAGTCAAATCCTCTGGGTTTCCTCCTTTAGCTCTACATGCAAATCCTGCTGTTTGTTTCTGTCCATGAACAACGAAGAAGTTCTCCACAGTCTCATTGTTGCTACGAGGCAGCAGCTCATATCTGTAGTTGTTCTTGGATAAATCAGGAACAGCTTTATACCAGTAGAACCTCCATCCTGCAGATGAAGGTTTAACCTCACAGCTCAGATTTACTGAGGCTCCAGGATTCAGCCATGATAGAGACACAGTCAGGACTGACTTTGGTGCTGCTGACAGCAGATTCTCACCTCCAGATCTCCTATGAACTGTACAAAATGACAGAATATAATGAAACACAGAAATGTTTGTATTTGCTTACATTCATCAGCACCTGAAGGGGGAGCTAAATATGACTAATATGTACCTTTTTCTTACACTTAATGTTAATGTCAATCTGTACAATAAATTGCCTAACAACAGGGTTTAAATTAATTAAACAAAAACCAGGATTTACTTTAACACACATTTATAATAGTAGGCAGTTATTCTGAGGCTCAATCCAAAACATCAGGGGGCAAAACACTACAGATTTGAAGCTAACTTTGAAACTAACTACTTTTTTTCTCCAAACGGAAAAATCTTGTTTGACACTCATTTCTAACTCCATTATATTAGTAAATGTTACATGTAAGTGGGTGATCCTGCTAAAAAGAGATTCTCCTGTAACATGAAGATGCAAAATCACAAGACAAATGCGTAACTGAATCAAAATGCAAATTTAGCCAAGCTCTAGTTTACAGTAAAGAGAAAAAAAAGAAGAATGTTCTTTTACCTGGAGGGTTTCCACAGCAGAGGAAAAAACTGAGAACTAAAACACAGATTGAAATTTTGTTAGATGTGAAGCAAACATAAAAAAAAAATCACTGTAAAGAAACATGCCACATTTACTATTAAAATGTATTGCATACTTCTGGAGTTTCAGCCCAAATTAAAACCTTATGTTGTTAAATGTATTTCAGGTCCAGCAGTGTGGGTGAAACGGAGCATTTAAGGAATGTGATTGTGCTTCTGCCACAGAGATGAAGACCTGCTGGTCTTTGAATGAATCAAACAGTCAGTCAGTGGAAGAATAAAACTGCTCTAGAGTAATCAGTTACTGAGTTAAACACACACACACACACACACACGCACACACGCACACACACACACATGTGCACGCACCCCCCCCCCCCACACACACACACACGCACACACACACACACACACACACCAACTATGTTAGTTTACTACATTACATGTGTTGATATTTATTTTTTTTGTGGTGTTAAGACTCTGTTTGATGTTTATATGATCTTTGTGTTTTAATGGATTCATAATATTTATTAATAATAATGACCTTCACAGCATCAATATCAGTAAAACCCAATCTCCTCCAGCTTAGAGGAATCTAAGCTGCCATGTTTCAGTGACGAAGGTTCTGACAATAAGGTTTATTGTGCAAGAGGTGAGGAAGCAGAAACTAATTTGGGAGACAAAGTTTCAGAGCTACAAGTTATAGATGAACATTCAGATTACAGCTCCTCTGACTAAGATGTCAAAAATATCGTCATCAGTTTGTTCTCATTTCCTCACGTCAACTTGCAGCCAACATGGCAGTGGAATCAGACTCATTAAAAATATACGTTATTTAAAATGATAAACATTTTACATCTGAGTGAAGACTGAGCAATGATAGTAGGTGATTTTAGATGGTTTATTGTTGTTTTTCTCTTTTTGCAAAAGCAAGTTATGTAAAACCTAGAAAAATCCTTCTTCCAGTCAAAAAACTGATTATTAAAAGACTAATGACTTTCTATACATGTTGAATATGCTGAAAATCTAAAAGTCTGTACAGGTTCTTATCATAAAGGAGTTTTTGAGTAGGCCCATAGTGTGAAGGTATTAAATACAAATTGTATCTGTTGAAATAATCTGCAGCAAACTAAGCAACCAACCAACATTCAACGTTTCTCTTCTCTGTTGACCACGGCGATAAACGTCCAAACATTTAAAGATGATTTTACCGACACGTTTCAAACAGAAAATGTAATGTACTTACACAGTACGCACAGCACACAGAGCAATGTGTGGTCCATCTTTAAATCCAGAAATAAAATGTTTCTGCTCCTGTGAGCTCCAGAAATTCAGATGTTTGTCACAAGAGAAAAGCTGAAACTAGAATGAGTGAAAAATAGTCGAGGGTCGTCATCACAGAACAACCGCCCTCATGGTTTCTTCTTTTGAGGAAACTATTAATGTCTCTAGCCTACATTTCCTGTTTTGACACTTTTTCCTTTATTTGCCACCACAAACACAGGTTGCTTGTTCAGCCGCCTGCACACACACTGCATGTTTTGTTTTATTTTTATTATTAAAGGGTGTTAATAAAGCATGAGTTGGTGAAAGACTTCGTAAAAAATTTTTAATGCAATAAAAATATCATTTGTAAAACTCTCTTACATGAAGCTGAAGCTTTACTGTGGTTATTTAAATTATGTTAACACTGAGCTCAACACAGAACAAACAATACAGTGTAATTGGCAACTATAAGTAAAGATATTATCTTTGTGTTCAAAGTTTCTATATTTTGAGTTGTCAGATGATTAATTTTTATTTAAGAGCAAACATTTAGTTAAACTATAATTCAACCGTTTCCCAATGACATATAATGTAGCAAACTTCACAATTTAAGACTCTTGGTGTTTTGAATGAAATTACATTCGGTTTGATTCCCGACCCCGGTCTTTCTGCATGGAGTTTGCATGTTCTCCCTGTGCATGTGTGGGTTTTCTCCGGGTACTCTGGTTTCCTCCCACAGTCCAAACACATGACTGTCAGGTTGATTGGCCTCTCCAAATTGCCCCTAGGTGTGAGTGTGTGTGTGCATGGTTGTGTGTCCTGTGTGTCTCTGTGTTGCCCTGCGACAGACAGGCGAACTGTCCAAGGTGACCCCGCCTCTCGCCCGGAACGTTAGCTGGAGATGGGCACCAGCAACCCTCCCGACCCACTAAGGGACAAAGGTGTAAAGAAAATGGATGGATTAATAAGAAGGTATGTCATCACTCAGAACATTTGACATGTTTAAATTGGGGTTCCTATCCATAATTGCATTGTTGACACATTTTCAAACTGGAAAGAAAACATGTTTTCTGACAACATATAGTCATGTCTTGTGGCAAGATTCTAATCTGCTTCTACTAAAAGTGACTCTTGTTTTCTGTGTACTTTCCCTGAGAAAGAATAGAACCTGACTCATAGTGGATCTTTGAGAACTCTGATGAAATTCACACTTTTTTTTTTCTGTCCTATCTCGTTCCCTGTCTAAAAGAAAGAGAAAAATTATCTTTAGCACAGAGAGACGATTGTTTTCAGAGGTTGGAATTAAGCACAAACTATATAAACTTTCATAAGAATCAACTTGATCACATAAACCTTGGAGGCAGTTTTCTTTTGCCCTGCCACAAAGGGACAAACTGTTTGCAACATTTCAATTATCTTATGAGTTGTTGTGAGATAGCTTATGAATATGAATAACAGTACATGTTACCATGGAAACATACTGCATTGTTTCTCAGTTATTTTCGGTCATGCCCCCCCTACAGATTATAATTTTTTTCCACAGTGAAGTCTGCCAGAGGGACTCGTTGGAGAGCAGACAGGTAACAGCACAGCCTTGGAGATGGAGGTAGTTGTCACCAGTCAGGAAGTTTGAACCAGAAAATCTTCACAGGGAACTTTGACGTCATGGAGAGGAATCCAGGAAGCAACAACTGGGCAACAACCAGAGCGCCACTGAGAGAACCTATCAGGAGACCACAAGGGTGAGTAACAGAACTCGGAAAAACTCAAGAGAGCTCAGACACTGAAAGGCACAAAGTACCTTGAAAGTACACACTGAGACAAAGATGGACTGGCTACAGCTCCTCTTGAACTCTGGCTGATGAGGTAACGATCTGCGGGCGAGTCAGCTCCACGCCTGGGAAACCATTCCAACAGAAGGTGATCTACTGGCTCCCTCTGGTGGATGACTGGATAAGGTGCAGAAAACCCAACCAGAAACCCCAGCTGTCAAACTTTTCACCATACTGCGCTAAAACAAGGAATACTGACGGTCTTGTAAGGTTATAGTTGTGGAGGACCAAAACTGACATAATAATAAATAAAAGAATAAATAATATCCATCCATCCATCTATTTTCTTCCGCTTATCCGGGGTTGGGTCGCGGGGGCAGCAGCTTCAGAAGGGAGGCCCAGACTTCCCTCTCCCCAGCCACTTCTTCCAGCTCCTCTGGGGGAATCCCAAGGCGTTCCCAGGCCAGCTGAGAGACATAATCCCTCCAGCGTGTCCTGGGTCTTCCCCGAGGCCTCCTCCCGGTGGGACGTGCCCGGAACACCTCACCAGGGAGGCGTCCAGGAGGCATCCTTACCAGATGCCCGAGCCACCTCAACTGGCTCCTCTCGACGTGGAGGAGCAGCGGCTCTACTCTGAGTCCCTCCCGGTTGACCGAGCTTCTCACCCATCTCTAAGGGAGAGCCCAGCCACCCTGCGGAGGAAACCCATTTCGGCCGCTTGTACCCGTGATCTCGCTCTTTCGGTCATGACCCAAAGCTCATGACCATAGATGAGGGTGGGAACGTAGATCGACCGGTAAATCGAGAGCTTCGCTTTTTGGCTCAGCTCTCTCTTCACCACGACGGACCTGTACAGCGCCCGCTTCACGGCAGACGCTGCCCCAATCCGCCTGTCAATCTCCCGCTCCCCTCCTCCCTCATTCGTGAACAAGATCCCCAGATACTTAAACTCCTCCACTTGAGTCAGGACGACCCCCCTGACCCGGAGAAGGCACTCTACCCTTTTCCGGCTCAAGACCATGGCCTCGGATTTGGAGGCACTGAGCCTCATCCCGGCCGCTTCACTCTCGGCTGCGATCCGCTCCAGGTAGAGCTGCAGATCACGTTCCGATGAAGCCAACAGAACCACATCATCCGCAAAAAGCAGAGATGCGATCCAAAGGCCACCAAAACGGATCCCCTCAACACCTCAGCTGCACCTAGAAATTCTGTCCATAAAAGTAATGAACAGAACCGGTGACAAAGGGCAGCCTTGGTGGAGTCCAACTCTCACCGTAAACGAGCCTGACTTACTGTCGGCAATGCGGACCGGACTCTGACACCGGTCATACAGGGACCTGACAGCCTGTATCAAAGGGCCCGGTACCCCATACTCCCGGAGTACCCCCCCACAGGGCCTCCCGAGGGACAAGGTCGAACGCCTTCTCCAAGACCACAAAACACATGTAGACTGGTTGGGCGAACTCCCATGCAGCCTCCAGGACCCTGCTGAGGGTGTAGAGCTGGTCCAGTGTTCCACGAACAGGACGAAAACCACACTGCTCTTCCTGAATCCGAGGTTCGACTGTCCGACGGACCCTCCTCTCCAGGACCCCTGAATAGACCTTACCAGGGAGGCTTAAGAGTGTGACCCCCCTGTAATTGGAGCACACCCTCCGGTCCCCCTTTTTAAACAGGGGGACCACTACCCCAGTCTGCCAATCCATGGGAACTGCCCCCGATGTCCATGCGATATTGCAGAGTCGTGTGAGCCAACACAACCCTGCAACATCCAGAGCCTTAAGAAACTCCGGGCGGATCTCATCCACCCTTGGGGCCCTGCCACCGAGGAGCTTTTTGACCACCTCGGCGACCTCGTCCCCAGAGATTGGAGAGCCCAACCCAGAGTCCCCAGGCTTAGCTTCCTCAACAGAAGGCATGTTGGTGGGATTGAGGAGGTCTTCGAAATATTCTGCCCACCGGCCCACAACGTCCCGAGTTGAGGTCAGCAGCACACCATCCCCACTATAAACAGTGTTGGTGCTGCACTGCTTCCCCCTCCTGAGACGCCGGATGGTGGACCAGAATCGCCTCGAAGCCGTACGGAAGTCTGTCTCCATGGCCTCTCCAAACTCCTCCCACGCCCGAGTTTTTGCCTCAGCGACAACCCGAGCCGCATGCCGTTTCGCCTGCCGGTACCCATCAGCTGCTTCTGGAGTCCCACAGGCCCAAAATGGCCCGATAATAAATATATATATATGTATATATCGGGCCAAAAAGGCCCGATAATGGGCAAAGCGGCATGCGGCTCGGGTTGTCGCTGAGGCAAAAACTCGGGCGTGGGAGGAGTTTGGAGAGGCCATGGAGACAGACTTCCGTACAGCTTCGAGGCGTTTCTGGTCCACCATCCGGCGTCTCAGGAGGGGGAAGCAGTGCAGCACCAACACTGTTTATAGTGGGGATGGTGTGCTGCTGAACACTGTTGCCACCTAGTGACCGGAGGCTTGTTTATCAGTTAAGCATGAATAAAAAGAAAGTCCTGCTAACCATCAAATAAAAAGACGCTAAAAGTAAAAAAGACAGTATTTAGTCAAAATATCTTTATTTGATTCTTGTATTTTTACATTCTAGAAGGTATATCGGATCATTTTTCGAACTGGTCATGAATTATCAACAATAACAAAGTGAGCAATTAACATGAACAACAGCCATTCTTCAAAATTATAGCTTCTAAGATGAAAAAACAAACATTTTTAAAAATATTTTGATAAAGCATTTATATGCAGAATTTTTCTTGCTGTTATCTAAAAATGTGTAAATAAAATCTTTTTACATTTGATCTAAATCTAATCTTCTCTGAAGCAGGTTATTAGATGATCAGGGAATTTCTATGACGACAGAGGAGGTTAAAGAACAGACGTCTTTCTAACTCAAATAAACATGACAAACTATAAGGTGTTGTATTTTCTATTGAAATGAGTTGAAACAAAACATCAATAAAATAATATTTTTTACTGAATAATAAGAGGTGGTTCAATAAGCACCTCTCTATAACAATACATTAGTACAGGTATTTAGGTTTAAAAAGACTGAGTGAAAAACCAAAGAGAACACTTTAAAGAGAACATAATTTGAACACAATTATATAAAAACCCTGTCTGACTTTTACATACTGTTCATACTGATCACTTCCAGATTTTGTTGATTCATTCCTCTTGGCAAAATCTTCAGTCTGAATCTGATTTGGCGGTGACATTAGCATAAACCGCATAACCTGAAACTATAAATTTGTCTTTCAGTTTATTGCAGTTTGAAGTCGCTGTATAATTGCAAATCTTAACAGCAGTAATAATTCATCTTTATACTGTACCATTTACGTAGTTTCCAGGCTCTCTGATTGTTTCGTAGATACCAAGGTCTCCTACAAGTCAGTGATAAACACAGAAAAGTTTAAAAAAAAGTCTCATCTCGTCAGTGATGCTGATGGAAAGCTAACATTAGAACCGTTATCCACATTTTTAAATGAAGCCCTAGGCGGAAATTCAACCTGTAAGACTCTTCCGGCATCACTTATCACCACGCCTTCACCCCAGCCAATCAGGGCGCACCACCTCTCTACCTCGATCCAATCACCTGGCAAGAGCCCCTTCAAAAGGTGAAGCAACCACAGATCCACCCGCTTCAGCTGTGCTACAACCCACCTCCTCCCCGTTTCCACCACCAGCCTCCCAGACGCCTCCAGGTCCCCTCAAGACTCCTCTCTCCAAGCTCCGCTCCACCACCAGTGACTGGGCCCGGGGGAAGACCTACCTGAGCTTCGTTCGAGCCGATCATTCAAGCTCGCTTCGATTCTCAGCACGCACGTCTTCCACCGGTGTTCGAGCGCCAAATTCTCGGTCCAATAAAATTGTCTAATTGCTGTTTCTCTTTCTGTGTGAGTCTCTACAGATTGAAATATCCTTTACACTTTTGACTTAAATTCATTTTATCCAAACTGTTTTAAATAGATGGCTGTTATTAAAATAACACGTTATAACTATTTGTATCATGAATCTGATTAACTGAGGGGAAACTTTATTACTGCTGTAAAAACCAACCAATGTGTTGATTGTAGCCAGACCAACTAAGACTGTTCTGGCTACAATCAACACGTTGAACCACAGTGCAGCAGGGTCTTTTAAGTTATATTGAAATTACCAGTTGCATAGGACTGAAAAATACCAACTTCAAGTATACTTACAGTATATCATTTTAAATAGGTTGAAAGCCAAACAATTATCTTTATTGTGTTTTTCTGTGGCTAAGTTAAACTATATAAGGCTAGACAGACATTTAAAGATAGCATTCAGGCATCATATTATTCTCTTGTCCATAAAGACGATCTCAATAGTTAAATAACATATTTTATTTTATTAAATACATGATTTTTTTGTTATATCATTAAGCAAAATTAAAGTCAAAGCAGAGAGATTTTTTTTTTTGAGAATCAGACGTTATGGATAAAAAACATGAATATAATGTATATTAAATATGTGTGGAAGCATAGAGAGCAAAGTGGTACACTGACCATGCAGGAGAAAGGAGTACACTGGCTGCTGCTGTTCATCCTGGTAGACAGACTCCACTCTTCCTGGACCTTTTCACAAAAGAGACATTTTTATTTTACGTAAAATCCTTCTGAAATAAATATAAAAACTCCGTTAAACATGGAGCTTTAGCGTCGATGGATGGGTTTAAATGTTGGGTTTGTAAATGAAAATACTGATCCAATGTCTGAATTGCTTAAGAGTATAAACTATTTTATGTCAATTGACATAAAATGGTGGATAAAATAAAACAGTCAGAAATAACTATTAACAGAAAAAAACTACATTAGATCCTAAACATGTTGCTGAAACACCTTTCTCAAACCCTTCAGTTCTTCTCTCTGACCTGTAGGTGGCAGTAATGACCCTGAAGGTCATTTGTCACATCAGTGTAAAACATGCTGCTGCATATTCATTACAAAAGTTCACAAAGATTGTCAGTTTTCCATTAATGTACAAAAAAAGATAACATTTGTTGATCAATTATTTTGTTGTGAATTACGCTATTGAACGTTTTTACATAAAATTTATTTATTTCTCATAATTCCAGTTTGCGCTGGTTTAAGGTTAATGAAAATGCAGCTTTTGACTCTAAAGCTAACTTTAGCTACAACAGGTTTATTTTAGCTCTGAACCTGCTTCAGGTTTAGAGCTAAAATAAGTGAATATACCTGATTAAACGCACTTACTTCACTTATTTGTTCATTCATTGATTCAGTTGTCAAACTAAATATACTTCTTTTGAAAGATGTTATTACAACTAAATATTGCTATTTGATAAAAAAAATGCATACAATTCAATAATTATTTGTAATCACTTCTCTTGCTTTTTGCCGTTTCAGTTTATGACTCCATGATGAAGTTCTGCGTTTGAAAAATGAAAAAGTAAAACATACAAAATCACAACTTCAGGGCCTCACATTTGGTCTGTCTGAACCGACACAGCAGCAACAGGAAAATTAAGAGAACGACTCCAATCACTGATCCAACGACCAGCAGCACAGGAAATGAAGAGCTTCTAGCAGCTGAAAATGATCAGAGAATAATTCCACACAAAAGCAAGATCACTTTCATACAAATTATTTCTCATTAGATTATTACAATATCATATCTTTGCTCACCTTTAACTGCCATCCAGCTCTGAGGTGAAACTTTTCCTGAATGTTCACACTTGTAGAAACCTTCATCTGACTGAGACACTGCAGAGATCTTCAGCTCTCCTCTGCTGTCATTTTGGATCAGTTTGTCATTATGATAGAAAATCACATCAGAAAGTTTGTTTTCTCCTCTCAGTCTGCAGCTCAGAGTAACAGAAGCTCCTTCAGTCACAGGATGGACGGGGCTCACCAGGAGAAGATCTTCATCTGGAAACCAGTCAGAGAAAATTAAGCTTAAGTCTAGGGCTGAAACGATTCCTCAAATGATTAGAATACCTGGATTATTATAATTCCTTTTTTATTAGGGCACTGTGTTTCGGCCGGGACATTATTTGCATTGCGCAGCGATCTCACTTCCGCGTATGAGTTGTTGACGAAAGCTAAGTATTAGTAGCATGACGTCCAATTTTCAAGGTCAGCCTAAGATGATTTTATTGATCGATGATCATGCCCGGGTTTTCATCAATTTTGGGGGACCAATAGACATCCTTAAAATTACTGGAGCGATGCCTGGAGTATGGCAGCCTTTCTCCTCCGAGAGCTGCTGGTTCAGAGTGAACGGTGGGAAGAGCGCTGCAGGAGTATTTATACAGGTGAGCAGATAGACTGAACACGGCGGGCGGCTGAGTAGTTGATCCTTATAGTGTAAGTGTAGCTTTACGGACGAACCGCACAATAAATTTCATATCATCCTGGAACAAATGGGTGGCGAAGTGCATCGTGACATTACGTAGCCGATAGATGTTTCTGTGTGTGACGAACAAACATGTCAAATCCTGTCGCTAACATAAACACAAAAGCTATAAATGGTTGGGCAAAGTGAGAGTTCATCTATTAAATTAACTGTAGATGAATACATAAACTAAAACTGATGTTGATATCCAATAATAACACTGGCGTTACGCTAGATTTACCAATAGTTTTTTTTTCAATTCATTTTATCCGATCACTCGATTAATCATAAGAATAATCGATAGATTACTCGATTACTACAATATTCATTTATAACAGCCCTACTTCACCTCTCCTTGGGCTGCCACCTTATCATGGTGGAGGGGTTTGAGTGTCCCAATGATCCTAGGAGCTATGCTGTCTGGGGCTTTATGCCCCTGGTAGGGTCACCCAAGGCAGACAGGTCCTAGGTGAGGAACCAGACAAAGCGCAGCCCAAAGACCCCTTATGATGGACACAAACTTTGGACTTGGTTTTCCCTCGCCCGGACGCGGATCACCAGGGCCCCACTCTGGAGCCAGGCCTGGAGGTGGGGCACGATGGCGAGCGCCTGGTGGCCAGGCTATTACCCACGAAGCCCGGCCGGGCTCAGCCCAAAGAGGAGACGTGGGTCCCCCTTCCGATGGGCTCACCACCTGTCGGAGGGGCCAAAGGGGTCGGGTGCATTGTGCTATGTGCGGCAGCCGAGGGAGGGGACCCTGGCGGTCTGATCCTCGGCTGCAGAAGCTGGCTCTTGGGACGTGGAACGTTACCTCTCTGGTGGGGAAGAAACCGGAGCCAGTGTGCGAGGCTGAGAGGTTCAGGCTAGAAATAGTCGGCCTCACCTCGACACATGGTTCTGGTTCTGGAACCAGTCTCCTTGAGAGGGGCTGGACGTACTTCCACTCTGGAGTTGCCCACGGTGAGAGACGCCGGGCTGGAGTGGGCATACTTGTTGCCCCCCATCTGGGCGCCTGTACATTGGGGTTCACCCCGGTGAACGAGAGGGTAGCCTCCCTCTGCCTACGGGTAGGGGGACAGGTTCTGACTGTTGTTTGTGCTTACGGGCCAAACAGCAGTTCAGATTACCCACCCTTCTTGGAGTCCTTAGAGGGGGTACTGGAGAGTGCCCCTCCTGGGGACTCCCTTGTTCTACTGGGGGACTACAATGCTCACGTGGGCAATGACAGTGAGACCTGGAGAGGCATGGTTGGGAAGAACGGCCCCCCCGATCTGAACTCGAGTGGTGTTCTGTTGTTGGACTTCTGTGCCCGTTACGGATTGTCCATCACGAACACCATGTTCAGGCATAAGGGCTTCCATATGTGCACTTGGCACCAGGACGCCCTAGGCCGCAGTTCGATGATTGACTTTGTCATCGTCTCATCGGATTTGCGGCCGTATGTCTTGGACACTCGGGTGAAGAGAGGTGCGGAGCTGTCCACTACTACCTGGTGGTGAGTTGCCTCCGGTGGTGGGGGAGGAAGCCGGTCAGGCCTGGCAGGCCCAAACGTGTAGTGAGGGTCTGTTGGGAACGTCTTGTGGATTCCCCTGTGAGACGGAGTTTCAACTCTCATCTCCGGCAGAACTTCGTCTTGAGTCGGAAAAGGGTAGAGTGCCTTCTCCGAGTCAGCGGGGTCGTCCTGCCTCAAGTGGAGGAGTTCCGGGCATGTCCCACTGGGAGGAGGCCTTGGGGAAGACCCAGGACACGCTGGAGGGACTATGTCTCTCGGCTGGCCTGGGAACGCCTTGGGATTCCCCCAGAGGAGCTGGAAGAAGTGGCTGGGGAGAGGGAAGTCTGGGCCTCCCTTCTGAAGCTGCTGCCCCCACGACCCGACCCCGGATAAGCGGAAGAAAATGGATGGATGGATGGATGGATGGATGGATGGATGGATGGATGGATGGATGGATGGATGGATGGATGGATGGATGGATGGATGGATGGATGGATGGATGGATGGATGGATGGATGGACGGACCTACTTCAGTCAGAAATCAGCTGCTGGATCCAATTATTATGAAGGACAAGCTGTTTTTTTCTTGACATTTGAAATATAAGCACAATCTTTTTACAATGTTCAATAAACCAAATGGTACAATTTGTTATTAGATGGTGTTCATGGAGTGGCCCAGTCAAAGGGCCAGTCCATGAATTTTGCTTTATTTGTTTATAGAATGCTTTAGTTAATTTTGTATTTATTTGTTCTTTTGTTAGGTCAGGCCTCCCTCGTGGTAGATTTGGGTTACTCCACCCCTATTTAAGCAGCCTTTGTTCGTTTGTTTGTCAGGTCAGTTTTTGTTGTGTTCAGTTAGAGTTCAGTTGACCTCAGTTAATTTGGATCCACATTTTTTATTTATCCTTTGATTTATTCTTGCTTTAAATATTTATGCTTTGTTAATGATTTTTTTGAAGAATTAAACTGGAAACCTTTTTCTACTTTGAACATCTTTTGTCCTTATTTGAGTTTGGTCCCTCACAAGCAGTAACACACAAATCAATCAATTAATTAAAAAAATATTTATGGAATTTTTTTTAGATTATGTCTCTCACAGTGGACATGCATCTAAGATGAAGATGTCAGACCCCTCCATGAGTTCTGAGTGGGAGAACTTGCAAAGTGACGGGGTGTTCAAATACTCATTTTCCTAGAAAGATAGATAACATGTATAAACGTGACATTGCACGCACTCATACGGCTGTGATGTTTTCAACTTGTACGAAAAAATTGCAACTAAAATAAGCTTTGAAAAGAGAAGACTCAAATTCTTAAAATTAAAACACAGGTGCTATTATTTTTAATTGAAAACATTAAAGGCCATTAAAGGCCATTAAATGTTATCAAACTTACCGTTATGCAATTCCTCAACATGAAGCAAAATACAAAGCAAAAGCTGCAAAAAATGAACGTTCATAAAATAGCCTAAGCCGTCAAACTCAGGAGGTCAAACCAACATGTAAATTAACCTACTGTTTATAGTGATGTTGACTGCATTGCTGAACTCTCCTGATCCAGACTCACACCAGTACACTGCTCTGTGGTACTGGGGACTGATGAAGGTACATGAGGATCCAGTCATTTTCCCCCAGTTGGAGCAGTGTGATAAATCTGGTCTGTAGTTTGATAGTGTAAATCTCACTCTCCAGTCAGCAGAGCTTCCTTCACAGTTCAGTTTAATTTCATCAATAGTAAAAAGTTTCTCTCTGTCAGGACTCAAAGTTAGAGACGCTGCTGGATGAGAATCTGAAATACAAGAAGAAAAAAAAGAATCCAAACAGATCAAGAGAAAGACAACTGACAGTAAAATCTGTTTTTGTGTTTTACAGAATTTTTTTCCTTTTTGAGTTTACCTTGTAGATTTCAACAGATGAAATGTACTGTATGTGTAATCATGAGTTTAATAAATAAAGCATATTCATTAGATGGGTAAGTGTGTCTTTAAACAAGCAATTCTGTTATCTTCTCTATTTCAGCACACTGTCCCTGTCACTGTTTAATTTTTATTCATTAAACTTATTTTTCTCAAACAATGTTTTTTTTTTTTTTTTTGCTTTTCATTACTTTAAACAGAAATGAAACTGCATTTTCAGTCAAAATGAGAATTTGTTTAAATGACAGTCAAACGTACAGATTATTACATTTAATCACACTGACCTGCAGACCAGATGAACTTTGGTACACTATAATCAGTCAAATACTGTGGGTTTTTCCATGCAGCTCTACATGAAAATCCTGCCGTGTGTTTCTGTCCATGAATGATGAAGTAGTTCTCTACAGTCCCATTGATGCTACCAGGCAGTGGATCATATCTGTATTTGTACTTTGATAAATCAGGAACAGCTTTATACCAGTAGAACCTCCATCCTGCAGATGAAGGTTTAACCTCACAGCTCAGAGTCACTGAGGTTCCAGGACTCAGCCATGATGGAGACACAGTGAGGACTGACTCTGGTGCTGTTGGAAAAATATTTGAAGATATGCTTTTGTTTTGGTTTTTTTCTTCCATATATACAGTGAGGAAAATAAGTATTTGAACATCAGCCCATCAGCAAAAATTCTTGCCCTCAGAGGTGGCCTTTAAGAAGTCCACCTCCACTCCATTTATTATTCTAAATTTAAAGCACCTGTTTGAGGCCGTTGGCTGCATAAAGGCTCCTGTCCTCTCCACACAGTCAGTAAGAATCCAACTACTAACATGACTAAGACCAAAGAGCTGCCAAAGACACCAGAGACAAAATGGCAGACCTCCACAAGACTGGAAAGATCTACGGGGCAACTTCCAAGCAGTTTGGTGAAAAAAGATAAACTGTTGGAGCAATTATTAAAAAATGGAAGAAGCTCAACATGACTGTTGGTCTCCGTCAGACTGGGGCAGCATGCAAGACCTCACCTGGCGGCGTATCAGTGATCCTAAGAAAGGGATGGAGGTTGTTACCCAAAATCTCACAATACATGGCCCCGGTCATCCTCCGTGACGACTTGGTGTATTTACCCACAGTAACCTTGTTAACAGTGGTGCCATCTCTCTTCAGGTCATTGACCAGCTTCTCCTGTGCAGTTCTGGACTGATTCCTAAACCTCAGTGAGAGCACTGAAGAAGGGTCGTGACTGGGTCTTCACCCCGAAGCACATAGCCAGGATTAACCAAGGATTGGCTCCATAAGAAGCATAGCAAGGTTCTGGTGTGGCCTAGTCAGTCTCCAGACCTAGACCTGATAGAAAATCTTTGGAGGAGCTCAAACTCCGTGTTCCTCAGCGACAGATCAGAAACGTGGCTGATTAAAAGATGATCTCTGTGAAGGAATGGGCCAAAATCGCTACTGCAGTGCAAAACCAATGAAAAACTGACCTCTGTAATTGCACACAAAGGCTGCTGGACCAAATACTAACATTGATTTATTTTCATAGGTGTTCATTTGCAGCAGTAACACACAAATCAATTAATTAAAAAAATCATTGTGATTTCTGGATTTTTTTTAGATTATGTCCCTCACAGTGGACATGCATCTAAGATGAAGATGTCAGACCCCTCCATGAGTTCTGAGTGGGAGAACTTGCAAAGTGACGGGGTGTTCAAATACTCATTTTCCTAGAAAGATAGATAACATGTATAATATAAACGTGACATTGCACGCACTCATACGGCTGTGATGTTTTCAACTTGTACGAAAAAATTGCAATTAAAATAAGCTTTGAAAAGAGAAGACTCAAATTCTTAAAATTAAAACACAGGTGCTATTATTTTTAATTGAAAACATTAAAGGCCACTAAATGTTATCAAACTTATCGTTATGCAATTCCTCAACATGAAGCAAAATACAAAGCAAAAGCTGTAAAACATCATGAACGTTCATAAAATAGCCTAAGCCGTCAAACTCAGGAGGTCAAACCAACATGTAAATTAACCTACTGTTTATAGTGATGTTGACTGCATTGCTGAACTCTCCTGATCCAGACTCACACCAGTACACTGCTCTGTGGTACTGGGGACTGATGAAGGTACATGAGGATCCAGTCATTTTCCCCCAGTTGGAGCAGTGTGATAAATCTGGTCTGTAGTTTGATAGTGTAAATCTCCTCACTCTCCAGTCAGCAGAGCTTCCTTCACAGTTCAGTTTAATTTCATCAATAGTAAAAAGTTTCTCTCTGTCAGGACTCATAGTGAGAGACGCTGCTGGATGAGAATCTAAAATATGAGAAAAAAAAAAGAGACCAAACAGATTAAGAGAAAGACAACTGACAGTAAAATCTGTTTTTGTGTTTTACAGGATTTTTTCCTTTTTGAGTTTACATTGTAGATTTCAACAGATGAAATGTACTGTATAATTAATCATGACAGAAATAAGTAAAGCATGTTCATTAGATGGAAAAATATATCTTTTAACAATTGTTATCTTCTCTATTTCTCCACCCTCTCCTGTCCCTGTTTAATTCATGAAACTTAGTTTTCACAATCACAAAGTTTTTTTTTTCTTCTTCATTGCTTTTAACATAAACTACATTTTCAGTCAAAATGAGAATTTTTTAATTGACAATCAAATGTACAGATTATTACATTTAATCACACTGACCTGCAGACCAGATGAACTTTGGTACACTATAATCAGTCAAATCCTCTGGGTTTCCTCTTCCAGCTCTACATGAATATCCTGCTGTTTGTTTCTGTCCATGAATGATGAAGTAGTTCTCTACAGTCCCATTGATGGTACCAGGCAGTGGATCATATCTGTATTTGTTCTTTGATAGATCAGGAACAGCTTTGTACCAGTAGAACCTCCATCCTGCAGATGAAGATTTAACCTCACAGCTCAGAGTCACTGAGACTCCAGGATTCAGCCATGATGGAGACACAGTGAGGACTGACTTTGGAGCCGTTGACTGCATATTGCCATCTCCAGATTGCCTATGAACTGTACAAATTGACAGAATGTAATGAAACACACAAAAGTGTTGTGTGCCTGTGTGTACATTCATCAGCACCTGAAGAAACAGCTAAACTCTCTTCTGTAACTTTTAGTGATATTTTTCCAGGACACAAAGAACCTCTGCTCTCTTCACTCCTGTTTTATGTAGGAAACTGGAATAAATTAGAAAAGACCTTGTAAGGATACCGGATAAAATTGGTTAAAGACTTTGATAATCCACAGAGATCTTAAAATACCAGTCTAACAGCAGTAGCAGCATCATGTTTTTCCTGTTTTACTGCAGGAGGGACTGGTGCACTTCAGAAATGAGATTCCATCACGACGGAAGAATAAGTGTAAATATTGGTTATTTTAATTTCTCACTTTCTTCCCAATCGACAATAACCCAGACGGTCATTTATAAAGGGAATTATAGCTCAGACTTCCCTTGAATGTTTTCAAGGGTTCGTCACAGAAATCTGATCTCGGTTCCATTGTGTTCAGATGAAAAGGTGGAAGAACAGCACCACCTACAATCCTGACTCAGTTACACCAGGTGAGTCAGGAGGAATTGGCCAAAATACCAGCCAAGATTTCCAGCTCGAGTAAAGAAAAAAGAAGAATGTTCTTTTACCTGGAGGGTTTCCACAGCAGAGGAGAAAACTGAGAACTAAAGCACAGATTAAAATGTTGTTAGATGTGAAACAAAGTCACGGTAAAGAAACATCTGCAATACATTCTACAGAAGTATGCAAATGCAATACTTCTGCATAATGTATTGCATTTTCCTTTGCAGAAGTGTTTCATAATACCTTATGAAACATCTTTCATAAGGTATTTCAACCTTACGAAAGGCATTTCATAAGGTTTCAGATCCAGCAGTGTGGGTGGAAACGGAGCATTTAAGAAATCTGATTGTGCCACAGAGATGAAGATCTGCTGGTCTTTGAATGTTCAGTGATTTATCTGGAGTCAGTGGATGAATAAAACTGACCTAGAGTAATCAGTTCCTGTAAGTTAAACACACACACGCACACACACGCACACACACACACACAAACACCAACCATGTTAGTTTACTACATTACAGGTTTGGCTTTCCTCTCTGACTTAACATCCTGGTTGACCTCTATACACAGCAAATTCAAAAGTGTTAGATTTCCATTGTTGGTGTTGGATGTTAAAAATACAGTGTTAATTCAACACTTGTTTAGTCTAATTCAACAACATGAGTGTTAGTTTCGCCCTGCGACAGACTGGCGACCTGTCCAGGGTGACCCCGCCTCTCGCCCAGAACGTTAGCTGGAGATAGGCACCAGCAACCCTCCTGACCCCACTAAGGGACAAGGATGTAAAGAAAATGAATGGATGGATGGATGGATGGATGGATGGATGGTGTGTTAGTTTCCCTAAAGAGTAGGTGTTATTCCAGAGTGTTAAATAAAAGAAACTCTGTCTGGTGTTGATTTCTAAATGAACACTAGTACCAATTCCGTCTGGTGTTAATTAGAGATCATCACCAGACAGCTCCTCCCACAATTGCAACGCATTTGTGACGTCACGCGTTTGGGGAGGCAGCAGTATGGCGTCTTGTCTGGAGCTTATTATAAGAAGGTAAGTTCCATATTAAAATGATCATGTTTTTGACTATTTTTTTATGGATGCATTAATTTTCTGTTTGTGCAAGAGTATCAATTCATATACATAGTTCGCTTAACGTACGTTTATTTGTTTGGATATTACGGTATACAACTGTTTATTATTTTTGTTAGCAGCTAAAGCTAGCCAAGCAGGCAGCACGAGGTGTCGGGTGGTTAACCGAAACATTAAAACTGTCAGAAAAATCTGAAGGCCATTTGAGTTAACATTACGCAGCTGGAGGGTCGTTTTCTTTAAGTTTTTGGCTGTAGACTGCAAAATGGGGGCTTGGCTGTGCTGGACCGGTGGCTTGATCTATGCCACAGGTGTCAAGCTCCAGTCCGGGAGGGTCACTGTCCTGCAACATTTAGATGTGCCGCTGCTGCACCCCACCTGAATACAATAATTAGGTGATTAGCAGGACTCTGGAGAACATATCTACACAATGAGGAGGCAATTAAGCCATTTGACTCCGATGTTTTTGTACCTGTGGCATATCTAAAATCTGCCAAAATGTTTTTTTCTTCATTAGTACGTCATGTTGGAGACTGAAGCCTGTTATGACTTCAACACGTTTTTTCTGACAGGTTGGCACGACTTTTAATGCTGTTCAGAATGTTTCTGTAAGCTGACTAATTTCTATAATACCTCATGATTATGTGACACTTAATGTCTGAGTTGTGTTCATGGTAATTATTTCTGACTTTGTCATGCTTTATGCTTTATCTTGCAAGTGGTGAAATGCTCTCCAGGCTAAAGGGGGGCAGAGTATTTTGGATGAATATGATGGTGACACACACAGGTGGGTCTGATTAGTTTTGCTCGCATTTCTTTTTAAAATATTTATTATCCTAATGTGTCTGCTATTTTTCTTGTTTTCCTTCCTGGCTGATAAAAACAGGCATGTCAAGCAGTGGACCATGTTGTCAGATATGTGCAGGTATGTTCTAATGATCCTATTTCTTTATAAAGGCACTCTCTCATTGGCTTCGTTTGCTATTTGAATGTAACTGTGCTATATATTATTGATAATTTTTTATTATTTGTCGTCTTAGCATTTTGCCAAAGATGGGAGCCAGTGTTGAAGACTTCCTCACTGGTGTGGAACCATGATGGCCCTTCCTCCTGCACGTTGATGAAAATAAGAGGAGCACAACTTCACCATCAGTGATCACAAGATCATCCATGGAAGCTTTCAATGATCTTTCAAAGCAGACTTCACCTTCAGTGCAAAGTCCCATTAATGTGTGACCTTTGTTGTATATTGCTGCCAGTGCTGTTTGATGTTTTTATTTTGAAATAAAAGTAGATTTTATACCGCAACTTATGTTGGTATTTTTGTAGATTCAAGTGGCTTTTAATGTCTTTTAAAATGAATTTGGGGATTATTGACTGGAATTTTCTGGAAAAAAAGGTTTTATTGGCTCTAGTGCCCTTTATTTGATGGTGAATTGACAGAAAAGTGGGTAATGAGAGAAGGGGAAGACATGCAGTAAAAGCCGGAGAGCGAACCTGCGACAGCCACATTGAGAACTAGGGCCTCCATATGTGGGTTGTGCTTAACCCCTGCGCCACCACAGCACACCCTACCAGTAGTTTTTTAAAACTCAGATTTTTATGTTCTATATTTAACCCACTTCTGGGTTAAATTAACACATTCATAGTGTTACCTATTGACACTATACTATGTTAGGCAAATGAACACTGTGTTAAATTTCAACTACTGAGAGTGTTGATTCAACTCTTTCACAAATAACACTTTCAAAAGTGTCATTTTAACACAATGAAGAATGGACCAATTTAGACACATCCCAATCTACTGTGTATGACCTTTGTGACTTAAGAGCTTCATACTGTTTATTTACATAAATGGGGACGTTCACAAAGTTCTGCAATGCTCCCTGTCCATGTCCTTAATAAATTATAAAGGTATCTAATAAGGTACCTTTATAATTTATGTTGCAAGAGGTGAGGAAGCAGAAACTAATTTGGGAGACAAAGTCTCAGAGCTACAAGCTATAGATGAACATTCAGATTATAGCTCCTCTGACGAAGATGTCAAAAATATCGTCAGTTTGTTCTCATTTCCTCACGTTAACTTGCAACCAAGATGGCATTGGAATCAGACTCATTAAAAATATCAATTCAAATGGTAAGCATTTTATATCTGATTGAAGATGAGCATATTTGTTCATTTTAGATGGGTTTTTTAAAAATTATTTTTCAAATTAAATGGTGTAAAAACAAAAATCCTTCTTCCTCAGAGAGAAGGAACAAGTCCTCAGAAACACTGATTATTATACAGATAATGGTAAAGCTTTCTATACATATGAAATGTGCTGAAAGTCTAAATTTCTGTACGGACACTTATCATGAAGGAATTTATAATCAGGGCCAAACTGTGAAAGTAGTAAATATATGTTTAAAACAATCTGCAGCAAACTAAGCAATCAACCAACATTCAGCGTTTCTCTTCTCTGTTGACCACAACCATTAATGTCCAAACATCTAAAGATGATTTTACCGACACAATTCAAACAGAAAATGTAATGTACTTACACAATACTCCCAGCACACAGAGCAATGTGTGGTCCATGTTTAAGTCCAGAAACAAAATGTTTCTGCTCCTGTGAGCTCCAGAAATTCAGATATTTGTCACAAGAGAAAAGCTGAAACTAGCAGAATGAGTGAAAAATAGTTGAACGTTGTCTTCAGAGAACATTCATCATTGTGGTTCCTTCTTTTGAGGAAACTATTAATGTTTCAAACATTTCCCGTTTTGGCCATTAATTTCCTTTTTTTGCCACCACAAACACGAGCTACTTGTTCAGCCACCTGCTCACAGACTGCATGTTTTTATTAAAGGTTGTTAAAAAAATATTTCGTGCAATAAGAAAAGTATTTGCAAAACTGTCTTATATGAGAAATGAAGCTTTACTGTGGTTATTTAAATTAGGCAAACACTGGTTAATTTGTAACAATGTGGTTAATTAAAAGGAGACAATACAGATTGGTTAGCAAGCACAAGTAAAGATGTTACCTTTTGCTTGTGTTCAAAGTCTCCATATTTTCAGTTGTCAGATAATGAAATTATTTTGAAGAGTAAACATGTAGCTAAACTATAAATCAACCTGGTGACTGTAGTAAACTTCACCATTTAATATTCCCATTTTAATTTTAATTCAAAACAATGCTGTTTTGAGAACTTTTGATGTGTTTATATTGGGGATTCTTTCCATAATTGCATTGCTAGACACACATTTTCAACTGGAAAGAGAAATGGAGTCTAGACAAAAGCTCAATCTGGAAGATTCTAGTCGCACCTGCCTCATCAATCAGCGCCTCCCTCCCTGCAACCTGGACCTATCAGCGCCGGTCCAAGCCTCGTTCCAGCCAATCATCGTTTGGGCTCCAGTTCAAAAGGACCTTCACCCATGGCCTAATCTGCTCACCAGCAGCTGGCCTACATCTACCAGCCTCTCGCCATCATACGCTTCGGCGTCCCCCGCTGGCCTTCATCTAACAGCACCTCAAATTTTAACGCCCCAGTCACCAGCAGCTGGCTTACATCTACCAGCCTCTCGCCATCATACGCTTTGGCGTATTTTTATGTTCATTTTGCCATTAAACTCTTTTAATCGCTTTCTTTCTCTGTCTAAGTCTCTCCAGATTGAACATGTTTTCTGAAAAAACAGTTCTATCAACGCATGTAGTCATGTTTTGTGGCAAGAGTCTTACCTGCTTCTACTAAAAGTGACTCTTGTTGTTTCCTGTGTACAAACACTGAGGATCAATAGAACCTGACTCGTAGTGGATCTTTGAGAACGCTGATGAAATTCACACCTTTTTTTCTGTCCCATCTCAGTTCCCCATCTAAAACGAAGAGACAAAGTTATCTATAGCGAAGAGAGACGATTGTAATCAGACGTCGGTAATTAGGCAGAAACTGTATACACTTTTGTAACCCATGTCAATAGGGTATACGCCACGGACTTCCGTTTTAGCACTTCCGCAATTTTTTTGCCACATATAATGGTTCCGATGCACAGGCAACAGTATGTTAACAGTGGCTCCTCAGTAGCTGCAGGACTATTAATGATGCCTATATAATTATTCAGACGTCCTGAAACGCTCCAACAACAAAGGATTTAAGTTGGATGTGTCAAAACATCACAATAACTTCGAAGGTAAGCTAATAAATCGTTTGTATTCATCATAATGCCTCATATGTCTGACGTAGCTAACGGTGACAAACTTACAAAGGTGCTATGTAAACGTTAATCTGTGCAGTGTGCAATCTATATATCTATGCTGTATAGATAGATATAGATATACATCTATATAAACATAAAGATCTGTCTATATTGTGCCCAAGCTATCAGTGGAAGCTAAAGTTAGCTTCCGAATGTAGCATCTAATTTGGAAAATAGCTATTACGCTTAATTTTTCACTATCTTGAGCTTTTTTAATGAGTTGTACTTTAAAAACTACAACACATTTAGACATTTAAAACCTAACTAGATTATTCTGTACTAACAGCAGAATAAATAAAACATTTATGAAACCTTCTAATTGATTTGTGAAATTTGTAAAATGTCAATAATAGATTCCAGAACGCATTAGATCTGAATTATTAAATTGGCATTATTTGTTATTTTAACTTTACGTTTTCTTTCTCTTTTTTTAATCTTTATTATAGTTGGAGTTGCACTAATATTGCAAACAACTTTTCTCCTATTAACTTTTTTGGTTTTCTTTATATATAGAAAGTATTTTTATCAGTTTCTCTTTTTCCGTTTTATATACAGTGTTTGCTTATACAGTAATTTTTTTATTTTATTTTTACCTTAATGCTTACCTGGTCAGTTGAGGTGGAAATGTCAGAACCACATGGACTGAGCTGGTTACAGCAGATCAATCTGAATCTTTATTTCTCATTAAAACGACTTCTTGTAATTTTAAGACATTGTTATAAAATTGCATCTTTATTCTGCTGTAACGACATTCTTGCATTTAAAATTTCTTGTATCCTGACCTTAATGCTCCCTCATACAACTCACAGAACAGATGATTGAAATAAAGGCACTTTTTGAAAATATTTTCTGTGATTTTATTATAGAAATTGAGAACGGGAGGAATCGATTAAAATCCAATCTGGTATGAAAATAAAATGTTGTAAGTCATATCATCCAGCCTTATTCAGTATATTAAATTATATGACTAACTACATATTACTTAATATTCACATTTCTTTGCTGGTATAACCTAAATGTGTTGCATTTTAACATCTCACTTGAATTCCTGATCTACATGCAAATACTTGATATAACATAAACACCAAGAAATGGGGAAAAAAAGGTTTGTGAAATGTAGAGTATTACAAATGAGATTCAATTTTATTGTAGGTACAAACAGGATAGCAAAATGAACAGTGAATATATAATATACTTCCTAGCAGCTGATCAGACATCGGACTTGTTTGTCTTTACTGGTGATGAAAATTCGTCACTGGAGGAGAGGAAGACCTGCTCAGCCCCGTCCAGGATGACTGCAGTGTCAGGGTAGCCAACAAAGTCTGCAGGTAGATTTTTGCATATCTGGTGCTCCGGCTTCCAGATCATAGTTTAACCAAGTACAGTAAAAAAAAAAGTTGGTCCACGTTGTGATGATCCGGCAGACCGTGGAGTGATGGACGCTGTCAGTTGGTCCAGGGGCTTGGATCCAATGGAAAGGTAATCGGCACAAAGGTTCAATCAAGGCTCAGAAACGCATCGCGAGGTGTTGTGATGCAAACCTGAAAAATTAAAAACAAAAAAAAAAAACTAACAATCGTCCATATTTAGCTGCACAACGTAATCAAAACTACTAAATCCTCAGCTCTTTTTGAGAGTTTTGCTTGAAAATAAATTGACAATATCTCAGGAAATTAAATGTTTAAGTGAAATAGTTCTGGTATATCACAAAGAAACTGCAAAAATGTTTCAGAGGTGTAACAACACTAAAGTTAATGAGTAAGAGTGAACTGAAATATTTACTACTTAGAAAATGCATGTTAGAAACTGTGCAGCTGAAATTAAACTACTAGCAGGCAAAGCACAGTGTTCGCCTAATATCTGTACCAACAATAATACAAAAAATGATGCATATAAGAGGCATTAGTTTATAAAAGTTGAGGCAAACCTAAATTTACTATTTTAAAAACAAAAAGCAGCGGGAGGATGTAACTTCATAACCTCATTTCTAAGCAGAATCTCAGAGAAAAAAAAAGAGAAATTACGTTGTGTAACGTAAGAACAGATTATAGCAGCCAACTGGAAAAATTCACTCTAACGTGGATAATAATTATGAAACAGCAAAGGTAAATGTCATTTTCGGGATTCGGGAAATACGTGATTTGCACCATTTGTTCTGTGGGTTTTTTGTAAAGCGAAGGTTTTGGACCTTAATCTGACTGACAACTTGTGTGGTTTGGATCGGGCTGAAGCAATGCTGCTCTCGGCTGTTCTTAAATAACCGTGCTCGGTATCGGAGGGGCTCGTCGCTCCGACTGCAAATATAAAATGTATTTTATACAATTGTCATATAAACAAAAACTAAGGAGTTGCCTAAAAAATAATTTCATACTCCGTATAACACAAACGCATCAACACACGTATTGCCTTACCTTGTGCCGAATCGCTGCCTCTGTTCTCAGCCTGTTCCCATAGCAGTGAATTTCCTCCGGCATTATTTTCCTCCAACAAATTATTCCAGTGAACGAAGCGCGTACAGCTCCCTTTTAACCTCCGTCTTCCCATTTCTGACGCTGGATCTTCAATATCCTCAACCTTTGAAATAGCAGGCAGCTACAAACCGGGTGTTGGCTCTAGTGGCTAAGTTTTGGCTACAGTCCGCTGTCGCCTTGATATCAGCAGGAAAATGAAAAAACTAAGCACTGGATGGTACTGGCTAATTACTGGACACGACGGCACACCACAAAACTCGATTGTTGTACCAGTAGCTCACAGATATTTTAAGTTTTGCATCTTTCTCATGGTACAGATCTTGCAGCTTTGGCTGAAAACAATAGGAGCAAGCAGGACCCGGAACCAATCTATGTGGCATAAATTCAAACGGAAATACGTCACCACCTCTCGTGGCATATACCCCATTTAACAAATATGAATTATAGCCTGTAATACACAACATTGCCATTAGGTGGCAGTAAATGGTTTCAAAGTAGTCTAAAGCTACAGTGATATGCGCAGAATATGGGCTAGAATAACCAGAAGAAGAAACGGGGAAAAAACGTTTTGTGGTCATTTTATTGACAAAACTCAGTTTTATTTTCAATATTTTTCAAGAATTAGTTTTCATCGATGGTTGATTTTTGATTCCTGTGTACCCGGACCCGGAAGAACTTTGTTTTTGATATTGCATTTCTTTGTTTTCTTGCTGCAAATCTCCGGTGAGTTCTGTGCTATAATTAGCTTCGTTAGCTATCGATTAGCCACAAGCTAATATTTTGCTGTTATGTATTAAAAGTTATATTGTAATTTCATTTTATAGTTAAAAAAACAATCTGAGATATTTGTTTATGGGTAAGAATGTATGTTCTCTACATTATGTTTTGTATGTGAATTAGCAATGCTTACGGCTAACTCATAAAGGCTATTCTGCTAATATTGCGCCTTTTTTATTTGAAATACTGATGCTGATGAAGTATCTAGTGACAGTGAGTTATTTATTCCACTGTATGGAATTTAAGAATGCTGGAAAAAGATATGTCAATTCAGTGAATATTAAGTTGTGATGTTTTGTTGAGCTAAAAGACAAAATTGGTTATCGCAGTTGGAAATGATTTTATCTACATGAAGTGAAAAGATAAACTTTAACTGAAGTGACTTAGAATGGTGTATCACACTATAGTAAAGTATATTTCTGCTATATGCAGGTTGTTTTTTTGTTGTTGTTGTTGAGAGACATTGCGTGAAGAACGGCGAGCCAGGATCCAAAAGAGCAGATGTCAAAGAAGAACTTTCTTCTGTTCCACTTGATCGGTGGGATTACACATATTAACACTACCCGGGTAGCTACCATATAACATTCAGATCTGAAAACTGAACTGAACTGAAAACAAATCAAAGGTAAAGAAACTTTTGGATTTGACTGACTTGACTTAGGACTACTAAAAAGAAAACACTGACTGTTTTGTTCCGTTTCATTATTGTCAAAATGTGTGATAAATATGTGTTTTGTTCAACACATTGTTTCCCTTGCTCCTCCTGAGTTGAACCTAGTTCTGATGTGTGTTTTAATTGTAAAGATTCATAGTCACTGATTCATTTGTCACAGGTGACTTACCAGATAAGTACACAATCTGACACTTTAATAAGAATCAACTTGATCAAATAAACCTTGGATCCAGGTTGTTTTAGATTTGCCACAAAGTGGCAACATTTTTTCTTTTTCAGTTCAGTAAATCTATTATTTAAAATTTAATAAAAATCTCCAATGATTATTACTACTTGTAATATATAATAATAAAATTGATCGTTTTAAAAATAATTGTTTTTAAAAAATTCATTTATATGTATTTAAAAACAAAAATTTGTACTCGCATTTTATGGCCTGTTATAACCACCAAAAATGATCAAATGAAAGGTTATATTATTTTTGTTAGCTTAATATGCATCAGTTTTTTCTGATAGCTATCAGTATTCATTTCCCTCATCTTTTTTTAATTTATATTAAAATGATGGAATTCAAAAAAAGAACACATTAAAAACAGACATATAGTGTTCATGTTATAAGGGCTCTCAGTATCAAGCCTCCAAACATTAATAATCTTCATAAGTATCTATTTTAAGAATAACCTATTTCATTCTCTGCTACTGTACGTTGCCATGGCTACCCTTAGTTCTGAATGGCATTTTTTTTTACATGGCAAAAAATAGTTGTTACTGAAATGATATTAAGACCAAAGGTGTTTTATTTTATCAACAGTTTATCACACATCACTAAAAGTTTCTGAGGTGGCCCGGCGTGTCAGAATGTTGTCAGGTCATCATGTTGACTTTATCATAAGATTCCCTTTGCCTCACTTTGAAGAAGATTCATATCGTCTCTGCTTACAGAAACTGCTGCAAAGCTTTTATCCTAAAGTAGTTGCTCATCAAACTAAATCTGAAAATGTTTGATTTTGGAAAGATTTCAGGATTCGTGTTCTCACGCAAAACTCTTAGGAAGAGATTTTGTAACAAAGTTGGCAAACTTTTTAACAGAGTTTGCAAGCTTCTGCATACAGCCGGCACTATAAGGGAGGAGAATGAAACTATGGCTAAGGAAGTCCAAAAAATCGCCATGAGGATAAAAAACACAAAAGATCTTGAAGATGATTGTAAGTACCTGGAGAAACAGATAAAGACTGATCGATCAATAAATCAAAAGTTAAAACGGCAAGTTAGTGATCTTAAAATGAAACTGGAGTCTCAAGAAGTCTTGGAGCAAAAATGCATCACAAGACGGGAAGAACTTCAGCAACTGGAGGAAAGCAACGAGAAGCTGCTAGAAGAAGTCGTTGCTTTGAATTTGAAATTAAAGGATTCGGTTGTATTGAAAGAAACCTACAGGATGTTGGAAGGCAAGAAGAAAATTCTGACCCAGCAAAACAACTTTTTGCTGAAGCATGTTGAGAAAGTCCAACAAAAAGTTTTTCAACAAGAGCACACAGAAAGGACTCTGCCAGACAACAGAAGTGAGGAAAGTTTGTCTTCACATAAACAAAATGGCAAAAACTCCAAGGCTACTGTCAAGGACAAACTTCGGAGTATGACCTTCCTTTTTTGTTCAGCAACGACTGACGAGGAAGATTGTCTCTCAACTGAGATGACGCAATATTTCAAAGAAGAGTGAGACCTGGCATGAACTGATGCCTCTTGCCCCTTAGAGCAGTTCGAACAAAATGACGAGATGGGGCTGCAAAACACACAACCTGGTGCTTTTCACCAAGGGTTCAAATTCCAACACTTAGTTTCTGCATGGAGTTTCCACAATATTCCTATGCAGATGTGGGTTCTCTCCAAGTGCTTTGGCTTCTCCCACCATCAAAATAGCTGGTTAGTTTCGGTTAATTGGCCCCGTTGTGTTACGTTGTGTTATGATTTGCGGTTGTTGAGCTTCATGCCCAAAAGCAGAGATTTGAGGCAGCAACTGAGTTTTGAGGATTTAATGAGGATCTTCAGAGAGTCCAGGCAGCAGGTGAGCAATGAAGCTAAAACTCAGCACACAGGATCTCTTCAACATAATTAGTGGTTTCTTAGTTACTCCACTGTCCATCAGTTGAAATGAAATGCAAACTGGACTGCAATCATTTTTTGTTGTTGTATCATCAGCTCATGACAAAAAGTATCTCAGATATCAATTAATATAAATAATTCAATAAGTGCTTTCTTTGTGCAAGTTAAGTTTTGCAGGACAAAATTATAAATTATCTGATGGGCTTTTCAAAAATAATCAAATATCTTCTCATCAGCAAAGTGAGCTGGAGTCACCTCACAAAACCACAGGAAGAAGTTTTTGTTTGGGACGGCAAAAACAATTCTAATAAATAAATAAATAAATACACACACAAATAAATAAATAAAACCACTTTGGTAACACTTTATTTGAAGGGGGTGAATAAGACTGTCATAAACATGACATAACTCCTGTCATGAACATGAATAAGCCTTCATGAATATTTATGACTGTTGTCATAAAGCTTCATTCGGTAAATTACGACATTTTTAATACAAAGTTGACATTATTCAAAATGTCTTTGCTATGACAACTTGACATTAACCAATAAATCATTACTGTTTAAACTTTACCTTTAATAACATAAAGTTACCTAATTTTTAAAGTGTAATCAGTAATACTTGTATAACAAATTTATATCAGTAATGATTTATTGGTTAATGTCAAGTTGTCATAACAAAGACATTTTGAATAATGTCAACTTTGTATTAAAAGTGTCATAATTTACCGAATGACGCTTTAGGACAACAGTTATAAATATTCATGAAGGCGTATTCATGTTCATGACAGGAGTTATGTCATGTTTATCAAAGTGTCATGTCAGTCTTATTCACCCCCCTTCAAATAAAGTGTTTCCACAACGTTATTGAATTATTTATGATATCTGACATACTTTTTGTCATGAGCTAATGATACAACAACGAATGGTGATTGCAGTGCAGTTTACATTTTATTTACTAAGTAATGCGTTACTTAGTTACGCGTTGCTTAGCTACGTGTTACTTAGATACGCGTTACTTAGTTACGCGTTAGTTGAAATAAAATGCAAACTGCACTGCAATCACCATTCGTCCTACAAAAGACACAAAGACATCAGGTTTTAGTTTTACATATTATTATTACAGTATTTAATCAGTCACTGATGCTGAAGGCTGGTTCGACGGACAAAAAGGGCAAAATGCTCCAGATTTGAAGCTGATATCATTTTGTGATTTCACAAAGTGAAACTTTTTGTTTGAAATATATCATTTCTGCCAACGTGTTCTTAATAAATGTTATACAAGTATAAGTGGGGAAGCTTCCGGCTAATAAAGATGTTTCTGTAGCACAAATTCAAAAGACAAAAGCATAAATGGAACCAATGATCAGCCAAGATTTTCATTGTCATTTAACAGTAAAGAAAGAAGACAGTTCTTCAAAACATGCAAAAATTAGGGGACCTCAGAAATAATATAGCATTAATGACAGTTTGGCTTTCTATCCATAATAAATACACCGGAAGTCCAAAACTCTGTCTATATGCTTATGAGGCAATTCTTGACTCCATTAACGTTTTTCAGGACCATACTGTAATGTTATTAAAAACAAACTGTAAGAGTCAACACAGTCTGCAGCAAACTGAACAGCCAACTTAGATTAAAAGTTTGATTCTCTGTTGGCTCAAACATTTAATTCTTCACACCTCTGGGATGATCCTACCTTCACAATTCAAAGAGAAATAGTAGTTACAGAGTCCGCTCAGCACACAGAGCAGTGTGTGGCCCATGTTTATATCCAGAAATAAAATCCTGCGTTCGCTCTGGAAATGTTGTTCTTTGTCACAGAAGAAAGGCTTTAAACTGCAGAATAAGGGCAGCATTTGTGAAAAAGGCAAAACGTCTTCACAGAATAAACTGTTTGTGATTTTCAATTAGAACATTTCTAACCAAAAGTTCCTGTTGCCGATCTATTAGCTGATTAGTCTATTCTTAGCAACAGCCACACATTGTTTCATTGGTTTGCACATATTAGGTATGTTGTTTTTACAAGAAGCCCTTATTTGAATATTACTAAAAGAGTTTTTGTAAATAGATTTTTGTGTGCTTAGCAAAAAAAAAAAGTAATAATAATCAAAAGATAAACAATTAGCCATTATTAATGACTACATGTAAATACAGTATATTTGCTTTTGTCCATCAAAGTCTCTATGTTTTAAGATGTAATATAATGAAATAATGTAATTTCTTGAAGATTCACAATTTAGCTAAACTGTAGTTTTACTTTTCCTGGTGACAAACCTTCAAAAATTAAATGTCCTGTAATTATAGAAAAAATGTGTGGGAGTCTGAAAAGGAAGTAAAGATATTATCTCTGCTGTTGTTTCCCCCCCAACCCTCTAACTGACCTTGTCATTATTTATGGTTTTGCTCTGTTGTTGACCTGACTGTGTCTGACCACTACTGTGTGTTTTCTAATATCACTGGTTTGATCCAATGAGAGCCCACAGTCTGAGCTGTCAGGAGGCGCCATCTTACCCCTGAGGTGTTTCTAACCAAAATTCCTCTGCCTTTTTAAACCGATTCCCGTGATTCACTGGTCAGTAATTTTTTCCAACAAACCGAAAACAAAGTCGGACCGTGCAGCTCCGCTATTCTCGAAAAACGTTTTTAATAAGCGAGTATGCCCATGGAAAACTACAGGCATTAAGAAACTCAACATAAATTTCCTGTAAAGCAGAGAGGAAATGGAGGAAAAACAAATCGACAATCTACCACGTAACGCGCAAACAGCTTAATATTTACAGCTCTGCTGTCAGAAATTCAAGAACTGCATAGTTTACGAAAAATAATTAACAGTCACAAAAATAATCCCAAAGTTTTGTTTTCTACCACTGATAAAATGACCAAAGCTGATTTTAATGCTTCTTCAAATACTGCAACTGACTCTCTTTGTGAACAGTTTAGAGGCTAAAATCAATTAAAGCTAACACTTTAGCTTTAAAAAGCTAACACTTTTAAAGCTAAAATGTTAGCTTGTTAGCTCTAATTGAGTTCAGTTAGAGCTAACATTTTAAAATAATAGCTCTAATGGACTTAGCAAAATTTTTTGAGAAAAACAGTTTGTTTTCACTTGAGGAAACACTGGACACGTTTGCTGTGGCTGAGATGCATCAACCACAAGTCAAACCAACCATCTGCCTCTTGGACCCAATTCCCTCATTATTTTTTTTTCATTTTATAGATTGTCTTCTTATTAAATTTTAAACATTGTAATTTGCTCTCTTCAAAACCCAAAAGAGCAAACCTAATAAAAACGGAAACATGTTATGCAACCACAATAACGCTCCCCCTTAAAACATAGCGATCACTGAACAGAAAGCCGCTAAAGAAATAAAGAAGGTATCACATAAATACATTTTGTGTTAGGTCGACTCATTCACTTAAATATTTTAGCTCTGTTAGCTCTGATGTCATTTCTATTTGTTTTTGTTGCTCTTTGTTCACTTAAAACTAAAACACATCTCTAATGTTTGTAATACAAAATTCATTTTCTCACTGCTGTTTATCTGTAAATCTGATTATTTTATGGTGTTTGATTTACTTAACTTTAGGCATAAATATACCTTTCATGAAAAGAAATAATAAAAAGCTATTTCTGTGAAGTAATTGTAGCCATCTTGAGATCCATCACATTTTACCATGTTTGCGTTTTGTCATTTTCACAACTTATATCTGGGAGGCAATTTGTTTAACTCTGGAATATTACATAACTCACTTGACCAAATATTAAATTATAGCTCAACTATATATCTTGGCATATTATTTACATTATATCTCAATTGAAAACATTTTAAAATATGTACCCAGAGATATCTAAAGTAAAGATCATCAGTGTCCAGATTTAACTTCAGAGTAAACGGCTGCATCGGCTGCTGCTGGACTGGAGCTTCCTGTAGATGCAGAAAAAAAATTAATACAGTTACATGGAATAGGACAAATATAAAATAGATATAAACCATAAAGATAACATTTTATTTGAGCCTTAAATAATCAACCACTAATCCATTTAAAATGCCAAAGCAAATACATTTCCTATATCCATTAAGTGTTTGGGTTGATGGTCTGGCTGTTTGTATGTAACAAAGCCATTAGTACAGAGAGTGTTTTCACACCTGGTAGTCTGGTAGACACGATTGAAACATTTTCAGCTGGTGCGGTTCGCTTTCACACTGCACTGTGTCAAACGATATTAACCCTTTGATAAACCTTTTCACCCTGTGGTGGCGCTGCACCAAGAGCTACTGAAGAAAATGACAGGAAAACCTCAGTAGGAGACAGGAGCGTACTTCCTTCTTCGTAAAAGGTAAACAAAATTGAAGTAGGGTCAGATTTTAGTGGTTGTTGTTGGTAAAAGAGCATGACCTAGTGTAGACTTTCACGTTTGCTTTGGTTGTATTTACCCAGAATGCCCTGCGCTACATTTCACTTCCTCCTTTTGGTGTGGTTTTCGGTCCGCTTGCATTCACACATGGATTCGAACCGCATCAAAGTTCACCTCAACTGAACTGAGTCTTAGGTTTTTAGTTCACTGTTCTGGTCCACATCAGAGTTTGATTGATCATTCACACCTCCCTAAATGAACCGGACCTTCTAGGCTAATGAACTAGAATTTGATTAAAGCGGATCAAGCAGGTATAATGTAAATGCATCCATAGTGTAAAGCTGATGATAAACATGACTGTTTCCAAACAAGCTGAAACATCTCCTAGCATAAAATAGCATAAAGTTGATGAAAGATGTTGAATCTGAACCTGTAGTCTACACTAACAATTCATGAAGGCTTTAGATGAATATTTATGATCATTTCTAACCGATGATGTCCAACAGTTACTGATTCTGCTGATTGTACCTGCAGCTCCTGCTCTCACATCAGCATAAACGGCGCCCTCCTGTGGTTCACGATGGCCCCCTGAATAATAATTAATGTACAATATGTTTATAAATACTAAAGACAAAAAATGAATTGATGCTTTTCAAGAAAAACAATCTTTTCAGAGGACATTTTTTAACCCTTCATTGTTGGAGGAACTCACTCTTGTTTCCAGAGTTTTTAAATTCAAGGAGAGAGTAGGTGATGTGCTGGTGTTCGTTTGCATCTGAAACACATCAAGACTTAAATTCAGCTATTCAGGAATTTAAGTTATTTGGAATTAACCTTGATTTTAGCTTTGTGTTGGATGTTTCAGTGTTTCAGCAGGTAAACTTCACCATTTACAGGGTCTTCAGAGGGTCTCACTGAGTCATACAAGTTAGATGTTCCTGAAGGTAACAAATAAGATGTAAATTATTTCCGATCACAATTATAGCAATTAAGTTTATTCCAGTTGGGCTTTTTTTTTTTTTACTTGAAATTAATAGTTGAAAATTAAATACGAATAAATTCAAGCTTTGTGTTTTTTTTTTTGTATTTCTGTCACAATTCAGTCACTAAAAGCTAAACAAAAGTTAAAATTGTTGTTGACACTAATATTTCATAATGTTATAAAAATATGATCAACTAATGATACAGACAGATTCAGTACTGACCATGTAGAGGAGAGCTGTACTCATTAGCTTCAGATTGGCTGACTGTGTGATTTGTGCGGGAGCCACGACCTCTGCTCTCTGACCGGACCAACCTGGAACAAATACAAAATATATATATATAAAAAAAACTAAACATGGAAATGAAATGCATTGTAAAGATATTTTATGTGTTGATGAGAGCAAATGAAGAGTTTTACAGACCTGAGGCAAAAATGATCTGAAAGATATATTTATAGAAAAATGATTAGATGTTCAAAGATTGTTTTTCTGGTTTTCAACATGAGATTGATGTCAGTAAGACACTTTCTATACGTCGTCAGAAGATGAAAGTCTGACCTTTGAACTTTATGAAGCAACACAGAAGCAGCAGGAGGACAACGAGGACGACACCACAAACCGATCCAACGACCCAAATGACAGGAAATGAAGAGCTGCTCTGTTTTGAACCAGCTGTTGAAAAATAAGAAAACATCTTCATATGAATATGAGTCTAAGTTTTCACAACTATTCATCTCATTATTAAAATACCTATAACATTTTACTCACCTTTAACTCCCATCCAGCTCTGAGGTGAAACTTCTCCTGAATGTTCACACTTGTAGAAACCTTCATCTGACTGAGACACTGCAGAGATCTTCAGCTCTCCTCTGCTGTCATTTTGGATCAGTTTGTCATTATGATAGAAAATCACATCAGAAAGTTTGTTTTCTCCTCTCCGTCTGCAGCTCAGAGTAACAGAAGCTCCTTCAGTCACAGGATGGACGGGGCTCACCAGGAGAAGATCTTCATCTGGAAACCAGTCAGAGAAAATGAAGCTTCAGTCAGAAATCAGCTGCTGGAGACAATTAGAGGAAGTTATGGAGAATAAACTCAACATATATTTTGTTTGATATTCAATTTTTTTCCCCCACAATGTTTGATGAATTTAACAAAGTAAAGGCCACAGAGTTACTGAAAATGTATGAAGCAACTTGATGATGAAGAGAACTACCTTGAATTTCAAATGACAGATTTGTTAAAAGTGGGATGAACCAGAAACATAAAAGATTGAGCATTTTCCAGTAAATAATATTTTAATTAAAAGATAAATAAATGTTACATTTTGAAAAGACTTGATAAATGTATAAATTATTCCAAAAAACTGTTGGAATTAAAATAACTGGATGATCTTTAAAACTATTCTGACAGGATCTAAGTTATTTAAGTCTAAAATATTTTATTCTTCTGCGATCATCAGATTGAATTTAAATTAGATTCTCATTCACTTCCAACTTATTTGTACATTTAATTTTAGTTTTTGAAACATTGAGCAGTTCATTTTATGAGAAGCTGTTACAATTAATGAAAGGCAACAAATAATAACATACATTGAAAAGTGATGTTGACTGCATTGCTGAACTCTCCTGATCTGGATTCACACCAGACAACTGATTTATGGGTCCATGTTCTGTTGAAGGTACATGAGGATCCAGTCATTGTCCCCAAGGGGGAGCAGTTATCAATGTAGAACAGATGACCTGATTCTGTGAACTCCTTCACTCTCCACTCAGTAGAGTTTCCTCCACAGGTCAGAGTCACAGACTCAGAGGTGAAGTGTTGCTCTCTGTCAGGACTCACTGAGAGAGACGCTGCTGGATGAGGATCTGAAGGACAACATGGAGGAAATAATCAACATAAAAGGCAGAGCAGAAAAATCTTAATTCAATTCCTGCTTTTCTTTGTTCAGATTAAAACTTTTTTGTAACATTTTCACAGCAATGCTCTTATAAAAGGTGGAGAACCCTCTTTATCTTAAAGACAAATCTGTGTGTTTGATTTATTTGTTCTTCACTTCTCATCTCAGTGGTTTTTAACTCGGCCTCAGCTGTGCAGCTGTTTATCTAATCGTCTTTAAATGCACATTAATATTTGATTATGAATTAAAAATACAGCAACTGAATAATTTTTTACAGAATTTCCAGTGATTATCCCATCAATAATGTGTTCCTCACATTGGAGTGTCTGTGTTTCTCTGCTGGGGGGGAGGAAGTCAGGGCCTCTCTGCTTTTAGAAGGACAATATGGCTGAAAACTTAAGACAATATAAAAGTTTCATATCAGTCAATATCAATAATTATTGATGAGTTTTTTGTTTTTAATATTCTAAAGACTGAAAACAGATAAGGTGACTTTTCCTGTTTTATCCTTCATCACTCCATGGTTTTTATTTTTATTGTTTTTATAAGGTATGTTACTCAACAGCTTGTTGCTAGGTAACCAGTGAGTTAGTTGATGCCACCCATCTAGCTTAGTTGACCATGAGAGGTTGAGCAGTAGAACCCTTTCGTCCGCCTACATCTCCCAGAATGCTGTGCGGTTCTGGATCAGAGTTCAGTGAAATGATTTAATATTCTATCAGATGTATTATTTATTGATATTGACCTCATCTATTTGCAGTATGTACTGTTAATGATTTATTGTGCAGCTCTTATGAATGGAAATTAAATCTATTTTCACCACTGGATAAAGTTCTGTAAATTAAATCTTCAATCATTCAATCTAATTTTACAAACGTCTGTGCAGAAAAACCTCAAACGTGATCAGTGGGATGTCAGGTTGGTCAACAAGATAGAAGTTTAGTAGTAGAACAGAAACACACTGACCTGCAGACCAGATGAACTTTGGATAACTATAAAATGCAAAAACCTCTGGGTTTCCTCTTCCAGCTCTACATAAATATCCTGCTGTTTGTTTCTGTCCATGAATGATGAAGTAGTTCTCTACAGTCCCATTGATGCTACCAGGCAGAAGCTCATATCTGTAGCTGTTCTTTGATAAATCAGGAACAACTTTATACCAGTAGAACCTCCATCCTGCAGATGAAGGTTTAACCTCACAGCTCAGAGTCACTGAGGTTCCAGGATTCAGCCATGATGGAGACACAGTGAGGACTGAATCTGGTGCTGTTGGACAGAGAAACAGTTTATTGGATTATTTTTCGTATGATAAACCTGTTAGAGTCACATTGTGAGCATTGAAAAACAGTGACATCACTAAACAAGTAAAAAACATGTAAAAGGAACAACTCAGCTTTCTTAACATTGAAACGTGCTACTAATAAAAAGAAAAACATTCAAAGTTTTGCAAGCTGATTATTATGTCCTTCAAAATTAAACAGAATTCACAAGTAAAGCTAAATATCATTAATTATGATGGACAACATGGGTTCAAACGTTAAAGTCAGAAGATAAAAACAAATTAACCTACGGTATATAGTGATGTTGACTGCATTGCTGAACTCTCCTGATCCAGACTCACACCAGTACACTGCTCTGTGGTACTGGGGACTCATGAAGGTACATGAGGATCCAGTCATTGTTCCCCAGTTGGAGCAGTGTGATAAATCTGGCTCATAGTATGATTCTTTAAATCTCCTCACTCTCCAGTCAGCAGAGCTTCCTTCACAGTTCAGTTTAATTTCATCAATAGTAAAAAGTTTCTCTTTGTTTGGACTCACTGTGAGAGACGCTGCTGGATGAGAATCTGGAATACGAGAAACACAGATAAGAGAAAATCAACTTGAAATAAAACCTTTTCTATGTTTTTGAAGAGTTTTTCCTCTTCGCAGATTTCAACAAGTGCAATACTGGATGATCAGTCCTGAAAATTTGTGCTAATAAATCACTTTGTTTCACTATTTCTCCTCCTTGCGCTCAGTATTTAGTTTTTATCAATTGTACCTTGTATGTTTTTCCAGTACTAATATTTCAATTAATAACTACTTTTTGCACAAATTGTGTTCATGAACCACCATGAACACAATTTGTCCGACCCGACCCCGGATAAGCGGAAGAAAATGGATGGATGGATGGATGGATGGATGGATGGATGGATGGATGGATGGATGGATGGATGGATGGATGGATGGATGGATGGATGGAATATTTCAATTAATAACTACTTTTTGCACAGATTGTGTTCATGAATGACAACAGGATTTTTCTCTAATCTTGCAGCCACACTGAAGACATTAATGCACAATTACAATTTATTGTGAAATGGATTTTTTTGCGTGGTGGTTCACATTTCCAAATATCTCCTGTCTGCCTCCAACCTTTACTGACGTTGGCGAGTATCAATGACATACAGGATGAAGGCGACCTGGTGGTACAGATTTAAAAAGATCAGATATGGATCAGATTTTGAACCACAAGTGTCCTGGACCACATTGGAAAAGATCCAGTCTGTGTTCAGACTGTCACGAAAAGATCAGATAGAGGTCGCATAAGAACAAAGAAAATCTGATTTGGGTCACTTCTCTCTGCAGTGTGAATGTAGCCTTAGTTTAACATGATTCACAAACTTTTAAGTCAAAATTAGATAATCACACATATGAACTAAAACTGAATGATAGAAGAAGAAGATTAGTTCATTAGTTTGAATCACACTGACCTGCAGACCAGATAAACTTTGGTTCACTGTATTCAGTGAAATCTTCTGGGTTTCTTCTTCCAGCTCTACATGTAAATCCTGCTGTTTGTTTCTGTCCATGAATGATGGAGGAGTTCTTTACAGTTTCACTGATGCTACCAGGCAGTGGATCATATCTGTAGCTGTTCTTTGATAAATCAGGAACAGCTTTATACCAGTAGAACCTCCATCCTGCAGGTGATGAAGGTTTAACCTCACAGCTCAGATTTACTGAGGCTCCAGGACTCAGCCATGATGGAGACACAGTGAGGATGGACTTTAGTGCTGCTGAACACAGAATTTTTTTATGTATTAATCCTCTTAGAACTGTACAAAACGAAACAGACTCAACACAGTTTTTGTTTCATCATCAACTGAAGAAAGAACTAAATTCTCTTTCACATTTAGGTAATGTGTATTTATATTTTTCTAGGACTCAAACAGCCTCCACTACCTAGTTAGACTCCTTGCATCATAATAAAATGTATAATTATTTTCTGTCAGTTGGAAAAAAATAAAAATAAAAAAGTGAATCATCCAGTTGGAGAAGTTGGAGATCATACATGTTATTTACAAAGTCAATTACAGCCTCATATGGAGTCACTCCCAAGTACTGTTGCTTGTTGCTCCAAAGCCTCTCGCAGCTATTTATGGTTCAAAACACCAAAAGTTCTCCAGATGCCAAGTTGCCTATAAAACACAAATTTTTTCTCCCAACAAGAAAACTCACCATATTAATCCCAACATCTCTCAATCAAAGTAATTCAAGTGCAGGTAAAAGTTGTCTGAGTTTCCACAGACAACTTTTACCTGGTGTGACATGAAGATGAAGGAACGGAAGACAGAAGCATAATTGAATCAATTGATAATGTCAGTCAATATTCACAGCTCTAGTCAGCAGTAATGAGGGAAGATTTTTGTTTTACCTGTAGACTTTCCACAGCAGAGGAGTAAACTGGGAACTAAAACAAAGTTTACAATTTTGTTAGTTATCAAGTAAAAAACAAAAAAATGTAATACATTTAATTCTATTTTGCATACTTCTGGAGAAACAGCTATCAATACATTTTATAAACAAAGAAAGGCAGAGACATTTTGATCTTGTTGGTTCTAATGGAGACATTGTTGACCCACTTTAAGCCAGTTCTTTCATTGGATCTTAAAGGTTTAAACATTGAGCATCTTATTAGTGAGGAGGATCTTGTTCCAGATGTTACAACTAAAACTTAAAGAACTGATGACCCAAACATGGAACATCTAAAGGAAACATCACAGTCTCCTCTAGCCATAGTGGTTCTGCTAGAAAAACATTTACATTTTATAAATTTCCCTCGGTGGTGTTTTATATCAAGCACATACAAACTTGAAATATTTAAAGTTACCAAAATTCAGCATTGAAAATCTCTATGTGACAATGGTGATATGAATTTCATCCATCCATCCATTTTCTTTACACCTTAGTTTGACCCCTTAATGGGGTCGGGAGGGTTGCCAGTGCCCATCTCCAGCTTCGTTCCAGGCAAGAGGCGGGGTCACACTGGACAGGTCGCCAGTCTTTCACAGGGCAACACAGAGACACACAGGACACACAACCATGCACACACACACTCACACCTAGGAACAGTTTGGAGAGGCCAATTAACCTAACAGTCATATTTTTGGACTGTGGGAGGAAACCGGAGTACCCGGAGAAAACCCACACATGCACAGGGAGAACATGCAAACTCCATGCAGAAAGACCGGGGCCGGGAATCGAACCCAGAACCTTCTTGCTGCAAGGCAACAGCTCTACCAACTGCACCTCTGTGCAGCCCTATGAATTTCACATTCTGGCAAATATTTTTAATGCTCTTTTATTTTTATCTAATGTGGTTTCATTTGTAAGCAGCCAATTTGTAGAATTATGCCCTACATGTGAGAACACAATCTGCAAAAGCATCCTGGATGATGTTGAACCGTTATGCCTGGCAGAGCAACATCAGGTTCTTTATCTTTGGTGGACAAATAAAGATTTTGGCATAAGTTCAAAGATTTAATGTTAGCAATTCTCCACCAATCATAAAGCAAAATGTCACACTTTCTGTCACCATGCAGAGAATCTGTCACTGTCCCAGTACTGGAGCTTCAAAGCAGGAACTGACCTGCAGCTCTTATTCTGTACTCTACTCTCTGTCTAAGGGGCGTCACCCTTATACCTCTGATGTTCAGGAGTCGTGTGTCTAAATAGCAGCTGTCAGAGTTGTGTGTGCAGGATAAGAAACAACTTCCTCTATGACTATGAATCTATATTTTAATTCAAAGTTTAAACCAACCACAATTAAACTTAAGGAAACAAGTTAAACACAAAACAGTGAAACAAGATCTACAATACTAATATTGTTTTAAATATCATTGATTAATGATCAACACCGCCCTCTGCTGGTCTTGTTTTGTTTCTCCTACTCATGGACTTTCACTGGCGACATTCTGTAAAGTCCTCGCCGCTGTTCTGATTTGCTTGATGACTTTTTATTGCCCCTTTTCCACCGGCTCCACCTCAACAAATCGATTCGGCTCTATTTCGGAGTGACCGCGTTTCCACCGGCCCAACTTGGCTCTGTAGCAGAGTGCCGCCTCCTGGTGGTTTGTAGAATTATGCCCTACATGTGAGAACACAATCTGCAAAAGCATCCTGGATGATGTTGAACCGTTATGCCTGGCAGAGCAACATCAGGTTCTTTATCTTTGGTGGACAAATAAAGATTTTGGCATAAGTTCAGTTTTTGACTGTTTAATGGGATAATCTCAGATTCATAGAAGAGTAAGACTGTAGTCATTTACTGAACATTACACACACATACCTATAGATCCCAAACTAATTATTTTATTACATAGAAAGTGCAGAACTGTCTGAGTTAGACAGGTCGATGACCTTTATGTTTTATGGGCACAAAGCTCATAAAGCCCAATCTGTTTATGTACAGAATGGGCTGGAGAGACCTGCAGTGTTTAGTCTCCGTTTTCCTGTAAGATTATGAAGGTATCTGAGCCGCCATGTTTCAGAGACTGGCAGCAAAGTTTTTTTGTGCAAATGGGCCTGGGTCTTAACTTCCAAGGTGAGGAGCTCATGAATTTATAGAGTCCACAAGGTATGAAGGAAACCCCAGACAACAGCCCCTCTAAAAATGTGAAAATAGAATTTTCTCAACTGATCCTCACTTCCTGAAGTGAAGCTGAAGCACAGTTGGCAGAGTAATCAGGCTACAGACGCCATAAGATTGGCTATTTTCCATCAATAATTACAATTCAGCTTTCCCTCACCTCCTTACATTAAAAAAGAGAACATAATTCAAATCATGCAATAGAGAAAAGTAGAATGACTAATGTTCATGATTTGATATTGACATGTTTTCTGTAAGAAACAAGTGGTGTAAATGTTAAGTGTTTCTATCTGTTGACAAAAAATATGCTAAATACAAGGAAGTTCAACTGTCTGTTCAGACACTTATGAAGAAATTATTGGCCACATTCAAAATTGACCAAAATTATGTTGCAAGTGTATTAAATACAAATTGTATGCAAGAGTTAAAACTGAAGCAAACTAAACAACCTGCTAAAATAAAATCTTTAACTTTTCTGTACATCTCTTTAATTAAAGTCCGACATTTTGTTTTTCACACTATAAAGATCAACTCATCGACACGATTCAAAGAGAAAATGCAACATACTTACGTAATAAGCCCAGCAAAGTGTTGGCCATGTTTAAATCCAGTGATAAAATGTTTCAGTTCTTGTGCTCGATCTAAAATGGTGGCTCTCTGTTTGTGAGGATTGTCAAGTGTCGTCTTCACAGAATATCTGCCCTCACTGGTTGCTTCGTTTGAGGAAACTGTGAACATTTCTCTATTAGAATGTTTAAAAAAAGCCACTTCCTGTCTTGCTTCTTTCTGTTAAGCCGTAAACAAGTTGTTGGTTCAGTCGAATTCACACGTCATGTATATTTTGAAAGATGAAGTCTTTCAAAAGTCACTACTTGTGTATAACTAAAACTTAAGTTGCTGAGAAATCTTATAGAGAATTTGTAATTAATTTAGAAAAATACAATTTAAAAACTGTTACATGAGGAATGAAGCTTTACTGTTGTGTTTAAATTAGGTCACAGGTGCAATATTATCTAAAATACACTTTTGAGCTCTATATCATGTTACTCCCTCATCAAAAACATTCCTAGAGTGTCAGTGAGTTATGCTCATTAGGCTGAAGTATTGGAGGGGAGACGGTTGAGGCTTCAGTCAGTGATCCAGAAAGACGGAGTTTGGTGTTAGTCATACAGGGAAGTAGTTGAGGAGACTACATCTTAGTAGTCCAGGAAGTAGATTGTTCTTGAACTTGTTGATTAAAGAATCAACAAGAAAGAGCAACAATAATTGTCAATCAGGTTCAAAAAAAGAAACAAAACTGTTTCTGAAGTGTCTGAATGGCTGTAACAATTTTGAGAAGCAGATCCAGGAAGTTTCACTGAGCATCTAGTCTGGCCATTGCCTTCCTGTGTGATTCCTCTTGAATAAAATCTCACTTACAGCACAGTCCAGGTTTTGTCTCCTTCCCCTGGATTCCCTCCAGTAGATTTTCTACTGGGCAAATCAGCAGACAAAAGAAGAAATTGTGAACAATAACTATGATTTTCTGCACTGTTTTAGAATTGTAGTCTGCCTTTAGCTTTAGCAATGGCAGCACAGGAAGCGAATGAAGCCGTTCAGTCCATGTTAGCCACGTTTCCACATATTGAATTAACATTCCCAGATGCGTCCTTTGGATTGGCGCTTCTCTCTCGTTATCCCCACAAAGGGTTAAGCTTTGAAACACGAGGCCAACTGTGTGAAATGTCAACTTCTGGTAAAACTGAGGTTATACTGGGAGCTGATGTCATTTAAGTGAAGATCAAGATCATCATGTTTGCTTCTGTTACTTTGTAAAACCTAGTCAAGTATTTCTCTGCTAAAATTCTTCTGCTTCTAGTGGTAAAAATGAGTTTCAGTTGTTTGTGTGCATTCCTTAAGAAAGAATCAAACCTGACTGGGATCTGAAAACTCTGTTGAGTTCTGCTTCTATTTTACTGTCCTTCCTCTTGCAGCTTCCTGTGTTACAAGAAGAGGCAGTGCAACCTTTAGTGCAGAGATAATTGCTGTTAGATGTTGCAGGAACATCTAGGAAAGCAGATTTAACTCATCATGCAGGGTCAGTCCCAGGCTACATGAGGCCTTGAGTAGAATTTGACCTCTTGCTGGTAAAAACATCAGCACCTTCGAAAGCTTCTCTGTTAGACTTAGTGAAACCTGGGGGAGGGGGAGTAGCTTAACTGGCCAGCCTAAAAAGCAATAAATGAAACACTGAAACGTCTCCTTTCTAGGAAACTTATTTCTATTGAGATACTATTAGCATTTTTATTTTAATTTCTAAAACTGTCATAATTATTCAGTTGTGGTTTTTCTCTGTCTGCTCTTTATTTTACGTCACTTTGTGCAGAAGCTTCCTCCATGGGCAGAGCGCACAGAGGTCAGGGTCAGTCAGCAGCTTCAACAGAGCCGCAGTAACACAGACAGCTACAGGAGACTCTTCCTCCCCACAGCAATCAGCAACAACTCTGAATGAAATTGCATCATAGTTAATGTCAACATGTTAACTGTGTAATTAAAAAGATGCTAAAAATACAAAGACTGTTTTTATTCAAGGTAACTTTATTTGATTCTAGAAAGTCTAGCAGCTCATTTTTCAAACAATTGACAATCACAGCAGAGCAGTTCAAAGAACAGACGTCCTTATGATCCAAATAGTCCTGACAAAGTGCTGAATTTTCTATTGACATGAGTTGAAACAAAACAATAAAATAATATTTGTCACATAGCAATAAGAAACAGTTAAATAAGCACCTCTATGACAACACGCTAGTACAGATATTCAGGTCTAAAAAGACAGAGTGAAAAACCAAAGAGAACATTTTAAAGAGAACATAACTTTAACACAATTCTATAAAAACCTTATCGGATTTATAGAAACTGTTCATACTGATCACTTCCAGATTTTGTATTTTCATTCCTCTTGACAAAATCTTCAGTCTGAATCTGACCTGGTGGTGACTTTAGCATAATCCCGTCGTTTTTGACCTGAAACTATAAATTTATCTTTCAGTTGATTGTTGTTAGAAGTTGCTGTATAATTGCCAGGCTTAACAGTATTTATCTGATAATTAATCTTTATACTGTACCATTTACGTAGTCTCCAGGCTGTCTGATTGTTTCGTAGACACAAAGGTCTCCTACAAGTCAGTAATAAACACAGAAAAGTTACAAAGTTTCATCTCGTCAGTAATGCTGATGGAAATTTAACATTAGAATTCCTATCCACATTTTTAAATATCCTCAACACTCTTGACTTAAATTCCTTTTATCCAAATTATTGTTTTAAATAGATGGATGTTATAAGTTATATCCAGCCTTGAAATGGACTGGTGACTCGTCCAGGGTAACCCCGCTTCCTGCCCGTTCACAGATGGAGATAGGCACCAGCACGCTTTCAGACCCCAATGGGAAAAGGGTGCAAGAAAATGGATGGATGGATGGATGGATGGATGGATGGATGGATGGATGGATGGATGGATGGATGGATGGATGGATGGATGGATGGATGGATGGATGGATGGATGGATGGATGGATGGATGGATGGATGGATGGATGGATGGATGGATGGATGGATGGATGGATGGATGGAAGTTATAATCATTTATATCATGAACCTGACTAGCTCATGGGCAACTTTATTACCACTATAAAAACCAAGCTGCACTGTGATTCAGCATGTTGATTGTAGTCAGAACAGCGAAGACTGCAAATGTTGGAATTTTTTTTTTTTTTTAGAAAAAAGTTATACTAAAATATATTTGCAATTTCTTCAGAGAACTGAACAAACAACAGCATCAGGTATACTTATATAATTTATGTTAAATATGTTGAAATCTGATCTTTAAAACTATTCTGAGAGGCTCTGAGTTATTTATAATCGTTCAAGTCTAAACAAATATTTTCTTCTTCTGCTATCATCCGATTTAATTTAAATGAGTTTGTCTGAAAAGATTCTCATTCACTTTCAACTTATTTGTACATTTAGTTTTAGGTTTTGAAACATTGAGAAGTTCATATTATTAGAAGCTGTTACAATTAATGAAAGGCCGCAAATAATAACATACATTGAAAAGTGATGTTGACTTCATTGCTGAACTCTCCTCACACCAGAAAACTGATTTATGGGTCTATGTTCTGTTGAAGGTACATGAGGATCCAGTCATTGACCCGCAGTTGTAGCAGTTTCCAATGTATGATAGGTAACCTGATTCTCCAAACTCCTTCAGTTTCCACTCAGTAGAGTTTCCTCCACAGGTCAGAGTCACAGACTCAGAGGTGAAGTGTTGCTCTCTGTCAGGACTCACTGAGAGAGACGCTGCTGGATGAGGATCTGAAGAACAAGAAACACAGATAAGAGAAATCTAGAGGAAATCAACTTGAAATAAAACCTGTTCTATGTTTTTGAAGAGTTTTTCAAAAACATAGCTTGAGCACCTGCCTTTTTTGCTCCTTGCCCCCAAGTGCCCTTTTGGTCAATTTTTATTTGTTTATTATTATTATTTTTTTTTGTATTATTATTTTCTAAGCCCTCTTCTGACACATAACATGTACTAAAATTATTATTTTAATTAATTAATTTATTTTTGTACAACATAATAAGCCCCCCTGTCACCTTGTTACCTTTGACCTTTTGCCCGTGACGCATGACGCAGTTGCCTCTCGTGCAGTGAGATAAGGCGGCTAACTGAAGCTCAACGTAGCGAACGTTCCAGATTACAGAACAGTTTTTGGTGAATAAAAAAAAAAACGTTTTTGGTGAATAAAGTGAAGCTACTTGTCAGATGACGGAAAACGTTGAAGTATCGTTTCTGCTTCAGCTCGGAGTCGCGGTTTAAGCAGAGAGGCAATGAAATACAACAGACACTGACGGGCCTCTGCGTCTGACTTTCTCTGAAGAACTACTGAGGGGAGGAGACAGCAAGGTGAGGAAAACTGTTCTTATCTATCGATTCAGTATTTTTATCATACAGACATTAGCCTGTTGTTGTGCTATTAGCTGCTAGCTAACGACTTTGCTAGCAAAGTTAGATAACTAAAAGCTTCTTCCCTGTACCGTTAATGATATCAGTCATTCTTTAGTATTCATTATGCAATGCGAGGCACATCGCCCGTCCAAAACCGATCATCTCCATAATGGATATATGTCCGATCTTCTAATTTCCTTTGCTGCATAATGTACATTACATTTATTCTGGCGTTAGGTAAATGTATCTTGAAGGAGAATAACACTTAAATAAAAGTCCAACAAGGATATTAATTTAGAATTAAAAATAACTCACCCTAAATTACCATGATAGATATAATGAATGTAATAAAAGTGACATTAATGAAGGGGAAAAAACTCAACCCAGACTTTAAGTTGGGTTGAGTTGAGCTGTATAATATTTTTGGAGCTCACTACAAATGATTTACTCCTAATTGTTACTGGGGAAATATGTCATTTATTGTAAGACAATTTAAAGATAAATTTAAGGTTCGCAGAGTATGCAGTTAAATTTTTTCCCCCAATTATTCAATGGGGGAAAAAACTAACCTCAGTTATGTAAAATAAAATTGTAATCAAAACTTTTGGAATTGTAATGATTCCTTTTTTGAAAAAAACAAATCGTTTTGTTTAAAAAACTTTTTAAGATTAAATAACTCATTTTTGTCTTGTGAACTTAAAATGTTATTTGCCAAACATAAACTTTTATTTTCACACATCAGAAATCTTTTGTTGTGATTTTAGGCCCCGCCCACGACGTCATGTGAGAATCACAAGCAAAATTTTGAGTCACAAACAAAAACTTAGAATATTAAGAAAAGATTTCTGACATGCACAAATAAGTTTGTTTTGCAAAAAAAATGTACTTCATGAGACAAATGTGTGATTTAAATGTTTAAAAAAGTTTTTTTAAGCAAAACTCAGTAGGTTTTTCTCATGGTGACATACATTAACAAGTCAATTTTTGCTTTTGTTTTTTTTTTCCATTTATCTGCAGTTCCACCTTAAAGTTTGATGCAGCTCTGCTTTCCTGAATTGACCGTCTTCATCTCCACTGCAGCAAACAGGCAGCTCTTTTTATATAGATTACAGTCCACTAAAAGGTTGCATTGTTCCCTTGTTTATATTTTTAATAGTGCAATTCTGTAAAGACAAAATATGTCTGGTGGTCCAGCTCTGATTTACATATCTTGCTAAATTGCAGGTTTGAATATTGCAATATTTTCCTATAACATAATAGACCTGCAGAAAGAAATTACTAATAAAATATCTTATATATGCATACTTGTATGCTCTTGTATAAAGATTTTCCTTAGCTTTGATTGTATATCTCACAATTTTGTAATTTATCATTGTTTATTAAACTCTGAAAGCTGAGAAGCTGTTAATATTCTGTCCTGAATGCAATTAGATGGGCCCTTTTTTTTTTTGAGCACCTGCGCCTTTAGTGGTCTCTGCACAGCCCTGTTATTACTTATAGTCTACTTTACTTCACTCTTACTTATATTTTATTTTTGATTCCACAGTCATATTTTGTTTTTCATAGTATCAGGACTCATGTTTCAGAAATGGAATATAAAAAACAATCGTAAATATTTTTATCTGAAAAATGTTATTTTTTGAATGTGAGGTAAAACATTCATTCATCCACATTCATCCAGTTTTCCCTTGTCCCCCCCGTGGGGTGCCCCCACAGGGGGTAACGTTTCGGACGAAACGTTACTCCGAATCGTTCGCCAGTTGAACATCTCGGGAGCGAGTGGGTTTACACCCCTGGACAGGTCGCCAGCGTGTCACAGGGGAAACATATAGAGACAGACAGGACAAACAACCATGCACACACATTCACGCCTGAGAATTTAGAGGGAACCCAGTTAACCTGACAGTCATGTTTTTGGGCTTGTGAGAGGAAGCCGGGGAACCCGGAGAGAACCCACGCATGCACAGGGAGAACATGCCAACTCCATGCAGGGAGACCGGTGGTGGGAATCGAACCCACAACCTTCTGACTGCAAGGCAACAGCTCTACTAACTGTGCAGCCCGCTATAAATGACCAATTAATTCATTTAAGTCTTAGAATAATTACGTCATGAGGGAACACGTGACGCAGCTCGGACACTGTGACGTATTTGACCCATTCCATTCTGTTCTATGTGACAACACCGCCCTCTGCTGGTCTTGTTTTGTTCCTCCTACTCATGGACTTTCACTGGCGACATTCTGTAAAGTCCTCGCCGCTGTTCTGATTTGTTTGATTACTTTTTATTGCCCCTTTTCCACCGGCTCTACCTCAACAACTCGGCTCGGCTCTATTTCGGAGTGACCGTGTTTCCACCGGCCCAACTTGGCTCTGTAGCAGGTGCCGCCTCCTGGTGGCGGGGGGGTGTAGCACCACGTGCTGTGCTTCGTTACATGCGACCCAGAGGTCGCGTTAGCGGAATATTTTCCATTTTGACCGGTGATTTTTTTTTAAACGACAGAAACATTTAAACCCGTCGGTCATTTGACAACTTATAATTAACACCCTCTTTACACATTTTACACTAAGAGTTCATCGCAAAGCCAACTAAAATCAATCAATAAAAGAATCCTTTCTGAATATCATCTCATGGACACTGAACTAAATGCGTCTTTCTGACCGGGAGCTGGCGGCGTGTTGAAGAGTCATGGACCTGACGCTTTGGAGCGTCTGGTTAGGAAGCCCATTCAACAACTTTGGTAGAAACGGCGCGTTTAATTTCAGTCTCCATTACATACAGAACAGAGAAAACTAAAGAGAATGCAATGTTGAATCCATTTATAGTCTAAACAGAGGAGCCGGCAGTTTATCGTGAGGAAATAAATGAAGGTGCACAAGTTAATTAGATCGTAACATGCGCAGTGCGTGTGATGGGATCTGGATACGCGATTCAACTGGGTGAATATTAACTAAACCCAGGCACGTGCAGAGGCGGAGACTGGGGGTGCTTGAGCACCTGCCCTTTTTGCTCCTTGCCCCGAAGTGTCCTTTTGGTCAAATTTTTTTTTTTTTGGTATTATTGTTATTATTCATTGTATATGTCACATTTTTGTAATTTATCATTATTTATTAAACTCTGAAAGCTGAGAGTCTGTTAATATTCTGTCCTAGAATGCGGTTAGATGTGCCCTTTTTTGTTGTTGAGCACCTGCCCCCTTAGTGGTCTCTGCACGGCCCTGCTGAGGTCACAAGCAGCAAGATGAGTAAGAGACAGATCAGATGTCTTTGGAAAGTTTCTTTGCGAAGGGGAAAAGGCCCAGAGAAGAGACAGGAGAATGGATTTATCCCGGACCGGTAGGTGAGTCCCACGTTACAAGCCCACTCTGCGTAACATGCGGCGACGGGCTGCTAATGAGGCAATGAAGCCTCAAGCTGTTTCACCACATAGAGACTAAGCAGGCTGTGGATATAAGCAACACTTCGGGTGTTATTGTCTCTCATCACTCCCAGATGGGACCGTCTCGTTGCAGAGAAACAAGTTCAGGGCTCCGTTAGTCAGTATCGTTAGTTAAAATTTTCACGAAAGTAAAATGTTCGTTTTTGTGGCACATCTGTATCTTATTTTGAAGGGATATATAAACGTTACCATAGCGACCAGAGTCAGAGATGAGTAGAGCTTGTGAGTCTTAAGTCTGGTTTAGACTGAAAGATTTAAGAATTATCGGCCGATTCTCCAAACCTCTGTGACCGCAGAGCTTATAAAAGTCCAACAGGTTCGATCGGTTCGTGTGTCCAAGGCAGGAGCAACACGACCCGATTCCAGTCACGAACATCCCGATTCCAGAGGATAATCCAGTAAAACCCCCAACATAGTGGGAATTTAGAATAACCAAACACGGATGACGATGTAGAAAAAATAGTGATAGTTTGTGGAGTCATTTTAAGAGATAGAAGAAGTAACAAAAAGAAAAGACGGCGGATGAAAGACGACGGGAGCAGCCGCTCTATTTGCTGCACTATGATTTGGAGGTGAATATGTTTTTTCATAGTAAACATTTTTAACTGAATAAACATAATAATGACCTTTAGATTTAATAATAAATATTTCCACATATCTCCGATATCCACCAGTCAGTTGCGCTGTTTGGGATTCCCCTCTGTTCTTACGTCACTGCGCTTTTTGATTGGCTACCTGTCACATTCAGCAGGTTGTATTCTCGTTCCCAGACAGGAAAAACCCCACAGGCTGCTATAAAAACTCCAAGACAACCCAAATTGGGTATATTCAAGATTTAGCCGGGACACCAACATACCCCAAAAATAAATCCCAAAGCTACTAATTAAAAATGAAACCAATAAACAAATGTAATTCATTCATGGTAGTATAAATGTGGAATCAAAAATGACATTTTTAGTGGCTTTCATTTCAGCATTATGTAATTCTTAGAGAGAAATGTCTGGAGTTTTTTTCGTGTAGTTACATTATTTAAACGTCCTTTGACAAATTGCACCTAAATTTATTTCACAGAATTAAAAATACCTATAAGATAAAAAAAATAGTTCAAAGTTTCCAGAATGGAGGATATTTATTTGTTAATTTATTAATATTTAGGCGCTATAATTACTGTCAGAACACTAGTAATCATTAAGGATTGCGTTCCTCTTTTTGGTAATTATGATAAAGACGCCTATTATATTTTCATTGCGGTTTTGCAAACAGGTGCAGCTACCAGCGTTGCATGCTTCTATGTACCGACTGATATAGAAGCATCAGTCGGTATATGTTTCCATATCAGCCGGAATATGGAAGCATATTCCGGCTGATAGGCCTCCATATCAGTCGGTATATGTCTGTCTCCAGCTAACGATCAGGGCGAGATGCGTGGTAAACCCTGACCAACAGGCGGCGCAAACGAGCAAACTCGACCTAAACACACCAGCTGTGCTCCGCTCTGTGACAACTCCACTGCTGCCTTGATTTATGTAAAGATAAGTCTTCTTCCGTCTGAACCACGGTCAAAGAAAGGCTACACCTTATTTGGTGTAGTCGAACAAAAAAGGAGATTCCAGTACAGAGTCATATAGTTGGCGGGGAGAGTTTACTGCTTTGCTTTTAAGGAGAGAGAAGGTAAGAAACAAAAATAAATTGGCTAAAGTTTCTTATCCTGTCGTGGAATAATTACTGGCTTTCACCGTTTTTTTACTTGACTTGCCTCTTTTGTTTTTTGCTAACTGTTTATTGCTATATTTGTTGCTGTCGATGTTTTTAAAACAAACAACAACAAAAAAACAGGCACTCTTCTAGGTTTCACTTTCGCCTCTCACTGAGCTCATGCTGAGGAAGTGCACTATCCTAGATACCCGAACCTGAGAGCAACAGCTTTCTCTTTTGGCAAGCAACTTTGTGTGTCAAATAATTTTTGTTGTTCCACAAGTAAATATATCAGAAACGTATCTATACTTTCCTTAAAAAAAATAAATAAATAATAATAAAAGCTTCTACATTCCTACCAACACAAATTAAGCAGTTTTTAAAAAAATGTGCTAAGCCTGAATCTAAGTGCTACTAAAAACATGTTCGCCTTGAAAAATATTATAAAATACAAAACTCGACAATGAACAGTACTGCGGGTGTGTGCTGGCTCTCTGAGCCTTTTCTTCAGGATGATTTTGCACGGAATGGGTTATGATTGTGGAAGATGTTCCGTGGAATGTGCAGTCATTACCCATTCAGACAGTGGCGCAACTACACATTATTCAGGTGGATGCGAAAACATAAATTCCCCCCCCCCCCCAGGAAAGGTTGACGGCGCCTGGAAAACTCTACCTCCCCCCCCCAGACGACGATACGTGAAGGGCAAAACTTGCCACATTTACCTCGTCATGTGCGCGAGGTGAAGGAGCGTAATGCTTCAGTCCTTAAGTGTACGGGAAAACAATGCGTTGCATGCGCTGCATACCCACTTTTTGCGCCACTGCATTCAGACATCTGTAAATGGATTGAGTGGGCAGGGGTGATGTTGATGATTTACTTTTCGAGCCATACCGGCTACTCACACCACCTTTACACTATGTCACGTCCCCCCAGCTTGCCTCTTGGTACACAGATCAGTAAGTAACTTGGGGCTTAGTATCTTGACCCGAGGGCACTTTGACACGGTTGGGAAAGATGGAGTCAAACTGACAACTTTGTGACTGCAGAGTGCTCTTTGCCTCACAGGTACCTCTGAGACTATTGTACCTGTCACGGCAGTTAGGGTGGATGACGTCTGAGCAAAGTCATAGTAATAGGCTGAGAAGGACAAGTAAGCATGTGATGGGCATTCTCAGGTCATAAGTTTTTGCCATTTCAGATGTATTTTCCGGGCCAACAAGCAGCAAGTGGAGCCACTCCTGGAACCGGTTACCAAGTGGAGGTTGTTCAAGGAGCCATTGAGGATCAACAGGTAAGAAACCGTGCATCCATGTCAGAATTGCATCAATAAATACCTCAATACTTCATTAAGGATGTTTAAGATGTTGAAGTGGATTGTGTTAAACTCTAGATTAAACATGATGTTTATACTGGTGTTTAGCTAGTTGAAACATATGTTTTCCTCCTCTAGGATGATGCCATTGTATGTCCTATGATTGGCCATGATCCTTTCTGTTCTCGCATTGGAAAGACTTTGAGCAATATAATTGGAGGACAGCTGGAAGAAAAGTTTAACAAAGAAACGGGAAAGGCGACTCTGCCAAGTGAAACAGTTGTGGTTGAGGGCCTACCTGGTCTTCAATGTAAGGCAGTCATCTTCCTCAACCTACTCTGCTGGGATAATAACGAACATGGAACTGCAGTCCAGGTGACGAACTTGTGTAAAAATCATTCTCCAAATGTTGCCGTTTCCGTGTCTTTTTCAAAACTACAACAAGCGTCGCTTTCACTTTCCAGGCGCTACGACAGGGAATCAAACGGATTCTGTCTGTCTGTAAAATCAGAGGCTACAGTTCAGTAGCTCTGCCGGTTCTTGGGACCGGCGCTCTCTTACGCTTTCCACACAAAATTGCTTCCACAATTCTTCTGGAGGAGATTGGTGTATATGGACAAAACCGAACCAAGAAGTCACCCTTCCTAGTTCGAGTCATTGTTTACCCAAAGGACAAAGAATCGAGGCAGGTTAGAGAAATCTTCCCACTTTTGTTTTAAAATTGAAAGTTTGACACCCTTTTTTAAACATTTGTTTTTCTTTTACAGGCCTTTAAGTGCGCCCAGGGTGTGTTGCTTCAAAAAGGATACATAAGCCATGTTAATTTAGCTGAAGGTTATATAACTTATTTTTTTCATAATACTGTGAATTTTATCTAAATGATCTTGACATATTATTGTTATCTCATCTGCATTTGATCAGAGTTCTGACTATTTGGCCTATTTGCCATTTTTACTGGTCCTTTAGTGTTGAACCACTAGCTTGTGATCCAATTCAACAAGAAAAATTAAATAAGCGCTTGCATAGTTTATAAGAAAGTATTCAGTGTATCAATTAGTTTAAATTTACAGATGACCAGAATGATTAAAGGCAGCAAAATCTATACAGACTGCCATGAAACCAGGACTTTTTACACTTTGATAAAACTTTATGAAAAAAAATTAGCAATAACTGCTTCGGCATAGCCATATTGTATACAGACCTATTCAGTAACTTATAACATTATTGAAGGGGTAACTTGTTTTATTCTTATGTTTACAGTGAATGAAAACATGACATTTAAGATTAGAATATTACATCAGACAAATAAAAGACATTTAGGGGACATGAAAACTATATTAATTGTATTTCTACACACTGTATGTTGGTACATTAGCAATAAATATTATCATATCTATAATAACTGCATACATTTTTTTGATCGCCTGAACATTTTAGATTTGTCTCCAACTTATACTTCAGAGCTCTAAATTTAAACATATTGTTGGAATTTACAGATGTTATATTATTAGAACAGGCACAACAGAATGACCAGGAAAGAACACTGAACCAGTTTGATTTATAAAATTTGAGATTAAAATGAAAAACATTTTTTTGCTTTTGTTGCCACCTCTCCAGGTTCCTTTTACCAATGTGTGTCTGCAGTTGATGACGAGGTCACGGCCATGATCGGCACAGTCAAACTTCAGCTCGTCTGCGGCGACATCGTAAACGCAGGAACTGATGTCATTGTCAACACGACCAACTTTTCTAATCTATGGTTTGGTAATATTTGAGTGTTTACTTTTTAATAAACATAGAAAAGAACAAATGGGTTTTACTGGTTTCCTTATACAGCATTTCAGTTGGCCTTCATTCTTACTGATACGTGTATCTTATATATTTCAAAGGTGTCTCCAAAGCCATTCTGCAAGCAGCAGGCCACGCTGTCCATGCTGAGTTGGTGCAAGGTAAACCTCATTGACAGATCTAAAAATATATATAAATTGTTTTATGTTCATAGGAAATGCATCCTTGAATCACTTACGACCAAATAAAAAGTGAGCAAAAGTAGACTTTGGATCAACAGTCATATTCATTTTTAATAGTTTTTGACTTCCAGATGCCCTCATATGAAAGCTATTATCTAACCGTAATTGGAATATGTTTCAGATAAAGAATACAGAACATCTTGTTTGCTTTTGTTTGCTTTTAGTGGGCACTCCAGAAGACCTCATTTGCACAACATCAGCTGGGAAGCTTGGATGCAAACAAATAATCCATGCCAGGTTCAAGGGCAGCACCTATAGGATCCGTAGCACTTGCAAAAAAATCCTGCAGCTCTGTGAGAGCAACGGGTACGGCTCAGTGGCCTTCCCAGCCATTAACACTGGTTTGTATAAACTTATCTGTGTGTCACTTCATACCTGCTTGCTTACAGTAGTTAATCTGTTAGGTGATAAGAAGGGCAAAAGTTAAAATTTTAGGGTTGAAATTAATAATAAGTTTGGAATTAGTGCTTAGCAAGCTTAGACGGTAAAGAAGACCCAACCAGCCACGTTAACCATAGAAACACAGCTAATAATAGCATGTCAACTTAAAGCTGTTTGTTCTCCCTTACAGGACAGGCCGGTATGCTCTATGGTGAATCTTGTAGAGCAATGCTGGACGGCATGGCCGTGGCTGTCAAGGAGATGAATCCAGATTTTGTATCTCTGATCCGCATCGTCATCCTGGAAAAACAGGTCTTTCAGGCTTTCAGGTTAGATGGTGAACTCAGAGCAGCCATACTATGCGTTTTTTTCTTTAGGTCGTGATGCACTGTTTCAATATTGTAACGTTGTAATGTTCCAACAGATCCGAGCTGGAGAGTCGCTGTCAGCAGGATGACGTTCAGAGCTGGTTCAGCTTTCTAGGTTTTATTTACATTTCCTTCAGTGAACCATTTTGACATAGATTAGTAATACAACCCGGGGGCTGCACAGTGGCGCAGTTGGTAGAGCTGTTGCCTTGCAGCAAGAAGGTTCTGGGTTCGATTCCCGGCCCCAGTCTTTCTGCATGGAGTTTGCATGTTCTCCCTGTGCATGCGTGGGTTTTCTCCGGGTACTCCGGTTTCCTCCAACAGTCCAAAAATATGACTGTCAGGTTAATTGGCCTCTCCAAATTGCTCCTAGGTGTGAGAGTGTGTGTGCATGGTTGTTTGTCCTGTGTGTCTCTGTGTTGCCCTGCGACAGACTGGCGACCTGTCCAGGGTGACCCCGCCTCTCACCCGAAACGTTAGTTGGAGATGGGCACCAGCAACCCTCCCGACCCCACTAAAGAACAAGGGTGCAAGAAAATGGATGGATGGATAGTAATTCAACCCACTCACATAGATAATATAACTCACTTAGAATTATTTAGTTTTTATTTGTATTACATCATTTGTATCAAAAGGTAGTTCTTCTTCATCTGCCCTCTAGATAAGGGGAAGTTACACTTTCTGGGCAAAGTTACCGCATGAAGGATCTGCACCACTTATTCCTTTTTCCCAAACTTACTTACTCTGGGACATTAGAGCATACTTTCTCCACCATCCATTCTTAGTTCAGTTGGTTATTCTTTAGTTTTCTTCATCTCAGTGATTTGAAACTAAAGACCACAGGTCACATGCCTCATCTACAAAAGCAATCATATTTAGCCTACGCTGGCAAAAGGTCATCTACACTTATAATTCATGTACGTGGACATTAATTATGGGCCATTCATGCTAAATATAAAAGTCCAGTTCAAACAAACTTTAGAGAGGCACTTCTACAAACCACACTTCTTCAGGTCACTTTATTATTGCTGATGTCCTGTGAAGTTTTGGGACAACATGGACTGAAGCAAGTAACATAACTATACACATAACAGCAGGACCTGGTGTCTTTACTTAACCAAGTTGCACTTCCTATATTAAAATTGTGTTGGAGCCTGAAGTCAATGACTTTCTTGCCAACATTCTGAAAATTAAAAATCATAAAATTTAGTCTGTTCTGTTAGTCCATCAGCCTTGTAGATTTTGACCAAATTCTGCTAATGTATGGAACAAGGTTATTTTTCTTTCGTTTTACAATCTCATCAGTCAAAAATGTTAACGAAGCCTGTAAGGAAAAGCAGTTCTTTAAAGATGTACATTTCATGTTTTAGGGTTCTCTAAACAACCAACAAAGAAAATACTGGACATGTATTTAGCAAGCTCATCGTCTACATCACCTCAAGACCAAATGGTAATGCAATGTTCCCAACACCTGGTCCAGTGGAGTCACAAGAAATCTACTGTGGCTTTTGATGTCGTCAATGTCATGAAATATTTGCAGGTTGAGCTTCCAGAGGGAGCAAAGTGGGCGATTGAAGATGAAAGTGGAGAATTGCTGGAACTCTGCCTGCTTGACAAGGAAGCTGACTTGAAGAGAGAATTGTCTTTGGAAATGTCGACAAAGGATGGCAAACGCTTCACAGTAAACTTAAAAACCAGAGAAGCAACAGACTGTTCGACAGGCACATCGTACAAAATGAAAAATGTGGTAACTGAACCTGGTATGCTGCATATTGTAGTTTCTCATGTTCCCATTATTCAGTGTCTAACTGAGCATTTAAAATCTCTAAATTATTTGATTAGACAATGTGGCTTCTGCTTTGGCGCTGGAGTTACCGCCACACTGGGAACCTATGACTGGGCAGCTCTTTAAAAAGGTAGAGTTAGACCCTAAATCGCCCGAGTATCAGGAAGTGGCCAACAATTTCCATAAAACTACTTCCTACACTATTCACAAGGTAAGTTTGCTTACACAGAAACATCATCAAATTATCCCAGCAAAAACAAAATGTGACTAATTCTTTGGGAACACAGATTGAGCGAGTGCAGAACGTCTACCAGTGGCACGCCTTCAGCATCTGCCGGTACCGTATACTTTCCAAGAACGGCGAAGCAGACCTGGGTGAAAAGTTTCTCTACCATGGCACATCTGCAAAATCATGCAACACCATCGAAAGAGACCGATTCGACAGGAGTTACGCAGGACAGCATGGTAAGACTTGATTTAAAAAAAAAAAAAGAAAAGCGTTCCCAGAATATAACGACTAATGTAAAATGACAAACACAATCAATCCCAAAATGTTTATCATTGTGTTAAGTGGATTTGTTTTCATGTGACTGCCTTACAGCTACAGCATTCGGAAAGGGGGTGTACTTTGCTGTCAACGCAAATTACTCAGCCACCCACTACTCCTTAGCAGATGAATCGGGCTTAAAGCGACTGTACGTTGCGCGTGTTATTACCGGCCGCTACACAGTTGGTAATTCCACCATGAAAGCCCCCCCTCCTCGAGGTACAGACCCTGCCGACTGCTTCGACAGCTTGGTAAACTGTCAGGTGAAGCCCATCATCTTTGTTATCTTCCACGACGACCAGGCCTACCCAGAGTACCTCATCACCTTCAGCTGAGCAAAACCAAGGACACTCGGAAACATTCACACCTTGCGATTCAGTCACTGTTCACTCACTGTGCCATTCCTCTTCTCAGTGCCACTGGTCTGATATGAAATCCCACAATTTGGGCTTCTCCAGCTCTACCTCTCATTCACTGTTTTCATTCAAACTTTTTACCAACCTGCTCTGGATGATTGACTTTTGGTGGGAGAAAAAAAGACAATGCTTTGGAAAGAGTTTCACACTTTTGTCATTCACAACCAATCACTGTTTGTTCTTACCGCCAAATTTGACTGTGGGTATGGTGCCATTTCTAAAACCAGTCATGTGACATCCAAAAAGTTACAGTAGGCTGTTACCTGAACAGATTTGATCCTTCCTGTGTTTTGAAATCTGGTTCCACTGTTTTGCAGCAAACTGGAGACAAGTTTCAACTTACTTGCTCTGTAGCAGCTAAGTTCTACAGAGCACTTAGCTGCTACAGAGCAAGCAAGTTGAAACTTGTCTCCAGTTTGCTAATCCAGAGTTTTCCTAAGAGTATTCCTTGGTTATTGGATTGCTTTTTTTGTGTGTTTTTTATTTAGGTGTCCTATGGATGAATTTTCCTTTGCCAGTCATGACCCCCAACGGTGCTCACTGGAATATTCAGAAATGTACAAAACATCCATTTGTATCCAATGTAGTTAGTATTGTTTTTGGTATTTTTAAGGTTGTAAAGGTCTAAAGAGAAATGTTTGCTAAGGTAATCATTTTCTGCAAAGTTAGTTGATTTTAATTTGACTGATACAAGGAGGATTGCTTTCTACATAAAACCAATCCACAACAGGTGGTCAATTGTTAGACACTTTACCACATTATCCTTCCGCTGTAGAACACACAATCTCTTTTGAATTAGTTTGACCTCCTCTTTCAGATCTGATTGTATTGTGTGACTGGATTTTGACCTGCAGGTTGAATGGGAGGTCAAAAAGGAGCGATGTCAAACTCAGGAAGTGCCAGTATTGTTTGTTTATAAGTACCAGCCAACTTCAAGCTCTGGAAATAAATAACCAATAATCAGTTCATAAAAATCATAATCCTACCAGGCTGTTTAAATTAGTATATATGTAGAGTAATTGCAAATCTTTCACAACTGCTTGTGAAAGTAGTCTCTCCTACTATTCTCAGAACATGAGTAGATCTGAAAATAACTCCCTTTTTTTAATCATAACTACTTTCTGAAATATGCAAGAACATACTGTATTTGTATTGTGCTGAGGGGTTTGGTAAATTGGTGTATTTTTTAATGGGATATATTTTAAATGGGGAAAACTTAACAATAACTAACTGATATTGTTCAGTGCAGCTCTGCATCTCCCATGGATTTGAGCTTATTAACTAATTGGCTGATAGTCCCTGAGTGTTTGACAGAAAGGACTTACAACCATGAATGGACTGCTTTATTTTTAACACTTGTGTGTTTAAAATATATGGACTCAGCTTGTTGGTTTTGTCTGAGCTGCTTATGTTAGTCTTACATCACTGGTGATTTGTTCTTTATTGCTGTACTTTTTACTGTGTTTTATATGTTTTACAGGTCAATAAATGTTTTTGTACCAGACACAGAAGTGGTTTAAACATTTATGAAATTTTTAAAATGTTACAATACAAATGTTTGAAATCAAAATTTAGAAAACGTTTTGCCGAACAGATAATGTGAAGTGACGTACTCTTATGTTAGAGGATTTTAGCAATTTGGACTTTGGTCCAAAACCACTGTGAATACCACTGAAGCACCGTGTAACATATACTGAGCACATATTATTCAGACTTTTGTTAATTGGACAAAAAAATAATAAAACACAATATTTATAAACTCAAATAAAAAATTTTATTTTATTTTTTCAAATTGATGCATGAATAAACGCAGTATATTTCTTAATACTACTAGTAAATTTGGGGTAAATTTGTTTATTTATTCATTTCACCATGACTTTACATAACTTTATTTCACATTGCAGTAATGGAACCCCCAGGGAAAAAACACTGAACTTGTCATACATTAAAATTACAAATTACATCATTATTTCTTTATGCAAAATAAAATGGAGAAAGTTATATCCTATCTTTACATGCATTTGAGATTTCGGTGTTGATAAGTTGCAGAACCTTGTTGTCAGACATCGTGATTTTCCCCCCCTCTGCTGACGTCAGCTCGTATCAATAACAGGAAGCGCGTGTGAGCAAACTCGTCGTGCAAAACGCCAGCTGATTTCCGAACAGCCACAGCCGCGTTCAGGTGCGGCTTCCAGGTGGAATAAACTTCCAAGTTTATTCGTCAGTTGCTTCAATTAGCGCTCACCATGGACGCTTCTTACAAGTTCCCCGTCTTCTTCAACTGCGACCGTTTGAACGACGAACAAAAAAAGAAGATAGAAAATTATTTCCAGATTCGGCGCAAATCCGGCGGAGGAGAGAGCGGCTCGTTGACTGAAGTCGGCGGAAAAGTTTACAGCATTGCTTTTAAAGATCAACAAGGTGAGGCAGCGGACTCATTGAATATACAGTTCAACTTTCTTTTATAAGAATGAGTTGCAGTGAAAGCGAAAGTAAAATGTAACTGGAGGACATGTCGCAGCATTCATGGTAATATTATATATATATATATATATATATATATATATATATATTATTAGTTTAGGAAGGTATTTTGGTAGACTTATAGAATGTTTTGTTAATATGCTGTTCAGGGTTTTTTTTCTGCTAGGCTTTCTATTTTTAGACATGGGACAGTTCATAGTTTCACTTTCACACCTGAGTGTTCAGCAATTAAATAAGGTGGTTTGCCCCCCACTGTGTATATATATATATATATATATACACACAGTGGGGCAAAAAAGTATTTAGTCAGCCACCAATTGTGTAAGTTCTCCCACTTAAAAAGATGAGAGAGGCCTGTAATTTTCATCATAGATGTACCTCAACTATGAGAGACAAAAGGAGAAAACAAAATCCAGAAAATCACATTTTCTGATTTTGAAAGAATTTATTTGGTGGAAAATAAGTATTTGGTCAATAACAAAAGTTCATCTCAATACTTTGCTATATACTCTTTGTTGGCAATGACGGAGATCAAACGTTTTCTGTAAGTCTTCACAAGGTTCTCACACACTGTTGCTGGTATTTTGGCCCATTCCTCCATGCAGATCTTCTCTAGAGCTGTGATGTTCTGGGGCTGTCGCTGGACAACACAGACTTTCAACTCCCTCCACAGATTTTCTATGGGGTTGACATCTGGAGACTGGCTAGGCCACTCCAGGACCTTGAAATGCTTCTTACAAAGCCACTTCTTCGTTACCCGGGTGGTGTGTTTGGGATCATCGTCCTGCTGAAAGACCCAGCCACGTTTCACCTTCAATCCCCTTGTTGATGGAAGGAGGTTTTCACTCAAAATGTGACGATACATGGCCCCATTCATTCTTTCCTTTACACGGATCAGTCGTCCTGCCAAGGGAGAAAAACAGCCCTAAAGCATGATGTTTCCACTGCCATGCTTCACAGTAGGCATGGTGTTCATTGGATGCAACTCAGCATTCATTCTCCTCCAAACACGACGAGTAGAGTTTTGACCAAAAAGTTCTACTTTGGTTTCATCTGATCATATGATATTCTCCCAGTCATCTTCTGGATCATCCAAATGCTCTCTAGCAAACTTGAGACGGGCCTTGACATGTACTGGCTTAAGCAGGGGGACACGTCTGGCACTGCAGGATTTGAGTCCCTGGCGGCGTAGTGTGTTACTGATGGTAGCCTTTGTTACTTTGGTCCCAGCTCTCTGCAGGTCATTCACTAAGTTCCCCCGTGTGGTTCTGGATTTTTGCTCACCATTCTTGTGATCATTTTGACCCCACAGGGTGTGATCTTGCGTGGAGCCCCAGATCGAGGGAGATTATCAGTGGTCTTGTTCCATTTTCTAATAATTGATCCCACAGTTGATTTCTTTACACCAAGCTGTTTACCTATTGCAGATTCAGTATTCCCAGCTAGGTGCAGGTTTATAATTTTGTTTCGGGTGTCCTTTGACAGCTCTCTAGTTTTGGCCATGGTGGAGTTTAGAGTGTGACTGTTTGAGGTTGTGGACAGGTGTGTTTTATACTGATAACGAGTTCAAATAGGTGCCATTAATACAGGTAACAAGTGGAGGACAAAGGAGCCTCTTACAGAAGAAGTTACACGGCTTTGAGAGCCTGAAATCTTGCTTGTTTGTAGCTGACCAAATGCTTATTTTCCACCATATATTGCCAATAAATTCTTTAAAAATCAGAAAATGTGATTTTCTGGATTTTTTTTTCTCCCTTTGTCTCATAGTTGAGGTATATATCTATGATGAAAATTACAGGCCTCTCTCATCTTTTTAAGTGGGAGAACTTGCACAATTGGTGGCTGACTAAATACTTTTTTGCCCCACTGTGTGTGTGTGTGTGTATGTATATATATGTATATATATATACAGTCACCAATTGTGCAAGTTCTCCCACTTAAAAAGATGAGAGAGGCCTGTAATTGACATCATAGGTAGACCTCAACTATGAGAGACAAAATGTGAAAAAAAATTTGAGAAAATCATTTTGTCTGAATTTTAAAGAATTTATTTGCAAATAATGGTGGAAAATAAGTATTTGGTCACCTACAAACAAGCAAGATTTCTGGCTGTCACAGACCTGTAACTTCTTTTTTAAGAGGCTCCTCTTTCCCCCACTCATTACCTGTATTAATGGCACCAGTTTGAAGTCGTTAACAGTATAAAAGACACGTGCCCACAACCTCAAACAGTCACACTCCAAACTCCACTATGGTGAAGACGAAAGAGCTGTCGGAGGACACCAGTAACCGAATTGTAGACCTGCACCAGGCTGGGAAGACTGAATCTGCAATAGGCAAGCAGCTTGGTGTGAAGAAATCTACTGTGGGAGCAATAATCAGAAAATGGAAGACCTACAAGACCACTACTAATCTCCCTCAGTCTGGGGCTCCACGCAAGATCTCAGCCCATGGGGTCAGAATGATCACAAGAACGGTGAGGAAAAATCCCAGAACCACAAGGGGGAATCTAGCGAATGACCTGCAGAGAGCTGGGACCAATGTTACAAAGGCTACCATCAGCAACACACTACGACGCCAGGGACTCAGATCTTGCAGTGCCAGACGTGTCCCCCTGCTTAAGCCAGTCCATATCCAGGCACGTCTGAAGTTTGCTAGAGAGCATTTGGATGTTCCAGAAGAGTATTGGGAGAATGTCATATGGTCAGATGAAACCAAAGTAGAACTATTTGGTAAAAACACAACTCGTCGTGTTTGGAGGAAAGTGAATGCGGAGTTGCATCCAAAGAACACCATACCAACTGTGAAGCATGGGGGTGGCAACATCATGCTTTGGGGCTGTTTCTCTTCAAAGGGACCAGGACGACTGATCCGTGTACATGAAAGAATGAATGGGGCCATGTATTGTGAGATTTTGGGTGCAAACCTCCTTCCATCAGCAAGGGCAATGAAGATGAAACGTGGCTGGGTCTTTCAGCATGACAATGATCCCAAGCACACTGCCAGGGCAACAAAGGAGTGGCTTCGTAAGAAACATTTCAAAGTCCTGGAGTGGCCTAGCCAGTCTCCCGATCTCAACCCCATCGAAAACCTTTGGAGGGAGCATGGAGGAATGGGCCAACATACCAGCAACAGTGTGTGCCAACCTTGTGAAGACTTACAGAAAACGTTTGACCTCTGTCATTGCCAACAAAGGATATACAACAAAGTATTGAGATGAACTTTTGTTATTGACCAAATACTTATTTTCCACCATTATTTGCAAATAAATTCTTTAAAATTCAGACAAAATGATTTTCTCAATTTTTTTTTCACATTTTGTCTCTCATAGTTGAGGTCTACCTATGATGTCAATTACAGGCCTCTCTCATCTTTTTAAGTGGGAGAACTTGCACAATTGGTGACTGACTAAATACTTATTTTCCCCACTGTCTATATATATATATATATATATATATATTAAACAGAAAGCACATGTTACCTTCATTTTAATTTAATTCTGAAATGTAAAATTTGATTTAAAAACATTTAAGACAGCTTTATCTTAATAATGCTGTTAGAAAAAAAAATGTTTGAGGCGCTTCTCAGACTCAATTGGAGAAAAAATATTTTTGTCCTCCTACACCATAAATCCAGTTGGCCAAAAATAAATAAATTGGTAAATATGGACCTTCTTATGTGTCTGGAATAAAGATATGATTTGTTGATTCACGGATTTGTGTGTGCTGTCTTAATTGTAAACCATTTATCTTCTAAAATCACCAGTTTTAAGTGAGTAAATGTGTTAAATAATGAGCTTCAAGTCAAGGTTACAAAATTTCCAGCACCACATGTGACAGTAAAATGAAACTGGTGAGTTTATCAGAAATAGTCTGACGTACTTTACAACAATGAAAGTAGAATGCCACGCCTTTTCCATAACTTTGTTTACTCACGTGGTTTCTGTAACACTTCTCAAATGTTTAATGCAACAGACATACATTTGGCATAAATATATTAAGGAAATATTGACTTTTTGATATTTTCTTTCATTTTTCCACCCCTGCAGCTCAACAAAGAGTCCTGCAGAAATCTAAGCATGTTGTGGATTTAGCTGGTCTTACGGTAGAGCTGATTGTGCGAGACAATCCCGCCTCCTCTGGCGACGCCTCTCCGCCTCCAGACCAGTCAGCCAACCCGAACCTGAATGCATCGGCCACATCTCCGGTACGTTTGTAAAAATCGAAGAAAGCTGAAGTAAAGTTGGAAAGCTTTTTTTTTTTTTTCCTTCATAGTTTTGTGACAGATTGTTTCATTGCAAAATGTGCTTCTCGCTCCATCTCTTAAAAGTCAGAGTGCGTTTTGATGGAGGAAAATATGAACACGACCACAAGCGTTTTCCCACATGAGTACCACTGAAATCAGTTCACCATTTCAAATATTAATTTAGTCTGCAGCCGGCAGAAACGGTTTTAAAATTTGAGATATTGTGGTGTAACTCGACTTCTCCTAATCATCATGCCATGTCTAAAGATTGAACTCAAAGTTTCTTTCCTAAGCTGCTCACACAGGCCCAAGAAGTAGAAAAAAATATATAGAATGGGTGTGGCCCATGAGACAATAAAGCACGAAATGTGCTGAGCTGCATTCTTGTCAAGACTTATCTGTTCCTGAGCTGTGCTTCCAGAGAAATATGCAGGTCTTTGTAACTCCAAAATTCATTCAAATTACACTCTGGGCTATCTATTTTGAAAATTAAAACCTAATTAAAAACATAATTCAAATCTTAAAAAAATAAATAAATAAAATATCACAAAGGTCCATAACTTTTTTGAAATAATCATGCTGTTGAACCTTACATTTTTGTCATTTCTCACCAAAACTCAAGTTGCTTCTACATGGGCCACTTTTAAAATACTGTAATGGAATTAAACCGTTGACAGGAAACGTAAACGTTGTCTTGATTTAAACCTCTGTGAAAGTAAAATATACATGAAAGATTGACCCTGTTACAGTATGGGAAACTATTGCTACTATTGACATGTTTTTTTTTATTATTTTATTTTGTACCTTAGTAGATATTATGGATATTCCTATTGAAGTGTTTTCTGGATTCTCCCCAATATGATCAGGAAATGTCAGAGTTACAGAATAATCTCTAACATTTCTTTTACAGTATTGAAAAGTAGCTTCTAGAAGAATCTATTGCATGCTGAAAAGCTAATCTGATGCATGTTTTGTTGGATTTTTTTCTTGCAACAGACACAGCTGTCCCATATTCCTTCAAAACTGCAACCAACTAGTGAAGAATATGAGCTAATTTGCGACGCGTATCTACTCCGCTACCTGAACGAATCTCCAAAAGTCAAAGGAGAACTAGACAATCAGCTGGCCTTACTTTCCTGCACCGCTGAGCTCCAACCACAGGAGGAGAGAGTTTTAGTCAGGCGAGTAGCTCAGCCAGGTGCTGAACCTGACGACTGGAAATCTGAGGTGAACCAACTGTTTGATGGCTACATGTGCCACTATGAGATGGACGCTCACAAAGTCAAAGCTTTGCTGCAGTCCTACAGCTCTCGTCAGCCTGCAGATGAGGTGAAGGTGTACAATGACATCGGAATGACTGTGGTTGTGGGAGAACGAAGACAGGTGGAAGCAAAGTTAAGAGATTTAGAGTCTCTCTATGTTAAAAATAAAGGATCTCGTCCAAGTGACATACAAACCACTTTTCGTCGAATCGGTGAGGCAAAACTGCGTCTCCTCTGGAAGGAGATTGAAAGCAGCCTAGGGCAAGACTTTCCAGCATTAAAGGTCACACAGGCTGATGAAGGTAAAATATCTCTAATGGGGTCTGTGGAAGAAATCCTCAAGGCCGGTGAGGTAATTAGTGAAAAGGAGAAACTAGTGTTGGAGAGGACGATTACTGACAAAAGCCTACAATTTTTGGCATTCTTAAAAAACGTCTATGGTGGTCCCGGGATGCTTTGCGAGTTTTTGGGAGTGGCTGAGACGGTGGAAGCAGAAATACGAGACACAACGCTCCACTTCTTCTCTTTCAGTGACGACAAATTAGACGAGTCTATGAAAATGATCCAAGAAAACTTTAAGGATGTCACATATGATATTCCTAACTATCCTGTTTTGCCGCCAGAGCTCTGTGAAGCGCTTAAATCCAAGGAAAACGAGATTAACCAAATGCAGTGGAGAGCCATTGTTGGGGTTGGTGCAGGTGGCACTGTGTGTTTGTCCGGCCATTCGGTTGAGGTTGACGAGCTGAGTGAAATTGTATCTCAGTTTATCTTGGACCAAGTAAGCGTGGAGGGAAAAGTCATTCTCCCCTTCCCAGAATTATGTCCTCTATTAACCGAATTTCTGCAGAGACAGAGATTTGACTATTCGGGTGTTACCTTCACTCCTGTAACATCATCTTCCAGCCCCACTGTGTTGCTTGTAGGTGCATCCATCAAAGTGACTGAGGTCAGGAATAGGCTGGATCTACTTCTTCAATCTGTTGTGCAGAACAAAGTGACCATTGACCTGCCAGGGGCAGCGAGATATTTTAGTGGTCACTCTGGAAGAGATATGCTCATAAAGGTTGCAGAATCTCAGAAGTGTCTCATACAGCTCGAGGACCAGCCTCACTTGAGTAGACAGATGACTCGTCTCGCTAAATACAATCTTCAGCATGGAGTGCAGGTGATAGTTTATCAGGGTGACATAACAAAGCAGAATGCAGATGCCATTGTAAATGCCGCCAATGAAGATCTAAACCACATTGGTGGTGTTGCTGCTGCTCTGAGTAAAGCAGGTGGTCCTCAGGTGCAGAAAGAAAGCAAAGCCCTTGTGAAAGGGAATGGAAAGGTTCCTGTCGGCGACGTAGTGGTAACTACAGGGGGCGACCTGAAATGCAAGAGCCTGCTCCATGCTGTTGGACCTGAAAGTGGAAAAGCTAGTGGCAGAGAGAGGAGCTTACTGGAGAAAACGGTTAGCAACGCTCTGAAGCTAGCCGAACTGATGGAGTTCAAGTCTATAGCCCTGCCATGCATCAGCTCAGGCATTTATGGTGTTCCCATCAAAGTTTGCGCTGAGGCCATCGTAACAGCCATCAAGGTGTTTGGTAGTCAGGACGGGCGAAGTCTTAGCAAAATCATTCTGATAGATAAAAGGGAAGAGGTGGTGAGGGCCATGCAGGAAGCGTGTGACCGCCTTCTGCCAGGGAAAGATCTTGGATTCAGGACGGACGTTGCTGACCAAGAAGGAGCAAGCGGCGCCACTGCTGGAGCTCCTGTACAAGTTGAGATTGTGAAAGGAACAATTGAGAACCAACAGGTAAGAAGTTTTGCATACAAGTCAAGCTGCATAATAAAGGTATTTCATATCATCATGTTAGACTAGAGTCAACCCTGATCATTTCCTAGCCATGACAATAAGGTTCTGTTAACCTTGACTTAATCAAATTGCTCTGTCCTAGGCGGATGCCATTGTGTCTCCTATGCTTGCCCACGATCCTGTGTCTACACGCATAGGAAATACTTTAAAAACAAATGCTGGACCTCAGCTGGTGACAATGTTTTACCAGGAAGCAGGAGGGGCAACACTGCCAAGTGATATAGTTGTAGTTGAGAGGGTACCTCGTCTCAAATGTAAAGCAGTCATCTTTCTCAACCTGCAGTCTTGGGATAACAAACAACATGGACCTGCAACTGAGGTAACATAAGTACTTATAATTTCTTCATAAATTGCTTGTTTTTGTTTACTTTTTACAACAATCGCCATTTTGAACCTCCCAGGTGCTGAAGCAGGGAATCAGAAAGATACTGAATGCTTGTAACAGCAGAGGCTACAGTTCAGTTGCTCTTCCAGTGCTGGGAACTGGAGCTCAACTGAATTTTCCACACAACGTGGCGTCCAGGATTCTTCTGGAGGAAGTCGGTGCCTTCGAACGAAAGCGGACCAGTGGTTCACCTTTCCTGATCAGAATTGTTGTCCATCCTACAGACAAAGAATCAAGCAAGGTTAGGAAAAGCTACATTTTTTTTTTGTTTTTGCTAGACTGGGCTCAGAACATTGTATAGTAGATTGGACTCGGATGTTTTTACATTTCTATTGCAGGCACTCCAGTCTGCACAGGGAGGGTTGCATCTCAGAGGATTTACCAATGATGTTGATCCAACTCAAGGTTGGTTTAATTTGTATGTTTCTGAGATCCTTTGGTTTCTTTTCGGATACATTTTACATGTTTTCAAAGTGCCAAAATGTGACTTGCACTGAAATGAAATGCTGTTCTACTAAAATGGAGACAATTTGCCCTGTGATTGCAATAAAGCTTCCATTTATTATTCCCAACTATCTTCAAGAAAGCTAGCCATTTTACTTTTTGTTTGTTCTGGTAGAGTTCCAAGTTTTGTTTCCAAGGGGATTAGCCTTGTGGATTAAATTTTTATTTTTTTTTTACTTACAAGTACAGACTGTAACAGTTTATTATTACTTTGTTCCTGCGTATTATCTCATGTTGCCTCTCTTTAATCCCTTGACCTCTGAAAACTGACATACCACTGACATTAGCGCTCTTATTCTGTCCGCAACTTGCATTTGATGACATTTTTCAGAATTTCAGCATCAGTTGTTTAATATTTTAAAGTTTTCTAGAATGCTCAAACACAGAATAAATTCTCAACAATGTTTTACAAAGTGAAACGGCATGCTAGAGCATCATTTATGGGGTTAAATGAACCACTTTAAGCAAGACAGTGTACTCTAAAACAACCGTATCAAAATATTTTGACTTGACGTCAACATAGAGGCACCTAGCAAGTTTAATAGTAATAATATTAATTTAACAAAACTATTAAATAATATTTTTGTTTTGTTTTTTTTATTTCTTGCTTTTTTTTAAAGCGTCCTTTTACCGACATGTCTCCATGAGTAAGGACGAGGTCACGGCCATGATGGGCGCAGTCAAGTTACAGATCATCCACGGTGACATTGTGGCTGCAGGAACTGATGTCATCGTCAACACAACTGACTTCACTGATCATCAGTCTGGTATAATCTGGCTTGAAATTTAAAAACAAAAACTTTTCTTTTTGTCTTACATTTATGATGCCATTACTATGATTTTCCAAACAGGGGTCTCTCACGCCATTTTGGCAGCAGCAGGGCCGGCAGTCCTTGCAGAATTAACGAGAGGTAAAACAAAAAGAACAGAGAAGTTGTGAATATGATAAATATGTCTCAGGTTTTAGGCTTGAACAAAAGAAATCTATGTTTGAGAGAATAGGATGATTTAAAAGTACTACGGTAATGTGCTTATTGCCAGACTTGCCCAATTTAAATTGAATGTTCTTTTCATGTTTTCAGTGGGCACTCCTCCAGGCCTCATGTGCACAACACAACCTGGACTTCTTGGGTGTAAGGAAATTGTCCATGCTAGCTTTAAATCCGACTGCGAAGTGGTCCGCAAGAACTGCAAGAAGATCCTGAAACTCTGCGAGAGCAAAGGATTCCGCTCAGTGGCATTCCCAGCCGTTAATACGGGTTTGTGCTTCATCTCAATGCGTGGTTTACTTAAGGCGGATTTGGTGTTGGGGGGGGGGAGTTAAAACGACGGTTTCCTTAATATATAGCATCAGGCAAAGTGAAAATGTTAGATTTATATGAACAAGAAAATAACTTAAACCACCAAGCCTTTCACTTCAAGCTAATAAACAGAAGAATACCTAATAACTGCAGTTGAACTGTCTCTTTACCCTTGCAGGACAGGGTACATTGACTCCTAAAGAAGCTGCTGAAGCGATGCTGGACGGCTTGGCCTCAACCATCAGGGACATGAATCCTACCTCTCTGTCAGACATCCGCATCGTCATCCTGCAACAACCGGTTTTCCAGGGTTTCAGGTCAGAGGTAGACTCCAATGTGTTTTGTTCTGAGTCAGAACGCTTTGTTTCAGCTTCCTTTCAATGCTCTTACAGATCAGAGCTGGAGAATCGTCTTGGGCGGATTGTTCAGAGCAACCTCAGCCTCAAAGGTTTGCTTGCATCTATGACCTGCTTTAGTCTACATTTTGAACAATAATTGACCTGTTCTCCTTCAACGGCGTTCGTCTAATTAATGAGACTAAATGTATTTACTAGATTGAATTTGCAGGACGTGATGTAAAATATTTTGCTCCACAAGATTGGGATTTTAAAACAAGTGGCGAAAGATGAAATATATTCATTGATGATGTGCCAAGATGCAGATATAATCAATTTATAATTAATTTGCTACTTTAACAGTTGGATTATCTTATTGGTATTTCATAATCTAGTTTTGAGGAAACCTAAGAGCTTCTATGATGGTGTATGGGGAGTCGTATGGATGTGGCTGAGCAAGAAATGCAAGAACTTTCTGCTGTCTGTTAGACAGGATAGATGGACACAATCCTTCTAAATCCCACAATGCAGATTTCTTCTTGTTTTTATATTGTTTTAGATGAAGTTTGAAGGCTTTGTAAGACGGATGTCACGTTACATCATCAATAGATTTCATATTCGCACTGTAGTCTTTTAAATTGCAACTGAATCAAATTGTGTTTCAGACCCATTTTCTAAATGATAAATTAAGTCTCTTACACAAAGCCATCTTCAAGTTTTGTTACATTGCCTGACAAAGTCACTTTTTAAGTGTGTAGACCTCTTAATAAGTTGGAACAACATCCATGGTTGAGCAGGAGGCTCCGTTCCTTCTGCTTCTGGGCCTTTCTTTGGGTCAAACATGTACGGTGGCACGATTGCACATCTGTTTCACGCATATAAAGGGTAAACACTGAGTTGGGAGGGGCGGGCCAGCAACAGCTTATTTGCATAAAGTCGAAAGAGCCCTTCAAAACAGGCAAAACTGCAAAAACTGAACATTTTTTGTATACCCCATAGACGTATCAGAATGCGTTTAAAAAGAAGCCTAATGTTTTGCTTTTCCTGACTGCAGACAAAGCCAGACAAAAGCTAAAGAAGATCCAAGGAAAATGCTCTAGACTGACAATGTTCTCGTCCAAACAAGACATAACCATCTCTTCGAAGCCCGAGTCAATGGTTTTGCAGGTAATCAGCTCTGGTCCAGACGTCGCCAAGAACGTCAAGAAAGAGTTGGAGTTGATCATGCAGAAAGAGCTCATAGAGAGAACAGTGCCTGTGCATTGTGTCTCTAAGCTAGACGCTATGGAACTGGACGCAGTGCAGGCGAAAGTCAAACTAACGGGAATAAGCGTAGAACGCAAAACGGTCGATACCGGTAGACCCAGGGGAAGAAATGGGTCAAGCAAAGAAGAGTACGTCCTGAAAGGTTTAAAGGAAGATGTCCTGAGTGTCACTGAGTTGATAAACAGAGCAGTTCAGAAAGTACTAGAAGAAGACCTCAAAGACGAGGAAGAGGCAATGTTGGCTCTTACCATCCAGTGGGCGATGAAAGATGACAATGGAGAATGGCAGGAGCTGAGCCTTAGTGGAAACTACATGCTGGAGGAAGCTCACTTACAGGAAAAAGTGTCCGTGGACATTGAGATGCCTGAAGGCAAGACCCTCAAGGTAAACATGAGGTCACAAGACGCCACAGACTGGGTGACTGGCAAAAGATATGAACTGAAAAGGACAAAGAGTGAAGGTAGGATATGAAACGCTTTATAGTCTATACAATATGTTAAACACTTTTTAATTCTGTATAAATTAAACATTTCTTTGTGTTACTTTTGCTTAAGCCTTGGAGTTACCTTCGCACTGGGAACCTATGCAAGGCGAAATCTTTAAAAAGGTAGAGTTGCAGCCAAACTCCAACGAATACCAGAATGTCGCTAGTGGCTTCCTCAGACCTGCCAAGTACAATATCCATAAAGTAAGCATGCTAGCATTATTACACAATTGGGACAACTAAAATCTCCACTTTATAGAAAAATAATCCTAAATGCGGCTTTTGTTTTTGTGGTCTCAGATTGAACGTGTGCAGAACCAGTACCTGTGGAACGCCTACAGCGTGTGTCGGCAGCGTATACTAGCCAAGAATGGCCAAGCAGAACTCTGTGAAAAGTCTCTGTACCATGGCACATCTGCAGAGTCGTGCAACTGCATTGAAAGAGACCGATTTGACAGGAGTTACGCTGGAGCACATGGTAAGCCATGATTAACTGGCACACCTTCAACAAAATCTGATGCCTGAAAGGCAACTAAGCAATGTTTATAAATCATTCTAAATCTTTTGATTGTCATTTTTCCTGCAGCTACCAGATACGGAAAAGGAGTTTACTTTGCGGTCAATGCTGAATACTCTGCAAAGAGTTTTTCTCCACCAGACCAAACGGGAATGAAGCGACTGTATGTTGCTCGTGTTCTCACCGGCCGTCACACACTGGGTAAATCCTCCATGAAAGCTCCCCCTCCCCGAGGTGCAGACCCTACTGACTGCTTCGACAGTTTGGTGGACAACGACCAGCAGCCTACGATGTTTATAGTCTTCCATGACGACCAGGCCTACCCAGAATACCTCATCACCTTCAGCTGAGCAGGACAGGCAGTTCCTTTGCATGTCCCTTTACCTGCAAAGCTCCTTTATCACTGGTGCTTTTGGTTAATGTTCTTTTGTTTGGTTGCTTTTTTTTTTGTATCTTATTGTGAAATGTGTTCAGATCTATGCAAATCAATAAGAATGCTTTGTAGGATATATGAGCATGTAAAGATTCTAGACATTTGTCAAAATGTTAAAGAACTTCTATAGAATCTTATTAGGGTACAATAAAATGGCTGTTGGCTGTAGTTGGGTAGAGACTCAACCAGAACTTGGCCTGCCTCCGACAGAATGACAATGTAGTCATTCTCCTACTGTACAAAATATATTCACTGGAGGAAAATATTGATTTGTCTTTTTTAATTAAAGGAACTATCTGTAATGACACAGTACACCAGCAGAAAAATGTTTCCTCTTAAAAAGTTGTTAGATAAATTGATGAATTCCACATAAAAAAAAGAGGAAGTGATTAATCATTTTTAGCTTCATAAAGTCGTTAATTTGTTAATGTTTTTAACTGACAGATTGTAGTAAATGTAATTAGCTGAAGCTAAATGCTACGGTCACAAAAAAAATTCAACTAATTTCATTTTTTTAACCCTCTAATTTTCCTGATGATTCTTTGTAAGTTTGATATAATGACAGTTTAAATGCCCACTGTATTTTAGGAGATGATCAAAGAACCACTGATCTATCAGTTCTAATTGTTATTGTATATATGGGAGCTGATAGTCAAAATGGAGTCCTCCACATGCATGGATTTTTCTTTCTCCAAAGTAATAACTGCAATTACAAGAAAAGTTAGTAAACAGCAAAAGTTTAAGCAACACAGTATGTGTCTACACTGTCTTTAATTGAAGACACACACATTATACATATATATATATATGTATAATGTGTGTGTTTGTAGATCGTTTTTGTTGGGCAATGTGAAATGGGCAATTTTAGTTTCACAACAAAGTCAGTGTAACACAATCAAAGCAAATACAAATGTTTGTCTGATTACCAGTTAAATCATGATTAGGGTCATGTACGTCTGGCACTGGAACTTTAATGATTTTGAACCAAGTCTGTATTTAACTACATTGACCCAAAAGCAATAATTTATATACAGAATTTTATTAACTGTTTATCACTGTAATGTACAGTTAAATTCTCACTTTTCTGTACTAATAAAACAAACATTCAAACCTCAATGTATTTGCAGGTGAGTTGGCTCATCACAAAACACACACTGTTTAAAGTGACAGGAAAAACAACAGTTGTCTTGCAAATGTCCTTTATTTATAGAGAACGTTAATATGGAATATAGAGACCTTTGTGTAATTAAAAGTTGTACTATCTTGTTTCATTTCTCTAAGATGACACACATTAAATTAGAAACTGGACAATTAATGAGAAATTCAGCTTCAAACTTTATTTTCAAATGATGAACGTCTATTCAATTGGATAATAATACATGTATTACAAAGGTGTATTGCTGGCTAAAAACGTATAAAGACATATTACACTAGAAAGAAAAAATATTTACAATTTCCACACAAAAAGCCATTTCTGTTTTCTTTATGTTTACATTGGTGACAGTAAGAATCCACTGAATGTGGAGTACCTGTTTCCATTATCACTTATTTTTCTCCCATCCCAGAGTCGGATGTTGACCATGTCTCCTGCTTGCAGCAGCAAGATGGCGCTGTTAGAGCCAGAGATGGGGTCAGTCTTACTGTAACCGTACCATGACACAACTTTGTTTTCGTTTCGGTAAAGACTTCCGCCAGAGGTTCCATCACCCGCCCAACATAATGAGGAAAAAGAAAAGTAATAAAGCCCTCTCACTGGTGCCGTAAAGTATCCTGCAGAGAATAATAATAAAAAATCAATCAGAGATAAATCTGCTGCAAGAAGGAACCACCAACTTTTAAAATTATTTTTTAAAACTAGAATTTATGTCTATGGGGTTTGAAAACAAAAAAATATATTTTTAAGAATATGCATAGACGACATAGAAAGATGAACGCTGACCTGTCACTGGGCTGTAATGGCCTCCAATGTTGGACAGAACGTGTTTGTATACCAGAGGGTACAGAACATTCACGGGACCGATGGTTCCGTCTTTTGGCAGCGCTGCAGAAAATGCAACCTGGTGTTGCTCTGAAGTTTAAAGACAATGAGGAAAACAGCAGAAAAATAAGTGATTGCAATTTAGAGATCACACCTGTAGCAGAGATTCTCTCTCATATTGTAATTAACCGTTCAACACAAGTGATGCTACTGAGGAAATCTGGCTATTTTACATTTTTCAGCCATGAACATCAATGGTTTTCCAATAATGGTGTATCTACAGGACTCACATCATCCTGAAACTAAAAGTCATTGTGGTATAAACTGAATTTCTGCTGTTATGTCGACAAATAATGTAAAAAAAAAAAAGAAAAAAAAAGCTTAAAGCCGCACTGTTGCAATTTTTAGAAAACACATTTTTTAGAGTTATTTTAGTGTAATTGTTTTGTTACCTTGATAAGTCCTCCTCATCTCTGTCAGCGTGCTGTTAAGGACGTCGACCTTCTTCTCGCTGGCTTCCAGCTTCCTGTTGGTTTCCTCCAGGGCCCTCACAGTGGCTTCCTGCCTCTCTTGCAGAGCTCCCAGCTCCTTCAGGACCATGTAGATGTTTGGGTCACAGCCTTTCTCTGGGGATCCTGTGTTGGATGCCTCAACCGGTTCTGTCTGAAGATCTTGATCGAGGGTTTCTGTGTCCTCTCCGGCCGTCTCTGTCAGATGATTCTCCTGCTCTCCCCCTGTGGTCTCAGTGACCTGAATCTGATTGTCCTCGCCTTCTGCCCGGCAGGTGGTCAGCCCAACAACCAGACACATGAGAAGCATCACTGACGGAAACCCCATACTTCTTAGATATGTGTGCGTCTTCTAATAGGAGCGCTGTGAGAAGAGACCTATTTATACACATTTTAGAGTTAATTATTAGATTCTGTTCAAGTATTAAAGCTGCTTGAAAGATAAAAACTGCTATTACAGAATAAACTTTATGCTCTTGTTTTTGTTCAGACCTTTTATGACTTAATTGAAAGTTCAGAGTCTGCTGCTTAATCTGCTGTAGGCAGTATAGATATTGAGCACGTGAGTTTTCTGTGTTTATTACTGGGTCTTGCACAAGGACACAAACAACCAGGGTGGATTAAGCAGGAATAGAACCGGTAACCCACCAGTTGCAGGGCAAGCTTCTACTGCGACCTACCATTGAAAGATTAAAAACTCTGACTATAGAACAAATGGTAACACCTTATTTGACGGTGTGTGCATAAGACGGACATGACACTGTCATAAACATGACTTAACATGTGTTATGAAGATGAAGGAGCCTTTATGAATGTCCATCAAAAGATGGCACTTTTAATGGACTTTAAAGTGTCATTATTTACCCAATGACACTTCATGACAACAGTCATAGACATTCATAAAGAGTTCTTCACGTTCATGACAGGTGCTGTGTCTTATGCACACCCCGTCAAAGTGCAACCGAACAAACGTCATGCTTTTCCTTCCAGCTCTCTCTAAAGTGTTTGTTTTTGGCGCAAGTCAAGGGAGAGTAACTGACATGAGCCACAAACAGAAAAGATTAGATTAGATAAAAGAAGAAAACAGGCCACCAGTGACCGGAGGAGTTAAAGTTCAAATAATTTGAACTAAATATACAACTGAAAATAGAAGTTCACATGAAAAAGGCACACAAGACCAGCTACTCCTGCTGACAGAACTGGTGTTAGTGTATGGAGGACCAAAACTGCCATAATAAAAAATAAAAGTGTAAACGCATGTGTAAGGACAAGGAAAAACAAAATATATATTTATGCTTTTATTTTTTATTATGTCAGCTTTGGTCCTCCATATAAGTGAGGCAATATTCTAGGTATTTTGTTAAATGCAACAGTTCTCCCAACAATTCCCCACAACATGACACAGTAACTCCCATACATATTTAGAACGGTGTTGTTCCCAGGTTTACTGGTATCTCTCTTTGTTCTCCATATGTAACAATGCTCATTATGGCAAAAACATTTCCTCTTTAATTTAATCAGAACACAGGACATGTCTCCAAAAATGAATGTCTTTGCTCCAGTGTGTATTTGCAAACTAGAATGTAGCTTTTTGGTGTTTGTTTTGGAGTAATGGTTTGCTTCTCACATATTGGCCTTCAGCCCTTGTCGATAACGGAGCTGTTTCACTAGGAAGTAATCCTGCCCCATAAAAACACTGAGGCTCATTCAGCGAAAAGGCCTGCTAGACCAGGAGAAACGTTAATTAATAACCTCATAGAAATATAGTTGTAAAATTGATAAATTGATACTTTAGTTTTAATGAAAGCAAATAGCCATCGCCTTCATCTTTTCTGTTTTCAGAAAATATTTGTTGCAGTTTTTTAAGTGACTGGGCAAAATATAAAAACTGTGAAGCAACATGGGTTTGGTCTCGTTCTCCACCTCTGCATTTGTTAATGAATATCATAAATGTTAGAAGGTGGTAAAAAAATAAACTGAACTCAAGGTGGTGTTCAGTCTGCAAGGTTGAAATGTGTGATTTTAACTCTTTTAAAATGCATCAAACACTTTAATATAAACACCTGTGCAATAGTCTTTCTATGTCTGACAAATCAGCTTTTTAAAAATGAAGGAAAAAAGTGAAAAAAGTCAAACGTCCTGAACGCGTGCATCACTTTGTCTACTTTCAGGATAAGAACTCAAGATTAAAACGGGTAAATAAAAACAGTCAATCAGCTGTAAATAGGGCACAAGTTTCAATTGCTATAAGAAGGGAACTCTAAATGTAACCTGAAGAGCCGATCTACACAGAGACTGATGGATCTCAACAACGCTTTGATCTAAAAAAACATAAAAAATGTCTTTAAGAATACATTCTAGTGAAATTTGTGAGTGTTGTGTGTTTGTGTTTTTAATTGGACATTTGACATTTTTGTTGTGAGTTAGCTCATATGTTGGAGAGAAGTTGTCTGCCAGTAATCGTCCTGATATTCGATAAACGCAAATGCTGGAATTATTCCTAAATTTATTGTCTATTTAATATCTAAAAACCAGGACACTTTTTTTAATCCTCTATTTAGCTTCAAACGCAGCGATGGCTAAATATCTCCGTCCCAGATATAATTTGTTTCTGCAAATAGTTTCACAGAAAGTCAACAGATAATATCAGTTTCAATGAACCATTGGAGAAATGCATGTTGTTGTATTGTGAAATATTTATTGACGTTTTTGCATTTTAACACTATATATTTACTAATATTAATTTTTGCACATTAACTCTACATATTTACTCATGTATTATATACTTTTTAATACATAGTAAAAATATCAGTATAAGCAGCACAAAATGCTTTATGTCATCTGTATTTGGATGCAAATACCTTGCTGCTTATCTTTCCCATGTGTATTTTTTATTTTTATTTTTTTACAACACTTGTTCTTCACAGCTTCCCTAATTTGTTTGATTTCAGGAAGTAGAATATTTAATAGTTCAAGTTCCAGTAAATATAAACTTTAAACAAGGCCCATTCATAGGTGGCCTGTGTCCAGACGTTGCACTAGACTTTTCATGTTTTTTTTGTTTTGTTTTGTTTTTTTCCTTACTACATCTGACTTGGTCATGAAGGACATTTAAGCGCATTTAATGTTAGTTTTCATAATGTTTGGAGAAAAGCCGTCACTGCAGATGGGATAAGGTGATAATCTAAGCTGTCAGTCAGGAATCATAAGTGCAAAAAGCTTAAAAAAAGAAAAAGAGAGCAGTACAGGTTGCCGTGACAACCTGCACTGAACAACGCTGCAAAGCTGTAGAAGTTGTGTCAGGTGAAGAGAGTTGATCTGCACTAGTTGACAACTAGGTGGCAGTAAAAATGACTGCTTGTGGCCATTCCAGGGTTAAATCTCATGGTTCTTCCTCTCCTTCCTCTTGTTATGAAATTAAAGGCAGCAGGTTGGATTTCCAGCACAACAGATGTGTGAACAGCAAATATGACAGAGCGACAGATGAATGAAAAGCTAACTTTTTCACTTATCTCAACCCCATGTCAAAAATGAATCTAGCCCTTTTGAAAAAGTTACAATACACTTTCATAAATCTTTCTTTATTTCAGTAATTCAATTCACTAACCAAAACACACCCCATAGATTAAATACAAGGTCTTCAAACCCTTTATTTACTGTGAATTATGATGATACTCCACTTTCAGCCTCCCAACAAAGACATTTAAAATAAGCTTATTACATCAGACCAATAAACCCGCCCCAGCATTTTAATGCAAAGTGTGGTCTTAATATCTTTGTTTTGAAAGACAATAAGATGCCATCACAGAAAAGAGTAAATTTAAGCTCATCGTTTGTTGTAAATTATTAATATGTACACATTTATGTATATTCTGTGTTTTATGCCACACAAAATATAACCTTAATTCATAAGAAACATGTAGCAAAATGTAAAGCTGGAAACTGAACTAATAGTATTTTTATCACAGGCAGTTAACTCTTGGAACAGATGAAATTAAATTTCTCAAGGTCATTTTTCCTCTTCCACAGATGTTTTCCTCCCGTCTCCATGGCTCCAGACATGTCACAGTCATCCATCGGTTCACCTGAGGCCCAGTTCTTATATCTGACCACCTCATCACTGACCCAGAACCAGAAATCCAGAGTGCAGGTGTAACGCAGACCCATCCAGACATAATCAGTCGATGCCTTCTTGACTTTCTCCTGGATCCATCTCTGATCATCCATGTTGGTGATGGTGACCAGGTCATGGTGATGATCTCTGCAGTAGTACAAGGCGTCCTCCCAGTTCATCTTCTCTTTGATCAGGATCACTTTATCTGTTGATTTAAGGAAGAAAGACATATTATCTGTTGCTTTATTCTGGTCATTATTGTAAATCCATCCGTTCTTCCTTCCTTGTCCAGTAATGTACATGCAAATACAAAATGAAATCTCACCATCATAACAGATGAAGGGTTTTCTTTCATCACAGTTCTCATTCTTCCATCTGCCTCCATCATCAAACACAGTCACGGCACATTGACCACTGTTGTATTCTACATTGTTAAGCTCATTATTCCAGTGTCTGAAGAATGAGTTGCTTCCATCTGACCACGTCCAGGTATCTCTGAACAGACCAAAGTATAGATTATTAAACTTGGGCTCCATCACTTTCTTCACTTCTTCATCCTGTAGCTGCTTCATTCCACTGATCAGGTCTGTGTGTTTCTCTCTGCAGTAACTCTGAGCTTCCTGCCAGGTCTTCCTCTCTTTAATCAAGTGATATTTCTGTGAAATACTTTCTGTGGAGTTAACAGATAAAGACATATATTTACTTTGCATTATTTTCTAATTTGGAGAAAATAATGCAAAACCACTAAAATGCTACCGTTTGGGTTTACAAAAACACTGAAAAGCAGATGAACATTCTTACCATCATAGCAAAGGAAGAATCTTTGATGATGGCAACCAGTATCTGCCCATTCCAGATTTTCATACAGAAATCCACAGTTCTCAGATGTCTGACTTCCTCTATCAGTTGGTTCTCGTTTTTCAGTGTTCCAGTTTGTCTCACTTTCATTAAACTCCACTCCAGGTTGAGACCAGTACCAACTTCTGTTACCATGTGTTTGATCATACAGACCAATCCAAGCTTCGTTCATGTTTCCTGCTGAGTTCTTGATGAGTCTCTTCATGTCCTTCATGTTAGTCACTGTGACCAGGTCAGTGTGTTTCTCTCTGCAGTACTGCTGAGCTTCAGTCCAGTTCTTATTCTCATTAATGTAGTGAAACTGATAGAGCTGACAGTCCATGAAACAACACTGACCTATAACATGAAAGATGTTGCTGTACTTAATCATGAATTATAATTCACATAAAATATAATGCCAAAAAATGGGTTCCAAGAAAGAGATAAATGTTATTCTTTAAATACCAAAAGGGTTGAATTTGAACAGAAACTGTAATTTTCCGGAAACCACAACTTAGTTGTGTTTCAGATCAACTTACCCATCAGGAAGAGCAGAATCAGACTCCACTGCATCTTTGCTGTCAGATGAATTATTTTCCTCCAGCAGTTTGTCTCTGTTGGATGAAGAACATTTAAACAGTGAAAAGCTGCAGCTCTCAGTGGGTCTGAACCCATGGAAACAGAGCAGATTAAAAAAAGTGAATCTTTTTTAATATAAATAAAAACACTAACATGATTTCAGAAATAAAAAAATATATCCCAATTTGATGAAAATCTAATCACAGAAACTTACATCTGGTTCCTTTTTCCTCAAGGAATGAAATGCTTCTTCTTGTCTGTGTGTTGAAAACTCGTTTCCTCGGTCAAATTGAACATTTACCAACATGGATCACTGAACAGCAGCAACATTTAATGCTTCATCATTTGAATATTCAAACCAGGGGAGTGGGATTTTTCTCAATCAAAGAGCTGACTGTTCATAACCCGGCAGAGGAAACAGGATGCTGACGTATGTAAACCACTATCGACATCCAGGATAATAATTAAATCTCCTGAAACCTGGTGAGGATCAGTAGAAATATTTTAATATCTAACTAGATTATCCAAGTCTCTCTGTTGGACTAGAAAATTATAACAGTTTCCAAATTGTTTGACTAACTTCTTCAAGAACAAATCCATCTGTGTCAAAGCAGCAACGATGGAAAAAGCTTTGCTGCTTTTATCCTACATTCAGTAATTTAGAATTTTATGGAATAGATTTTTTTGTGCACATTAAAGTGTTTTGGGTGTTTTAATCGAGTAACAAACACACATTTCACTCCCTGTGCTTCTTTCTCTCCTCCGCTCACAACTCCTTAACTTTTAAACCGTTTCCAACTTTTTCTCCTTTTTCATCTCTGTGTCCTTTACATTTGACATTAACCCCAGACAAATTCTAAAACAGTTTAATATATATTCACCTTGTAAGGCCCAGCAGATGCTTGTTGCTTGGTGTGAGGAAGCATTCAGACATTAAACGCCTCCAAAGTTCAGCTCATAAAAAAATTTAATCTTTTTCTTCCATAGCTCAGACTTCAACTCCACATTTATCTCTGGTTTTTACATAAAGTCAGGTATCAACCTATGACTCTGGTCATGTGAGCAGGTTTAAAGACTTTATTACTGAAGGAAAACATACGTTGTACGTGAAGGATCACAACACAAAAGCAAGAAATTCACTCAAATAAGCTCACAACACATGATCTGATTTGATTAAACATATGGACATTCTTTCACACCCCACAAAAAATGTAAACTTAATTATTAAAAATAAAGCTGCAGTATATAATATTGTAGACAGAATAAACGGCTTCTTACTAGTGACTGTGTGAGATTTATTTCTTAGAACAGATGAAATTAAACTTTTCAGCATCATTTCTTTTGAACCACTGATGTTCTCCTCCCGTCTCCATGGCTCCAGACATGCCACAGTCGTCCATCGGTGGATTTGAGGCCCAGGTCTTATATCTGACCACCTCATCACTGACCCAGAACCACAAATCCAGAGTGCAGGCGTAGCTCAGTCCCATCCAAACGTAATCAGTCGATGCCTCCTTGACTTTCTCCTGGATCCATCTCTGATCATCCATGTTGGTGATGGTGACCAGGTCATGGTGGTGATCTCTGCAGTAGTACAAGGCGTCCTCCCAGGTTTTATTTTCTTTAATCAGGATCACATTATCTGTCATATGATCAACACAAACATATTATCACTTAGAAAATGATGGCGATGAACAAATTTTATCAAGAACAACAGGTATGTCTTTGGTCCTAAACCAGAGGTGGTAGAGTAACTAAGAATTGCCCTCCAGTAAGAGTAGCACTACTTTAAAAGAAATGACTTCAAGTAAAATACAATATATACAAATAAAAGTAAAATTTTGGTATAAAGCACAGTGACTGATAATAGCATCTGATCTATTATTTCAAGAAAATATCAGACTGGCTAAAATATAAAGGAATGATTAAAAAGTGGTGCTTTAAAGACAAAAATAATGTAAATAATCCAACTCCATACCATAATTTCAGAATAAATTGAGGCAGACGGAACATTTCTAAATCACATTTTATTAACATAAATCTTGTGAAACAAATAGCATAGCTGTAGTTAAAGTTTACACAGTATATAAAAACATGCTAAAGTAATTCTAGTGACGACATAAAGAGGTCATTGTGTTTTCACTTAACCTCCAGCAGGTGGAGAACAACATTAGAACAACAGAGCTTGTGTATAAAAAGGAAGTCTCACTTTCACGTCAACTGGTTTGTGTTTTGATCCAGAATATTCTTGCTTAAAATATATTTATTCCAGAAATATTAATATTTAATATAAATAAAAACACTAACATGATTATTTAATCCAGAAATATTATTCTAGATAGAGCAGCAATATTTCAAGTAAAAGTAGAAAGTATTGTGGTTTAAAACTACACAAAGTACATTTTATCCAAAATGCTACTAAAACACATTTCTGAGTAAATGTAACTGGTTTCTATCCATCTCTGGTCCAAACAAAACATTTTTGGGCTTTTGCTTGATGCAGGGAAATTTTCTATGAGACAAATGAATTAATACTTAAAATCTGAAATCTCATAGTTCTACTGTTGACATAAACTTGTAGTATCTGTTTACATCAACTCACCATCATAACAGATGAAGGGTTTTTCATTATCACAACTCATATTCGTCCATCTGCCTTCAGCATCAAACTTGGTCATGGCACATTGATCACTGATGTATTGCTCATCATTACACTGTAGATTCCAGTGTCTGAAAGAGAAACTGCTTCCATCTGACCACCTCCAGGTGTCTCTGAACAGACCAATGTATGGTTGATCCATCAATTTCTCCACTTCTCCATCCAGTACCTGCTTCGTTCCACTGATCAGGTCTGTGTGTTTCTCTCTACAGTAACTCTGAGCTTTCTGCCAGGACTTCCTCTCTTCAATAAAGTGATATTTATGGGTTGTATTAGTTTCTGTGGAGTAATCAAACACATATATGTTTACGTTGTTTGAACAAAACATAAAAATAACTGTTAAAAATATGAACATTCTCACCATCATAGCAAAGGAAAATATGCTGATTAAGGCAGCCGGTGTCTGTCCATTTGAGATTTTTATTCATATGCACACAGTTCTCATGTATTAATTGATTTCCATTATCAGTTGGTTCTCCTGCTGCCCAGTTTGTCTCACTTTCATCAAACTCCACTCCAGGCAGAGACCAGAACCATGTTCTGTTAAATTCTGGTTTACTGATCAGACCAATCCAAGCTTCACTCTGATCTCCAGCTGAGATGTTGATGAGTCTCTTCATGTCCTTCATGTTAGTCACTGTGACCAGGTCAGTGTGTTTCTCTCTGCAGTACTGCTGAGCTTCAGTCCAGGTCTTATTCTCATTAATGTAGTGAAACTGATAGAGCTGACAGTCCATGAAACAACACTGAGCTGTAAACAGTAAACATGATTATATTAAATTAGGAGAACTTCATCAACACACACAGCTATAATTTGCAATGAAATACAATTAGAATTGTTTTTCATTAACATTTCTGTGTGATAATTCAGAGGTAACTCTGTTTCCTCATAGTCTAGTTGTGTTTCAGATCAACTTACCCATCAGGAAGAGCAGAATCAGACTCCACTGCATCTTTGCTGTCAGATGAATTATTTTCCTCCAGCAGTTTGTCTCTGTTGGATGAAGAACATTTAAACAGTGAAAAGCTGCAGCTCTCCCTCCACTGGACAGAGAAACAATGAGAGCAGAGAGACCAAGATGGACAGAGAGAGACACTCTGCTCCTACTTTACAATGGCTAAATATATTTTTTAACATAATTTGATAAATACAACATGTATATATTAATAAAATCAAGTAAAAGCTTCGACAGTCTGCTTAAACTTACATTGGCTTTGTTTTTGTCCTCGATGGATGTTTTCTTGCTGCTCTCTTGAAAACTCAGTCAAATGTTGTTTCCCAGCTCGGATCACTGAACAGCAGCTTCATTTGAATGTTTAAACAGCAGAGATGATGCGTTTCTTATGAAGCAGCTTATAAAACACAGAGAGGAACAGAATATTACAATGAGACAGACCAACATGACCTCAGTGAATCTATTTATTCACCTGCCTGAGGAAACCGCTCCAGGTTTCACTCAGACTTTATGAGTTACCAAACTTAAAAAAAAGAAAAAAGAAAAAAAAAGAAAACCACCACCTCTCCTCCAGATTGTAATCCTCCTGCCTCAACTTGAAACCTCGGCTTCCCCTCCGAATCTGGTGATAAACACATCAGTGAAAAAGACACATGTCTTCCTGGACAGCCCACCCTGTCTCTCCACCCACAGGTCCTATAAGCACCTGAAAATAAACTCACTTATCTGTATACAATCATTCTGTTCTCTGTGACTAAACTAACATAAAAAAAAAACAAAAACAAAAAAAAAAACACACCGGGCTGTTTGCTTAAACTGCCTGGACAAAAACCCCTGAAAACAAAGACCTGATGTTTTCCTGGACAAGTTTCTCGTTAGACTAAAGTCTTGTTTCCCAACACTGGTCTCCAAGGCAGAGACCAATAGCTGTTTTCCTGCTTTAATACGCGTGACTCTTCTTCTTCTATGGTTTTTTGGCTGTTGGTAAACAACAAAATCGATGCATCAGCACCACCGAGTGGTATGGATTGTTCAGAATGTCACTCAAGAATGAAATTCTACTGAATAACTGTGTTAATTTACGATAACAAAATATTATCTGATAGATTTTACTTTTCAAATTGTTTCTAAATAAATCAACTAAATCTGATTTATCTTTAAATCCATTCAATTGTTGGATTAATTGTTGTCTTTCTCATTTCTCCCGTCTTCTTTCGGATTTTATAAAACCAACATCCTTTTATTTCTTTCTTTCTCTCGTTGCTTTTGCCATTTATCTTTCAATACACCTGATTCAAGACTGTTAATCAGTCATCAGTTGAAATCAGCTGGACTGAAGTGTGGAAACAGCTAAAACCTGCCGGGCAGCGAGTCTTGAGGACCAGGGTCAGGAAACAGAGCAGTGAGGGAACATGCAGAGCAGCAGCTGCTCCTCTCATGTCAGCAAAGCTGCCAACTTCCCTCTGATTGCACATGAAAATATACAACACAAAACTCCATCAGGGTGTAAAGGTATGGAAATGTTTCACTGTCATTGACTAGGAAATAAACACTGGAGCAATATTTTGTTGTTTAAACAATAAAGTTTCTCCAGTAATGAGATGAAGAGGGTTAACTTCCTGATCCATGTGGAGTAAACCAATCAGAACAGGCCACACCCACTGGGGGAAAACCGGCAACTGTGATGGAGGAAAACACTGAAAATCATGACGGAGAAAGTGAAGAAAATAGACAAGAGAAACCTTCATGTTCTCTGAAGAAACTCTCTGTATCGTAGCATGTCTGATTTCAGAGGAATCTCGTTTCCTTGTTTATTTCCAAACATTGAGATGTTGTTCACTACGGACTCAGTTTGACTCCAGGAAGCAGGAAATGCTACATTTCTGAATTAATACCATCAACGCTCCTTTTAAAGCCCAGCAGAGGCTTTTGATAGAGAGTAAACAATTAGATTTTTAAAAGTGAATAATGTTAAAAGAAGACAATAATTATTTATTTTATTTCAAAATTCATCATTGGCAAAAGAAAAAAACAACAAAACATTACAGTAAAATTAGGAGTTAAATGTAAACTAGACCATAGCAGTTCTAGTTTGTTTGAATGTTCATTCAATATGATAAAGAAAACTGAAAAAGTAAAGCAAACCCACTCCAAGGTAATTTAGTTAATCATAAGCAAAGTGTTTAAAATGTCCTGGTAATTCTTTCACATAAAGCACAACATTTAATTTTATATGATACATATAACAACAAACCATGATTCAAATTAAACATGCAATGATGAAAACAGAGGAAATAGTTTCTCACATGGGATAGCTTCAGATTTAATTCTTAGAACAGATGAAATTAAACTTCTCAGTATCCTTTTTTTTAAACCACTGATGTTTTCCTCCCGTCTCCATGGCTCCAGACATGTCACAGTCGTCCATCTTTCCATCTAAAGCCCAGTTCTTGTAGCTGACCACCTCATCACTGACCCAGAACCAGAAATCCAGAGTGCAGGTGTAACGCAGACCCATCCAGACATAATCAGTCGATCCGTTCTTGACTTTCTCCTGGATCCATCTCTGATCATCCATGTTGGTGATGGTGACCAGGTCATGGTGGTGATCTCTGCAGTAGTACAAGGCGTCCTCCCAGTTCATCGCCTCTTTGATCAGGATAAATTTATCTGTCACAGAATTGATCAACACAAACATTACAAAATCATAATAAAGAACTAATTTAACAAAAACAACAGGTAAGTCTTTGGTTCTAAACCAGAGGTGGTAGAGCAACCAAAATATTCCCTCCAGTAGGAGTAGCACTACTTCAAAACAATTATTGTCAAGTAAAATAAAAAGTAGTTGTCTAAGAAATGACTCAAGAGTAAAAATTTCATAAAAAGGATACTTTAGTACTGAGTAACTGATCATAACATCTGATTTATTATTTCAAGATGATGTCATCATACTAGAAAAAATATAAAGGTATGTGCAAATTGTAATATTTTGAAGACAAACATAATAGAAATAATACAAATGTACAAAATAAATTTTAAATAACACATTTAGGCAGAAGAAACATATTTCCAAATCGATTTTCGTCAACATATAAACTAATACTTGAACAGTAGGAAATATATACAGGATATGTTATAAATAGGTAAAGTACTTCCAGTGTTCACTGTATTTTCACTTGACCTCCAAATGGCTCAGCAGGTGGATAATAACATGAGAACAATAGAGTTTGAACAGGATCTGCAGGTTATGGGTCCAGAGCGTTTTTGCTTAAAATATGTTTGGACTTTATTCAATAAATATCCACAAATTTCATAATAATATAGCACAAGTAAAAGTACAATATACTGGGGTTTATGACTACTACTAAAGGTACTTTTTTCCCCAAAAAGTTATTAAAGTAAATGTGAATATACTATGCACCTCTCATATTGACAAAACGTTGAGGCTTTTGTCTGATGCAATGATGTTATCTGTGACATACATTAATTAAAACTTAAATCATAAATTACACAAATATTCACAGTTGTATTTTTTTAAATAAACTTATATTTGGACTAACAACTCACCATCATAACAAATGAAGGGTTTTGTAATATCACAGTTCACATTCTTCCATCTTCCTACACCATCAAACTTAGTCGTGGCACATTGACCACTGTTGGGTTGGTGATTGTTAAAGTCATCATTCCAGTGTCTGAAAGAGAAACTGCTTCCATCTGACCATCTCCATGTGTCTCTGAACAGACCAATGTGTGTGTAATCACTTGCAGAGTTCATTATCTTCTTCACTCCTTCATCCTGTAGCTGCTTCGTTCCACTGATCAGGTCTGTGTGTTTCTCTCTGCAGTAACTCTGAGCTTTCTGCCAGGTCTTCTTCTCTTTAATCAAGTGGTATTTAGGGGTTGTATTAGTTTCTGTGGAGTAATCAAACATATTTATGTTTATCTTGTTTGAACAAAATAGATAAAAACAAATGAAAAATAGATGAACATTCTCACCATTGTAGCAGAGGAAATGATATTGATCCTGGCAGCCGGTGTCTATCCAGTTGAGATGATTATTCACAATCACACAGTTCTGAGATCCTTGAGTTCCTCCATCATTTGGTTCTCCTGGGTTCCAGTTTGTCTCACTTTCATTAAACTCCACTCCAGGCAGAGACCAGTACCATGTTCTGGTACCATGTGTTTGATCATACAGACCAATCCAAGCTTCACTCTGATCTCCATCTGAAATCTTGATGAGTCTCTTCATGTCCTTCATGTTAGTCACTGTGACCAGGTCAGTGTGTTTCTCTCTGCAGTACTGCTGAGCTTCAGTCCAGTTCTTTTCCTCTTTAATGTAGTGAAACTCATAGAGCTGACAGTCCATGAAACAACACTGAGCTGTAAATTTAAAACATGTTTATGTGTTTACCCTCTAAATACAGACTTCTAAAGTAAAACACTTTGTCTTTACAAAAAAAAATAAATATTCTCATTCTTTCTGTCTGATAAAAATCCAGCAGACCTCCTGGCATTCCAGCTGACTTCAATGTTCCAGAAACCAGAGAGTCTAGTTGTGTTTCAGATCAACTTACCCATCAGGAAGAGCAGAATCAGACTCCACTGCATCTTTGCTGTCAGATGAATTATTTTCCTCCAGCAGTTTGTCTCTGTTGGATGAAGAACATTTAAACAGTGAAAAGCTGCAGCTCTCCCTCCACTGGACAGAGAAACAATGAGAGCAGAGAGATGAAGATGGACAGAGAGACTCTCTGCTCTGCGTTTTTTTTATCCCAAAAACCATAATATTAAACATGACAAAACAAGATTACAGTTGTGAAATTTACAATTTATCCACATGAAAAGTTAAGTTCAGACATAGATTAGTAACTCACATTCTCTTTGTCTTGTTTCACCTAAAGTTGTTCTCAGTAGATTTATGTCTTTCCTTCGTAGCAGCCAGATCTCTACTAACACAACTCGCTATAGAATTTAATTCTAAACATTTCATCATTTGTTTATTCAAACCTCGCGTGTGGCAGGGTGTGGTGTTGACATTCTGCTCATGAAAGAAATCATTTGTAACCTGCGCTGATGTTGTTGGGCTTCCAGCCATGAAGGGCGTGTTGGTGAACCCACAATGCATTGCTTTAGCATATTTTTAATTTCAACAGGAAACAGAGGATTTTCACATCATGGAAATGTGACGTCATGTAACAAAATGGCGATACTAAAGCCTGTCCACCAACCTCTAACATGACCATTCTTTCTTTCTTATTCTATTTCCTCTGCTTTCATCAACAGATGCAATCTAGACCAATGAATATGAATTACTGAATATGATTATTAGCTTAAACAATCTTAACAAATAACCTCTTACCTTTTCTGACTTTTGTCTCCTGTACTGTCTGTGGGTCAAACATGATGATCCTTCTATGATCCTTCTCCTCTAAATCATCTGTTGTCAGCTGAGGTACTTTTAGTCTCCGTGGAAAACTGGGTGTGTTTGATGTGTGTAATAGAACATTTTGTTTTTAGCCTTATTTCATCTTTGATGCATTTTTACCCTTTATTTACTGATTATATCTGCTGTTTTATTTATTTATTTATTTATTTATTTATTTATTTATTGGTATTTCTGCAAGATGGGTTTTTCCATTAAAGAAGTTCCCAGATAATGTTAAGATGTTTTCGCAGCTGTGATAGAATAAGAGACCTGAAGACATCTTGGGTAAAACGCTTGATCTGGAAATTGTCTTGGAGGATTGACTGACTGGTGGAATGTAGTTTGACCCAGAACCCATGACTAACTGACAAAGAACAATTAGAAGTTTTTCCTGAAATCCTTATCCGTTCTCTTTCCTGCCATAAAATCATCCCCTCCAAGAGATGAAGGACAGATGATGAGGTGGGGGTCAGGATTGTCTCTGTGGTCCATCTGGCAACAGAGATCAGACTTTGGGTGGGTCTTTTCCTTGGTGTCAGTATGTAACAATGTGATGATGCTGCGTTCAGGGCTCTTCTGACTGCGCTAAGTGAGACGGGTCTTCGAACGCTTTCACCTTCGAATATAGAAAAATGAAGACAAAGATTAAACTTTCTCTTACTAGTGAAACAGATACTCATTCTTTGATCAATTAAATTTCCATAACATGTTTTTAGAGCTGCTGGTAACAGGAAATGTAAAATTTACACAGATGCAAATAATGGTAGCAGATCCCTCTGTTCTCAACCAGGAAGTTGTTTTTTTTCCCCCGATGCAAAACTAGTAGATCAGGGGAAAGGATAGAAAGTTGTTCCCTTTTTATTAATTTAATATTCTATTTTCAAGTTTTATAGTTCACAGTGTGTTTCAAAATTATCCATCCCACTTAAACTTCTCTGTTTTAGCAAGTCCAAAATTCAGATCAACTTAATGTGATTTTATTCATCTTGTGTTTCAGAACAAGCTGAAGGTGATTTTGTCTCAGTTTGGAGATTCAGACGTTGAGGACGTCACAAGAGTCGAGTTTGGAGAAAATGAAACCATAAATGGTTTTCTCCTATCTGGGTTGATGTGTAAAATAGTTTTAACTTTGACCAAATGATGCCACTGAAAGAAGCTTTTCCTGACTACAGAGTAAATTAGATCTTAAATGTAAAATCCCAATCAAAGTTTAAATGTTTTTCTTTAAATTAACGTCAAAGCATTAACACATGTCGAGGTATTTCTGCTAAATATTCAGTCGTCTGTTAGCTTAGAAATAAAAACATTCTGACCAAAACACTGTTTGGCATCAAAAAATATAATCCAGTACACAATAGAGCGCCATGGCAACCAGACTACAAAGTCAACTGGTACTGAGTTAGAGTTGCTCTAAATAGCAGCAGATAAGTTAAAATAAAATTGGGCCAAAATGGAGCCTTGAGGGACGCCTCATGAGAAAGAGAACCAGAAGCGACAAAGTTATTCATCATGACAAAGGAGGTTATGTCAGAAATGTATCTATTGATACAGATATATTAATATAGTCTTAGACTATTTTAAAAAGAGCAAACAGGCACATAACAACCTAAAGTTTGATTGAGATGAAATTTATTTCCTCTCTGTTTTTTCTTGTCTTCTGGCTGCAGAAATGTAACAATTGTCCTCTAGTCCTTCAAAGTTTGGATTCTCCTTACAGAACCAGAACCAGAAGTTAGTCAAAGCTCAGACCCATCCAGACATGATCAGTCGATCTGTTCTTGACTTTCTCCTGGATCCACCTGAAACCTTAATTTACTACACATATGTCCGTGTCATGTATTGATTTCACACTTTATTTGTTATAAAGATGTAAATAACATTTGAGAGATAAGAGCCATACAGATAAAATAAACTATGAAACACTTTATTAAATCAAGAGCACACAAAATAGGCATAAATAAAACACAGTTGTTTGAAATGCGGTTCTGATACCTGATGAGTGTTTATCAGAAAATCTCACCATCATAACAGATGAAGGGTTTTCATTCTTCATCTGCCTTGACATGATGCATAATTCCAGGTTTTAGATCTAAATTTTTATATAAAACACATGAGGTATTCAGAAGCTTCCACACTAATAAACCAGAAGATAAATAGTGTCTCTGTAACATGACTCAAAAGTCTAATAGCATTTTTAGAGAAGCAAATTCACTTAGATGTACAGATTCAAAATTAGTCAGCTGTTCTCAGACAAACATGTTATTTTTCCCAGTCCTTAAACAAGCATAGTGAAAATGTTTCCTTAATCTAAAAGAAACACAGCAAGATCAGCTTCAGTTAAAGGATATGATTATTATTTTAGACATATCTGAAATCAAATATAGAAGCAGAACAAGTTAAGCAAAAGGGAGAAAACATTTCATTTAGTAGAACAGATGAAATTCAACTTTTCTGTGCCATTTCTTTGGAACCACTTATGTTTTCCTCTCGTTTCCATGGCTCCATACATGTGACAGTCACTCGTCTGACCAGCTGAGGTTTTGTTCTCATGACCAGTTGGTGGACAGACCCAGAACCACACACTGAGACGGCAGCTGAACCGCAGACCAATCCAGACATAATCAGTCGATGCCTCCTTGACTTTCTCCTGGATCCATCTCTGATCATCCATGTTGGTGATGGTGACCAGGTCATGGTGGTGACCTCTGCAGTAGGTCAAGGCGTCCTCCCAGGTCATCTTTTCTTTAACTAGGACAACTTTGTCTGTTGTAGAGGCAACAAACACAAAGGTTGGTGCTTTGTCAAAGACGAAGGTCACAAGCTTAAATGAGTTGTGTGTAAATATAAGGCAGAAAGAACTACTTTTTCTTCTCCATCATATTTTGTGTGAAATAAAGTAAAAAGTATATACTAGATGGGATATGGATGCAGAACCATTTTAATTAGTCTTCTTGTATTTATTCAAATAAACAGAATTTTGAAGTATACAATTTTCAATGAAATATAAACTTTTGCACAAAATAAAGGGCTACAAATGTTTCTGCAAAATGAAGTCCTCACAAATGTAGAGTACAATCTGAGATATTAACTCCAGAATTAAATGACCAGGTTTATGTTTCATATTTTTTATAGGGTAATATTGAGGAGTGGCATTAGTTTTACAATTTTTCAGGAAAACTCACCATCATAACAAATGAAGGGTTTTGTAATATCACAGTTCACATTCTTCCATCTTCCTTCACCATCAAACTTAGTCATGGCACATTGACCACTGTTGGGTTGGTGATTGTTAAAGTCATCATTCCAGTGTCTGAAAGAAAAACTGCTTCCATCTGACCATCTCCACGTGTCTCTGAACAGACCAATGTATGGTAGATCATTGGAGTTTATCAATTTCTCCACTTCTCCATCCAGTAGCTGCTTCGTTCCACTGATCAGGTCTGTGTGTTTCTCTCTACAGTAACTCTGAGCTTCCAGCCAGGACTTCTGCTCTCTGATCAAGTGATATTTATGGGTTGTATTAGTTTCTGTGGAGTAATCAAACATATTTATGTTTATCTTGTTTGAACAAAAGAGAAAAAATCAAATGAAAAATAGATGAACATTCTCACCATTGTAGCAGATGAAAATATGCTGATTAAGGCAGCCGGTGTCTTTCCATTTGAGATTATTATTCACAATCACACAGTTCTCAGGTTTTACTTGATTTCCATTATCAGTCGGTTCTCCAGTGGCCCAGTTTGTTTCATTAAACTCCACTCCAGGCAGAGACCAGCGCCATGTTCTGGTACCATGTTGTTGATCATACAGACCAATCCAAGCTTCACTCTGATCTCCAGCTGAGATGTTGATGAGTCTCTTCATGTCCTTCATGTTAGTCACTGTGACCAGGTCAGTGTGTTTCTCTCTGCAGTACTGCTGAGCTTCAGTCCAGGTCTTATTCTCATTAATGTAGTGAAACTCATAGAGCTGACAGTCCATGAAGCAACACTGATCTGTAGATATAAAACATGTTTCTGTATTTAGTTCTAAATACAGACTGCTAGACTAAAACTTTGTCTTTGCAAAAACCATAATAAGTATTCTCATTCTAATTTCTGTGTGATAAAAATCCAGCAGACCTCCTCGCAATCCAAGTGACTGTAATGTTCCAGAAACCAGAGAGTCTAGTTGTGTTTCAGATCAACTTACCCATCAGGAAGAGCAGAATCAGACTCCACTGCATCTTTGCTGTCAGATGAATTATTTTCCTCCAGCAGTTTGTCTCTGTTGGATGAAGAACATTTAAACAGTGAAAAGCTGCAGCTCTCCCTCCACTGGACAGAGAAACAATGAGAGCAGAGAGATGAAGACAGACAGACAGACACTCTGCTCTGTTTTTCTTTAACCCAAAAAACATAACATTATACATGACAAAACATGAGTATGCTCGTAAAATCTCACCATCTTGTTTCACCTAAAGCTGTTCTCAGTAGATTTATGTCTTTCCTTCGTAGCAGCCAGAGCTATGCTGACACAACTCGTTTATAGAATTTAATTTTAAACATTTCATTTCTTTATTCAAACCTCAGGTGTGGCAGGGCGTGGTGGAGGTATTCTGTTGATGAAAGAAATTTCTAATCTGCGCTGATGTTGTTGGGCTTCTGGCCATGAAGGACTCACTGGTAATCCCACAATGCATTGCTTTAGCATTTTTTTTAGCTTCAACAGGAAAAGGAGGATTTTCACAGAATGGAAATGTGACGACATGTAACAAAATAGACACACTAACAGCTGTCACCAAACTCTAATATGATATTATAACTAAGATAAAAATGCAATAGGACAAAAATCTAAGCACTAAGAGTGAACAAAACCTACATCTAGTTTCTTTACTCCACTATATATTGCAGGAGTCCTTCTATACTTTTCTCAAGTTCTCTTTCAAATGGTGATGTTAACCACCCCTAACTTCAAAACCAGTAGGGTAAAACCAGTTCACCATAATTACACCACATGTTCTTTCTTTTCTTCTAACTCAAATTATTTTGCTTTCCTCCACAGATGCAACCTAGACGAAGGGATATGAATTACTGAAAATGATTATTAGCTTAAACAATCTTATGAAATAAACTCTTACCTTTTCTGAGTTTTGTGGGTCAAACGTAACAGATGTGTGATCCTTCTTCTCTAAATCAGCCTTTGTCAGCTGAGGCACTTTTTGTCGATATGAACAAATGTTGGTGTTTGACGTGTTTTTAGAGCTGCTGGTAACAGAAAAAGTAAACTTTACGCAGATGCAAATAATGGTAGCAGATCCCTCTATTCTCAACCAGGACGTTGTTTTTCCCCCGATGCAAAACTAGTAGATCAGGGGAAAGGATAGAAAGTTGTTCCCTTTTTTTAATTTAATATTCTATTTTTTAAGTTTTATAGTGTACAGTGTGTTTCAAAATTATCCATCCCCCTTAAACTTCTCTATTTTAGTCAATCCAAAATTCAGATAAACTTATTGTGATTTTATTCATCTTGTGTTTCAGAACAAGCTGAAGGTGATTTTGTCTCAGTTTGGAGATTCAGACGTTGAGGACGTCACAAGAGTCGAGTTTGGAGAAAATGAAACCACGAATGGTTTTCTCCTGTCTGGGTTGATGTGTAAAATAGTTTTAACTTTGACCAAATGACGCCACTGAAAGAAGCTTTTCCTGACTACATAGTAAATTAGATCTTAAATGTAAAATCCCAATCAAAGTTTGAATGTTTTTCTTTAAAGTCAAAGCATTAACACCTGTAGTGGCATTTCTGCCAAATATTCAGTCGTCTGTTAGCTTAGAAATAACAACATTCTGGCAAAAACACTGTTTGACAGCAAAAATATAATCCATAACACAATGGAGCGCCATGGCAACCAGGCTACAGGGACAACTAACTGGTACTGAGTTAGAGTTGCTCTAAATGGCAGCAGATAAATTTGAAATTAAATTGGGCCAAAATGCAGCCTTGAGGGACGCCTCATGAGAAGGAGAACCAGAAGAGACAAAGTTATTCATAATGACAAACGAGGTTATGTCAGAAATGTATTTATAGATACAGATATAGTAATGTTATCTTATACTATTTTAAAAAGCGCACACAGGCACAGAACAATCTAAAGCTTAAAGCAAATGAAATTAAATTCCTCTCTGTTATTTCTTGTGTCTCGGTTCCATGGCTCCAGAAATGTCACATTTATCCACCTGTCATTCAAAGTCCAGATTCTTCTTACAGAACCAGAAATGAAGAGTGCTGTTGAAACGCAGACCCATCCACACATAATCAGTCAGGTGTTGTTGACTTTCTTCTGGGTTCATCTCTGACCATCCGTGTTGGTGATGATACATTACAGCATCTTGCCAGGTTTTATTTTTTATTGACCAGGCTGACTTAATCTGTCATCGGAGTAAAGAGCACAACTTATTGTTCTTGATTTTATTTTTTGCTATTTTTCAGAAACCACACCTGCTCACTTTATTTTACAACACTTGTGTAATATATTGTTTTCACACTTTACTTACAGATGTATTATCGGAGCACATAATACAACATAAAACCCCATCAGGGTGCAATGGTACAAAAATGTTTCACTCCCAGAACTAGGAAATAAACAATGGAGCAATACTTATTTTACATCAATAAATTGATAGAGAATACATAATTAGATTTTAAAAAGTGATACACATTAAAAGAAGCCAACCAATGTTTATTTTGTTTCCAGATGAATCACTGGTATAAAACACTGCAGTCAAATTAAAGGTCAAATTTAAACTTGACCCCTGTGAGTCTAGTTTGTTTGCATGTTCCTTATTCATAAAAAAAAGAAAAAAAAAAAAGAAAAGAAAAACTAAACAGGCTAACAATTTTGCTGATGAAAGAAAAAAGAAAACATCTTATGCAAAGTGGTACAGAAATGCAAACTCAATTTAAGCATTTTTAAACTGTGTATTTATTTCAGTTAGTTATTGGTGTCATAGTGTTGATTAATTACAGACCCAAATGCAGCAGGCGACTGATGTGGATCAGTTGTGGATATTTAATGAAAACAAAAAACCCAATTTACAAAAAAAAACCCCAAAAACATAAAAGTAAAAAGATACAAGAAAATCCAAAACAAGGCCAATCCAGAGACATGATGAGAACACTGAGGAACCATGAGAAGAGTGTGGTGACATAAGTAACAAGTACAAACTGGTGACTATTGGCTGAGACAGAGAGGCTTAAGAACTGGGAGGTAAATCGTGGGAGCAATAGACCTGACTGATGAACTACTTGGTTGCAGGTGTGAGTGGTTGGAGGAGGAGAAGACTGAGGGGAGGAGAGAAGGTGAGACGGGGAAGTGAAGAAGATTACATATGGGAGAAGGAAATAATTCTGACACCAAAGAAACTCTAAGACTAAAGAAACGTGGTAACCTAGGGAGACAAAGATATAAGGAGAAACCATAAATGAACTGAACAGAAACAAGACTGATTTAATAAGGACTAAGGAACACAGAATACTTAAACTAGAACAACTAAGAAAGACTAGAAAAAGAAATAAACCAAACTAGAATCATTGAGGAAGAACAGAAGTAAAAAACAAGGTAGAACTGAAGAGAAAAAACTGAGGAACACCAACAATGACAAAAAAAATCAACTCAAATTCTTTCACATCATGCAAAATAAATTCATATTGTATGATATATGACAACAAATCATGATTCTCAAAAGGAATAGCTTCAGATTTAATTCTTAGAACAGATTAAATTAAACTTCTCAGTATCCTTTACCTTTTTCCACAGATGGTCCCCTTTTGTCTCCATGGCTCCAGACATGTCACAGTCGTCCATCTTTCCATCTAAAGCCCAGTTCTTATAGCTGACCACCTCATTACTGACCCAGAACCAGAAATCCAGAGTGTAGGTGAAGCGCAGACCCATCCAGACATAATCAGTCGATGCCTCCTTGACTTTCTCCTGGATCCATCTCTGATCATCCATGTTGGTGATGGTGACCAGGTCATGGTGGTGATCTGTGCAGTAGGTCAAGGCGTCCTCCCAGTTCATCTTCTCTTTGATCAGGATCACGTTATCTGTCACGGAATTGATCAGCATTAAAAAATAATGACCATAAACTAATTTGATCAAGAACAACAGATATGTCTTTGGTTTTAAACCAGAGGGGTAGATCTACCAAAAATTGCCCTCCAGTAAGAGTAGCACTACTTTCAAATATTTTTCCTCAAGCAAAATTACAAGTAAGAAATTACTCAAATAAAATTAAAAATCTGATTAAAAATACAATACGGAGTAACTCATAATAGCCTCTGATTTATATCAACATGATGTCATCAGAATGTACAAAATTGTGGTGTTTTAAAGACAAAAATAGCATAAATGATCCATATGCATAACATAATATTAAAATAAATTTAATTAGAAAAAAAAAAAATTCCATGTCCAATTTTCTTAACATAAATCTTGTGAAACAAATAATATACCAGTAGTTAAAGTTTACACAGTATATTAAAACAGGCAAAAGTATTTCCGGGGATAATGTCCAGCTCTGAAAAAAATTAAGTGACCACTGCAAAATGATCAGTTTCTCTAATTTTACTCTTTATAAGTCTATGTTTGAGTAAAATGAACGTTGTTCTTTTATACTATGAACTACTGACATGTCACTGAAATTCCAAGCAAATATTTAGTATTTATTAGCAGAAAAAGAGAAATAGAAATGGTCAGAAACAGGAAACAGATGCAGTGCTTTCAGAGCTTAAATAATGCAAAGAAAACAAGTTCATGTTCATTTAACAATAAAACTAATGTCTTAACACAAGAACAGTTAAGAAATCAATATTTGGTGGAACAATCATGATATTTTCAATGGGGTTCAGTGCAGTGGACTCTTAATGTTTACCAGAGCTGTATAGTGGTCACTGTATTTTCACTTGACCTCCAAATGCCTCACTGGATGGAAAATAACATTAGAACAACAGAGCTTGTGTACAAACAGGAAGTCTCATTTTCACATCATTTGTTGGTTTGTTTTTTGATCCGGAGCATTTATGCTCAAAATATGTTTGTTCAATGAAGTTTTGCAGAGTTTGTGGAAAATCTAGAAGTATTACTCTAGATATAGCAGCAATATTTCAAGTAATAGTAGAAAGTATTGTGGTTTAAATTAAAACTACCAAAAGTGCATTTTACCCAAAATGCTGCGAAAGTAAATTTCTGAGTAAATGTAACTGGTTTCTAATCCATCACTGGTCCAAACAAAACTTTTTGAGGCTTTTGCTTGATGCAGTGAAATTATCTATGAAATAAATTAACTAATACTTAAAATTAGAAATTGCACAGTTCTAATGTTGACATAATCATAGTATTTGTTTACACCAACTCACCATCATTACAGATGAAGGAATTTCTTGTAAAACACTTTCTATTAATCCATCTGCCTTCACCATTAAACACAGTAACGCCACATTCACCACTGTTGGGGTTGTGATTGGTAAACCATTTATTCCAGTGTCTGAAAGAGAAACTGCTTCCATCTGACCACCTCCATGTGTCTCTGAACAGACCAATGTGTGCGTAATCACTTGCAGAGTTCATCATCTTCTCCACCTCTCCATCCTGTAGCTGCTTCATTCCACTGATCAGGTCTGTGTGTTTCTCTCTGCAGTAACTCTGAGCTTCCAGTCAGGAATTCTTCTCTTTAATCAAGTGATATTTATGGGTTGTAATAGTTTCTGTGGAGTAATCAGACATATTTATGCTCATGTTGTTTGGACAAACCATATAAAAATAACTGATAAGTAGATGAACATTCTCACCATTATAGCAGAGGAAATGTTTTGTAATTTGGCACTGGGTGTCTATCCAGTTGAGATTTTTATTCACAATCACACAGTTCTCATGTCGATTTCCATTATCAGTCGGTTCTCCAGTGGCCCAGTTTGTTTCATCAAACTCCACTCCTGGCAGAGACCAGCGCCATGTTCTGGTACCATGTTGTTGATCATACAGACCAATCCAAGCTTCACTCTGATTTCCAGCTGAGATGTTGATGAGTCTCTCCATGTCCTTCATGTTAGTCACTGTGACCAGGTCAGTGTGTTTCTCTCTGCAGTACTGCTGAGCTTCAGTCCAGTTCTTATTCTCATTAATTTAGTGAAACTGATAGAGCTGACAGTCCATGAAACAACACTGAGCTGTAGATATAAAACATGTTTCTGTATTTAATACTAAATACAGACTGCCAGATTAATACACTGTGTCTTTGCAAAAAACAAAACAGGTGTTCTCATTCTAATTTCTGTGTGACAAGTCATCCAGATCTCCTCAGAGTCCAACTATGGGTAACGTTCCAGAAACCAGAGAGTCTAGTTGTGTTTCAGATCAACTTACCCATCAGGAAGAGCAGAATCAGACTCCACTGCATCTTTGCTGTCAGATGAATTATTTTCCTCCAGCAGTTTGTCTCTGTTGGATGAAGAACATTTAAACAGTGAAAAGCTGCAGCTCTCCCTCCACTGGACAGAGAAACGATGAGAGCAGAGAGATGAAGACAGACAGGAGGAACGTAAACCCTAAACCTTTCTCTACGCATAAATAAAATTATAAGATGATATTATAACAAAGAAAAAAGATCAATAATTTGGCCAAAAAAAAAAACTAAGCATAAAGAGTGAACAAAAAACAACATCTGGTTCCTTTACTCCACAATAAATTGGATGATGTTTTACGCATATTCAAAAGTCATCTTTCAAATGGTGATGTTAACCACCCCAAGCTTCACAAACAGTATGATAAAACCAGTTCACCATAATTACACCGACTGTTGTTTTTTTCTTGTTCTGATTACTTTGCTTTCCTCCACAGAGGCAACGTAGACCGAGGATTGTGGATTACTGAACAGGATAATTAGCTTAAACAATCTTTTAAAATAAACTGTTACCTTTTCTGAATTTTGTGGGTCAAACATAACAGATCTATATCCTTCTTCTCTAGATCAGCCTCTGTCAGCTGAGGCACTTTGAGTCGATATGAACAAATGTTTGTGTTTGACGTGTTTTTAGAGCTGCTGGTAACAGGAAATGTCAAACATGCAGATGCAAATAATGGTAGCAGATTCCTCTGTTCTCAACCAGGAAGTTGTTTTTTCCCAATGCAAAACTAGTGGAACGGATAGAAAGTTGTTCCCTTTCTGTTAATTTAGAATTCCATTTTTTAAGTTTAAGTTTTACAGTGAACAGTGTGTCTGTGAAAATTAAGTTTGATGGGTGTATTCTTTCTATGGGAACCAAAAACAACATGGTCGTACCTTACTGTAAATGTATTATGAATGTCAGAAATTACATTAAATTATATTGAAAATGTTCTTCTGATAGGACAGTTCCAGAATAAATGACTGGATGTTCTTTTCCAAACCTTACATTTGGAGTCTAATGTTTAATATATTCATTTTGTACTGTTACGGCCAGTGGCCTTGTGTATGTTTTCTTTTCCTTTTTTTTGTACCATCAGCAGCTTCTAATCAAGTTGACTCCACTTGGAAGTGGATGCAGCCCTGCCTTCCAGTGCCACTCCCTGAGGCCTACAGCGATTGGCTCATCAATTACCAGCTACACCAATCCCTGAAGAGGCCTCCCCTTTAAAAACCAAGGACTTCCTGGGAGAAGGCGCGGCTGATTCTTTGCTTAGACAGCTTGCCACTTTGGGTGTTTGTTTGTTTAGTTGACTGCTGTCAACTGACTATGTAAACTTTGATAGCCCTGATAGATTTTGTTAGTTTTGCAAGCTCTTGCTAGCTCTTGTCCCTGTGAGGGATCTCTGAATCTCTGTTAGACATTTGTAGTTTGTTTTTGTTTAATCTGTATGGAAAGTCCATTTTTGTTTGGTTAAGATATTGTTTTGTGGATTTTCTTATTTAGTACATTTTTTGTTGTAAGTCCCTAACTTTTGATGTTAATTTTTACCTTTTTATTTTTTGTCAAAACCGTAATAAACTCCTAAATTGTAAAACCTTACCACCTAGGTTTCTTTAATGTTGCTTCCCTTTCCCCTGGCCGAGCCGGGTCGTAACATTAAATGGGGGCTCGTCCGGGATCTGTTTAAAACAATCCCGTGGCTACAGTTTAGGAAAATTTGTTTGGTTTTGCTGCCTGGCGGTGGCGCTGTAAAGGCTGTGTTGTCAGTTCAGAAATGGCTCAGTTTAATATTGACCAATTCTTGGAACAACCTTCTTTTGAGCAACTTGCATCTTGTCGTAAAGCTGACTTGGCTGAGATTGCAAGTTACTTTTCCATTTCTTATTCCAAGCAATTGCTGAAGAAGGAACTAAGGGATCTAATTGTGAATAAACTGGTTGAGTTGAATTTGTTATCTTTGCCTTCACAGATCCCAATCTCATCTGCTCTACCAACTGTTGCTGAGCCTGCTGCAGAGATGGAATCTGCTGGCCCCTCAAACTTTGCAGAGAGACCTCGGGAGCTAACACCAGAGGGTGACATGAAGGTGGTTGGTGGGATTCAGACTCCTGTCACACTTCCTAGGTTTGATCCCCTCTCGGCTTCCTCTGGATCTGTTGGGTCCAAAGTTGACGCTCGCCTGAAGGTTCGTCTCGCCAGATTGCAAGTTGAGGCTGAGGAGAAAGCACAACTCAGGCAATATCAGCTTGAAATTAAGCGGTTGGAAATTGAGGCTGAAAAAGCTATAAAGCTTCGACAGCTAGAGCTTGAGTATAAGGCCAGATTTCCAGTTCAAACAGCCAGTGAGAGCCCTACTAGTAGTTCTGGTGGGCACTCTATTAGACCCTTTGATGTTACCAAGTATGTGACTTTGGTACCTGAGTTTCGAGAGACAGAGATTGATTCTTACTTTTCTGCTTTTGAGCGAATAGCACAGGCTTTACAGTGGCCCCCTGACGTTTGGTCTCTGCTCCTACAGTGCAAAATTCATGGTAAAGCTCAAGAGGTTGTAGCCGCCCTTCCTCTTTCAGACACCCTAAAGTATGATGTGGTTAAAGCTGCCATTTTGAAAGCTTATGAGCTTGTTCCTGAGGCTTACCGGCAAAAATTTAGGTCTTTTAGGAAAAGCCCCTCTCAGACCTATGTAGAGTTTGCCAGAGAAAAGGGAAGTCTCTTTGATCGTTGGTGTGCTTCAAGTAAGGTGACAAATTTTGACACTCTGAGAGAACTTGTTCTATTGGAAGAGTTCAAAAATTGTCTACCTGAACGTGTTGTTGTTCACTTGAATGAGCAAAAGGTAAACTCATTGTCTTCTGCTGCTGTGTTAGCTGATGAATATGTGCTTACACATAAGTCTACCTTTCAGTCTGTGCTCAATAAAAGTGTGTCTATAAAATCAGCTGCTGAGCAACCCAAATCAGCTCCTCAAAAGAATGACAAGGAGTGTTTCTATTGTCACAGAACAGGTCACCTCATTGCTAATTGTTTAGCCTTGAAACGAAAAGAACAGAACACACCATCCAAACCAAAAGGTGTGGGGTTAATAAAGAACCAGTCTCCTACCCCAGGAAAGGCTGAAATTAGCTGTACTCCTGATCCGTGTTATGAACCTTTTTTGCTGACTGGATATGTTTCATTACCAGGAAAACTTGCAGATCCACATCCAGTTCGTATTTTGCGTGACACTGGTGCCTCCCAATCCATTATCTTAACAGATTCCCTACCATTTTGTGAGTTGTCATCTTGTGGCTACAGTGTTGTACTACAAGGACTGGAAATGGGTTATGTCCCCCGGCCTGTACACTTGGTGCAGTTACAGTCAGAACTGATTTCTGGTATTTTCCCCATTGCTGTTTGTTCTGCGCTTCCAGTTAAAGGTATTTCCCTTTTACTTGGTAATGATATTGCAGGTGGTAAAGTAACACCATCCCTAGAAGTATTAGATGTCCCCTGCTCCCTTCCTAAGGAGGAAGAGGCAACGCAGACTAATGTGTCTACTTCCTGTGTGCTCACCAGGGCTCAAAAATTGAAGGGAACCTCAGAGGAAAATGTGGACTTGTCTGATAGTGTGCTTATGTCAATCTTTTCAGAGGAGGAAAAACTACCAGTTACAACACAGTTGCCTGCAGTCCACCCGGTGAAACCAGATGTGCGACAAGCTGATTTTGGTGGTTGTTCCCCCATCTCCCGGTCACAGCTTTGTGCAGCTCAGAAGGTGGATCCAACTCTTAAGAGGTGCTTCTCAGGTGTTGTAAGTGCTGACAAAGCTAAAGTTGAACCATTAGCATTTCATGTTAATGATGGAGTATTAATGAGAAAATGGTGCCCTGTTGTCCTCCCTGATGCTGACTGGAATGTGGTACACCAAATTGTAATTCCATCAGGTTACCGCAAACACATTTTGGCCTTGGCACATGAAGGAAGCTGGTCAGGACATTTGGGAGTAACAAAAACTTATCAGAATGTTCTGAAACACTTTTACTGGCCCGGATTAAAAACGGATGTACGCCAGTATTGTCGCAGCTGTCATACCTGTCAGGTAGCTGGTAAACCCAACCAAGTTATCCCTCCTGCTCCTCTCCATCCTATACCTGTGGTTGGAGAACCTTTCGAGCGAATCATCATGGACTGTGTTGGACCGCTTCCTCGCACAAAATCTGGTAATCAGTTTCTCCTCACCTTAATGTGCGCCTCAACTCGTTACCCAGAAGCAATACCACTGCGTAAAATTACTTCCAGCTCAGTAGTAAAAGCGATGACAAAGTTTTTTTCCACCTTCGGCCTTCCTAGAATAATTCAAACTGATCAAGGCACAAACTTTCAGTCTAAGCTTTTTAAGCAAGTCCTTAAAGAACTGAACATACAGCATACAGTCTCCAGCGCTTATCATCCTGAATCTCAAGGAGCTTTAGAGCGTTGGCACCAGACGTTAAAGTCTATGCTACGAAAGTATTGTACAGAAACAGAAAAAGACTGGGATGAAGGCATACCTTTTGTTTTGTTTGCTGCTCGGGAGTCTATTCAAGAGTCTCTAAGATTCAGCCCAGCTGAGTTGGTGTTTGGCCATACACTCCGTAGCCCTCTGAAAATTCTCAAAGAGAAACTCTTAGAGATAAATGTTTCTCCCCAGGAGAACATTCTGGACTATGTCTGCAAATTTAGAGAGAGACTGCATCAGTCTTGTGCTTTTGCAAAAGAAACACTAGGTGAGTCTCAAAGGTCTATGAAAAAGCATTATGATCAGTCTGCCCTGTCTCGTTCTTTTGCTAAGGGAGAAAAAGTCCTAGCCTTACTACCTGTTCCTGGTTCTACTCTTTCTGCCAAGTTTTCAGGACCTTATGTGGTTCAGGAAAAGTTGAGTGAGACAGATTATGTAATCGGCACTCCTGAAAGAAGGAGAAAATCTCGGGTCTGTCACATAAATATGTTAAAACCGTACTGTTCTCGAAACCCAAACGGTACTCCTGACCTTCAAACAGGTCAACCCCTACCTTCAATTTGCTCCTCAGCATTGATTGTAAGGGATTGTTCTGACTCTGCTATAGAGGATGGTTTAACATTGCGTCCCATTTCTTACCAAAGCTCACGATTGCTAAACTCTGAAATGTTGAAGGTTCTGCCTAACCAGCTTTCACATTTAACAGAGGAACAAAAAAATGATATTATTGTCTTGGTCAATAGTTTCCCAGAACTGTTCCATGACGTGCCAACACAAACTTCAGTTCTTAAACATGACATTGATGTTGCTGGGGCCAAGCCAATAAAACAACATCCGTACAGAATAAACCCAGTTAAAAGAGTGTTGATGAACGGTGAGACAGACTACATGTTACAACATGGGTTTGCTAAGCGTAGCGCCAGCCCATGGAGCTCCCCATGTCTTTTGGAGATGAAACCTGATGGCTCTCCTCGCTTTATAACAGATTTCCGAAAAGTTAACTCAGTTACTGTTATAGATTCGTATCCACTTCCCCGTATAGAGGATTGTGTTGATACAATTGGCAATGCCAACTTTGTAAGTAAACTGGACCTGTTAAAAGGATACTGGCAGGTACCATTAACTGACCGTGCATCAGAGATCTCTGCATTTGTAACACCAGATCAGTTTTTGCAATATACAGTCATGGCATTTGGCATGTGTAATGCCCCAGCCACCTTTCAGCGGTTGGTTAACACTGTTCTGTCTGGGCTACCAAACTGTAATGCATATCTTGACGATCTCATTGTGTATACTTCTACCTGGGAAGAACACATAAAAATCTTAAAAGATGTGTTCACCCGGCTTGCTGAAGCTTCACTTACTGTAAACTTAGCAAAGTGTGACTTTGGTAAAGCAACCGTCACTTACCTAGGTAGGCAAGTTGGCCAGGGACAGGTATGCCCTATAGAAGCCAAAATAAAAGCCATCGTTGAGTTTCCTGTCCCTAGCACAAGAAAAGCCCTTCGCCGTTTCATTGGCATGGCCAGTTATTATCGAAACTTCTGTCGAAATTTTTCGACTGTAGCCCACCCTCTTACTACTTTGCTGAGCCCAAAAGTAGACTTTGTCTGGACTCCTGAATGTCAGCATGCATTTGAAAGTATAAAATCTCTTTTGTCACATGCACCTGTGCTTTCTTCTCCAGACATGTCAAAGGCTTTCAAACTTGAAGTGGATGCTAGTGCTGTTGGAGCTGGTGCTGTACTGTTACAGGAAGGTGGGGACGGAGCTGATCATCCCGTCTGTTATTTTTCCCGTAAATTTACACCTAGTCAACTCAATTACTCCATCATTGAGAAAGAAACTCTGGCTTTGCTACTTGCACTTCAACACTTTGAGGTTTACCTAGGGTCTAGCCCTGTGCCAATCACAGTGTACACCGACCACAACCCCCTTGTTTTCCTTTCTCGGATGTACAACCATAACCAGAGACTCATGCGGTGGGCTTTACTGGTACAGGATTACCATCTTGATATCAAACATAAAAAAGGTGCAGACAACTGCTTAGCAGATGCTTTATCTAGAGTGTAGCTTATGTAGTTACCTTCGGTTGGACATGTTCCTCCCAAACCCTTTTAGATTTAGGATCTTTAGGGGGGAGGTGTTACGGCCAGTGGCCTTGTGTATGTTTTCTTTTCCTTTTTTTTGTACCATCAGCAGCTTCTAATCAAGTTGACTCCACTTGGAAGTGGATGCAGCCCTGCCTTCCAGTGCCACTCCCTGAGGCCTACAGCGATTGGCTCATCAATTACCAGCTACACCAATCCCTGAAGAGGCCTCCCCTTTAAAAACCAAGGACTTCCTGGGAGAAGGCGCGGCTGATTCTTTGCTTAGACAGCTTGCCACTTTGGGTGTTTGTTTGTTTAGTTGACTGCTGTCAACTGACTATGTAAACTTTGATAGCCCTGATAGATTTTGTTAGTTTTGCAAGCTCTTGCTAGCTCTTGTCCCTGTGAGGGATCTCTGAATCTCTGTTAGACATTTGTAGTTTGTTTTTGTTTAATCTGTATGGAAAGTCCATTTTTGTTTGGTTAAGATATTGTTTTGTGGATTTTCTTATTTAGTACATTTTTTGTTGTAAGTCCCTAACTTTTGATGTTAATTTTTACCTTTTTATTTTTTGTCAAAACCGTAATAAACTCCTAAATTGTAAAACCTTACCACCTAGGTTTCTTTAATGTTGCTTCCCTTTCCCCTGGCCGAGCCGGGTCGTAACAGTACTGATTAGTAGGATAAATTACATGCAGCAGTTTAAATAAATTGGGTCTCAAGCAATGTTCCCTCTAATTTTTCATTCGTCTGGGCCTATACACAAGCTCCCTGAGCACACTGAGGACAACTGTAAGCAACATGAGGTGTGCACACGATGGCCCACCTGATGTATTATAACAGTATTATACATGTTCTAAATCTAGGATCATTGCAAGTTACATGGCTTATTAAAAGAATCAGATTACAGCAGCAGCTTCCATTAGTTTGCTTTTTATATTTGTGATTTGCCCTCTTGAAATGAAAAAAACTAAAATATTGCTGATCATGAGATGCATAGTATGTCTATAAAATATTATCTGTAAAATATTTAATTACACAGTTTTTTCATGTCTGTATGGAAGCCCATTTCCGCTATGAAAGAAAAAATAAAAGATCAATAGGAAGGCATAATTTCGAATCGGGCATTGGCATTGCCCGCCCACAGAGTCAGCTGGAAGCTGTTTGCTGTTTCTACCTCAGAGTGCCCAACTATCTGATATTCCTATATTAATTTGATACGGTAATCTGTACTTCCCATATCTGTGCCCTCCGTCACTTTTTTCAGCAGTTAAAACTGTTTAACTGTTTAACAGGCTGGAGACCTGTGACTCACCCGAGCTACCGTAGATTGTATGTTTTTGGTCTATAGTCCAAACTGATGTCCGCGCTCAATGTCCAGTTTACGTTGGATCTAATTTTATGCGTTGCATAGATTTTATTGTGCGCTGAGACTGTGCGAGCAGTGCGCTTTTGCGCAAGCGCGCAGCTTAGATGGAACGTTGGTCTCAAGTGATGATTTTGACAGAGACACATCACAGCCAATCAGAATGCCGGATCAGAAGTCGCCTCTATGGAAAGAAAAAACAACAACATTTAATTAACGTTTGAAATAATAGAAATAATAAAAATTGGAGAGTAGCAGGAGAAGAAAGTCAGGATAACCTAAATCAGTCCAACTTTAAGCTTTATCAAAAAGAAAATTTAAGTCTACACGTAAAAGTAGACATGATGTTTGACTCACAGACTAATACATAAGACAAAAAACTTCTTCAGACTCAACAGCTTTTATTGTTTTATGACAATGTTGTAGTAAAGTATAAATATGACTAAATCCATTTAAAACAGTGATAATAAACTAAACAGCATTTTTCTTACTTAACAGCTAAAACTAGATTACACAACCTGTCAGGATTTATTTAAACAATAAAAAAGTACTAGTTAACCCTCCACACATTTACTGATTACTTATAAAGGGCTGTATGTAATATAACTGGCTGATAAAAGTGAATAAAGTGTAAACTATGTTCTGTTAGTATAGCTAAGTGTAGATGTTGAATTAAAAAAGCACAAGAAAAGTAAAATCACCCTATATAATAATTATAGTTGTAGTAGCTTGGTAGAAATATTATTTTCATAATAACAATCAATCAGTTGTTTTTTTATGTAAATACAATTCTAAGTATGTTTGCAAAGATTTAAAAGAAACTTGCAGCAAAACAGCACTCAAAAAAAAATTTAAAAGCAGATTTAATCCTTCAAACAAATAACCCCAAAATATTTACTTCACATAATCCAACATACTCTGAAAAAATGAAGAGACCACTTAAAATGAGCAGTTTCTCTTATTTTACTCTTTATATGCTTGAGTAAAATGAACATTGTCCTTTTTATCCTATGAACTATTGACAACATGTCTCTGAAACTCCAAGCGAAAATTTCATATTTATTTGCAGAAAATGAGAATCACGAAAAAGTTGCAGTGCTTTCAGACCCCAAACAATGCAAAAAAAACAAGTTCATATTCACTTAGAAACAACAATACTAATGTTTAGATATCAATATTTGGTGGAATATCCAGGAAGTTTTCAATGGGGTTCAGTGCAGTGGGACTTTGTGTTTTCCAGAGCTGTATTTGTGAAATTTTAAATGTGACTTTGGGGGACAAAACGATCAAAAGCCAAAGTCTAACGTCTCAGTATTTAGAACAGATGAAATTAAACGTCTCGTTGTCTTTTTTTTCCAACCACTTATGTCCTCCTCTCGTCTCCATGGCTCCAGACACGTCGCAGTCATCCATCTTTGGACATGAGGCCCAGTTCTCATAGCTGACCATCTCGTCACTGACCCAGAACCATAAATGAAGAGTCCAGGCGTAGTGCAGTCCAATCCAGACATAATCAGTCGATGTCTCCTTGACTTTCTCCTGGATCCATCTCTGATCATCCATGTTGGTGATGGTGACCAGGTCATGGTGGTGACCTCTGCAGTAGGTCAAGGCGTCCTCCCAGGTTTTATTTTCTTTAATCAGGATCACTTTATCTGTCATAGTTGTGAGGAGAAAATAGTTCATAGCATTGATTTATTTAAAAAGGCGAGAAAAAGTATTTTTGATTCCAGGGAAAAAAAATTTAAATTCCATCTTCTAAATAGACATGTGGATGTACACTTGTACATCATGAATTAATAAATACTTTCCAAATACATTGACAAAGCCGTACAAAGAAAATATGTTAATAGATTCAAATCTGATTTCTTACATGACTTTTGACTTGAATATCCTTATATGAATAAAAGGACATGGCTCACCATCATAACAGATGAAGGGTTTCTGAACACCACAGTCCTGGTTCTGCCATCTACCTTCCTCCTCAGGCAGAGTCACGGCACATTGACCACTGTTGGGTTGATAATTGTCAAACTGTAGGCTCCAGTATCTGAAAGAGAAACTGCTTCCATCTGACCACCTCCAGGTGTCTCTGAACAGACCAATGAATGGTTTTCTATGTGTTAACTTCGTCACTTTTTCCAGTTCTTTATCCTGCAGTTGGTTCATTCCACTGATCAGGTCTGTGTGATTCTCTCTGCAGTAACTCTGAGCTTGCTGCCAGGACTTCAACTCTTTAATCAGGTGGTATTTATGAGTTGTATTAGTGTCTGTAGAGTAAACCATTATTTTAACGTCACATGACATATGTGTCTTTTGATTTATTTAGGAATAAGAACAAACTATCACAGTGTGTGAATGCTCACCATTGTAGCAGAGGAAATATCTTTTAATGGAGCAACTCACATACCCCCGTTTAGAAGTATTTACCAATAACCCACAATTCTCTCGTTTTCCACAAACATTAGATCCTCCTGTGTACCAGTTTGTCTCGTTGTCATTGAACTCCACTCCAGGCAAAAACCAGTACTGTCTTCTGATGCCAACTGTTGGATCATGCAGACCAATCCAAGCTCCGCTCCAATGTCCAGCTGAGATGTTGTTGAGTCTCTCCATGTCCTTCATGTTAGTCACTGGGACCAGGTCAGTGTGATTCTCTCTGCAGTACTGCTGAGCTTCAGTCCAGTTCTTATTCTCATTAATGTAGTGAAACTGATAGAGCTGACAGTCCATGAAACAACACTGAGCTGTGAACATAAAACATATTCTCATATTTATTACAACAAAATAATATTTTCACTAGGGTTTGCAGTGTAGCTTGATCTTAAAAAAGCGTTGAGGGTGTTCTTGTTCTACTTTCTGTGTCCAAAAAAAATTAAATAAATCTGACTCCAGCTGAAGCTATACTCTAACTAAAACTAAAAGGGGTTGACATGGACTAAAAGTTATATCACAATTATTTGTGGTAATGCTATGATAATGACAACAGCGATGATAACAAGCGTTAATTCACAGCAATCATAGCTCCACAAACACCGATACTGAATTTGAAAAACGTATCCATTTGAAATGCTACTTTAGGACACCAGATACTTAAATAAACGTAATTTGTATCACTATACTGCACACAATATTTTTTTAAGGAATTGATGAGTATTAATAGTTTCTCTGACTGGACAGTGGAGGAAATAGTAAAAATAAACCCCCGAACAGAAGGACAGTTCTATCTTCTTTTTTTTTTAACTTCATTAATTTAAATTTATCATGAATAAGACATATCAAAATTCTTATGACAAGAAATTTAGCATAATAAATAATAAACAAAATGATAAATGCCTAAACCCTTATAAACAGAGAGTCTAGCTGTGTTTCAGATCAACTTACCCATCAGGAAGAGCAGAATCAGACTCCACTGCATCTTTGCTGTCAGATGAATTATTTTCCTCCAGCAGTTTGTCTCTGTTGGATGAAGAACATTTAAACAGTGAAAAGCTGCAGCTCTCCCTCCACTGGACAGAGAAACAATGAGAGCAGAGAGACCAAGATGGACAGAGAAACAAAAAAAAATATTTTCAAATGAAAGAATGTTGACACAATATTAAAAATAAAAACATAACCTCTAAGTATTAGTAACATTCATTTCAGGGAGCTGAAACTTACGCCTGCTTCCTTTTTTCCTTCCTCAGTAACTATGACGCTCTTCTCTTGATCCTCTGCTGAAAACTGTTTCAGGTAACCCGTGTGTATCGTGGTTTTCAGCATTTCTCAACGGACGCTGGATTTTCCCGTTTCATAATTTAAATATTCAAAGCAAGGCAGGGACTTTTTTTCACAAGAAAACCATTCATACACACAAGCATAAACAAGTAGATGAAACAACCTCTGTAAGCAGACGGGGAAAAACCTCCAACTTTTTTATGCAAACATACTCCTCATAAAACCAAAAGTCTATGTTCAGTATTGCATGTTACGGGTGAGTCTGAGCTGCACAGATGGTGTATTATTACACAGCTAGTTGTTTTGTTGTTGTTGTTGTTGTTTTGCCATGGTAGTCATTTGCCTTTTAAATAACCTCCATGTTTTTTTTTTATTTTTAAAAATTCCTTGTAAAACAAATTCATCACATGCTAAGGAAGGTAAAGTTTAAAACTAGCATTAACAGAGAAATATACATTCAACATAAATTACAGAAAAACTTCGTAACTGCAATGTCTTAAGCATTTTATTTTTAACCTAACCTTTACTGTTGCAGAAAAACTGGCGGATTTCTTGGGTTTCTCTCCAGGCTCCTCTGTTAGGGAGGGACCTGTAAGTCACCGTTGTTCAAATTGTCAGGCCAGGTCCACGGTGTGCTGAAAACTCATACCTGCTGTTAAAAAGTACAGATATTTATAATTAATTAGGTAATTCCTTCATCTATTTTAATTTAATGTTTTTGAAATGTTGCCATGGTGAAATGGTCATGTGGTAATGAAGAAAAAAAATTTACAGTAATTTTAAAGAAGAAGGAACATTTTTCACGATTCTTTAAAATTTCCATTTCTTGTCGGCTACAAGCCCTGAGTGCGACGCTTTTAACATGACGAGGTCTGAGCAAAGGAACTGGAGCCAAACAGCGAAGAAAGAAGTCTGAAAATGTGTGTAGTTTTTTATGAGAACAGTTTTTGATTTAAAATAAAACCTGAAAATTAAAAACAGCCAAAACACACACATGTGCTTCCTTATTGAATAATTGAAGTGGACGATTTATCTTGATGATCTGCAGAAAACTTTCCTCAGCGAAATGTCAAAGTGCTTTAGATGAACATCACTGAATAGCAACTATACTGAGAATGACATTTGAATAGTCGAACCAGGCCGAGGCCATCGTTCTTCTGGAAACTATTTATGAACCATGAAAAGGAAAGAAAAATGAAAGTGAGATGAATTGACCTATTAAAAGCTTTGGTAATAATTTAAAGAAATCTGATGAGGAAAAAAAAGAGATAACCTTTGCTTAGCTCGAATGTTCCTGATGAGGATTTAACTGGACCCAATTGATGGATAAATTAAGCTCCCACTGAATCATTCATTTCAAAACTGCAGAAACTTTTATTATTAATTACATAATGTTTTTAGGTGAAGAGCTCTACCAGTTTATTCATGCTCAGTCATGGTTTTTCTTACTTTTTTATTTATTTATTTATTTTTTAGAAAAATGAATCATGACATGCAACAAAATGCGTATTTTTTTGTTATGTGTTGTATTTGTTGCTGCCTCTCGGTCAGAACACTCTGAAAGAAGAGGTTTCTATTCTCAGTGATTTCTTTTTTTAATCACAGCACTGGGCTGTGATTAATCTGGTTAAATTTTTTTAATCAATGGAATTCATATGACAATTTAAGAAAAGATTGCAATCAATTGAGTTTAATTTCTATCATGACTGTAGTACTTTTGGTGAACGACTTAAATCTTCTTTACCTATTTTTCCTGCTATGTTCTTGAGGATGTTTATCAGATTCTGCAGCCAGAATCTTTTTATAAAAACAATTTGAGACTGAATCATCTGTTTAACTGGACTGTTCATCCATCTGCTGACCAAGTCTTTCACTGTCATTTCTCTACATAGGAAAAATATTCAAGTCAAACTTTATTTGTAGTGAACTATATATGCAATCTGACGTAACACAAAGTGCTTCACAAAGGTTGGAAACTCAAGAACAAAACGATCAAAATACTCAAATCAAATTACCATAAAGTTAAAACTCATCATTATTTGTGATTTAAGAAAATTTAAGATGAAAATTATAAGGTGACAGAAATCAATCAATTACAGAAGATAAGGAATATTGGAAAGACATTCATGCCAATATGTGAGTAAACACTAAACAATATATAAAATTAAAAGATTTATAGAACTGGAGAAACATTCACACACGAACACACAGATCAGTGCAATGTCGGGTAAAGTACCTTTCCCAGGGGAACATCAGTATTTGGCAAGATGAAGCTGTAATCAAACCCACAACCTTTGATTGCAAAATAATTTCTAGTAAATAGTTAATGGTAATATTCTGAAAGTGCTTGACAAAGTTATCAACAACTTAAAGAGCAATGTCATGTTACCGCATAATTAGATTATATAAAAGTAGCTAAATTACAAAAATAAAACTATAAATGAGAATCAGTATAAGTGATAATATGTGACACATGCATGTTACTGAACCCACTGGAAAACTGAACACAATGTCAAGATTTATGTAAAAAGCTCAACGCCAATTAAAGCAAATGTTTTTTTTTCTCCCAGCAGGAAAATAAACGTACAGTAAAAGATTTAATAAGAGCAACAAACCTAAAGGTAAAAATAAAAATCAGAGAGGATTTTACTGTTTAGAACAAATGAAATTAAATTCCTCAAGGTCATTTTTCTTCCTCCACTGATGTTTTCCTCCCGTCTCCATGGCTCCAGACATGTCACAGTCGTCCATCGGTTCACCTGAGGCCCAGTTCTTATAGCTGACCACCTCATCACTGACCCAGAACCAGAAATCCAGAGTGCAGGTGTAACGCAGACCCATCCAGACATAATCAGTCGATGCGTTCTTGACTTTCTCCTGGATCCATCTCTGATCATCCATGTTGGTGATGGTGACCAGGTCATGGTGGTGATCTCTGCAGTAGTACAAGGCGTCCTCCCAGTTCATCTTTTCTTTGATCAGGATCACTTTATCTGCATCAAGAAGCAATAAAAACACCAGATCAGTGTAATTGCAGCGTCAATTATGTCGAGACACAGAGCCTGAGCAACAAGAACAATTTAAGAGGTCCGAAATGTTTCATATTTCTACATTGTTCATGCAATATATGTGTAAATGTGACAATTTATTTAAATAGATTTAGTATTTATCTGACAGAAAGACTTTAACGGTATCATAAAGCTCTTTTATTTCTTCTTACATATCCACTTAGGTTTAAAGACGTCTTATTTTAGCAAAAACTCACCATCATAACAGATGAAGGGTTTTTTTTCAGTACAGCTCTTACTCTTCCATCTGCCTCCATCATCAAACACAGTCATGGCACATTGATCACTGTTGGATATTGGATTGTCAAACTGTAGATTCCAGTGTCTGAAAGAGAAACTGCTTCCATCTGACCACCTCCAGTTGTCTCTGAACAGACCTGTGTAAGCTATATGGTCATTATTTGAAGATTGTATCTGGGTTAAAGGCTCCATCACTTCTTCATCCTGCAGTTGGTTCATTCCACTGATCAGGTCTGTGTGATTCTCTCTGCAGTAACTCTGAGCTTCCAGCCAGGTCTTCAACTCTTTAATCAGGTGATATTTATGGGTTGTGTTGGTTTCTGTGAAGTAATTAGGTAAATTCACATCACACATACGTTGCTCCTAAAAGTTATTTTCTGTGGAGTGAGCAGATAAATGTAAATCTCCATTTCTAACTTTTTTAAAATTAACATAAATTCAGGTTTACTAACAGTTGCATTCAAAGCAATGGTTTCTGTTTCTTCTGAGTGAAATTGATACTTTTCTTTTGTTGTAAAATATTTTATCGAAACAGTTTTATTAAACAATAGGTAACACTTTGACGGGTTGTGAATAAGACTGACATAACACCTGCCATGAACATCAATAAGTCTTCATGAATATTTATGACTGTTGTCATAAAGAGTCATTCGGTAAATTATGACACTTTTAATACAAAGTTGACATTATTCAAAATGTCTGTTATGACAACTTGACATTAACCAAGAAATTATGATCTGATATAAATGTGTTATAAAACTATTACTGATTGCACTTTAAAAATGATGTAGCTTTATGTTATTAAAGGTAAAGTTTAATAACAAGTGTTACGTCATTTTATGGCAGTGTCTTGACAGTCTTATTCACAACCCGCCAAATAAAGTGTTACCAAAAATACTATAAAGTTTAAATTCTGTGTTTTCTTAATACTCACCATCATAACAGAGGAAATATTTTGTGTTCTGGCAACCATGATCCAGCCATTTTAGATTTTGATACACAGCACCACAGTTTTCAGAACCTTGAATTCCTTTATCAGTTGGTTCTCCATTATTCCAGTTTGTCTCACTTTCATTGAACTCCACTCCAGGCAGAGACCAGAACCATATTCTGTTAAATTCTGGTTTACTGATCAGACCAATCCAAGCTTCACTCTGATCTCCAGCTGAGATGTTGATGAGTCTCTTCATGTCCTTCATGTTAGTCACTGTGACCAGGTCAGTGTGTTTCTCTCTGCAGTACTGCTGAGCTTCAGTCCAGTTCTTATTCTCATTAATGTAGTGAAACTGATAGAGCTGACAGTCCATGAAGCAACACTGAGCTGAGAACATAAAATATGTTGGAATTAGATTATAAGGATTTTATCAATACACAATATGGGTAGTTTCAATATAATGCGATTAAAAATTTGATTGAAGTTTCTGTTTGATAGTGAAACGGTGACTCTCTTTACGTTGTGTTTCAGATCAACTTACCCATCAGGAAGAGCAGAATCAGACTCCACTGCATCTTTGCTGTCAGATGAATTATTTTCCTCCAGCAGTTTGTCTCTGTTGGATGAAAAAAAAAAAAAAACATTTTCAAATGAAAGAATGTTGACACAATATTAAAAATAAAAACATAACCTCTAAGTATTAGTAACATTCATTTCAGGGAGCTGAAACTTACGCCTGCTTCCTTTTTTCCTTCCTCAGTAACTGTGACGCTCTTCTCTTGATCCTCTGCTGAAAACTGTTTCAGGTAACCCGTGTGTATCGTGGTTTTCAGCATTTCTCAACGGACGCTGGATTTTCCCGTTTCATAATTTAAATATTCAAAGCAAGGCAGGGACTTTTTTTCACAAGAAAACCATTCATACACACAAGCATAAACAAGTAGATGAAACAACCTCTGTAAGCAGACGGGGAAAAACCTCCAACTTTTTTATGCAAACATACTCCTCATAAAACCAAAAGTCTATGGTCAGTATTGCATGTTACGGGTGAGTCTGAGCTGCACAGATGGTGTATTATTACACAGCTAGTTGTTTTGTTGTTGTTGTTGTTTTGCCATGGTAGTCATTTGCCTTTTAAATAACCTCCATGTTTTTTTTTTATTTTTAAAAATTCCTTGTAAAACAAATTCATCACATGCTAAGGAAGGTAAAGTTTAAAACTAGCATTAACAGAGAAATATACATTCAACATAAATTACAGAAAAACTTCGTAACTGCAATGTCTTAAGCATTTTATTTTTAACCTAACCTTTACTGTTGCAGAAAAACTGGCGGATTTCTTGGGTTTCTCTCCAGGCTCCTCTGTTAGGGAGGGACCTGTAAGTCACCGTTGTTCAAATTGTCAGGCCAGGTCCACGGTGTGCTGAAAACTCATACCTGCTGTTAAAAAGTACAGATATTTATAATTAATTAGGTAATTCCTTCATCTATTTTAATTTAATGTTTTTGAAATGTTGCCATGGTGAAATGGTCATGTAGGTTATGAAGAAAAAAAATGTACAGTAATTTTAAAGAAGAAGGAACATTTTTCACGATTCTTTAAAATTTCCATTTCTTGTCGGCTACAAGCCCTGAGTGCGACGCTTTTAACATGACGAGGTCTGAGCAAAGGAACTGGAGCCAAACAGCGAAGAAAGAAGTCTGAAAATGTGTGTAGTTTTTTATGAGAACAGTTTTTGATTTAAAATAAAACCTGAAAATTAAAAACAGCCAAAACACACACATGTGCTTCCTTATTGAATAATTGAAGTGGACGATTTATCTTGATGATCTGCAGAAAACTTTCCTCAGCGAAATGTCAAAGTGCTTTAGATGAACATCACTGAATAGCAACTATACTGAGAATGACATTTGAATAGTCGAACCAGGCCGAGGCCATCGTTCTTCTGGAAACTATTTATGAACCATGAAAAGGAAAGAAAAATGAAAGTGAGATGAATTGACCTATTAAAAGCTTTGGTAATAATTTAAAGAAATCTAGTGAGAAAAAAAAGAGATAATCTTTGCTTGGCTTGAATGTAACCGATGAGGATTTAACTGGACCCAATTGATGGATAAATTAAGCTCCCAGTGAATCATTCATTTCAAAACTGCAGAAACTTTTATTATTAATTACATAATGTTTTAGGTAAAAAGCTTTACCAATTTATTTATGTTCAGTGTTCATGTTTTTTCTTACTTTTTTATTTATTTTTTTATTAGAAAAATGAATCATGACATGCAACAAAATGCGTATTTTTTTGTTATGTGTTGTATTTGTTGCTGCCTCTCGGTCAGAACATTCTGAAAGAAGAGGTTTCTATTCTCAGTGATTTCTTTTTTTAATCACAGCACTGGGCTGTGATTAATCTGATTACATTTTTTAATCAATGGAATTTATATGACAATTTAAGAAAAGATTACAAACAATTGAGTTTAATTTCTATCATGACTGTAGTACTCTTGGTGAACGACTTAAATCTTCTTTACCTATTTTTCCTGCTATGTTCTTGAGGATGTTTATCAGATTCTGCTGCCAGAATCTTTTTATAAAAACATTTTGAGACTGAATCATCTGTTTAACTGGACTGTTCATCCATCTGCTGATCAAGTCTTTCACTGTCATTTCTCTACATGGGAAAAATATTCAAGTCAAACTTTATTTGTAGTGAACTATATATGCAATCTGACGTAACACAAAGTGCTTCACAAAGGTTGGAAACTCAAGAACAAAACGATCAAAATACTCAAATCAAATTACCTTAAAGTTAAAACTCATCATTATTTGTGATTTAAGAAAATTTAAGATGAAAATTATAAGGTGACAGAAATCAATCAATTACAGAAGATAAGGAATATTGGAAAGACATTCATGCCAATATGTGAGTAAACACTAAACAATATATAAAATTAAAAGATTTATAGAACTGGAGAAACATTCACACACGAACACACAGATCAGTGCAATGTCGGGTAAAGTACCTTTCCCAGGGGAACATCAGTATTTGGCAAGATGAAGCTGTAATCAAACCCACAACCTTTGATTGCAAAATAATTTCTAGATAATATTCTGAAAGTGCTTGACAAAGTTATCAACAACTTAAAGAGCAATGTCATGTTACCGCATAATTAGATTATATAAAAGCAGCTAAATTACAAAAATAAAACTATAAATGAGAATCAGTATAAGTGATATGTGACACATGCATGTTACTGAACCCACTGGAAAACTGAACACAATGTCAAGATTTATGTAAAAAGCTCAACGCCAATTAAAGCAAATGGCTTTTTTTCTCCCAGCAGGAAAATAAACGTACAGTAAAAGATTTAATAAGAGCAACAAACCTAAAGGTAAAAATAAAAATCAGAGAGGATTTTACTGTTTAAAACAAATGAAATTAAATTCCTCAAGGTCATTTTTCTTCCTCCACAGATGTTTTCCTCCCGTCTCCATGGCTCCTGACATGTCACCATCGTCCATCGGTTCACCTGAGGCCCAGTTCTTGTAGCTGACCACCTCATCACTGACCCAGAACCAGAAATCCAGAGTGCAGGTGTAACGCAGACCCATCCAGACATAATCAGTCGATGCGTTCTTTACTTTCTCCTGGATCCATCTCTGATCATCCATGTTGGTGATGGTGACCAGTTCATGGTGGTGATCTCTGCAGTAGTACAAGGCGTCCTCCCAGTTCATCTTTTCTTTGATCAGGATCACTTTATCTGCATCAAGAAGCAATAAAAACACCAGATCAGTGTAATTGCAACTTCAATTATGTCGAGACACAGAGCCTGAGCTACAAGAACAATTTAAGAGGTCCGAAATGTTTCATATTTCTACATTGTTCATGCAATATATGTGTAAATGAGACAATTTATTTAAATAGATTTAGTATTTATCTGACAGAAAGACTTTAACGGTATCATAAAGCTCTTTTATTTCTTCTTACATATCCACTTAGGTTTAAAGACGTCTTATTTTAGCAAAAACTCACCATCATAACAGATGAAGGGTTTTTTTTCAGTACAGCTCTTACTCTTCCATCTGCCTCCATCATCAAACACAGTCATGGCACATTGATCACTGTTGGATATTGGATTGTCAAACTGTAGATTCCAGTGTCTGAAAGAGAAACTGCTTCCATCTGACCACCTCCACTTGTCTCTGAACAGACCAAAGTATACTTTACTGTCTTGATTTAAAGGCTCCATCACTTTCTTCACTTCTTCATCCAGTAGCTGCTTCATTCCACTAATCAGGTCTGTGTGATTCTCTCTGCAGTAACTCTGAGCTTCCAGCCAGGTCTTCAACTCTTTAATCAGGTGATATTTATGGGTTGTGTTGGTTTCTGTGAAGTAATTAGGTAAATTCACATCACATACGTTGCTCCTAAAAGTTATTTTCTGTGGAGTGAGCAGATAAATGTAAATCTCCATTTCTAACTTTTTTAAAATTAACATAAATTCAGGTTTACTAACAGTTGCATTCAAAGCAATGGTTTCTGTTTCTTCTGAGTGAAATTGATACTTTTCTTTTGTTGTAAAATATTTTATCCCAACAGTTTTATTAAACAATAGGTAACACTTTGACAGGTTGTGAATAAGACTGACATAACACCTGCCATGAACATCAATAAGTCTTCATGAATATTTATGACTGTTGTCATAAAGAGTCATTCGGTAAATTATGACACTTTTAATACAAAGTTGACATTATTCAAAATGTCTGTTATGACAACTTGACATTAACCAAGAAATTATGATCTGATATAAATGTGTTATAAAACTATTACTGATTGCACTTTAAAAATGATGTAGCTTTATGTTATTAAAGGTAAAGTTTAATAACAAGTGTTACATCATTTTATGGGAGTGTCTTGACAGTCTTATTCACAACCCGCCAAATAAAGTTTTACCAAAAATACTATAAAGTTTAAATTCTGTATTTTCTTAATACTCACCATCATAACAGAGGAAATATCCAGGCCACTGACAACCCTGATCCAGCCATTTTAGATTTTGATACACAGCACCACAGTTTTCAGAACCTTGAATTCCTTTATCAGTTGGTTCTCCATTATTCCAGTTTGTCTCACTTTCATTGAACTCCACTCCAGGCAGAGACCAGAACCATATTCTGTTAAATTCTGGTTTACTGATCAGACCAATCCAAGCTTCACTCTGATCTCCAGCTGAGATGTTGATGAGTCTCTTCATGTCCTTCATGTTAGTCACTGTGACCAGGTCAGTGTGTTTCTCTCTGCAGTACTGCTGAGCTTCAGTCCAGTTCTTATTCTCATTAATGTAGTGAAACTCATAGAGCTGACAGTCCATGAAGCAACACTGAGCTGAGAACATAAAATATGTTGGAATTAGATTATAAGGATTTCATCAATACACAATATGGGAAGTTTCAATATAATGCAATTAAAAATTTGATTGAAGTTTCTGTTTGATAGTGAAAAGGTGACTCTCTTTACGTCGTGTTTCAGATCAACTTACCCATCAGGAAGAGCAGAATCAGACTCCACTGCATCTTTGCTGTCAGATGAATTATTTTCCTCCAGCAGTTTGTCTCTGTTGGATGAAGAACATTTAAACAGTGAAAAGCTGCAGCTCTCCCTCCACTGGACAGAGAAACAATGAGAGCAGAGAGAAGAAGACAGAGAAAAATAAAAATTTTCAAATGAAGGAATGTTGACATAATATTAAAAATAAAAACATAACCTCTAAGTATTAGTAACATTCATTTCAGGGAGCTGAAACTTACGCCTGCTTCCTTTTTTCCTTCCTCAGTAACTGTGACGCTCTTCTCTTGATCCTCTGCTGAAAACTGTTTCAGGTAACCCGTGTGTATCGTGGTTTTCAGCATTTCTCAATGGACGCTGGATTTTCCCGTTTCATAATTTAAATATTCAAAGCAAGGCAGGGACTTTTTTTCACAAGAAAACCATTCATACACACAAGCATAAACAAGTAGATGAAACAACCTCTGTAAGAAGATGGGGAAAAACCTCCAACTTTTTTATGCAAACATGCTCCTCATAAAACCAAAAGTCTATGGTCAGTATTGCATGTTACGGATGAGTCTGAGCTGCACAGATGGTGTATTATTACACAGCTAGTTGTTTTGTTGTTGTTTTTTCCCGTGGTAGTCACTTGCCTTTTAAATAACCCTCTGTGTTTTTTTTATTTTTAAAAATTCCTTGTAGAACAAATTCATCACAGGTAAAGTGTAAAACTAGCATTAACGGAGAATAATGCCTAAATTACAGGAAAAGTTCATCACTGCAATGTCTTAAGCATTTTATTTATAATTTTTTTCATGTTTGATTCGTAGCTACAGTCTGACAGAAGTGAGGTTGTTGCACCATCCAGTCTTCATGCCCAAGAAGGCAAGAAGTGGGAATCGAACCGATAACCTACCGATTGAAGAGCGACCACCTGCCACTGTCAGAATAATTAAAGTTCCTAATTACATTTTTTCTTCCTGTCAGACATCCTCCAGTCACTAGGTGGCAGCAGTGCTCTAACTAATCAACAGTGTAGTATAAGAAGTAGCCTCAGAGTACACAGGTGTACAGAGTGGAGAAGAGATGGAGAAGATTGTGGCAGTCAAAAGAAAAATGGTGGAGGCTGGCTAGGCTTTACAGTTGATGAGAAGGAACTATAATGTACACGAAGAGAATCATCTTCATGTACATGCAGCTAATGCTAAACCTGCTAATAATGTAGAAATAATTTACCGTTGCGGGAAAACTGCTTTTCTGCTTGGCCAATGCTAGCTAGCTTGCGCATTCAAGCTAGCTAGCTTCTGCTTAACGTGGAGGACATTAAGCAGAAGCTAAAAAAAGGAGAAGCTACACTGCAAACTCAAATGGTGATCTAAAAACAAAATCAGTGAAATTTTAGTTAACATTTTATGTCGGGTGTAATTCAGCCTCGGACTTCTAATCCAAGGCTGACTAAAAAGTTAATCAGTCGGGTTGGATCTGGCTCAGACACAATGTCTGCTGACTGTGTCGAGATAACCCCGATCTAAACTCCAGATGTGGAAAAGCAGGAAGTTGTGAGGCTGCGCGTTCAGACCACAACCAGTGAAGCGCTCATAATTTAAGTAGATCAAATTATTATTAGTAACTACATGGTATTACAAAAATTATTATTACAAGTAATGTGTAGTTATTGTTTGGGTCACACTTTTTGTCTCTGTAGACAAAATGTGTTCATCTGCTGGATGTGTTGACGGGATCTGGATTCTCTGTTCAATTAGTTGAATCTTAATAAATAGCCCAAATGAAATTAAAAGCAACTGAATAACCTGTTAATGTCATTATTATTTAAAAATTGATGGGTAAAAATATGATGAGTATTTTTGACGCTGTCAGATGAAATGATGGACAACAAAAGAAAGTCAAGGCGACCCTGCTCTCTGCTCTGATTGGCTGGTTCTGGCAGAGCAGCCTATTGAGGGATGATTTGTTTCTAAGCACAGCTGAACACAACTTTGTATCACACTGCGGTAAAATAAGTTGCTACTAAATTGGCATTGTGTACATGTTAATGACCCATACGCATTACATTCAGGATAATTATGTAATATATAGTCCAAAATGTGTTTGTGAGAATTCAAAAATAACTTGTGGCAAAACAGCACGAAACGGATAAACTGTTTCAATATTTAGAACAGATGAAATTAAACGTCTCGCTGTGTTTTTTTTCCAACCACTTATGTTCTCCTCTCGTCTCCATGGCTCCAGACACGTCACAGTCATCTATCTTTGGACATGAGGCCCAGTTCTGATAGCTGACCACCTCGTCACTGACCCAGAACCAGAAATGAAGAGTCCAGGCGTAGTGCAGTCCAATCCAGACATAATCAGTCGATGCGTTCTTAGCTTTCTCCTGGATCCATCTCTGATCATCCATGTTGGTGATGGTGACCAGGTCATGGTGGTGATCTCTGCAGTAGTGCAAGGCGTCCTCCCAGGTTTTATTTTCTTTGATCAAGATCACTTTATCTGTCATGGTGGAGATAAGAAAATAGTTCATAGCATTTATGTATGTTACTTCACAGAAAAAGGTGAATAAAAATGCATCTTTGGTTCCATAGAAACATTTTCAAATTAATTTATTTTAACCAGACATGTGGATGAAGATGATTAATAAATACTTTCAAAAAACATTAACACAGAGGTACGTAGAAATACGTTCATAGATTCAAATGTGATTTTGTACATGACTATTGACATAAACGTCCTTGTATATATAAAAAAACACATTACATTACACATCATAACAGATGAACGGTTTACTTTCAGCACAGTTCACATTCTTCCATCTTCCTTTACTTAAAACACAGTCACAGCACATTGATCTCTGTTGTGTTCTACATTTTTAAAATCATCATTCCAGTGTCTGAAAGAGAAACCGCTTCCATCTGACCACCTCCAGGTATCTCTGAACAGACCAATAAATGATTTACTGCTAGTAGACTTCATCACTTTCTTCACTTCTTCATCCAGTAGCTGCTTCATTCCACTAATCAGGTCTGTGTGTTTCTCTCTGCAGTAACTCTGACCTTCCTGCCAGGACTTCTCTTTAATCAAGTGGTATTTAGGGGTTAGATTAGTTTCTGTGAAGTAATTAGGTAAATTCACATCACACATACATTCCTTCTAAGCTTCTTTATTTCATTTAGAATCTAAAACAAAGTGTATAAAGAAACCATGTGGTTATGTAAAGAAAAAGAAGAAATAGCAAGCAAATCAGTCAAGCATTCTCATCATTGTAGCACAGGAAATATCTTGCAGTAGAGCAACTCACATCTCCCCATTTGGGAGTTGCAATCAGATACCTACAATTCTCAGTTCCATCATCAGTCGGTTATCCTGTTTTCCAGTTTGTCCCACTTTCATTGAACTCCACTCCAGGCAGAGACCAGAACCATGTTCTGATACCATCTGTTTGATCATACAGACCAATCCAAGCTTCACTCTTAACCCTTTCTGAGATCTTGATGAGGTATAACTGTAAAGTCATGATATGAGGTTGGAATTCATTGGCATACGGGTCAAGTAAAACAAATGAAAAAGCTGGTCGGCCCAAGCACCCAGATAAAAAAAAGAAAAAATTTAAAAGATTTAGTCTCTTAATGTCCTTCCTGTTAGCCACTGTGACCAGGTCAGGGTGTTTCTCTCTGCAGTACTGCTGAGCTTCAGTCCAGGTCTTATTCTCATTAATGTAGTGAAACTCATAGAGCTGACAGTCAATGAAGCAACACTGATCTGAGAACATAAAATATAATTCTGCATGTGTTACTAAAAAAATAACACATCCACCAGAGTTTGTAGAATAACTTGGTTCAAAAAGACTTTTGAGTGTTCTCATTATACTTTCTTTGTGATAAAGTTGAATCTGTAATGTATCAGAAACCAGACAGTCTAGTTGTGTTTCAGATCAAGAAGAGAAGAAGACAGACAAACACTAAAGCCCTTTTCTTTAATTATAAATATTATGCAACATGTGCTACATGACTAATATAATTTTCTCATGTTTCATAATTTACATCTGCCTTTTTTATTCTTGTCTTTTCTTGCCAGAAAATGTTCTGAGTAAAATTATGTCTCTGTTGTGACGAACAGAGCTCCACTAACACAGCTCTGTTGAGAATTTAAATTTGAACATATTTTTAGGATATTCAAACTAAGGGTGGGGCAAGGTGTGGTGTAGATATTCTGCTTATGAAAAAAATCATTTTTATCCACACAGAGGAGGGAAAGTTTATGATGGGAAAAACCCAAATTCCACAACACATGGAATATTGACTAACTGTTGTACAGAAATGTATAACTATTTCACAGAAATATTAGATGTGGCAAAATCCAGCTATTAATTTCTTTGTACCACATGTTCGTATGAAGTCATAACATGGATACTCAAGGCATAAAGAACGCAATAAGGGTAAAAATATATTTGGTAAAATAACTACCAAAAAACGACATAAAAAAAAATCTAAAAATTATTCTCAGTAAGTTTTCTGACATTTAGCAAATAGAAATTATTTCTGGTAATTCTATGTAAACTAAAACAAGATAAGCTTGGTTTGGTTTCATATTCATATTTATACACATATCCACATACATACACACTGGATTGCAAAAGTATTCACACCCCTTGAAGTTTTCCATATCTTGCCACATGACAAACATAAATATGTCTCATTAGAATTGTATGTGACATACCGACACAAAGTGGTGTACATGCGTTAAGTGGAAAAAAGTTTATGTAGGATTCAAACATTTTTTTACAAATAAAAACACTAAAAATGTAAAAAATAAAAATAAAATACTTTTTGTGTGCAAAGGTGTTCAGCCCTTGCCATGCGACAGACTGGTGACCTGTCCAGGGTGTAACCCGCCTCTCTCGTCTCGCTGGAGATAGACACCAGTACCCCTCCTGACCCCACTAGGGACAAGGGTGTAAAGATGGATGGATGGATGTCCACTGACCACTACCTGGTGGTGAGTTGGCTCCGGTGGTGGGGGAGGAAGCCGGTCAGACCTGGCAGGCCCAAACGTGTAGTGAGGGTCTGCTGGGAACGTCTTGTGGATTCCCCTGTGAGACGGAGCTTCAACTCTCATCTCCGGCAGAACTTCGTCGTGAGCCGGAAAAGGGTAGAGTGCCTTCTCCGCGTCAGGGGGGTCGTCCTGCCTCAAGTGGAGGAGTTCCGGGCACGTCCCACCGGGAGGAGGCCTCGAGGAAGACCCAGGACACGCTGGAGGGACTATGTCTCTCGACTAGCCTGGGAACACCTTGGGGTTCCCCCGGAGGAGCTGGAAGAAGTGGCTGGGGAGAGGGAAGTCTGGGCCTCCCTTCTGAAGCTGCTGCCCCCACGACCCGACCCCGGATAAGTGGAAGATGGATATGGTGGTGGCAGCATCATGCTCTGGGGTTGCCTCTCTTCAGTAGGGACAGGGAAGATGAACAGAGCTGATGGGAAGATGGATGGAGCCGAATGCAGGGCAATCACGGAGGAAAACCTTTTGGAGTCTGTTTAAAACAAAACATATTCATGTTAGAACGGCCCAGTCAAAGTTCAAACCTAAACCCAAGCGAAAATCTGTGGCAAGATCTGAAAAGTTTTGCTTACAAATACTCTTCTTCTAATCTGACTGAGCCGGAGCTGCTTAGCAAAGAAGAATGAACAAAAACTTCAGTCACTAGACGTGCAAAGATGGTAAAAACACTACCAACACTTTGCTTGAAGCAAAAGGTGTGACGATCTATGTTTTTGTGTATTTATTTCTTGTTTTTTTCTGTGTCCTTGTTCCCCCTTGAGTCTCTGTGATGTCCTGTCCTCCCTGTTGATTGATCCCATCTGTGTCTAGTTTTCCTGATTACCCTCCCTGTGTATTTAAACCCACCTGTTGTCTTTGTCTCTTGTGGGGTTCTTGTCTAATGTCAGTTCTTGGCGCATGTTTAATGTCAACGCTCTCCAGTGGAACTGCAAAGTCCTGGTTAGTGTTAGCTCTCGATTTCAGTCTTCTGTGTATCAGTGCTACCAGTAATTAGCTGTGTGCTATACTCTCTGCCGTGCTGCCTGTATTGGATTGTTTGAGCTTTATCATTAAATTCATCATTTCTTCACTACCTGGGTCTCATCGTTCATCCTCACCACCTCTCAGTCACCACATCATGACAAAAGGTGGTTCCACAAAAATACCGACTCGGGCTGCCTGAATACTTTTGCACACCGCACTTTTCAGTTTGTTACTTGTAAAAAATGTTTGGAGTTATCTACAAATTTGTTTGTCCACTTCACAATTGTCACCATTTTGTGTTGGCCTTTATCATAAAATTCCAGTGAAACATAACGTTTGAGATTTTACTGACAAAACATGGAAAAGTTGAAGGGGAATGAATAACAAGTCACTTAGTGGCATCTTGATAGTCATTTGAATCTGATCATAACTCAATCTCATGAAAATGATTGATATAACTGTAGTAAGTCAATTGAACAAGGTTTTTTTTACTCTAAATCTCTTTTGTTTTGTCCACTTTGAGAAACAGCACAATGTCTGACTTCCTCCCAAACAGTAGCTCATATTGACATGAATGTGTCTCACTAATGCGATGACATCTGGACATTTCTGAATGGAGCACACAGCTCAGCGCTTATTGCAGCGTCTTTTCAAGAGCGTGGCAAAAAACAAAAAAGCCAAGATGACTAATTTTTTGCTTTTAATCTTTTATATTTGTTTGCTCTTGTGATAGTTTAGGAAAAGTTGAGACTGTTGGGGACCAGGCTGGGGTAGTTGTGTTTTTCCACCAGAGGGCGCCTTGTGGCTGCATCTTTCCAGAAAGGTGGGCCAACGGGTCTCAGTTGACGCACCTGCAAGAAATAATCATCACCGTGAGGAGTATATGAGCAGCAGGCGGCCAGTTCCTCCTCGCCAGAGTGTTTGCCAGTATTGGTACACAGAGCCCTCATAGAGTTGCTTAGCAGCCTGTTATTTAATTCATAGCTTCTTTACGATCTAACCTGTCTTTGTGGATCCTCCCTAGGTCGTTGCAAGTTTCATTGGAACCTTTCGTGTTACCCGAGTTCGGAGGAATCCTCTCCTGCCGCCCCTGCACCGTTCCCTCTCGGTCTAGCGGGAAAGACCAACCAGTCCGCCCTTCAGCCCTGTGAACCACCTGGTCAGCCTACAACCTGGAAATAGCCTCGCCTACCCGGCTCCGCTTGCCTCTCCCCGCTCGCTCTCCAGTCACCACTATATCCTCGGACCCTGGACCGAAGTAGATCTCCCTTTGACTGTGATATCTTGTTTTTTTTTGTCAGAGCTGTAAATAAACCTTTAACTAGAGTTGAGTGTTTCTGCATGTGGGTCAAGAACCTCAAACCCATCATGACAGAGACAAATAAAGCTGAATTTCTCTCATGACTTGGCAAACATTTTAAATCCTCTTCACTATTTGTTCCTGCTAAATTCTTGACTGGATGGATATTTATCCGATTCCGGTGCCCGGATATTTTTTATAAAACCATATCAAGACTGCTGTTTATCTAGACTGTTCTGCCATCTGCTGATCAAGTTTTACTTCTGTCATTTCTCTAAAACTTAGTAAAAAAATGTCAATCTGGGCAGTTCAGTCCAAAAAATATGATTTTAAATCTAACTCATAGCTTGATTTAGCTTTAAAATAATATTTAAATTTTAGCATGTTTCTGTTTACTGGAAGTAATGTTCACATTCTGAGACTGTGGCCCAGAAACAGTAAGGATTTCAATTTTATAGAGAATCTTAGCAGGGAGTTGAAGATTAGGATGATGACAAGGAGGCCTTCCAACCACAAATACCAAAGATGAATCATTAAATCACCAGTGGAAACATTTAAAAAGCTGCTCAGAGATTGTTACAAGGTTTTGATTGGTTGTGTTTCCATTATAAGTGGAGAGTGTATAAAAAGCTTATGACAGGAATTAAAAAAAAAAAGAAAAATTAAAGTCAAACTTTTTTTGTAGTTTACGTTATATGCAGTCTGATGAAACACAAAGTGCTTCATAGAAGTTGAAAACACAAGAACAAAATGATCAAAATACCCAAATCAAATTACCATAAAGTTAAAACTTGTCATTTATTGTGATGAAGAAAAGTTAAGTCGAAGATAAAAATGGACAGAAATCAATCAATTACAGAAGAAAAGAAATATTGGAAAGACTTTCATGCACAGTAAATACTCGAGTATGCACATGAGATTTATGGGAAACAAAAAGATTTATATAACTGGAAAAACATTCACACACCAACACACACATCAGTGTAACTTGTGAAGTGATTTGCCCAGGGGAGCATCAGCATGTGGCAAAAATGAAGCTGGAATTGAAGCGCAACTTCTGATTGCAAGATGAATCCTGGTAAAAAACAAATGTTAATATTCTGAAAGAACATGCCAAAATTATTAATAACTTATAGAACAATGTCATGCTGCTGTATAATTAGATAATATTAAAATAGCTAAAAATGAAAACAAAGTATAAATGATGAGAATGAGAATATGAATCAGACATTATTGTCATTGTAAAGAAGCACAATGAAGTTCACTTCAGTGCAGTCAATCCACAGAACAAAAAACAATCTCAACAATCTGTGAAACATGCATGTTACTGAAACCACAAAAAAACCAAAGACCATATCAAGATTTATGTAAAAAGCTCAGCACCAATGAAAGAAAATATTTTCTTTTCTCCCAGCAGAAAAATAAACTTACAGTAAAACATTTCATAAGAACCACAAACCTAAAAGTAAAAAGAGAAAAAACAGAGAGGATTTTACTCTTTAGAACAAATGAAATTAAATTTCTCAAGGTCATTTTTCTTCCACCACTTATATTTTCCTCCCGTCTCCATGGTTCCAGACATGTCACAGTCGTCCATTGGTGGATTTGAGGCCCAGTTCTCATAGCTGACCGCCTCATCACTGACCCAGAACCACAGATCCAGAGTGTAGGCGTAGCTCAGACCCATCCAGACATAATCAGTCGATGCAAACTGGGCTTCCTGCTGGACTGATCTCTGATCATCCATGTTGCTGATGGTGACCAGGTCATGGTGGTTCTGTCTGCAGTAGGTCAAGGCGTCCTCCCAGGTTTTATTTTCTTTGATCAGGATCACTTTATCTGCATCAAGAAGTATTAAAAACACCAGATCAGTGTAACTGCAGCTTCAATTATGGCAAGACACAGAGCATGGGCAACAAGAACTATCTAAAAGGTCTAAAATGTTTCACATTTCTACATGGTTTATGCAATTTATGCGTAAATGTGAAAATTTATTTTAATAGATTTAGCATTTATATTGAAAGAAAGACTTTAACAGTATCATAAAGCTCTTTTGTTTTTTCCTACATATTCAGTTACATTTAAAAACTTTGTCTTATTGCACCAAAACTCACCATCATAACAGATGAAGGGTTTTCTTTCATTACAGCTCACATTCTTCCATCTGCCTCCATCATCAAACACAGTCATGGCACATTGATCACTGATGGATTCTGAATTGTTAAAGTCATTTTTCCAGTGTCTGAAAGAGAAACTGCTTCTATCTGACCACCTCCAGTTGTCTCTGAATAGACCAAAGTATGCTTTACTGTTTGGATTTAAAGGATTCATCAATTTCTTCACTTCTTCATCCAGTAGCTGCTTCGTTCCACTGATCAGGTCTGTGTGATTCTCTCTGCAGTAACTCTGAGCTTCTGTCCAGGTCTTCTTGTCTTTAATCAAGTGGTATTTGTGGGTTGTGTTAGTTTCTGTTGAGTAAACAGAAAATGTAAAGCTGTTATAACTATTTTTAAGATAAACACAAAATCAGGTTTAATGGCAGAAGCACTGAAAGCAACGATTTCTGTTTTTTGTGAGGAAAGACTTTAATTTTCTTTTTTTGTGTGTGAAATATTTTATCCAGATTATTTTATTAGACAATCTATAGAGTTTAGATTCTGTGTTTTTTTTAATACTCACCATCATAGCAGAGGAAATATTCAGACCACTGACAACCCTGATCTAGCCATTTAAGATCTTTATCCAGAATCCCACAGTTTTCAAAACCTTGAATTCCTCTATCATTTGGTTCTCCTGTTTTCCAGTTTGTCTCACTTTCATTGAACTCCACTCCAGTCAGAGACCAGAACCATGTTCTGTTAAATTCTGGTTTACTGATCAGACCAATCCAAGCTTCACTCTGATTTCCAGCTGAGATGTTGATGAGTCTCTTCATGTCCTTCATGTTAGTCACTGTGACCAGGTCAGTGTGTTTCTCTCTGCAGTACTGCTGAGCTTCAGTCCAGTTCTTATTCTCATTAATGTAGTGATACTCATAGAGCTGACAGGTGATGAAGCAACACTGATCTGTTAACATAAAACATGTGCTTGTATTTATTACGTCATAACATTTTTACTAGGGTTTGCAGTGTGATGTGACATGAAGTGTTTGTGTTCTCTTTCTTCTTTTTATAAATAAATAAATAAAAAAAGTCTATATACTCTAATTAAAACTAGGGCTGGGTGATATTGACTTAAAATTTTGTTATGATTTTTTTGTAGTACTGCTATCATAAAGACAAAGGTGAAGTTAATTCTTTCTTAGGTAAAAGCAACCAAGGCCTGCAAACACAGACACTGATTTTAAAAGCATAGCATTTGCAATGATGTCTTTAGGATACCAGTCACTTAAATTCAATTCAAATTCAAAAATACTTTAAAGAGAAATTAAGTAATCAGAAAAAGGGGAAAAAAATAGAAGTATAATTTGTATGACTAATTGCTGATTGATTGAACAAACAGTGAAGGAAATACTAAACTTAACTTTTTCGACAGTAAGGGAAGTTCTGGTGAGTTTTAAACATCATTCATTAAAATGTATCATGACAAAGACATATCAAAATTCTTATCATGATAAGAAATTCATCACAATAAATGATAAACGGTAAGATTAATGCCCAACCTTTATAGAAACCAGAGAGTCTAGACATGTTTCAGATCAACTTACCCATCAGGAAGAGCAGAATCAGACTCCACTGCATCTTTGCTGTGGATTCAGATGAATTATTTTCCTCCAGCAGTTTGTCTCTGTTGGATGAAGAACATTTAAACAGTGAAAAGCTGCAGCTCTCCCTCCACTGGACAGAGAAACAATGAGAGCAGAGAGACCAAGACAGACAGAGAGACACTCTGCTCTGTGTTTTTCTTAGAAATAAAAATATACAACACATTAAACATAACATTAATTCAAAATTGAAGCTTGTCATGTACCAAAGGCTCAGTTCAGACAGAGTCCATCTGCTTCCTTTTTTTCCTATCTTGTTTTGCCTAAAACTGTTCTTGTTCTCAGTAGGTTATTTATGTCCTTCCATGACAAGCAGAGCTCCACTATATTCAATAACAGCTCTGTTATTGAATATAAGTTTTAATATAATTATTTGGATATTCAAACTAAGGGTGGGGAAAGTTATGGTGGAGTCATTCTGCTTATGAAAGAAATCATTTCTAATCCATGCAAAGTTTACAATGGAAAAAAAACCTTCTATAATCAGGATCTAGCAGAACAGATGAATTGACTAAAGTACAGATATTTATTACAGTTCCTCTATTTGACAGAAATAACTATTAATAACTTTACATCTTAGGCATAAACTGGATACAAAGTAGAGCAACCAAAAGTTGTTTTATTCTGGTAGTGTAGTTTTCACATTGTTGCTCAAGCAAAAGTAAAAAAGTACTTGAGTAAAAGTTCATAAGTATGTGGTAAAAGAACTACTCAATGGAGGAAAAGGATGTAATTTGTGAAAAATCACAAAATCTAACAATATAGAGTTATGTGTAAATTCTGGAAATTTAAAGAATATAATATTGGAGCCAAAAATGAATAACATCTTTTCAAACTTACACAAAATGGCAAAACAAAGACACATTTTCATGTCACGTTTTCCAAACATAAAGCTTTGAATCCAACATTCACACACATCATTGTACAAATGTGAGAACAGTGAAACTAACAGTGATGATATAAAACTTACAGGTTTCTTTTTGCCCCTCAGTGAATGAGACACTCTCCTTTCCTCTCCTCTCCTCTTGATGCTCTGCTGAAACTGTCCCAGGTAAAACAAACAGCAGCTGAATTTAACCATTTCATTATTTAAATATTTAAAACATCTTTCACAAGAAAACATTAAACTATTAAGGAAGTACAAATATAAACACCATGATCCAACCTCCATATCCTGGGAACCTGGTTGATATTCCAGAGAAATATTAACAGTCAGGATGTTACTGGTGAGGCTCTGCTGCAGGTTGAATATAAAACCACTGATTATTATGGTTTATACCTTATAGTTTCATCACGTCTAAAAAAATGTTTCAGAAAGCTTAAAGAACAAACTGATGACAGTAATAACTGTTTATGTGTTTTAAGTTTAGGCTGAATCAGTATCTGCCTGAGAGTTTAGTGTTTGGAGAGAAGAAGACACTTCCTGGTTTCTCACACACTGTAACCACAGATAGATTGACAGGAACTGAGTTTCCATTCACCATAAAACTTAGCAAATTGAAATTACAAAAATAAATTTGCTTAATGGAAACATGACAATTTCTAGAAAGCTCATGATTTCAATCTAACGTTTCTGCCCTAGGATGAGGTGGTGTTTATGTGGTACGGGAATAGATGTATTTAGAAAAAGTGCAATGGAAGCACTTTTTTCGGATCCCATGAGTCACATGATCAACAACCGGATGTTACTACTGTGAAAAATTATGAAGAAGACGACTGGAAGTGGTAGAACGATGAAGATTTGTCTTTGTTTTGTAGTTTACATTAACCAACATTTAATAAGAATCACAAAACTAAAAGTAAAAAAAAGCAGTGTGGATTTTACTTTTTAGAACAGATGAAGTTACATTTGTCAGGATAAACTTTATTCCTCCACTGATGTCCTCCTCCCATCTCCATGGCTCCAGACATGTTTCAGTCGTCTGTCTGTCCATCTAAAAGCCCAGTTCTGATAGCTGACCACATTGTCACTGATCCCGAACCAGAAATCCAGAGTGCAGGTGAAGCTCAGTCCCAACCAGACATAATCAGTCGATGCCTCCTTAACTTTCTCCTGGATCCATCTCTGATCATCCATGTTGGTGATGGTGACCATTTCATGGTGGTGACCTCTGCAGTAGGTCAAGGCCTCATGCCATTTTATCACTTCTTTGATCAGGATCAATTTATCTACATAAGTAAACACACGCTTCATGTGTCATTACATTGACCCTGGGCAAAAAGAACTATTTGAAAGATTTAAAAGAAAATTGTTTCTGTATGATTTATGGAATAAAAGTCAAAAATGTATTTTTATAGATTTGGTAATTATGACAGAAATACTTTATAATAGACATTATAATGAGGCTCTTTTTTCTTCCTAAGAATTAAGTTACATTTAAAGACGTTCCGCATCAAAAACTCACCATCATAACTGATGAAGGGTTTTCTTTCAGTACAGTTCTTATTAAACCATCTGCCTCCATCATCAAACAGTCATGGCACATTGACCACTGATGGGTATCTGATTGTTAAAGTCTTTATTCCAGTGTCTGAAAGAGAAACTGCTTCCATCTGACCACCTTCAGTTGTCTCTGAACAGACCACTTGGAGGTGTATAACCCTAACCCTCTATGAAGAGTTAATCAATTTCTCAACTTCTTCATCCTGTAGCTGCTTTGTTCCACTGATCAGGTCTGATCAGTAACTCTGAGCTTCCTGCCAGGTCTTCCGTCTTTAATCAAGTGATATTTATGGATTGTATTAGTTTCTGTGGAGTGAACAGATCTTCATCTATAATTTGTTTTCAGTGTGAAAGCTGATCGTTATTCACCAGCTTTGAAATGAACACCAGGAAATCCAGAGAAAACTGACTTTTTTTTAATCCAGTTTTTAATTTGCCAATTTTGCTTCACATTGCATTTAGATAAATTGTTAATTTATCTGCTAAAAACCCAGCAAGTTGACAAATCACATGTGTTTTAGTGCAGCAGGTGAACAACATGAATCACAGACATTTTATTTTTTTTGTCCATCTTCCTTCAGGTCAGTTCAGTGATAATTTATTTAGGGAAAATGTGTCATTCATGAAGGCAAAGCAGAAGAAACTGAGAGATTTGGAGGTTTTGGAAAATGTTTTCTGAGCCACATGGAGATGTTCTGATTTCAGCTCTGGAACTGATCATGAGGGAGGAGAGGTCTGCTTTATCTGTGGACTGCAGTGGCGCAAAAAGTGGGTATGCAGCGCATGCAACGCATAGGGGCGCTGCACCAGAGGGGGCGTCAAAACCCCGTCTGGAGGGGGCGGCGCGCCGATTATGTTTTCCCATACACTTCAGCGCGCCTTTCGCTCCTTCACCTCGCGCACGTGACGAGGTAAATTTATCCTTCAAGTGTCGTCGTCTCGGGGGTGGGCTGCGTATGTTTTCCACGCTCCGTCAACCTTCCTTCGCCACTGATGGACTGAATCAAGTTGATTAGTAAGTTACTTTATTTTACAGCATCTTTAGAAAACACGTCTAATATCTTAGCTACATTTGTCTTATTTTCCTTGGTATCAGGCGTTGTTGAGGAAATATAAGCATCAAGAGCGCCCCCTACCAGGCAGGAACGTTCAGCTTTGAGACAAAAGTGAATCTTTATTTTTAACTTTTTCTTTGTTAAAAGAAATCAGGTTCATTTAACAGAAACCGTTTTTGTTCTGTGGGGAGTCAATTTGATACTTTGATTTTCAATTTATTTCAATTTTGGGTGATTTCTTTGCTAAAAATGTGATGTGTAGAAATGTAATGTTTGTAAAAACTGCAATTGTGTGTGAGTACTTTAATTTTGTATTCATCATTTCTTAATATTTGTGCACGTATTTGACCAATTATTTACAAGAACTCAGAGTTATGCACAATATTTTATTTTTTTAAATTTTTTTTACGGTTTCATAAGGTACTTTGGGATCGTCGTATGAAGTGTTTTCTCTCCATAGATATTACACATTTTATTATGTTTACAGATTACAAACTGTCTGAATGCTAAGAGCGATAACTGAGTCTTCTGCTAAGAAGATTTTGTTCTCCTATCTAAATGTAGAGTTACGTCCACAGGGCTCGTTTGTTGGGGTAACATTACAGGAAACCTCACAAGGATTTTATGACTTTAAGAAAAATTATTTTATTATATGATATGAAAGAAATCAAACCTATAAAGGGAATTCCTGAAATGAGAAACCAGAATAGATTCATGTAAAACCCCATAAATAATCAAAAATAAGCAAAAACAAAACAACCCTAACAAAATCCAACCATAGGACACAAAACAGACCAAGAGGTTCTGAGGAGGGAGAGGGAAAAACCTCCTGATGTGCCTGATGGCAGCTTTAATCAGGCCAAACATCAACACCCGGCTGTTTCCAGAAGCCTGCAAGAAGAGACCGACTGGAGCTGCAACTTCAGTTTCTACTTTAAAATTACATTTCAAAGGTTTATACAGTCAAACAACCAAATATTCAATTTGGAAAATCAAACTCATGTCACCAGAGAGCAGAGTGAACTTTAACCCTTAGAACAGATGAAGTTCAGTTCCTCTGTGTCGTTTCTCTGGAACCATCTATATTCTCCTCCAGCCTGCATGGCTGCAGAAATGTTACAGTCATTCATCCATCCTGCTGAGGTCGAGTTCTGATAGCTGATCATCTCCTTACAGACCCAGAACCAGACGTTACGAAAGCAGTTGAAGCGAAGACCCAACCAGACAAAAGGAGTCGATGCCTCCTTGACTTTCTCCTGGATCCATCTCTGGTCATCCATGTTGGTGATGGTGACCAGGTCATTATGATGATATCTGCAGTTGGTCAAGGCGTCCTTCCAGGTTTTATTTTCTTTGATTAGGATCACTTTATCTGTCACGGGTACAAAAAAAGAGAAACACTTACAGGTTAGACATTAAATATAATGCCCATCTTAAAAACACTTGAAAATATGCACAAATTTAAATTAACATTTAAAAATATTCTAATTGTTCTGTTGATTTGTTAACATGCAAGTCAGCATCTCACCATCATAACAGATGAAGGGTTTTCTCACAGAGCAGTTCACATTCTTCCATCTGCCTCCATCACCAAACACAGTCATGGCACATTGACCACTGATGGATTCTGGATTGTTAAAGTTTTTATTCCAGTGTCTGAAAGAGAAACTGCTTCCATCTGACCACCTCCAGTTGTCTCTGTACAGACCAATGTATAATTTACTGTCTGAAGAGTTCATCAATTTCTTCACTTCTTCATCCTGTAGCTGCTTCGTTCCACTGATCAGGTCTGTGTGATTCTCTCTGCAGTAACTCTGAGCTTCTGTCCAGGTCTTCTTCTCTCTAATCAAGTGATATTTATGGGATGCATCAGTGTCTGTGGAGTGAACAGACAAATGCAAATCAAAATTTATAACTCTAATAATAAAATCTAATCTAATAAAATCAGGTTCACTAGCAGATGGATTGAATCTACAGTTACTGTTATTTGAGAGTAAAATTACTACTTCCTTTTTTTTTTTTTTTTTTGTTAAATGTTTTATCCAGATACTTTTATTGGACAATCGAAAGAGTTTTTCTTAATACTCACCATCATAACAGAGGAAATATTTTGTGTACTCGCAACCATGATCCAGCCATTTGAGATTTTGATTCACAGCCCCACAGTTTTCAGAACCTTGTTTTCCTCTGTCACTTGGTTCTTTATCGTCCCAGTTTGTCTCACTTTCATCAAACTCCACTCCAGTCAGAGCCCAGAACCATGTTCTGGTAAATTCTGGTTTAGTGATCAGACCAATCCAAGCTTCCCTCTGATCTCCAGCTGAGATGTTGATGAGTCTCTCCATGTCCTTCATGTTAGTCACTGTGACCAGGTCAGTGTGTTTCTCTCTGCAGTACTGCTGAGCTTCAGTCCAGGTCTTATTCTCATTAATGTAGTGAAACTCATAGAGCTGACAGTAAATAAAACAACACTGAGCTGTGAACATAAAACAAGTTTTGAAATTGGAAGAATTTCTTCCCAAGCAGTTAATAAACTTTTCATTATCATTTCTGTGTGATAACTCAGAGGTAATTCTCCTTCTTCGTTGTCTAGTTGTGTTTCAGATCAACTTACCCATCAGAAAGAGCAGAATCAGACTCCACTGCATCTTTGCTGTCAGATGAATTATTTTCCTCCAGCAGTTTGGAAGAAAATTGATGTATTAATGAAATAAAAACCTTTTATAAGACTTACTTCTCGTTCCTTTTGTCCCTCAGTGAATGTGTTTTTCTTCTCTTGATGCTCTGTTGAAAACTGTCCCAGCTAAAATGTTGGGTCTCAAAAAAGCAACTGAATTTGACCATTTGATTATTTTACTATTCAAAACAGTGTAGGAACGTGTTTCCCCAGAAAACTGTAAACAGAAAGGAGAAACTTAAACAAGAACATATTCTGGGTAGATATTCAGTTTTCCAGAGGAACTGTGACGGTCACACGCAGACTGAAACTGTTTTCTTCTGCCTGTTCCGCTTTTCTGTTTTACTGGAATGAGATAAAGGTTTTGCATGACGTTTTTCCCCCCACCGTGTTTTTGTGTTGGCATGTGACCGACTGGTGACCTGTGTGAGGTTTAGCCCTCCTCTCTGCCAACGGACCATGGAGACAGGCACCACAAACCCACAACCCTTATAAGGCGAGCGGATGCGGACAGTGGAGGAATCAAGTGTTTGCTTTCTGCTTTTTTTCTAGTATTTTCATTTTGCTATACTGCTTGTTATTTTATTATTATTATTATTATTAAGCTAATATGGCTTTTTTAGATTAAAAATGTTATTGATTATTCTTTTTTCTGATGGAACGATCTTGTAAATTTGCATCTGTTGCTCTGTCATGTGTTGTGATCAGATTGATGGTATCCTGAATTTGCGCGACAGATGAAAACCGGCTTTTATGTCTCACTCTGGAATGCGATGTGAAGGGCGTTGTCCCTTTTGACAGAAATAAACGACAACAACCTCGGCTCAGTTCAAATGTGCAAATGTCATTATCTGGAGTCATTTCATCATGCAGTGATGAATGAGCGCCACACGTCTTCTGTTGAACTGACTGGAGTGGAAGTTCAAAATGAGACCCAACCCAAGGTACAGTTAAACTGAATTCAGTTCGTTGGAAAATTCAATGTTGTTTTCACTCATTCATTTTAGTTCAAGATTCATCTGGAGATGGTGGCGACTGTGGGCAGGAAGGAGCCCGTGTACGAAAAGCCTCCAAGGTCATACAGGCCTGAACATTTCATATTATTTTCACTCACTGTGATGCATAGAGAACTGAATTTTTCTCTTATTTTAAGGTTGACGTTTTGAGGAGTATCGGAAGTATAAACATCACACACTTTTTGCGTTGCTTGCGCATCAAGAAGACACTCGGTTGTAAAATATTTTCTTGATTTTATGTAAAATCCTTTATCGTCTCCAGAGATTCTGCTGCAGTCAGAGCAAACTGGGACTTTTAATCAAGCACTGCGTGCAGCTTACCATGAGTCCAGCTCTATGCAAGCTGCAGGTTGTTGATGGTGCATATTATCAATTCTGCTATTTGTATTTGGGTTGAAATGGATGCAGCACATAAACAAATTTAAGGTCAAAACTTTCTTCACATTGTGAAAATTGAGTTAAATTTCTCTCTGTGCTGACCACTTTGGAGTGTTATTAATTTATTTATTGTCTGATTTCAGTTATTCGCATTGGTTAGCTCATGACTACAGTTGTTAACGCCCTTTCTCTAAATGAACATTTTTGCTTTAGTAAGTATTACACTCATAAAACAGAAAAGACTTCTGGTTATCAGCTTCATTTGCCAAAAGCTAAATATACATATTTTTTTCTTTTTTGTTTTGTTTTCTTTTTTGTGTAGCAAATTGCAGTTATCTAATTTCTTCTTCTACTAGTTTCTTTAAATCAAGACCAAAACCACATGTACAGAGTTGCTTTCACTCCATAATAAATTGAACGCTGACCAACATTTGATGTGCATAAATGAATATTGATGATGGTCCTTGTTAAAATGCTACCAGTTTCCCAGCTGTTTCTCAAATGTCGTTTTTTTTAATAAACTTTTTATTTTTGTGTTTTTATGATGTAAAACACTTTGAGCTGCCTTGTTGCTGAAAGGTGCCATGTAAATGGACTTGATTGGTTTACTGACGTAATGCGTAACTTAGATTCTGTGACATTTTATCCCCAATGTGGAAACACTTTATTTGAAGGGATGTGAATAAGACTGACGTGACACTGTCATAAACATGACATAACATCTGTCATGAACATGAATAAACCTTCATGAATATTTATGACTGTTGTCATAACGTCTCATTCAGTAAATTATGACACTTTTAATACAAAGTTGACATTATTCAATATGTCTTTGTTATGACAACTTGACATTAACCAAGAAATTATTACTGCTATAAATTTGTTATAAAAGTATTACTGATTGCACTTTAAAAAATAGGTAACTTTATGTTATTAAAGCTAAAGTTTAATCAGTAATGATTTATTGGTAAATAAAGGTTAAACTATGTATTGTATTAAAAGAAGGACGACATTACACATAGTTTCATTTTATTGAGTGACAAAAGAAGCAAATCAAGCCCACAGAAAATATGTCTTTCACATAAACCACTTTAAAAATATGCACTGAAATTGATGTTTTGGTGTGAGATAATAAACATGTTCTAATGTTAAGAGCAGTAACTGAGTCTTGTAAGAATTTTTTTTTTCCTCCTGTTTAAATATTGTTTCTACTTCAAAATTGCATTTCAAAAATGTATACAGGCAAACAACCTTTATAAAAGGTTTACTAACTTTAAGAAAAATAAAAACCATGTCAACAGAGAGCAGAGTGAACTTTAACCCTTAGAACAGATGAAGTTCAGTTCCTCTGTGTCGTTTCTCTGGAACCATCTATGTTCTCCTCCAGCCTGCATGGCTCCAGAAATGTTACAGTCATTCATCCATCCTGCTGAGGTCGAGTTCTGATAGCTGATCATCTCCTTACAGACCCAGAACCAGACGTTACGAAAGCAGTGGAAGCGAAGACCCAACCAGACATAATCAGTCGATGCCTCCTTGACTTTCTCCTGGATCCATCTCTGGTCATCCATGTTGGTGATGGTGACCAGGTCATTATGATGATATCTGCAGTAGGTCAAGGCGTCCGACCAGTTCATCTTTTCTTTGATCAGGATCATTTTATCTGTCACAAAAACACACATCATTCTCAAGTTTGAAATTAAATACAATGTACTTTCTTAAAAATATATTAACATATAAATGAACCCACTAAAACAATTCTGATTCTTCTCTTGATGTGTGAACATGTAAGTCAGAACATCTCACCATCATAACAGATGAAGGGTTTTCTTTCATTACAGCTCACATTCTTCCATCTGCCTCCATCATCAAACACAGTCATGGCACATTGATCACTGATGGGTTGATGATTCTTAAACTGTAGATTCCAGTGTCTGAAAGAGAAACTGCTTCCATCTGACCACCTCCAGTTGTCTCTGAACGGACCAAAGTATGCTCTATAATCTGAAGAGTTCATCAATTTCCCAACTTCTCCATCCTGTAGCTGCTTCGTTCCACTGATCAGGTCTGTGTGTTTCTCTCTGCAGTAACTCTGAGCTTCCTGCCAGGTCTTCTTCTCTTTAATCAAGTGGTATTTATGGGTGGTGTTAGTTTCTGTGGAGTAAAGACATTTATGTAAATCTCCATTTATAATGTTTGGTGGGGGGGGTTGGGTTAATTTAATAGAAGTTGTTTCTCTTTCTTGGTAAGTGAATTTTATATTTTTATCTTAAATTTATTTATTTCTATTTCAATATAGTACAGTCTACATTTTTTGTAAAATATTTATTCCAGACAGTTAACAGAGCTTAAATTCTGTTTTTTATTCATACTCACCATCATAGCAGAGAAAATATTCCTGCCAATTGCAACCAGTATCTCCCAATTTGAGATTCTTGCCCAGATAACCACAGTTTTCATATCCTTGATTTCCTGTATCACTCAGTTCTCCTGTTTTCCTTTTTGCCTCACTTTCATCAAACACCACTCCAGGAAGAGACCAGTACCATGTTCTGTTAAATTCTGGTTTAGTGATCAGACCAATCCAAGCTTCACTCTTATCTCCAGCTGAGATGTTGATGAGTCTCTTCATGTCCTTCATGTTAGTCACTGTGACCAGGTCAGTGTGTTTCTCTCTGCAGTACTGCTGAGCTTCAGTCCAGTTCTTATTCTCATTAATGTAGTGAAACTGATAGAGCTGACAGTCCATGAAACAACACTGGCCTGTCAGTTTCAATAAAATATAATTAGAACTGCTTTCATTAACGTTTCTGTGATAACTCAAAGGTAACTCTATTTCCTCTATTTATTTGGACTGCGTTTTCCCTCGCCCGGACGTGGGTCACCGGGGCCCCACTCTGGAGCCAGGCCTGGAGGTGGGGCACGATGGCGAGCGCCTGGTGGCCGGGCTTTTACCCACGGAGCCTGGCCGGGCTCAGCCCCAAGAGGAAACGTGGGCTCACCACCTGTCGGAGGGGCCAAAGGGGTTGGGTGCATTGTGTAATGGGCGGTAGCCAAGGGAGGGAATTCTGGCGGTCTGATCCTCGGCTGCAGAAGCTGGCTCTTGGGACGTGGAACGTCACCTCTCTGGTGGGGAAGGAGCCGGAGCTAGTGTGCGAGGCTGAGAGGTTCCGGCTAGAAATAGTCGGCCTCACCTCGACGCATGGCTCTGGTTCTGGAACCAGTCTCCTTGAGAGGGGCTGGACGTACTTCCACTCTGGAGTTGCCCACGGTGAGAGGCGCCGGGCTGGAGTGGGCATACTTGTTGCTCCCCATCTGGGCGCCTGTACGTTGGGGTTTACCCCGGTGAACGAGAGGGTAGCCTCCCTCCGCCTATGGGTGGGGGGACGGGTTCTGACTGTTTGTGCTTATGGGCCGAACAGCAGTTCAGATTACCCACCCTTCTTGGAGACCTTAGAGGGGGTACTGGAGAGTGCCCCTCCTGGCGACTCCATTGTTCTACTGGGAGACTTCAACGCTCACGTGGGCAATGACAGTGAGACCTGGAGAGGCGTGGTTGGGAGGAACGACCCCCCCGATCTGAACCCAAGCGGTGTTCTGTTGTTGGACTTCTGTGCTCATCACGGATTGTCCATCACGAACACCATGTTCAGGCATAAGGGCGTCCATATGTGCACTTGGCACCAGGACGCCCTAGGCCGCAGTTCGATGATTGACTTTGTCATCGTCTCATCGGATTTGCGGCCGTATGTCTTGGACACTCGGGTGAAGAGAGGTGCGGAGCTGTCCACTGACCACTACCTGGTGACGAGTTGGCTCCAGTGGTGGGGGAGGAAGCCGGTCAGACCTGGCAGGCCCAAACGTGTAGTGAGGGTCTGCTGGGAACATCTGGCGGAGTCCCCTGTGAGACGGAGCTTCAACTCTCATCTCCGGCAGAACTTCGAACACGTTCCGGGGGAGGTGGGGGACATTGAGTCTGAGTGGACCATGTTCCGTACCTCCATTGCTGAGGCGGCCTATCGGAGCTGCGGCCGCAAGGTTGTTGGTGCCTGTCGCGGCGGCAACCCTCGAACCCGTTGGTGGACACCTTCGGTGAGGGATGCTGTCAAGCTGAAGAAGGAGTCCTACCGGGCCTTTTTGGCCTGTGGGACTCCAGAAGCAGCTGATGGGTACCGGCGGGCGAAACGGCATGCGGCTCGGGTTGTCGCTGAGGCAAAAACTCGGGCGTGGGAGGAGTTTGGAGAGGCCATGGAGACAGACTTCCGTACGGCTTCGAGGCGATTCTGGTCCACCATCCGGCGTCTCAGGAGGGGGAAGCAGTGCAGCACCAACACTGTTTATAGTGGGGATGGTGCGCTGCTGACCTCAACTCGGGACGTTGTGGGCCGGTGGGCGGAAAACTTCGAAGACCTCAATCCCACCAACATGCCTTCTGTTGAGGAAGCTGAGCATGGGGACTCTGGGCTGGGCTCTCCAATCTCTGGGGACGAGGTCGCCGAGGTGGTCAAAAAGCTCCTCGGTGGCAGGGCCCCGGGGGTGGATGAGATCCGCCCGGAGTTCCTTAAGGCTCTGGATGTTGCGGGGTTGTGTTGGCTAACGCGACTCTGCAATATCGCATGGACATCGGGGGCAGTTCCCCTGGACTGGCAGACTGGGGTGGTGGTCCCCCTGTTTAAAAAGGGGACCGGAGGGTGTGCTCCAATTACAGGGGGATCACACTCTTAAGCCTCCCTGGTAAGGTCTATTCAGGGGTCCTGGAGAGGAGGGTCCGTCGGATAGTCGAACCTCGGATTCAGGAAGAGCAGTGTGGTTTTCGTCCTGGTCGTGGAACACTGGACCAGCTCTACACCCTCAGCAGGGTCCTGGAGGGTGCATGGGAGTTTGCCCAACCAGTCTACATGTGTTTTGTGGATTTGGAGAAGGCGTTCGACCTTGTCCTTCGGGAGGCCCTGTGGGGGTACTCCGGGAGTATGGGGTACCGGGCCCTTTGATACAGGCTGTCAGGTCCCTGTATGACCGGTGTCAGAGTCTGGTCCGCATTGCCGGCAGTAAGTCAAACTCATTTCCGGTGAGAGTTGGACTCCGCCAAGGCTGCCCTTTGTCACCGATTCTGTTCATTACTTTTATGGACAGAATTTCTAGGCGCAGCCGAGGTGTTGAGGGGATCCGTTTTGGTGGCCTTAGGATCGCATCTCTGATTTTTGCGGATGATGTGGTCCTGTTGGCTTCATCGGAACGTGATCTGCGGCTCTCACTGGAGCGGTTCACAGCCGAGTGTGAAGCGGCCGGGATGAGGCTCAGTGCCTCCAAATCCGAGGCCATGGTCTTGATCCGGAAAAGGGTAGAGTGCCTTCTCCGGGTCAGGGGGGTCGTCCTGCCTCAAGTGGAGGAGTTTAAGTATCTGGGGATCTTGTTCACGAATGAGGGAAGAAGGGAACGGGAGATCGACAGGCGGATTGGGGCAGCGTCTACTGTGAAGCGGGCGCTGTACCGGTCCGTCGTGGTGAAGAGAGAGCTGAGCCAAAAAGCGAAGCTCTCGATTTACCGGTCGATCTACGTTCCCACCCTCATCTATGGTCATGAGCTTTGGGTCATGACCGAAAGAACAAGATCACGGGTACAAGCGGCCGAAATGGGTTTCCTCCGCAGGGTGGCTGGGCTCTCCCTTAGAGATAGGGTGAGAAGCTCGGTCATCCGGGAGGGACTCAGAGTAGAGCCGCTGCTCCTCCACGTCGAGAGGAGCCAGTTGAGGTGGCTCGGGCATCTGGTAAGGATGCCTCCTGGACGCCTCCCTGGTGAGGTGTTCCGGGCACGTCCCACCGGGAGGAGGCCTCGGGGAAGACCCAGGACACGCTGGAGGGATTACGTCTCTCGGCTGATCTGGGAACGCCTTGGGATTCCCCCGGAGGAGCTGGAAAAAGTGGCTGGGGAGAGGGAAGTCTGGGCCTCCCTTCTGAAGCTGCTGCCCCCGCGACCCGACCCCGGATAAGCGGAAGAAAATGGATGGATGGATGGACATTCTCTCCGTCTTGTTTCTTCTAAAGTTGTTCTCAGTAGATTTATGTCTTTCCTTCTTATCAGCCAGAGCTCTACTAACACAACTCGCTAGAGAATTTATTTCTGAACATTTTATCATTTGGATATTCAAACCTCGGGTGTGGCAGGACGTGGTGGAGGCATTCTGCTCATGAAAGAAATCATTTCTAATCCACAATGACGTTGTTGGGCTTCCAGCCATGAAGGATTCACTGGTAATCCCACAATGCATTGTTTTAGCATAGTTTTAGTTTTAACAGGTAGAGGAGGATTTTAACAGTGTGGAAATGTGACGACATGAAACAAAATAAAAACACTAAAGCCTCTTCACCATTGTCAAGTGTCACAAGCTTGGAGCGTCTCCATTGGCAGTGAGTTACCCACTGTTACGGGCAGGAAAGTGGGCGGAGCCATGAGTTCACTTGCTCCAACAATGGTTTCCAGTTTGACACTCAGCAACAGAGAACCCTGAGGCTGAAGTTTTGATGGACTCACATAAACCCAGAGTTTTTTGACACTGATATTGCATTTACAGATGTTTTTATGAATATTTTACTTGTTTACTTCTAACAGAAACAAATGTTTCAACTGAATGATAGTATTCATTAACTCTTTGCCAAAGGTATGAAAAAAATCTAGCAAACAAAAATCACAAAGATGGAAGCAAGACCAGCCAACCCTGCAACTTTTACCTTGTTATTATTGGTTAATGTAAGGCGTTGACTCTTCCTTATGTTTAGTAGGAAACTATCATCAGTGAAACTAACACACATCCCTCAGTGTAGCAGAAGTTACAGCACAGAAGATTTGAATATTCAAACCAGAGAAGGACATAATTATGAAACAGGCTTTCATGAATCTTGCCAAGCAGAAAAACTCACAACATAACAACCTGTCTGTTGAGAAAAAAAGTATGAATGGAAGCTATTTTTAATGCGTCAGTGTAAACAAACCATAGATTGTGCGACTATTGATCAAGCATTGCATGTGGCATCAGAGCGTTAGCTTGTTGATGTTGCATGATGGTGTTTATATTTGGGTTTGAAATGGACACAGAAAATAAACAAATTAAACTCAGAAAAGTCATCCCTGTAAAAATGCAGCAACCCTCTACATGTCTACTGCTGAGTCAGTGTGGTGATTTGAGTTCTCCTTGTTTATTTTAGTGTGGTATGTTGGTGCAGATTCACCTTTAAGGTGAGTGGTGGGCGGCACCAACGTAGCCTTTAAGGCCAGGTGTGTGGGCTGCGCGCTCACATACAATTGTTTTGTCTGTAGAGATGGCGTTGTGTGAGCTTCTGTGATCCTGTCCTTCCTCAAGCATCAAATAATGGTCTCCAGGATTGTGGTTGTGTTGATGGTCCCGTTTTGCTCTCTGGGAGCTTTTGTCTCTTGTTGGGTCCTTTTATGTATGTCGTCACAGTAGAGCTGTCTAGTCCCATGTCGGTTTCAGCTCTCATTAGCAGTTTCTTATTTAGACCAGTTGCTACCAGTGTCTGGCTTAGCTTCTCGCTCACTGTGCTGCCTGATCATTTGGACTGTTGAGCTGTCTTTTTGGTTCGTTCATCATTAAATTCATCATCTTCATTTAAACTTGTGTCCTTGGTGTTCTCTCTCACCTCCACCACAACCCACTTCATGACAGTCATTGTTTTTACTTGTTAAATTTTGTCATTGAATTTAGTCATTTTCACTGTTTTTAGCTTAGAACTAAACTACAATGGTTCATTTACTTGCACTGATTAAATATTTTTGCTGCAATATGTCTAAACATACTCAAACTAGTAACACATTTTTGCCAGTAAGTGAAATTTTTGTCATACTTGCAAAAAGAAGTTTTATGGAGCTAAATTAGTGGCCACTTTTTCAGAAGAAATTAAGTTTGAAACTGGAAACATTTTCAAAACTCCTTTTCAGATTGAGTTTTATTTAGTTTCAGATTTTTTTCTTCTCTTTTAAAGTTTTAAACTTCTGACCGTCCTTTGGCCATGATACCAGGCCCTCAGATGATGGGAGTTTGGAGTCATAACTCGGTGCTCTCCACAGCAGCAGTTGCCTTCAGGGACAGTTTCATGGACCCAGTTTAGTTTCATAAATTTGTGTTTTTCAGACAAAGTGCTAAATGCTCAAAAATCCCAAATCCAATTACAATTACAGTTTCTAATAAATAATTGTTTTTTATATATGTCTTAAATCATCAAAAAAAAACTTTAATGAGAGACAAAAACAAATACATTTCAATAGAGATAAGTGCCTTGCTCAGAGGAACATCAACATGCGGCAAGATGAAGCTGGAATCAAACCCACAACTTCTGATTATAAGAAAAGAGTCACATTCTTAAAATATCTGACAGAACTTGTCATGATTATCAAAAACTTAGAGAATTTAAATATTAGGATATAATTAGATAACATGTAATTAAATAAGCTTAATATCAACAAATAAAACTTTAAGAGAAAAAATATAACACACTGATCTGTTGCATAACAGGCTATGAAAACCAAAAACCACATTAAAATTAAAGAGAAAGGTTCGGCACTGCTGATGTGAAGATTTTCTTTTCTCTCAGTAGGAAAGTAAAGTTGGAAGAAACCAACATTTAATAAGAACAACATGAAGTAAAAACAAGTAGAGAGGATTTTAATCTTTAGAACAGATGAAATTTAACTTCTCAGCATCATTTCTTTTGTCCCACTGATGGTTTCCTCCCTTTCTCCATGGCTCCAGACATGTCACAGTCGTCCATCGGTGGATTTGAAGCCCAGTTCTTATAGCTGACCACCTCATCACTGACCCAGAACCAGAAATCCAGAGTGCAGGTGAAGCGCAGACCCATCCAGACATAATCAGTCGATGCGTTCTTGACTTTCTCCTGGATCCATCTCTGATCATCCATGTTGGTGATGGTGACCAGGTCATGGTGGTGATCTCTGCAGTAGTACAAGGCGTCCTCCCAGTTCATCTTCTCTTTGATCAGGATCACTTTATCTGTCACAGAATGAGGGCACATGAAAAATCCCTCACAACGTTAAAATTGAATATGAAGTCATTTTTAAGAATATATATAAGTTAGACGCATTCATATGAACACAATAAAAAAAATCCTGTTGATGTGTAAACATTTAGGTCACAAAAACTAACCATCATAACAGATGAAGGGTTTTCTTTCATCACAGTTCTCATTCTTCCATCTGCCTCCATCATCAAACACAGTCATGGCACATTGATCACTGTTGGGTTGTTGACTGATAAAATCATTATTCCAGTGTCTGAAAGAGAAACTGTTTCCATCTGACCACCTCCAGGTGTCTCTGAACAAACCAATGTATGGGTAATTATAGTCAGAGTTCATCAATTTCTTCACTTCTCCATCCAGCAGCTGCTTCGTTCCACTGATCAGGTCTGTGTGTTTCTCTCTGCAGTAACTCTGAGCTTCCTGCCAGGTCATCCCCTGTTTAATCAAGTGGTATTTTTGGGTTGTGTTGGTTTCTGTGAAGTGAACAGACATATGTAAATCTCAAGTTCTATTTCATAAGGTGAACATAAAATTAGTTTCACTCGGAGACACATAAAAAAGAACCATTCTCCATATATTTTTTGGGGGAATGGAAGAATTTTTATGATCCAACTCAGTTTTATTAGACTATTGAGTTCATTCTGTGATTTATTCATACTCACGATTAAAGCAGAGGAAGATTTTATCATGATTGCACATAGTATCTACCCATCCGAGATTTTGACGCAGAAACCCACAGTTTTCAGATCCTTGTTTTCCTCTGTCACTTGGTTCTCTTGTGTCCCAGTTTGTCTCGCTTTCTGCTGAGCTTTAATCCAGGTCATTTCCTCTTTAATGTAGTGAAACTCATAGAGCTGACAGTCCATGAAGCAACACTGACCTGAGAAGATAAAAATATTTTGCTGACATTGGTCATAATTTTTTTTCGATATTAAGAAATGTTAATCCAGTTGCTCTTGCTTAAGTTTCTGTGTGATAAAGAAAGAGGTAATCGTCTTTCCAGTGACACCAATGACTAACGTTCCAGAAACCAGAGAGTCTAGTTGTGTTTCAGATCAACTTACCCATCAGGAAGAGCAGAATCAGACTCCACTGCATCTTTGCTGTCAGATGAATTATTTTCCTCCAGCAGTTTGTCTCTGTTGGATGAAGAACATTTAAACAGTGAAAAGCTGCAGCTCTCCCTCCACTGGACAGAGAAACAATGAGAGCAGAGAGAAGAAGATGGACAGAGAGACACTCTGCTCTGTTGTTGTAACTCATAAATAGTATTTAACATGTCGAACATGATAACATGATTTCAGAAAATAATTTTATCATGTATCATAGTTAAAAGCAAAGTTTAGAAACAGAGATGTAACTTACATCTTGTTGATTTTATCTCCTTCTTGTTTCGTTCAAACTTTCCTCAGTAGATTCACGTCTTTCCTTGGTGACAACTACAACTCCACTAACACAGCTCTACTGTAGATCTGAAATGTTGGATATGTCATAATTTGAATATTTCATCCACATATGGGAGGTGGGAGCATTTCTAAACCACAAACAGGAAGGAAAAATGATCCTGGAAAATCCAAACCTACATGCAGATTCTGACTGAACAAATGGAGCATTGACTTACTAGCGTGCTTAATTAATTTTAGTTATTTTTGTTTTCAAAGTTTGTTTTTGCTGTTTAAAAACTGTTTATGAAACAAATAAATAACAGCATGAAAAACTTTCAATATATCTTGAGTACTTAGTGAGATTGTCATCTTCACAGTCAAACTTGACTGGAAACTCAAAAATATATGAATAGATCATGTTTGAAGTCTAAGGGAGATAGTTCAGTAAACTCAGTTCAGCTGCTGCTGTTCTCTTTCACACTGTTTTGTGTCAAATGAATGAATCCAGTTGAAAAACCTTGTTCCCCTTCTTGCCTGTGGTGGCGCTGCAACATGAACCACTGAAGGAAACAACACAAAAACCTACGAAGAAATCATGAGCACAACTCACTTCTAACAAAAACTTGCACCAGATTTTAGTTGTAAGATCTTTCTTTTGTCTTTGGTAAAAGACTACAAGTCATTTCTCCTGATACTTCTAGACCTACGTGTGTGAATGCAACCTCTAAATATGATACTGACTACAATATCTCTCTCACTGATACTGAAGTCTTGTTGGTGTGTCACTACAGGACACCACAAAATGTGCACAGCCCGACGTCGGCCCACCGCTTTTCAGATTGTGAGCTTCCTATAAACAGTCGGACCGTCACAGGAAGTTCGACTCCCGTTCTCGGTTGCTTTGCCACTTGTTTCCTCTCTTCTCTCTGCTTCCTTCCTGTTGGATTACGTTCACATAAAGGAAGCTAGCACCAAAAATGTATTTAAAATAAAATAAAAGTGAAGTTTCCACAGTCAGTGATGGGTTGCCTTGTCATCTCCTGGTTCTGACGTCAACACTCAATGCTGTCGTCTACCAGGAAATCCTAGATCACTTCCTGCTTCCTTTTGCTGTCCAGCTGTATGGAAATGCTGATGTTGCTGCTTGAGGATGCAGGTATTAGAACCTGAACACAGAGCCAAAGGTAGGAAAAGCTGGTTCAGTGACCGTGGTGTTCCTGTTCCTGATTGGCCAGTAAACTCTCCATAACCTTTGACCCCACAGATAATCCATAGGATGAGAGGCAGCAGAACCAGTAAAGCAGATGGCCTGAAGGCAGTTACCATAGCAACCTGAGTTTCCACAGGCTGGTCTCCTCCATGCTACAGAGCATTAATGCAGTAACTCATGTAAGAGAAGATCAACCAGGATTAGAGCTGAGAAATGAAGTTTGATGTTTGTGATTAAAACATGTTTTGAACTGGTCTAGTGTGATATTATAATTCTCTGAATTTTAGGATTTCTTTACCTGTAGACCATAATCAATAAAAATACCTAAAATAAAGCTTGAAATATTTTACATTTACGTTTGATATTTTTATTTTTTATGTGAAATTAACCACCAACAAGATATGAAAGAAAAACACAAATCAGTATCAGAAATTACAGTCAGAATAAGAAGGTGAGATATATGACTTAAAATTGACACTTGGTGAACAACAGAATTACTAACTTATTACTGTTTTAGAAATTGCACACAGAGTTTGACTTTATATTCATGAATGGGCAGCAGAAGCTTAGAGGAGGATCATCATTGTGGGTTAATATCAAAAATGTTCCTTCAGAATCGATGATTTAAACTCAGAAAGCTCTGGATCGTCTATTTGTGTCTGACATTTAAATAAAACCAAACTACAGAACAACCACTAGATGGTGCTAAAACTCCTACATGTGACAGAGCAGAACACCTGATTCAGTTTAACATACTAGCATGACTTATACTTATTTACAGCAGTGATGGTGACCTGCTGTCTTGAACTGACTTCCTCAATTTATCTGAACCTAATTTCTTAAAGGGACATTCATAGTTATTGTGATAGCAACTATGGATGTGATAAAATTGCTGAACAAATGTGTTTACAAAGTACAAAATGGCAAAAACCTTAAAAGCAGTAACTACGACTTTTTACCCTGATATGAATATGGTTCCCACATTACAGTTATATTTAAAAAGTTTACATAGCCAAACAACCAAATAGAATAAATCACTTCACCAAAAAAGTCTGGTGACAAACTCATGTCACCAGAGAGCAGAGTGAACTTTAACCCTTAGAACAGATGAAGTTCAGTTCCTCTGTGTCGTTTCTCTGGAACCATCTATATTCTCCTCCAGCCTGCATGGCTCCAGAAATGTTACAGTCATTCATCCATCCTGCTGAGGTCGAGTTCTGATAGCTGATCATCTCCTTACAGACCCAGAACCAGACGTTAAGCAGTGGAAGCGAAGACCCAACCAGACAAAAGGAGTCGATGCCTCCTTGACTTTCTCCTGGATCCATCTCTGGTCATCCATGTTGGTGATGGTGACCAGGTCATTATGATGATATCTGCAGTAGGTCAAGGCGGACGACCAGTTCATAGCTTCCTTGATCAGGATCACATTATCTAAACAAAAAAGCCATAAACACTAAATCAGTTCAACAACAGCTTCATTTGCTAATTTTACAAAATAAATGAGTCAGTATTTAAATGGAACTTGACTGTATTTAGTAAAACCAATCAAAAATATTTTGCAGCTCTGACTTTACTGACTTTTAGTGTTATAATCACAGAATGTTGCTGCACGTAACTCATTTTAGTTGCCATAGTTTTAGTTTGACTGAACAAAGATGTCAACAACAATCAGACAGTAATTTGAGTAGATTCAAATTACAACACCTTTACTTTTGTGGAAGACATATTTATTACTAATAAAACACAGCATTATAGGAAACAAAGTAAATGCCAAAGTATTATAGCACAGTTCCTTCCAACTACAAAGAGAGAAAAAGTGCATCCCTTGTTGTAGCTCAACAATGAAGCACCAGATGGTGTTTCGAGGATATTTATTTGAAAACCCCAACACACTACTTGCATATTTTTGTTTACATGTGGAAATTTTGCAAACAATGCTGAAGAGTAAAAAGTCTATTCTTTAAATTGCCCTCCATAGCCTCACTGCTGCGGTAGAACAAATCAGTTAACAAAATAAAAGCTGTAGATGAAGCTATTATTAACTAAGTGCAGTGTGTCACAGCAAATGGAAAAATAACGCAGAAAAACCATTGAACCAATTTTTTTATCATGTTTTCTCGTTGCCTATTTTACACATATTGTCCACCTGATGTGGCAGTAGAGCAAATTAAGCACCGCAACGCATCGGCTCATGAGTCGAACAGTTGGATCTAATGCCTTAGTGCTTCATCTCGCCATCTGTTACAGTCAGTGTTCAGCTATGTTTCTTTTTTCTTTCATTTTCTGTGTAGCTGCAGCTTCCTGCCTACTGACTCCACTGGGAAGTGAATGCAACCTCCTCCTCCCCCTCTGTCACCTCCTGATGCACCACTTCCTAACACAGTGGTTTCCAAACTTTTTCTCCTGGGCCCCCCCCCAATGGTTTCCAACCCGCCCCCCCCCCAACCTCTCCCCTCCCTCCTATGGATTACAAATGGCTGTGGGAGGGGGTAGGAGGGGGGAGAGAGGATTCTTAGAGACTCCCTGTCCCTGCCCTGGGGTGGGGTAGACTTTTTTTGGGAGCAAAATGAATGTATGTAGCTGGACATAGACAACATCAGTAGTCTACAGGCTACTTGTTAAGCTTAAGGTGCTGTATTGATATTAGCTAGCTAGTCATCCTTTAGCTAACTTTACCTGCATCCAACAGCTTCACTCAACTCAGTCGGTTAGTTTGGCGGAAAAACTGTGAAAAGTTCTTTGCGTTTTGCTGGTTTGCAAAACGCATTCTAACACATCTGCGTAGCTCTGCACAGCAGCAGCAGGTCTCCTTCACTGCCGCACAGGTGTAAACCCAACACGAGTGTCATAGAGCTCATGGTGCGTTTAAAGGCGGAAGTGTGGAAGCCCCTACTGTATCAAATTGACATAGAAATAACAGAGATTTGGCCATAAGGTAAAAACCCAGCGCAAACAGCGTTCATGTTTTGGTTTTTTTTTTTCATCCAGACGGCTTTCCCCCCCGCTCTGCAATGGCACAGTTTGGAAACCTCTGTCCTAACAGAAGATGTAACTAATACCAGGTTCATTAGGAGAATTTGAGGAACGAGTATTAAGATCTAGAAGATGGCAGTAGTGCAACAATAATGGATACAATCTATAGAAAAAGAAAATGCAGCTGATTCTTTGTTGAGGCAGCTTGTAGACTTTGTTGATTGCTTTGTCTCTTTGTGGGGGTTTTGTTTGTAGACTTCCAGTTTGCGACTGGAGATTTATACCCTGATTGTTTAGTTTAATATCAGGTTTTTGATCCAGTTTTGTTTTGTTTAGATCTTCAGTTTACAACTCTGTTTTGTGGATTTTGTTTCATCTAGAAATTTTGGTTACAAGAGCCTAACTATTAATGATTCATTTTCACCATTTATTTTGTGAAACTGAATAATAAATCCTAATCTGTTCACATCTGGGTTTCTTTAATGTTACTTCTCTTTCCCCCTGGCTGAGCTGGGTCATCATAAAACTATCACTATCAGGCATATGTTTAAGATGTAGCGTATTATATTAACAACCAAGATAATAATTTTAACAGCTAAGAGCAATGGTAGTGATTAGAGGTGGATGGATTGATCCTAATATCAATACCAACGCTGGTATTGATATTGAACGATACTCGAGTAAAAACATCAAGCCGATTCATAACGTCTACTCTCTATAAAAGTAGCACTGTGCTGTGTCACACAGCACAGGTCAGAGCACCTTCCCCTCTTCTTTTTGATAACAGAAATTACAGCCTTAAAATAATGTCTACCAATACAGCATCCATCCCACCTCATCAGAGTGAGACAACATGGGTCGTGGTCGGCGTCCCAGTTATCTACTTATGATGTGGAAGGTGACTTTCAGTCATATAACAATCAAACCAACAACAAATATTCACAAGCTATATTTTTCTGACATGGGTTTGAGGATTTGTTTTGCATCGTCTGTGTTGGATCATTTGAAGTAAAACTGTAAGTGTAAAACATTTTTAAAGTGTGACTCAAAGAATACAATTGGGTTGTACTTAATTTGAAGAGGTGTAGCTGCTGTTGTTGTGTTTGTGAAAGTGAAGAAAATCTACAGTCACAAAACTCCTCTAGGATTTTTATCTACAACTTCTACTTCTCAGTTACGAGCCACAAATTATGTTTTACCAAGATACTTTCACTAAAACAGTCTTACCACTAAAGTTATTTCACAGAGTAAGCTTCTGAGCAGGTGTGATGTCTTCGTAATGTTTTATGATACTCAGCTTCGTAAAGGAACATTTTGGGTTGTTGAATTCACTCAGCTCTGCTATGTTACAACAAGAAATCTGTTTTTGTGACTTTATCACGTCAAAAATGTATGTTGAAGTTAATAAATTGTGCTACCTTTGAAATTCTAACTCATTTATATTAATTAACTTAGACATAGCTCCATTTATTTAATTCAATAATTCACTGAGTTCATTTTGTGAGAATACTCAGCCTGCGTAAAATGTTTGTTTCACATTTCAAAATATCTTATGCATTAAAAGTCTTATTTTTGTAATAGATTTTGTATATGACAGAAATAATACTTAAATATTAAAATCAGATTTAAACTGATCAAAAAACTGATCATAAAACTCACCATCATAACAGATGAAGGGTTTCTGCACATCACAGTTCTCATTCTTCCATCTGCCTCCATCATCAAACACAGTCACGGCACATTGATCACTGTTGGGTTGTTGACTGATAAAATCATTATTCCAGTGTCTGAAAGAGAAACTGTTTCCATCTGACCACCTCCAGGTGTCTCTGAACAAACCAATATAGTATAGTTCATAATTGGAGTTCATCAATTTCTTAACTTCTCCGTCCAGTAGCTGCTTAACTTCTCCATCCAGTAGCTGCTTCGTTCCACTAATCAGGTCTGTGTGTTTCTCTCTGCAGTAACTCTGAGCTTTCTGCCTGGTCATTCCCTGTTTAATCAAGTGGTATTTATGGGTTGTGTTGGTTTCTGTGAAGTGAACAGACATATGTAAAACTCAAGTTCTTTTTCATAAAGTGAACATAAAATTAGTTTTACTGGGAGACACATAAAAAAGAACCATGCTCCATATATTTTTTGGGGGGATGGAAGGATTTTTATGATTCAACACATAGTTTTATCAAACTATCTATTGAGTTCATTCTGTGTTTTATCCATACTCACGATTAAAGCAGAGGAAGATTTTATTTTGATTGCAGGTAGAATCTACCCATCTGAGATTTTGACGCAGAAACACACAGTTTTCAGATCCTTGTTTTCCTCTGTCAGTCGGTTCTCCTGTGTCCCAGTTTGTCTCACTTTCATTGAACTCCAGTCCAGGTAGAGACCAGAACCATGTTCTGGTAAATTCTACTTTACTGAACAGACCAATCCAAGCTTCCTTCATTTCTCCCGCTGAGATGTTGATGAGTCTCTTCATGTCCTTCATGTTAGTCACTGTGACCAGGTCAGTGTGTTTCTCTCTGCAGTACTGCTGAGCTTCAGTCCAGTTTTTATTCTCATTAATGTAGTGAAACTCATAGAGCTGACAGTCCATGAAACAACACTGATCTGAGAAGATAAAATATTTTGCTGACATTTGTCATTACATTTTTTTCGATATTAAGAAATGTTAATCCAGTTGTTCTTGCTTAAGTTTCTCTGTGATAAAGAAAGAGATAATCGTCTTTCCAGTGACACCAATGACTAACATTCCAGAAACCAGAGAGTCTAGTTGTGTTTCAGATCAACTTACCCATCAGGAAGAGCAGAATCAGACTCCACTGCATCTTTGCTGTCAGATGAATTATTTTCCTCCAGCAGTTTGTCTCTGTTGGATGAAGAACATTTAAACAGTGAAAAGCTGCAGCTCTCCCTCCACTGGACAGAGAAACAATGAGAGCAGAGAGAAGAAGACAGACAGAGAGACACTCTGCTCTGTTGTTGTAACTCATAAATAGTATTTAACATGTTAAACATAATAGCATGATTTCAGAAAATTATTTCATCATTTATAATAGTTAAAAGCAAACTTTAGAAACAGAGATGTAACTTACATCTTGTTGATTTTATCTCCTTCTTGTTTCGTTCAAACTTTCCTCAGTAGATTCACGTCTTTCCTTGGTGACAACTACAACTCCACTAACACAGCTCTACTGTAGATCTGAAATGGTGGATATGTCATAATTTGAATATTTCATCCACATATGGGAGGTGTTAACATTTCTAAACCACAAACAGGAAGGAAAAATGATCCTGGAAAATCCAAACCTACATGTAGATTCTGACTGAACAAATGGAGCATTGACTTAACAATGTGCATAATTTATTTTAGTTATTTTTGTTTTCAAGGTTTGTTTTTGCTGTTTAAAAACTGTTTATGAAACAAACTAATAACAGCATAAGAAAAGTAGCAATATGGTTTAGCTGCCTCACATTCTTCTCTTGATCATTAAGCGTTACTGTCATCTACACACATCATGGCTGGAAACTCAAAATAATTAATTACCATAGCAACGGAGCACAGAGAGGGCCGTAGAGGTCTCGCAATGCGTTGTTGGAAAAATAAATATTTCCTGGGAATATTTTTATATCGCTTACATAAATTTATTTCTCAGAATTCCTGAGTGTGAATTAAAATCCTGAGTATGAAGGTTGAATATTTGCTAGAAAAAACAATTCTCCACTGTCTTTATTTTTTTATTTGTGAGTGAGAACGAGATAATTGAAGTTGATTGTCGTCAGTCCAAGGAATTATCGACACTCTTCTCTGACAAGGTTCACACAATGACTTTGTAGATAAATTATCCAGCCTGATCATCAGCCATTGTAATGTGGTGGTGGGCCAGTAGATGCTCTGTCCATCTGAACAGAATGTGTTCCTGGTTTTTGCTAAGCTTAGCATTGATGCTTATTTTTAGCATCAAAATGAAAGATTTAAACTGACTGGGACACTTTGGCATGCCCTTGTTAAATTTCTTCAGGAATTTTCTAGTTCAGTTCAACATACTAGCATGATCAATACTTATTTACAACAGTGATGGTGACCTGCTGTCCTGAACTGACCTCCTCAATTTGTCTGAGCCTAATTTCTTAAAGGGATATACATAGTTATTGTGATAATAATTTTATTTTTTAAGGTGGCAGGGATGTTGAAATGGTTACTTAAGTGGAATTTTAGTTTCACTTTGTTGAAAATGTCACCGGCAGTGTCAAAAAGGATCAGTTCACTTCACAGCGTGATCGTTTATTCAATAACTTTATAATCAAAACTGTTGAAGCTTCTGATAACATATCAAGCATTTGATGTTTAATCAGCATTACCTGATCAAAATAAAGCAACAATAAAGAGGCTGTTTGTTGATGCAACTGATCCTTAAAAAAAAAAAATCATTAAAAGCCGCAAAAAACATCTGCAATTTGGTGTGAGGTTTTTCTACATGATCTAAAAAAATATGTGAAAATTTAAAAACATCAATTTTTTTACTCTAATCTGATTTAGAAAAATCCGATCTTCTGACTAAATTGATGAAATTTGTGTGACGTTATCAGTTCAGTTAATATTTCTCATTCAAAAATGGTTTTAGGAGGAAAAAATAGTTTTCTAACAGAGTGAATTAATTAAATGATAAATACTTGGATTTCTGTAAACTGAGTAACAAACACTGACAAGGTTAAGTACATTTAAATTGGATATTACGTCTTTATTGTGCAAAATTCAGAGCATGAACTTCCATTTCTTCAATCGCTTCGTCTGCTCAGCAGCAGGGATTTTTCTCAACAGTAATCAGTCATCATGGCTGCATCCCAGCTAATATGTAACTTAGTTCAGGAACTTGATCTGATTGAGCAAAACCAATGTGATTTTTGGATTCAAGCACATTAAAAATGACCCTAAAACAGTGGAAGATCCCCAGACAGTTTTGGCTGTTGACCCGTGTTGTGAAACAGGTTTTTCATAAACGATGCAAAGCAGGAAAACTTACATCATAACAACTAGCTTGTTGAGAAAAAAAAGCTATGAATAGAAGCTATCTTTAATGCGTCAATGTAAACATGGATTGTGTGAGTTTTGATCAAGCATTGCCTATGGCGTCAGCGTTAGCTTGTTGATGTTTGAGTTTGAAATGGATACAGAAAATAAATAATTCAAGATCAGAAAATTCATCTCTGTAAAAATGCAGCAACACTCTCCACGTGAACTTCTGTGTCCTGGTTTTTGTTTATTTTATGTAAAATCCGACGATTCAAACAAACCATTGACTCATGACTACAGTTCTCCATTTACTTGCACTAATTCAATATTTTTCCTGCCATCGGTCTAAACATACTCAAAACAAGTAACACATTTTTTCCAGCAAGTGAAATTTTTGTCATTTTTGTAAAAAAGTTCTATGGAGCAAAATTGTGGCCAGTTTGTTAAAAAAAAAAAAAAACATGCTTTAAAACTGAAAAAATATATATATTTTCAGATTAGATTTTTTTCTTCTTTTTTCCAGTTTCAAGCTTCTAACCAGCTTTTGGCCTTGAGTCCTGCCCTAAGATGATGGGAATGCAAAGTCATGACTTAACATGCTGTTGCATTCAAAGACAGTTTTATTCACCCAAATTTAAGTCCACAAAGTGTAATTCAGCACAAAAGCCCCAAATCCAATAACAGTTTTGACTCCGTTTTTTAATTGCTTAAGTTTTTTTTTTATGTGTTTTAGATCATCAAAAACTTTAATAAGAGATTTAAAAAAGTACATTTCAATCGAGTTAAGCTCAGAGGAACATCAACATGTGGTAAGATAAAGTTGGAATTAAACATACAACTTTTGCTAATAAGATGACTCCTGGTAAATAGTAAAAAGTTACATTCCTAAAATATCTAACAGTACTTGTGATGATTATGAAAAACTTGGAGAATTGAAATATTAGGATATAATTAGATAACAAACATGACACAGTGGTATATTACATAACACGCTATAAAAACCAAAATCCACATTAAGCTTTCTGTGAAAAGTTCAGCTTTGTTGATGTAAAGATTTTATTTTCTATCAGTAGGAAAGTAAATCTGGAAGAAACCAACATTTAATAAGAACAACATGAAGTAAAAACAAGCAGAGTAGATGTTACTCTTTAGAACACATGAAATTAAACTTCTCAGTATCCTTTTTCTTCATCCACTTATGTTCTCCTCCCGTCTCCATGGCTCCAGACATCTCACAGTCGTCCATCGGTTCACCTGAGGCCCAGTTCTTATAGCTGACCACCTCACCAGTGATCCAGAACCAGAAATCCAGAGTGTAGGCGTAGCTCAGACCCATCCAGACATAACCAGTTGAAGCGTTCTTGACTTTCTCCTGGATCCATCTCTGATCATCCATGTTGGTGATGGTGACCAGGTCATGGTGGTGATCTCTGCAGTAGGTCAAGGCGTCCTCCCAGGTTTTATTTTCGTTGATCAGGATAAACTTATCTGTCACCAAATCCAGGCACAAAAAAAAAATTCTTCACAACGTTAAAATTAAATATGATGCAATTTTTAAAAATACATAAAAGATAAGCACATTTATATGAACACATAAACAAAAATCATATTTCTGTGTGAATATTTAGGTCACAAAAACTCACCATCATAACAGATGAAGGGTTTTCTTTCAGTACAGTTCACATTCTTCCATCTGCCTCCATCATCAAACACAGTCATGGCACATTGATCACTGTTGGGTTGTTGACTGATAAAATCATCATTCCAGTGTCTGAAAGAGAAACTGTTTCCATCTGACCACCTCCAGGTGTCTCTGAACAGACCAATGTATGGTTGATAATTAGAGTTCATCATCTTCTTCACTTCTTCATCCTGTAGCTGCTTCGTTCCACTGATCAGGTCTGTGTGTTTCTCTCTGCAGTAACTCTGAGCTTCCTGCCAGGTCATCCCCTGTGTAATCAAGTGGTATTTTTGGGTTGTGTTGGTTTCTGTGAAGTGAACAGACATATGTAAATCTCAAGTTCTATTTCATAAGGTGAACATAAAATTAGTTTTACTGGGAGACACATAAAAAAGAACCATGCTCCATATATTTTTTGGGGGTATGGAAGGATTTTTATGATTCAACTCATAGTTTTATCAAACTATCTATTGAGTTCATTCTGTGTTTTATTCATACTCACGATTAAAGCAGAGGAAGATTTTATTATGATTGCAGCCAGTATCTACCCATCCAAGATTTTGATGCAGATATGCACAGTTTTCAGATCCTTGTTTTCCTCTGTCACTTGGTTCTCCTGCTGCCCAGTTTGTCTCACTTTCATTGAACTCCAGTCCAGGTAGAGACCAGAACCATGTTCTGTTAAATTCTACTTTACTGAACAGACCAATCCAAGCTTCCTTCATTTCTCCAGCTGAGATGTTGATGAGTCTCTTCATGTCCTTCATGTTAGTCACTGTGACCAGGTCAGTGTGTTTCTCTCTGCAGTACTGCTGAGCTTCAGTCCAGGTCTTATTCTCATCAATGTAGTGAAACTCATAGAGCTGACAGTCCATGAAACAACACTGATCTGAGAAGATAAAATATTTTGCTGACATTTGTCATTACATTTTTTTCGATATTAAGAAATGTTAATCCAGTTGTTCTTGCTTAAGTTTCTGTGTGATAAAGAAAGAGGTAATCGTCTTTCCAGTGACACCAATGACTAACGTTCCAGAAACCAGAGAGTCTAGTTGTGTTTCAGATCAACTTACCCATCAGGAAGAGCAGAATCAGACTCCACTGCATCTTTGCTGTCAGATGAATTATTTTCCTCCAGCAGTTTGTCTCTGTTGGATGAAGAACATTTAAACAGTGAAAAGCTGCAGCTCTCCCTCCACTGGACAGAGAAACAATGAGAGCAGAGAGAAGAAGACAGAGAAACACTCTGCTCAGTGGTTGTAACTCATAAATAGTATTTAACATGTCGAACATGATAACATGATTTCAGAAAATAATTTTATCATGTATCATAGTTAAAAGCAAAGTTTAGAAACAGAGATGTAACTTACATCTTGTTGACTTTTTCTCCTTGTTTTGTTCAAACTTTCCTCAGTAGATTCACGTCTTTCCTTGGTGACAACTACAACTCCACTAACACAGCTCTACTGTAGATCTGAAATGTTGGATATGACATAATTTGAATATTTAAACCACAGATGGGAGGTGGGAGCATTTCTAACCCACAAACAGGAAGGAAAAATGATCCTGGAAAATCCAAACCTACATGCAGATGAAAAACCTTGTTCCCCTTCTTGCCTGTGGTGGCGCTGCAACATGAACCACTGAAGGAAACAACACAAAAACCTACGAAGAAATCATGAGCACAACTCACTTCTAACAAAAACTTGCACCAGATTTTAGTTGTAAGATCTTTCTTTTGTCTTTGGTAAAAGACTACAAGTCATTTCTCCTGATACTTCTAGACCTACGTGTGTGAATGCAACCTCTAAATATGATACTGACTACAATATCTCTCTCACTGATACTGAAGTCTTGTTGGTCTGTCACTACAGGACACCACAAAATGTGCACAGCCCGACGCCCACCGCTTTTCAGATTGTGAGCTTCCTATAAACAGTCGGACCGTCACAGGAAGTTCGACTCCTGTTCTCGGTTGCTTTGCCACTTGTTTCCTCTCTTCTCTCTGCTTCCTTCCTGTTGGATTACGTTCACATAAAGGAAGCTAGCACCAAAAATGTATTTAAAATAAAATAAAAGTGAAGTTTCCACAGTCAGTGATGGGTTGCCTTGTCATCTCCTGGTTCTGACGTCAACACTCAATGCTGTCGTCTACCAGGAAATCCTAGATCACTTCCTGCTTCCTTTTGCTGTCCAGCTGTATGGAAATGCTGATGTTGCTGCTTGAGGATGCAGGTATTAGAACCTGAACACAGAGCCAAAGGTAGGAAAAGCTGGTTCAGTGACCGTGGTGTTCCTGTTCCTGATTGGCCAGTAAACTCTCCATAACCTTTGACCCCACAGATAATCCATAGGATGAGAGGCAGCAGAACCAGTAAAGCAGATGGCCTGAAGGCAGTTACCATAGCAACCTGGGTTTCCACAGGCTGGTCTCCTCCATGCTACAGAGCATCCATCCATCCATTTTCTTCCGCTTATCCGGGGTCGGGTCGCGGGGGCAGCAGCTTCAGAAGGGAGGCCCAGACTTCCCTCTCCTCAGCCACTTCTTCCAGCTCCTCCGGAGGAATCCCAAGGCGTTCCCAGGCCAGCCGAGAGACGTAATCCCTCCAGCTTGTCCTGGGTCTTCCCCGAGCCCTCCTCCCGGTGGGACGTGCCCGGAACACCTCACCAGGGAGGCGTCCAGGAGGCATCCTTACCAGATGCCCGAGCCACCTCAACTGGCTCCTCTCGACGTGGAGGAGCAGCGGCTCTACTCTCTTTTAGTTTTAACAGGTAGAGGAGGATTTTAACAGTGTGGAAATGTGACGACACGAAACAAAATAAAGACACTAAAGCCTCTTCACCATTGTCAAGTGTCACAAGCTTGGAGCGTCTCCATTAGCAGTTTGTTCCTCACTGTTATGGGCAGAACATGGGCAAGAAAGTGGGCGGAGCCATGAGTTCACTTCCTCCAATGATGGTTTCCAGTTCGACACTCAGCAACAGAGAACCCTGAGGCCGTAGTTTTGATGGACTCACATAAACCCAGAGGTTTTAGACACTAGTATTGCATTTTCCGGTTTGTTTTTAAATGAATATTTTACGTGTTTAATTTTCTAACAGAAACAAATGTCTATGATTGAATGATAGTACAGTGATCCCTCGTTTTTCGTGGGGGTTGCTTTCTGAAAAGAACCAGTGATAGGCAAAATCCGTGAAGTACTTACCTTTATTTTGTACAGTTCTTACACAGCATAAATAAATACTCTGCAATGAAACCAAAGAACAAAACCTGTTTTTAGGTCAGCGAACCTTAATGCGATGCGGAGACATGGCATTAAAGCCGTCTCTCCTCCAAGCTGTTTTGCAAGATCCACAGCCGTGTTGACGGCAGGCGAGCCTCTGGCCAGTTTTTTCCAGCAGGCATTCAAAGTATCAGTGTTCATCTCCTGAATGGCCAAGCTGTGTACGTATATTTAAATACCGTAACGTCATTGGCACATAGGTAGAGAAGAAGCGTGGAGACTGTTTAGCTAATCAGGATGCAAAACACAATGTAGTATGAAAGAAAACTGCACAAAAAAATCTGCGAAGCAGTGAGACAGTGAAAGGTGAACCGCGTTATAACGAGGGTTCACTGTATTCATAAACTCTCTGTCAAGGTATGAAAAAAATCCAGCAAACAAAAATCACAAAGATGGAAGAAAGACCAGCCAACCCTGTCACTTTTACTTTTATATTATTGGTTACAATGTAAGGCGTTGACTCTTCTTTATGTTGAGTAGGAAACTATCATCAGTGAAACTAACACACATCCCTCAGTGAAGCAGAAGTTACAGCACAGAAGATTTGAATATTCAAACCAGAGAAGGACATAATTATGAAACAGGCTTTTCATGAATCATGCCAAGCAGGAAAACTCACAACATAACAACCTGTCTGTTGAGGGAAAAAACAACTATGAATGGAAGCTATTTTTAATGCATCAGTGTAAACCAACCATGGAGTTTTAATCAAGCATTGCATGTGACGTCAGCGTTAGCTTGTTGATGTTGCAAGGTGGTGTTTATGGTTGGGTTTGAAATGGACACAGAAAATAAATAATTCAAGCTCAGAAAATTGATCACTGTAAAAACGCAAGCAGCCCACTACATTTGATCTACTGAGTCAGAGTTTTTATTTATTTCATATCATTGATTTCAGTCTTTTCCACAGTTTTTAGCTTATAACTAAACTACAATGGTTCATTTGCTTTCGCCAATTCAATATTTTTGCTGCAATCGGTCTAAACACACTCAAACTAGTAACATATTTTTCCCAGTAAGTGAAATTTTTATATAATGAGTTTGAAACTGAAAATAAAAGGTTGGAACTGGGAAAAATAAGAATTTAAAACTGAAAAAAGTAGATGTTGGTCGCCTACTTTCTTCTAAACACACATAATTCCACGTCACAGCTACATGTTCAGGTTGTCAACATCAAGCCAGAATAACTGAACTACTTCCCTCGCTATTTTTCTTAATTAAATCTTGTTCCTGACCTTGCTAACTAGTTGTCACAGTGTTTACAATTAGGAGCACATCACCCCTTTTTTTTTACATATTGACCCCTTCACACGTGATGTCATCCTCTCCAGAACTCCGCCCACTCCACAACTCAGGCGTTTCTTTAAAGCTAGTGTAAAAACAGACTGTAACCTAATATCGCTTCTATTTAGAAACACTGTCCATGACATAGAGGTATAAATCATGTGGTGTGAAGTCAGGCAGAGCCGGCAATCTGATCAACACATCCAGAGGGAGGAAGCAGGTTTCTAAGCCAGCTATCTCCAACTTTTGTAAATCCCGCTGTCCATGAGCCCCAGCCAGGTGTGCTACGTTCACCCAGACAAGAGCGACTCGAACAAGAAGAAGCCATGAATAAACTGGCAAAATCAAATTTTTCAAAGAGTGACTCAAAGAATACAATTTGTGTCTTGTTCTTAAGATTTGAAGAGGAGTAGCTGAAATTTTGTGTTTGTGAAAGACTGAAGAAAATATACAGTCAAAAAACTCCTGTAGTCTTTTTATGTACTAACATGAAGGACATGTGGCCAGGTCAGTGTGATTCTTTCTGCAGTACTGCAGTCCAGGACTTATTCTCATTAAAGTAGTGATCCTGACAGAGCTGACAGTCCATGAAACGACACTGAGCTGTGAGCATGAAACATGCTGCTCAAGGTACTAATCAGTGATAACATCTCCACCAATATTTGCAGCATTATTAGGAGGTAAACAGTTTCTGGTGTTTTTAAAATAAAATCAGACAAATTTATTCCTAATCCATCTTAATCTGTGATGTCACGGAAGAGAGTGAATGTCATGTTTCAGATCAATTTACCCGTCAGGAAGTTGGATTATTTTCCTTCTGCGATCTGTCTCTGTTGGATGAAACACGTCATATCAAGGGTTAAATACACTTTCTCCCTCCCTAAATACATTTTCTGGCATAATATTCAGTCATATTCAAACTTAAAACCTCACAAATAGCTGAAACCCACTTATGTTTTCCTTTTTGGAGAATTGAATCGACTGCTTTTCTGTGATCCTCGACTGAAAACCATACACAGTGAAGAGTAGATTTTTGTTACTGACATGAAATATGGACTACATTTGAATAGTCAAACCAGTATAAGGGGGTTTTATGAAAATTGTTTACGAAACTTGCAGAGGAAGTTAAAATGTCTGTATTTCCCTAGTTTGCATATTACTGGCAACGACAGGCCGAAAATGGTCTAATGTTTCCGTAAAGATCCTCCCAAAGGAAGGCAGACATGCAAATGGTGTTCTGACATAAAATGTAATCCTGTGGATTAAAACTGCAGTAACTTTACAAAGATATGCTTTGTCCATATTTATTAAAACTATCACATGTCGTGACAGGATGGTATGAAAGAAATCATATGTGAAAAAGATCAAGTTCCTCCACCTCCTGCCAGTGCTGCTTTTGTGGTCTGCAAAAATGCACTGAACCAGGTCAAAAACAACCAATCACACACGCCCCATAAAACGTTCAGTGTATTCAAACCATCATAAGTGTGTGACTATCATAAGGAGGAGGGTCTTAGTGCTGCCAATCAACCTCATATGGTGGAAAAACAACTTGCCATTACAGGAAATCTGTTTATCCGCTATCATCAGTGGCTATGCTAACTAGCCTTAGCATAGTTGGCAGGCTATGTAGTGGTGAACCAGAGTTAGTTTAGCAAAGAGAAAGAGGGAGAGCATGAGTGTGATTGACAGCGCTAAGATCCTCCCCCTTGCTCTGATTGGTTGCTTCTGTCACTTTGACTCTCTGCTTTCTTCAGTTCATTTACAGCTTTGCTAAATAAGCTTCTGTTTATTGATTTTTAAGAGCGTTTAGGATTGTATGTTGTAGAGTTGAAGAGTCTTTTGATGTTTTGTGAGACAAATAGTGTTCAAACATGAAACATATGTACTGAAAGCAAAAGGACGCAGGGCAAGTTAATTTCCTTGATGTCAGTAAAGAAGTAGTTTCCTCTTCTTATATTAAGCCAGTGTTTCTCAATTATTTTCCATCATGCCCCCCTGAGGGATCATGATTTTTTTCACGCCCTCCCCAGAGCCCTTCCCTCCTCAGAATTGAAATACTATTGCGAATTTGATCATATTAAATAATTTATCTGTACCAACTACTGGCTCTAACATTGTATGACCTTATTATCAAAACCGCTGTTTTATTGTTCTAAGTCTCAACATAATTTCCGAAATCAGTTTATTAAGCCAATCAGTAAAATTGAATCAAGACTACTCAGTTTGAAGGAGAAAAAGTGTAAATGATTCACTGGGATTTTTAGACTTAATACAGTAACACTTTTTAGAACTGTAAGCATTTGTTACTTCAGCTTCTTCAGTTTAGTTTTTCACAAGATAAATAGTTTTTTTAACATTTATTGTGGAAACAATTGCAGCAATCTTGCTTATATTTCAGCTTGTTAGGGGGAGGATGCTGGTTGGTGAGTGTGCTAGAGTTCTCAAACACTCGCATCATCATTCCAAAGATGAAGGAAAACTCTGTGATGTCACAGCTGGAGTCATGCTTGTGGTATCATCAGCACTGTATGGAAAAAATGTGAGTCACAAAAAACCCCAAGCGGTTCTAGATCTGAACCGTACAGTATTCTGGGAGATGTAGGCGCAGGAGAGGCTTTAGCAACTCCACCTCATACTCTCTTTGGTTACCTAGCATCTTAGTCATTCTAAGGCAATTCTGGATCCAGAACCACACAGCATTCTGGGAGATGTAGGCAGAGGGAAGGCTTTAGCAGCTCTAGCTCTGTATCTCTTTGGTTACCTAGCAACAACCTGCTGAGTAACTTGCGCAGCAGTAGTTTCATGTTTGAAACTTTAAAGTTACTATCAGGTGATTTTAACAGGAAATCCAGGTGATGCAATACCTTTTTCAGTCGTGGAGAAAGTACTCGAAAAATGTACTTAAGTAAAAGTACAAATACACAGACAAAAATGTACTCAAGTAAAAGTAAAACTACCACATTACTTACTTAAGTAAAAATAAAAAAGTACTAGCTTTTAAAAATACTTAAGTATTAAAAGTAAAAGTACTTGCTGAATCGCTAATACAATATCATTAAGTGAACCGATGGTATTTAATTTTAATATATTAGAAATGTGCCATTTTAATGAACAATGCCACAGATAAAGCATGTTTTTATTGTGTTTACTCTGTAACATAGTCAACACCTCCACACAATAATTCAGCGCATGAGTGACAACTTTTTTTCATCGCAGATGCAACATGTCTCAGTCAGTACAGCTAGCTTTGATAGCATCACGTCCACGGAGCTTACCTTTCTTTAAGCTTTCCTTCCAAGTGACGCAAAAAGTTGGACGAAGTCTGTGAAAGCGAAGTGCTGCTGATTTTACATGTCGCCATATATTATGATTTATGCAGCGCTATTATATTACTGACGATTAGACAGACATCTTCTCCCGCTCAGAGGAAACCACTGCGCATGTCTAGGAGCTCCGCGTGCGAGTAAAGGTGGAGCCGATGGGTGACAACAGACACTAAGTCAAGTTATTGCTTGGATTTTACGGCATCATCTTAAGTCCCTGAATTTCACATTTTAACGGACAAAAAGCGCAACACGACTTGGATGTAACGAGTAACGCAACAGTTTTGTAGAAATGTAGTGAAGTAGAAAGTACAGATACTTACTACAAAATGTAGTGGAGTAAAAGTAGAAAGTATCCATTATTAAATCTACTTAAGTAAAGTACAGATACACGAAAAATGTACTTAAGAGTTTTGTTTCATTTTATTTTAGACAATTTTGTTCTTCATCTGTTTATTTATTTTCTCCTCACTAATAGATTATTACATTTATTTGTTTCCTCCACAGAACAGCTGGAACCAGCATTTCAAAGATCGTAGTATGGATATATGATACATATTTGCTAAATAAGCTTTTTTTTTTAGTAAAAGCTCTTAGGATTCTATGCTATTGAGACGAAGAGTCTTCTTATGTGCTGTGAAAGGAAAAGTGTACAACAAAATAAAACGTGTACTGGAAGTAAAAGGATTCAGGGAAAATTAATTTCCTTGATGTCAACCAGGAAGTTGTTTTTTCTTCTTGTAATAAAGGTAGATGCTGCTACACCAGGTTTTCTAAAGATCTTCAACAATGGTTGTAAATTTATATTCTACTTCCTGTTTTATTGTGTTGATTGCAATCTAAAGCATTTTTTGCTCTATATGAATTATGGTTTCAACCTATATTTCAAAAATTTACGAAGCTAAACAGCTAAAAAAACAGAAACAGAAACTTTCCGTAAGAAGGACAGGAATAAAAAAAAATACATCCAAACTATTTGGAATATTTCTGAGTTATTATCACGGGGTAATAAGTCATCTGACAGTTTGGATTGTGTCTCTTTTGAGTTGACAGTCTGAATGGTTAAAGGGATGTTTTCATGTGCAGTTCTATCTCAGACTTACACAAACAGACATAAACATGCAGTGAATAAATCGATTTTCAATTCCACACAGCATTCCATCATGCCCACTTTTGATGGACCTCACCATTGTAGAGGTCTGAACAACCACTAGATGGTGCTAAAAAACCTACATGTCCCATCAACAGTCCCCTTTTACTGTTTCAGAACAAGATGGCAGCTTCATCCAGAGGCAAAAGTTTCATAAACGTCAGCTTAACATAGTATTATGGCTAAAAATAAAATTCTGTCTTGACTAAACATGAGAGTCAGTGGTTTTCAATTCACCTGAACCTAATTTCTAACATGGATCTACTCAATTATTTGGTAGGTAAAATCAATCATACATCCATAGTAAGATGGTTTCATTTACAGCGACAGGAATATTAATGAATGAAATCCAACCTACATTTATATTATTATCGACACAAAGTAAAGTTATAAAGGTTCTTTATTCTTTGTCAAACAGAAGAAAGATATTTCGTAAAAAGCTAAACAAAACCCCCAAAATAAAACGCCCCATAAAATGTTCAGTGTATTCAAACCATCACACTGTAAGTGTGTGTGAATATTTATTTCACACACGTAAAAAAGCAATACTTATTTACATCCTCTAAAACATATTTTTGAAGTTTGGCCTATTTTTGCATACTAAAAGACAAAAAAATCCAGTATTTATTTATTTATTTGGGAAATACGTTTCTTGTGCTATTCAAACTTCATATCAAATCTATTATTCATATACATCTGCAGTGCTTTTTTTTAACTAAAGCCAACAATCAAATTCTGTTTTTGTGTTTTTCTTTATTTTAAACTATTAACACACTATTTTGTCGGAGTAAATTGTGAGTAACTGCCACAAATTAAACCTTCCATGTCTTCTACAAAAATGTGTGAAACCATCGAACCTGCAGTATGCACATTTTATTTAAAAAAATATGAATGTATGTATGTATAATGTATGTATATATTCTGTCTTGCATATATATATGCTTTTTCTTTACTATGACATGAGACAGCATAATGTGAGATGAATATTCTGTATAAAAAAACAAAAAACAACAACAACAACTCAAAACAACCAATCAAAGCCCGGAGGAGAGTCTTATTGATGTCAATCATTCATTCATGTGTACGTGCTGCCCCACATCTTATGTGTCAAAGGGTTTAGAATTTTAAATGTAATGTAGGCCAAATCCAAAGGCTGAGTTCAAACCTTGGAACAAAAAAAATTAAACTTCTCACTGTCATGTTTCTTCCTCCACAGATGTTCTCCTCCCGTCTCCATGGCTCCAGACATGTCACAGTCGTCCATCGGTTCACCTGAGGCCCAGTTCTTATATCTGACCACCTCATCACTGACCCAGAACCAGAAATCCAGAGTGCAGGTGTAACGCAGACCCATCCAGACATAATCAGTCGATGCCTTCCTGACTTTCTCCTGGATCCATCTCTGATCATCCATGTTGGTGATGGTGACCAGGTCATGGTGGTGACCTCTGCAGTAGTACAAGGCGTCCTCCCAGGTTTTATTTTCTTTGATCAGGGTCACTTCATCTAAACAAAGAAGCAACAAACGCACTAAATTATTCAAATCATTTCTCAAAACCTGAGCAACATGACCTAAATGTTTGTGGTAAAAGTGTCATTGGGAGGATTTTTTAAATATATTTCATATATGAAAAAAATGATAAACATTAAAATCAGGCTTTTTCTTTTCTACCTAGAACTTTATTGACAACATATCTTTAAGATTAAAAGCTCACCATCATAACAGATGAAGGGTTTTCTTTCAGCACAGTTGTCATTCTTCCATCTGCCTCCATCATCAGTCATGGCACATTGATCACTGATGGATTCTGGATTGTTAAAGTCTTTATTCCAGTGTCTGAAAGAGAAACTGCTTCCATCTGACCACCTCCAGGTGTCTCTGAACAGACCAATGTATGGTTGATCATTGGAGTTCATCAATTTCTTCACTTCTTCATCCTGTAGTTGTTTCGTTCCACTGATCAGGTCTGTGTGTTTATCTCTGCAGTAACTCTGAGCTTCCTGCCAGGTCTTCTCCTCTTTAATCAAGTGGTATTTAGGGTTTCTATCATTTTCTGTGACATGAACAGACAAATGTTAATCTCCATTTATATTTTTCTTTAAGTTAAACATTAAATTAGGTTCACTGGGAGATGAATTAAGTGAATTTAATATTTTTATTCATACGGGGGGATTCCCTAGCAAGATCCCTGTGTAACGTTTCGTTAAATACTTTAGGTAGGGTTAAAGTATTTAAATACTCACCATCATAGCAGAGAAAATATTTTTTATTCTTGCATCTTTGGTCTATCCAATTGAGATTTTGACTGAGAATCACACAGTTCTTATATTCATCATTTGGTTCTCCTTCATTCCACTTGGTCTCACTTTCATTGAACTCCACTCCAGGCAGAGACCAGTACCATGTTCTGGTACCATGTGTTTGATCGTACAGACCAATCCAAGCTTCCTTCTTATCTCCAGCTGAGATGTTGATGAGTCTCTCCATGTCCTTCATGTTAGTCACTGTGACCAGGTCAGCGTGATTCTTTCTGCAGTACCGCTGAGCTTCAGTCCAGTTCTTATTCTGTTTAATATAGAGATACTCAAAGAGCTGACAGTCCATGAAGGAACACTGACCTATAAACATAAACCATGTCCGTATTAGATTTTCATCAACACAAAACATGGGCTACAACTTGTAATAAAATATAACTGTTTTCATTAAAGTTTCTGTGTGATAACTCAGAGGTAACTCTATTTCCTCATAGTCTAGTTGTGTTTCAGATCAACTTACCCATCAGGAAGAGCAGAATCAGACTCCACTGCATCTTTGCTGTCAGATGAATTATTTTCCTCCAGCAGTTTGTCTCTGTTGGATGAAGAACATTTAAACAGTGAAAAGCTGCAGCTCTCCCTCCACTGGACAGAGAAACAATGAGAGCAGAGAGACCAAGATGGACAGAGAGACAGAAAGGTCGAAAAATATTGCACAATGTCTTCTGAACTAAAAAAATGCTGCCATGTTAAAAAAAGAATTAAGACTTGGCTAGACAAGACTGACAGGCTTTAAACTTACATCTCTTTCCTTTTTCCCCTCAGGGAATGTGTTGCTCTTCTCTTGATGCTCTGCTGCTGAAAACTGTCCCAGCTAAACTGTTGGTCTCTAAACAGCAGCTGAATTTGAACATTTTGTTATTTAAATATTCAAAACAGGGAAGAAACATTTTTTCACAAGGAAACCCTCAAAAAGCCAAAAAGAGGAGGAAGAAAAAAAATTAATAAGTTTAGCCATCCTCCATAGCGTGCCAACATTAACAGGCAAACTGTGACAGCCTTATTCAGCATCGCGTGCTGCATGGATTATAACATTGCTGCGTGTAGCTTATACCTTACAGTTATTATTTGCCTTTCTAATTAAATTTGTGACAGACGGCTCACAGAGCAAACTGATCAAAGTGTGAGAAAAGCAGCTCCAGTGTGAAAGCTGCTCTTTGTTCACCAGCTTTGAAGCTCATATCGGGTGATTTTAACAGGAAATCCAGAGAAATGAGACACGACACCTTTTTTTTAAAAATCCAGGTTTCATACAACAAATTTTGTTTCATTTCAGTTTAACCCACTTTTTAATTCATCTGCTAACATTACGTAGTTATTTTTTTTCCTCATTGATAGATGAATACAATTATTCTGTTTGTTAAATATGAATGTGTTTTTTGTTTGGCACCAGTTTCTCAAAGATGATAGTGGATTTATGATACATCTTTGCTAAATAAGCTTTTGTTTACTGATAAAGTTACGATTCTGTGTTGTATCAGGAGACCTGGAGGGTCTGCTGTGGTCACATGGAGGGGCGTGGTCACATGGAGGGGCGTGGTCACATGGAGGGGCGTGGTCACCAGGTGTCGGTAAAAGTCTGGTGCTGTTCGGGATCTCAGGATCCTCTGCGGGACCCTGAAGTCCCCTGGGACCGCACTATTAACAGTTCCCAGAGTCCGAACTCACACTTTTGGTGAGGCTTCTTTACAATATTGTGGCCTCCGTTTGTGGAACGGTCTGCCAGAGAACCTAAGGGCTGCAGAAAACGTTGCTGTCTTTAAGAGCAGCTCAAGACTCGACTTTTAACTGTATTTACTGAATTGAATCACTACTTAGTCTGAGCATTTTCTATGCAGTGGTGTGTTTTTACATGTGGGGTTTGGGGTGGGGTAATTGCTTGTATTGATATGTACAGAAATTTGAGCTGCTTTTAGTGTGAAGGATGCTTTATAAATAAATAGAGGCACCAATGAGGGTATGGCACCAAAACCATTTGATTGACAGCTGACCAAATTAATTAGCTAGTCATTTATGTCACTGGTAACTCCAAACAACATTTAGCTGCAGACCGGAGGACTTTAATTATGAGTTTAATCAGCAGCATCGGTAGGAACACGTGCGACAAGTTGAGCAGGAGAATGACCGTGAATTAGCAGCACTGCTAGCAGCTAGCCGCTCTGAAATACGGACAGTGATAAAGACAGAAACAGTGCAGCTGTGATCAGCGTTCTGACAGAGCTGCAGTTTTGGACACGCAGTGTGAAACATCAAAACTACATAGTATTAACTTGTGATATTAATTTAACTTTTCCTTTGGACTAAATAAATAAATAAGGATCACGTCTGGTTATTGGTTTACATCTTTTGACTGCATTACCTAAATCTAAAAGGTTGCATATTTCAAAAAAATAAAGTGTTAGAATGCAATTATAATGAAATAATCAGCTGATTTCAGCCTTTATCATGTTTGGGCCAGCAATGAGTTCCTATAGGACAAAATGAAATATCTGAGTTTATTTGAGGCCATCAGAATCACAACCTTGAGGTTCTCCTTTGTTTAGTGTTGCTGCAAAAATCAGCTCAGAGTTGACCTCAGCTGCAGCACGCTCATTTACCGCCCAAAGTAATGAGGAACAGAGCGGATAATGGAAAAGCTCACTACCTAGACTACAACCGAACCGCACGTTAACCAGTTAGTTTACGACATGCCAGTGGAAAAGCACCTTTAGCAGGCTAGCATATGCACAATGCATAAAAATCTGCGAAGCAGCGATACCGTGAAAAGTGAACCGCGTTACAGCGAGGGTTCACTGTATATGACATAATTTATAAAAAGCAACTGAGTAATTTGTAGAATGGCTGTATATTTGAGTTTTTCTGGGTGAATCTGGGACGTCATTCTCATGCTTGGCCTCATAATGCCTCAGCATTGAAAAGGTGGATTTATTTAAAAAAGACAGTTTAGTTAAACATATGCGGCACTTAGCCTGCAGAACATAATATAAAAGTAAACTAAAAGTCAGTTTCAGCTGAATTTGGGTTCAGATAGATTAAGTAGAAACTGACAAGAAACGACAAAAATGAAAACAAATTTATTTTCCAGTATAAGATCAAAATGGTCCCACACTGAGGAAACATTTCCTTTGAAGCTGCTCCATAGATGACAATGTAAAAAATCAAGAATTTGTTTGGCAAATGCTTTTGACAGATTCGCTTACTTATAAACACAGTTTGGCATCCAGTGTCATTTCGAAACAGTTCCTGTATTGGTCACGTGACTTGCTGAAACCAATACGCGCACCGACACGGTCCGTGGGCTTGATGCATGCCCCGGCGCGTCGGTGTTGCTGGACCCATCACTATGTATTACTATTCATGTATTTTACCGAATTCAAAGTACCGGCCATTTTTTTCAAGTCAAACTGAACTGGGCGCGTGAAAGCTAACCGTTCATGGCGTCATGCTACTTATGTCTAAATCCTGCTTTTTAAAAATATCAAGCTGCAGTTGTCTTATTTGATAACATGATTTGATGTCCCGTTTGTTAACATAAAACCAGGTGGCCATTTAACTTCGGTAAATATACTTTCAATGTCAAGTTTGGGGTTTTAGAATATGGGAAATGTCGCGGGTGCGGAGTATGGTGGGGTCGAACCACGAATGAACGTAAACTTGGGGGGACCGGGAGAGACGGACGAACGTAATGTGGGGGCGGAGGGAAACCGTTAGACCAGGGAACGACGGTAAGACTGGGGTGGCGACGGCTCGTGTTTCAGTCAGCGTTAAATTTGTTGCATGTTCGGTTCTCTAATCAGGCATGTTGAGATTAGGTTATGTTGATAAACTGTTACAATGGGTCAGAAGCTTCTTGTCTCATATAAATTGTAAGTTAGTGGATTGTACATACAGATAGTTAATTTTCATATGTCTGAAATAGGAACAAACATCACTGAGAGTAAATAAAAGTGACGTTTGCAAAAAAAAAAATATTCTAATTGGGAGTTTTTACTGAAATGCCTACTTGCAAACTCATTATTGGTTATTGTAGCTTAGCTTAAAACTATATAAATAGTACTGTTCTAAATTTGTTGTCGGAACAAATTATTTCATTTTATTATAAAAATTAAAAATAAAAAAAAACTAATTGATTTAATTACTGTAAGACTTGCATGTTTTGGTGTTTATATTTCTTTCTCCTTATATGGTTATTTTGTTTCCTCTCCTCAACAGCTGCATCCAGACACTCCTGAACTTTTCCTGGAAAGCAACTATCCATCCATCCATCCATTTTCTTTCACCCTTGTCCCTCAGTGGGGTCGGGAGGTGCTTGTGCCCATCTCCAGCTAGAATTCCGGGCGAGAGGCAGGGTCACCCTGGACAGGTTGCCAGTCTGTCGCAGGGCAACACAGAGACACATAGGGCACACACACACTCACACCTAGGAACAATTTGGAGAGGCCAATTAACCTAACAGTCATGTTTTTGGACTGTGGGAGGAAACCGGAGTACCCGGAGAAAACCCACGCATGCACAGGGAGAACATGCAAACTCCATGCAGAAAGACCGGGCCGGGAATCGAACCCAGAACCTTCTTGCTGCAAGGCAACAGCTCTACCAACTGCGCCACTGTGCAGCCGGAAAGCAACTAGGCATCTTTAAAATAGGTGTGTACATTTGTTTTTGTTTTACTCAACCTGTTAAACCTTTAGTTTAAATTAAGAAGTAGGTGTTTTCTACAATAACATAGGCATAATGTTTTGTTAAGTGTCTTTCTAATAATATCTAATGCAGCACTATGTAAGTTATGATACATTTTTTTTACATATATGTTGAAACTGTCACTGTGGTGCTGCTCATCCCACTTCTCCCTGATCTCTTGCATTTGGCTACGCTGCAGCTAACGGAACCTCTCATGAATGTTAAGGCTAGTTAGCATGGACACCGATGACAGTGGATAAACGGTTTTCCTGTAATGTTAAGTTGATTGACAGCATGAAGAGGTTGATTGACAGCGCTAAGACTATCCTCCTGTCTCTGATTGGTTGGTTTTGGTTGGGAGTGATGGATTTCTTCAGATGGAAATAGTAGCTCAGGGGAAGTGGAGTTTTTATTTTCGCGAAGTATACATCTCGTGACATAAAATCATGACATGGTGACTTTCTTTTAACAAATATGCAAAAATCAGTGTATGTTTTTATTTTCTAAAGAAAATATTTGTGTATTGTGTATGTTAGGGGTGCACCAATAAATCTTCCCCAAATCCTTAATTTTGACGATTGGTGATCCGCCAATACATGTGAAAGTGATTTCATCCACTGATCTTATCTACCTCAGCAAAGATCTAAAAATCAACCGCTTTCCTCTCCTGTTAGAGACGTTTGACTGATAGACCAGCCTACCAGCTCATGTCTCCATGTTTGCAGTTATCAATAGTCACCCCACTGTTACCAACCCACTGACGTTTTCTGCATTTAGCAATATTCAGACAAGACGATCAGTATCGGCCAAAATCAGAATTGACAAGTCAGATTTTTAAAGATTGGCCAGAAATCTGCAATTGACACACTCCTAGTGTAGATTTTTTTATCAAAATTACTCAATGTTGTTGTTTGTGAAAGAGGTATAAGCAATTGGTGAGACGCTGATGAGCAAGGTGATGTGCTGCTGTAATGTAATTTAGAAGCGTTTTGTAAAAAGTATGTTTATAACATGAAGTGTTTCTGTGTTAAACTTGAGTATCCATTCTCTTTGTTTATAGATTTTCTGGGCTCAAACCCTGAATGAGGTCGACTCACACGATGCAGACGAAGGTGAAGAAGCAGCTTTGCATTCCAACCAGATGGTTCAAGTCCCTTAATGAACTGAATGACTGGGAATCCATGGAAAATATGAGCCTTTTGAAGTTTAAACATGATGGATCATCTCATCAAACCTGGTGCACCAAGAACCTTTGCGAAGCACAAGAACTGGTCAGACAACATTTCAAGCTCTTGGTAACTGGACCTAAGAGTTGGATTAACCTTTTTTTTGCAGAACATAAACATAAAATGGACTGTTTTGTTTTATGTTCACAGCGACTAGAGGTAATGAGAGCACACACTCATGAATCCAGTGTCTTCCACTGTCGTTGGCATTAGGCTGGCTTTATGTAGCATTTGATTTTTAACTAAATATTTATACCTGTATTTCATTTATTTTGAAGCATGTTGGTCCTGTTTACAGCTATGATTTTCATGTTCCAAAGCAATTTTTTGTATGTTCCATCTTATAGTAATTAACAAAACTGTTTGACTACAAAGACTAGTCAAGATTGCTTTACATTTAATTTATACGTTGAAATTTGTATAGTAAAATGCAATAAATTAGTTGTGATGTGCAGAAGATAAACATTAGCAAGCTCAAGAATATGTTTAACTCTTAATATATTATAGCAAAGGTTAGTTATAAATACTAGATGACGTCAATTTATGGTCTTAAATTGCTAAATAAAGTCTGCAAATTGATTGTAGAATGGTTTCATTTTTACATCACTTTGCATGATGAGCTACTTTCAATGTAAGTGTTTTGTGTTCAACAACTACATTTACTTAGAATTTAGTTTTGTTTCAATTTAGTTTTGTTTCAAAATTATGTTAAGAATATCCATCCATCTTCCTGCACCCTTGTCCCTCAGTGGGGTCGGGAGGGTTGCTAGTGCCCATCTCCAGCTAACGTTCCGGGCGAGAGGCGGGGTACACCCTGAACAGGTTGCCAGTCTGTCGCAGGGCAACACAGAGACACACAGGACAAACAACCATGCACACACACACTCACACCTAGGGGCAATTTGGAAATGCCAATTAACCTGACAGTCATGTTTTTGGACTGTGGGAGGAAACCGGAGTACCCGGAGAAAACCCACGCATACACAGGGAGAACATGCAAACTCCATGCAGAAAGACCGTCTGTCCAGCCCCCCCCAGCACTCAACAGTACGCTAGACTGGCCCCACCCTCTTCGACCCCTCACACTTCTAGTGGTACACTAGACCCCTCAATGTCTCTCCTTCGCTCCCTCCTTCTTTGCTTCCCTCACCCCCCACCCCTCTAACGATACGTCAGCCCCCCATCTTCTCTCCTTCTTCTTCGAACCCCTTCTAATTATACTCTAGCCCCCAGTCCGCAGATTAACGTCTCTCCTTCGCCCTCTCCTTCTACAGCCAGACCTCCTCCCCCTTCTTGCAATACTCCGTCCGGCCCCCCCAGCACTCAATGGTACACTAGCCCCCCTCAATGTCTCTCCTTCGCCCCCCTCCTTTTTCACTTCCCCCACCCGTCACCCCTCTAACGATATGTCAGCCCCCCACCTTCTCTCCTTCTTCTTCGAACCCCTTCGAACGTACTCTAGCTCCCCAGTCCGCCACCGTTCCCTCAGCCCCCCATTCTAACTCTTCGGTACACTCTTCCCACCTTGTTCTGACTGTAACAGCAGATGACTAAAGGTTTCCAGTTTTCTCAGATTGAAAACTTGTAAGCACTCTTAAGGCCATAATCATCCACACCCTCAAGTTGTGAAGTTCTGCTGAAGAAACGCATCCAGTTTTGACACTTCTGACAGGCGGGTCCAGACTCGGAGGCGTGTCCAGACTTGGAGGCGGGTCCTGTTTTGGAGGCGGGTCCTGTCTCGGAGGCGGGTCCTCACTCGGAAGCGGGTCCCGTCTGGGAGGCGGGTCCGGTCTCGGAGGCGGGTCCAGACTCGGAGGCGTGTCCAGACTTGGACGCGGGTCCTGTCTCTGAGGCGGGTCCAGAATCTGAGGCGGGTCCAGAATCTGAGGCAGGTCCAGACTCTGAGGCGGGTCCTGTCTCAGAGGCGGGTCCTGTCTCGGAGGTGGGTCCACACTCGGAGGTGGGTCCCATCTCGGAGGCGGCTCCCATCTCCGAGGCGGGTCCCGTCTCAGAGGAGGGTCCCGTCTCAGAGGAGGGTCCACACTCGGAGGCGGGTCCACACTCGGAGGCGGGTCCAGTCTCGGAGGCGGGTCCTTTCTCGGAGGCGGGTCCTGTCTCAGAGGCGGGTCCTTTCTCGGAGGCGGGTCCTGTCTCAGTGGCGGGTCCTGTCTCAGAGGCGGATCCAGACTCGGAGGCCGGTCCTGTCTTGGAGGCGGGTCCTTTCTCGGAGGCCGGTCCTGTCTCGGAGGCGGATCCAGACTCGGGTCCTGTCTCAGAGGCGGGTCCTGTCTCGGAGGCGGGTGCTGTCTCGGAGGCGGATCTTTTCTCAGAGGCGGGTCCTGTCTCGGAGGCGGGTCCTTTCTCGGAGGCCGGTCCTGTCTCGGAGGCGGGTCCTGTCTCGGAGACGGATCCAGACTCGGAGACGGGTTCTGTCTCGGAGGTGGGTCCTGTCTCGGAGGCGGGTCCTGTCTCGGAGGCGGGTCCTTTCTCGGAGGCGGGTCCTGTCTCGGAGGCGGGTCCTGTCTCGGAGGCGGATCCAGACTCGGAGGCGGGTCCAGACTCAGAGCTGGGTCCTATCTTGGAGCCGGGTCCTGTCTTGGAGGCGGTTCCTGACTCGGAGCCCGGCCCTAACTCCTCCGAGTCAGTACCGACCTCTGAGCAAACCAAACTTTGAGGCCCAACTAAGCGTGGACTAAACACAGCGTTCGGTCCACTCTTGGTGGGTTCTTGCCTCTCTTCTTCCTCTGAAGCGTCTCCACAACACGCAGCCTTTTTGATGTGCCCCCATGCCTTTTGCAGAACGGTGTCTCGGAGAATGATTTTCCGCGGTCGTGCCAGGGTTCTTCTGAAGCATTGGACAACCTTATAAATAACGATTGGGTTGTCGCTTTTGATCAACTTGAAGAGCAGTTCTCTAACTGCATCTTCATTGCCCCAGAGAAGTTGCAAGATGTCTCTGCAGATTTTTTTTTCCATTTTCTCAAAAAAGACGAAATCTATGTCCTTTACTTCTTTCCAGATTTTTGGAGCAAGCTTTCTCTGGACAGGTTCGGTGTGCTTCCTTTTGTAATGCCCATAGGTAGATCTGTAACTGGACTTATAAATCATTCTCCAAAGAATATTTTCCACCATAACTCTCCGTTCGTCTTCGGTTCCTCGTCTGAAACCCATCCTGTTTGCGTCCCTCAAAAACTGTTCAGGGTCCATGGCTGCCTGAGTATAATCCTCACTCAGGCAGTTTTCATCTGCGTACAAGTCTTCAGTAGGAAAAAATGTCTTTCTGAACTTTCTTTTTGTAGACGCTAACATTTTCTCTTTAGGAACAGGATTCTCCAGGTGCTTTTTGAATTTCTCCACAATTACTTGGTGTCCTTCTGGGTAATCAAGGAGTGCGATTAAATGCAGTTCACTGGCAAAGTGGAATGCATCTCTCGCAATACTCTGGAAAATCCTTTCTCCTAGCTCCTCTGACACCTCGGAGAGTACGTCCACGTTTAATTCTCCAGTTTTTCTCAAAAGCAAGATCAAAATTTTGCTGTGTTGTTCCTGAAAGATTTGTCTGACAAGATGCAGAGTTGGTCCATCTGCAGCCTTTTCAATCACTTCCCACAGAAGTTCACTGAGAAAGTTTCTCTTCTTGTAATTTGGGCTTCTTTGACCAGGGTGAACTTTGTTGGACAATGTTTTTTTCACTTTTGTCCAAAAAGAGACCTTAGGCCTTACATCCATTTCTCTCTGTGGGCTTTCGTCGTTCATCTTTATGGAGCTGAGCTAAAACGTCCAAATGAATCTTGTGCTGACTGACTTAACTGATTTGTGTTAACTGATCAGAGAATTAACTGATCAGTTGGTGATGTCATGGCCTCTATGACATCACAAAGTCAACCTTGGAAGGCTCTCATGACACAGACATCATTTGAAGTCATGCTGATGACATCATTGTCAGCAGCATGGCAACTGTTGCTAGGGCTAATAAAAGCACACAGTGAGCATGCACTATAAAAAAAATAGAATCTGTGGGCACTAAATGCATTATTCTCTCAAGTCTGAACTGGCAGTAATTTGCGCAGCACAACAGGACGGTCAGGGAACCATTGGCCCCTCCACTTTACCGCCCTACCCATTTTTATTTGGGTTCCCTCTCCTAACAGGCGTAGGGCAAAGTGTCAATGGAACCGCTATATGACCTGGTTGTTTTCTATATTAAAAATGTAACATATAAAAGCTGTTAAATTACGGGAAAAAATCTGTTAAATTACGGGAAAAATTCTGCTGGAAATTCCGTAAAAAACAGAAAATGTACTGGCAGAAAATTACCAGTACATTTTCCTGTTTTTTTACGGATTTTTTTTTACTGTGTAAGCATAATGGTTAGGTTTTTAACGAGGCTCCCTAAGTGTAAGGCAGAAGAAGAAGCATCGCAATATATGCTAACAAACCAGCTTTCTTCAAAGCCAAAGAGTAGAAAATATGACAAAGCATATCTTTCCTTTGGCTTCACCTGTACAACGGTGGGTAATGAGGAGAGACCACAGTGTGTTGTCTGTCTTAAAGTGCTAGCTTGTGACAATCTGAAGCCCAACAAGCTAAGACGCCACTTGGAGACGGTACATCCAGAGCACAAAGACAAGTCAGTTGACTTTTTCAGACAAAAACTCACAAACTGCTGTGCTCAGCAATCTCTCTTTACGAAAGCTGCATTCGTGTTGACAAATGCTCAGCTCACTTCATATAAAGTTGCCTACCGAGTTGCACAGTGTAAAAAGCCCCACACGGTTGCAGAGGAACTAATTCTTCCCTGCGCTATGCACATGGTTTCAACGATGACTCAGCAGCCATGGAGCTGTTGATGTTTTGCCCCATTTTGCACAGAGGCTTTTTGTTGCAACCTGAAATGTGAAATAAACTTCAGTGGAGTTTGAAAACAAACTATGTGTGTAGGTTTATGTCTGGTTGAACGATGTGTGTGCCCAGTTGATTTTTTTTTCTTTTTTGGGGGGTGGGAGGGGTTTATTGTAATCCATAGGGGGCCAGAAGAAAATCTTTGGGAACCACTGGGTTAGCCTGTTACAGTACATCTGCTCTGCTTCAGGAATGATTTAATTTGAACAGCAATGTTAAACTCTGTTAATCTAAAATAAGAAACATAATGTGATAAAGCTCTACAAACTTTGAGGATTTTTGCTCTTTTCAGTCCCATATGATTCCTGCTAAGTTCTCAACTGGACAGATATTCATGAGACTCTGCTTGCAGAATCTGTTAATGAAATCATACCGAGGCTGTACCTTCTGTTTAACCTGACTGTGCTGCCATCTGCTGACCAAACCTTACTTCTGCCATTTCTCTAATATCAAATGAGTAAAATATTTTCAATTTTAACTGCTGCTGGAAGACTGTCACACATTTAAGTCCAGGCTGTTACGGTAAAACCTAAAAAGATGTAAGTTTAAGGAATATTCAAAGTGTATTAACATGTTTTTTTTTCTACACACTGGAAGTAATATAAACATCTTGGATGTCGCCCAGCCAAAGTTCCAACTTTAATATGGTAGGAGACTTAAAAATAACCAAAGATAAATCATTAAGACACTAGTAAAAACATTAACAATGCTGGTCAGCAATTATTAGAAAGTTCAGATTGATGTATTTAAAATAAAGATTGTTCCATTGATTTCTGGGAAGCATGTCAATAATTTATGACAAGCATTTAAAAAAGTCAAACTTTATTGGTAGTGCACTTTCACACAGTCAGATGTAATACAAACAGCAAAATCAGGCCTTTAACTGCTAGACACACAATAACATGATTAAAGTAAACAACTCAGGAAAACAAGTCATTATCTATGATAAAAGAATTAGGAATTAAAAGTAATAGAAATCAATCAATGAAGATGAGGAACAGTGAGAACATGATGGAGTAGATTAGCAAGTAAACACCAGATATTTATGGTGTATAAAACAGATTCATGTAGCTTATATTCACACACCAGAATATAAAAGTAGATAACATTGGTATAAATCCCATAACAGCATAAGAGATAATATATAGCACAGTGGCATCTCGTATAACCACTAGAAAACCAAACACCACGTCAAGCTTTTTGTAAATAGATCAACACCATTGACAAAAAGAGTCATTTCTCAATTGGGAAGTAAAATTAATTAAACCAACATCTAATATGAATCACACACATAAGAATAAATTAAAAACAAAAGAAAAGAGTAGATTTTACTTTTTAGAACAGATGAAATTCAGCATCTCATCATCATTTCTTTTGAACCACTGATGTCCTCCTCCCGTCTCCATGGCTCCAGACATGTCACAGTCGTCCATCGGTTCACCTTTGGCCCAGTTCTTATATCTGACCACCTCATCACTGACCCAGAACCAGAAATCCAGAGTGCAGGCGTAGTGCAGACCCATCCAGACATAATCAGTCGATGCGTTCTTGATTTTCTCCTGGATCCATCTCTGATCATCCATGTTGGTGATGGTGACCAGGTCATGGTAGTGATCTCTGCAGTAGTACAAGGCGTCCTCCCAGGTTTTATTTTCTTTGATCAGGGTCACTTCATCTAAACAAAGAAGCCATGAACATGAGCAAGTCTTCACAGCAAACCCAAAATGATGACACATACATCAAATGTTACAACCACGCAGATGTGACACCTATTTCAATTGATTTTCAAAACACTGAAGTCATCTCCTCAGTGTTTTCGAAATGCCTTACCGTCGTAACAGATGAAGTGTTTCTTGGCCGTACAGTCCTCATTCCTCCATCTGCCTTTATCATTAAACTTAAACATGGCACATTGTCCCCTTTTGGGTTGTTGATTGTTGAAGCCTTTGTGCCAGTGTCTGAAAGAGAAGCTGCTTCCATCAGACCACTTCCAGGCGTCTCTGAAGAGACCGAAATGTACGTGTGTTTCGTTTCCCATAGAGTTCAAAACATTTGCTGATCTTGCATCCTGTAGCTGCTTCATTCCACTGATCAGGTCTGTGTGATTCTCTCTGCAGTAAATCTGAGCTTTCTGCCAGCTCTTCTTGTCTTTAATCAAGTGGTATTTCTGGTTTCTATCAGTTTCTGTGGAGAAAAAAACACATTTTAGGCTGAGAATATTTGAGAGAAGCTGATGATTTTGTCATACTTGCTGTCAGAACTGCATTAACTAATCGGTGCCACTTTACAATACAAAGCTCCCCTTTTAGATGGATAATAAAAAATATATAGGTATGTTATCAATTCATTTGTAGCACTTTATAAATCATTTATTAGGCATTGAGAGTGAGAAGGAGACTATGCTAAACAATTATGTTGACGAATCCTTATTGTGCTTACAAGGCAGTCTGAAAAGTTTAGTTTAACAACTGTAGATAAAATCTATAGGTGAACAGAATTGGCTCACTATTTGGCAAGAAACTGGTAGATTTTTGTCTCCTTTTCACCCTAAATGAATGTATAATGAACAGCTACTAATGACTTATAAAGGGTTTAGAGAAGAATAAATAACATATCTATGAACTAATTATCAGTCATCTACAAGGGAGTGGTACCGTCGATACATCTCTCATTCAGATTGTTTTTTTTTTTTTAATTACTTAGTTTATTTTCTGGGTTTTCTTATTACTCACCATCATAGCAGAGGAAAAATTCCATGTGATGACAAGATTCATCTGCCCATGTAAAATTTTTAAACAGAAATCCACAGTTCCCAGATATTTCATTCCCATGTTTGTCAGTCGGTTCTCCTGACATCCAATTTGTCTCACTTTCATCGAACTCCACTCCAGGCATAGACCAGTACCATGTTCTGGTACCATGTGTTTGATCATACAAACCAATCCAAGCTCGGTTTTTACTACCAGGTGAGATGTTGATGAGTCTCTTCATGTCCTTCATGTTAGTCACTGTGACCAGGTCAGTGTGTTTCTCTCTGCAGTACTGCTGAGCTTCAGTCCAGGTCTTATTCTCATTAATGTAGTGAAACTGATAGAGCTGACAGTCCATGAAGTAACACTGAGCTGTAACATGAAACATGCTGGTATTAATTTAGGGTGATTTCAGCAACACACAACATAGGATAAATGTTTCAATGAAACAAGATGATTTAAGCTCCTGTGATAAAAAAAATCTAGTACAAGTCTAGTTGTGTTTCAGATCAACTTACCCATCAGGAAGAGCAGAATCAGACTCCACTGCATCTTTGCTGTCAGATGAATTATTTTCCTCCAGCAGTTTGTCTCTGTTGGATGAAGAACATTTAAACACTTCATATCAAGGTTTGACAATCTGCAACAATGCGGGCAGAACATAGAACAAGTCAAAGTCAGACAGGAAACAGAATATTTAAATATCAAGCACAGAAAGAAAGTTAAAACATGGACCTGGTTACCTTTTGTGTCTCGTCAAACCTCTGCTTGACGTTCTGATCGACGTTCCCAGCTTAAATGTCGACTTCTAATGAACACATAAGAGCGAGTCTGTGTCAACATTTGAATGTTCAAACGGGAGGATGAGTCTGTTCTTTACAAAGGCGATAATTCATGTTACAAGTTATACAATAATTGACAGAAAATGAGGACGGTGAGCTGAAGCAACTTATATAAGAAAAAAAATCATCTGAATTTTTTGTGCATCAGATTAAACAAATAAAAGTAATTGACAATACTTTACATTCATCTCAGAAAACGGCTTTTACCTCAGTTAGATATTTGCTTAAAGTATAACTGTGTGTTTACCTCATTATCACGTTTTAAGTAAATACTGAGATATTTATCCTGCTGCCTAATTTGACTGAGCTGAACTCACTGTGTTGTTGTCTGAGCTAAATTCTGACCTTTGACCTGAGGATGTTTAAAGGATGTTTTTATTAACTTAACACCTCTTTAAAATATTTTAAATTATTTGACATTACAAAGAAGTCAAATATGATTCTTTATAGATTCTTTTGAGCCTTCTCTTCATCTTCAGTGCAAAACTGAATATCCTGCTTTTATTTTGAAAGCCGGGAGCCTTAGTTTAAACATGACCACTCTGTGTTTTTTACAACTGTTGTCTCTGTCATTTGTCAGCTCTTTTTAAGAAACACTCAGCATCTGAATATGCAACATTCCAAAAGGATTTTTGATTAATTATTCTACATTTTGTGTATTTCTTACAAATAAACGACTCAAAAATCACATTTTTGTGGCTATTTATGCAAAATTTTGTGAATTGTAATTTTTACCAATTTCTATTTGGGCACTTAGAACATATTTAAGTTAGTTTAGAGCCAAAACCTGTAATTAATTTTGTATTTGGAATTGTTTAGATTACTTTGGCAATTGTTAGACCCTCCCATTAATTTGAGTAATTAAGAACACACCGGGTGCTTGGTGGAGGTCTATTGTTTGGCAAATGTCTGGTGTGTTGACAGGAGGTTTTTGTAAATGATTTTTTGTCCCCTTTTTGAACTTAAAACATCAAATTAAGATTATTTTCGTTTTCAACTAAGCTGTAGGACATTTTTAGTAATTACTTTGTTGCTATTTTTACAAGAAATAAAGCATATATATTTTTCAAAACAATCAAGTTGGAAGTGCGTGCAAATCAAACCACCTGTTACCACCCACGGCCCTTGTTGGAATCTTTGGTTTTGGAACACGTACGACCGCTACACCCATAATCACAGGGCCCCGTCTATGTGGCTAGCCCTGATCTCCAGGTTTGTGTGCATTAAAACTGGTGCAAATGGGATTCTATCAACCAGGATTGTGTCTGCAAAAAGGGAAGTACAGCAGGCATTTTGCATGTCTGCCTTCGTGATGATGCAAAACACTGTGAAAAGGATACGCAAATGTACTTACGCAATGTGAAATATTATGTCATGGGGAAATTTGTGTAACCCTCCTGACCCAACTAAAGGACAAGGGTGTACAGAAAATGGATGGATGGATGAATGGAAATTTGTGTCTTTTCCTGGTCCTCCCTCTCTTTTCTTTTTGTATTTTTACCCTGCTATTCTGGGTAAGGTTGGTGTTAGGAATAGACAAGTAATGGTTGGGGTTAGTGAAAATGTCTGCATTAGGCATAAATGTAGTTATTAAATGAATGGAAGTCATTACAAAGTCCTGAGTTTTCATAGAAATACAAGGATGTGTGTGTGTGTGTGCGTGTGTGTGTGTGTGTGTGTGTGTGTGTGTGTGTGTGTGTGTGTGTGTGTGTGTGTGTGTGTGTGTGTGTGCGTGTGTGTGTGCGTGTGTGTGTGTGTGTGTCTTTGGTGTTAGAGGTGGTTTTGTTTTTCAAACAATAATCCTGTAGAGACAAACCAACCAGAAGAAGTACAGCTCACCAGAAATGTAAGTTATGGTTTTATTAAAGGATACAAATCTACAAATATCTCACACTTGAAAGTGGGAAAGACAGATCTGGTGAATTTGGAAATATTTAATAATAAAATTGAATGAAGGGTTGTCCTAACAGTATTGGTGTAAGGGTGTGGACACTAATGCAGCAAAATAACTGGACTCCTTCCATCCCATCTCCTCCTTCCCAACATCTTTCTGTTAAATTGTACAGAAAAAAATGTCTGTCAACATGGAAAAGTTTTCAAGTGATTTATTAAGATCTTATTGTTTTAAATCACAATAACATTTGATCAAAGTTGAGTAGACGGTAACAGTCACAAAATATTGTAAAGACAACAACATATATGTACATGTAAGACAAGAAAAAATCTTAACAATTCACTTTAAAAAAGACATTTCAAGAAAAAATGATGTTCCTTTTTAAGCAAATATATATATATGTGTATATATATATAATCTAAAATTCTACTTAACAGATCACTGGTTGGCAAAATTAAAATGTGGTTTTGTGAAATTAATTAAACCCACAACTGAAAACAAAGTGAAAAAAGTTGCTAATAAAAAGAAGAGGAAGAATTATTAATTAGTACAGATGAAGTTAAATCTCTCACTGCCGTTTCTTTGGAACAACTGATACTCTCCTCTTGCTTGCATGACTCCAAACATGTTACAGTCATTTTGTCCATTCCAGGTCGAGTTATCACAAACCCAGAACCAAATACTCTCACTGCAGTTGAAACGCAGACCAATCCAGACAAAAGGAGTCGAGGCAAACTGGGCTTCCTGCTGAACCAGTTTCTGTTCATCCTTGTTGGTGATGGTGACCAGGTCATGGTGGTGACCTCTGCAGTAGGTTAAGGCCTCAGGCCAGGTTTTACTTTCTTTGATCAGGATAATTTTGTCTGGCATGAAAATACATAAAATATAAGGAATAGAACTATACAATTTCTTTCTAAGTCCTCAATCAGAGCTGACTGACAACAATTCTGATGCAACAAAAAAGAAGTTCCAAAAGTATCAAGACCCTTTATTTAACTAAATTCGTGTAATGATGACTGTTATGAGTTAAACCACTAATGGCAAGTTTTACCATAATATAAGGTAAAGCTTATATTATACAAAATATAAGCTTTACATTGTAGAAAAGCTTTTATTCTTAAATGATGTTTCATTAAGAATGTTGAGTTTTATGTTACACATACTGATATTTAATACTCACCATCATAACAGATGAAGGGTTTTCTTTCACTACAGTTCTCATTCTTCCATCTGCCTCCATCACTAAACACAGTCATGGCACATTGATCACTGATGGGTTGATGATTGTTAAAGTCTTTATTCCAGTGTCTGAAAGATGAACTGTTACCATCTGACCACATCCAGGTGTCTCTGAACAGACCAATAGATATATGTGGATGGCCTGCAGACTTAATCAATTTCTTCACTTCTTCATCCTGTAGCTGCTTCATTCCACTGATCAGGTCTGTGTGTTTCTCTCTACAGTAACTCTGAGCTTCCAGCCAGGTCTTCTCCTCTCTAATCAAGTGATATTTATGGGTGGTATTAGTTTCTGTGGAATGAACAGAGTTGGTTAACTTTACATGACCTTTGAGAAGTATCCTTAGAAAAAAACATTTAAAAATGAAGCTTACCAGTTTTTCTTTAGTTTTTTCTTTATTTTTTGTAAATATTAAGTTGATATGATTTATTCAGTTTATTTTAATTTGGTTATATGAATTCTGATTTAGAACATGACACTTCTATATCATGTCAAGGAATTATAAGCTAAAAGTGTTATTTCTTGCATGTGTCAAGTTAAGTGGACTCTTAAAAAAAGACAGAAAGTTTGGATTGATTTTATTAGTTGAGATTTTATAATAAAAAATATTTATATTTGATTAAAACATTTTACCATAAATGTGAAATGTTTCTTACCAAGTTTTATTATCAAACATAAATTAAATTTTGACAATAAAAATGTTAGTTTGTTCTCTGTCCATATGTGTGTGCATATGTACAGTAGAAACCAGATGTTTACACTACATATATTTTAAAGGAAACATGACATTTCAATTAAAAGACTTCAATATTACCATTGTAACAGAGGAAAAAGGTAGGACATGTATAGTCAACAATGTCAGCAATGAGCCATGGGGGATCCGACACAGTTCCACAGTTGTGATTCCAGTCATGACTTGGTTCTCCTTTGGCCCATTTTATCTCACTTTCATCAAACTGCACTCCAGGCATAGACCAGTACCATGTTCTGGTACCATTTGTTTGATTATACAGACCAATCCAAGCTTCACTCTGATCTCCAGCTGAGATGTTGATGAGTCTCTTCATGTCCTTCATGTTAGTCACTGTGACCAGGTCAGTGTGTTTCTCTCTGCAGTACTGCTGAGCTTCAGTCCAGGTCTTTTCCTCTTTAATGTAGTGAAACTGATAGAGCTGACAGTCCATGAAACAACACTGATCTGAGAGCAATAATAGCATTTCAGGATGAACTAACACAGCACATGCATTACAATGACTAGAATTGAGCAGTTTTAATTTATGTTTAATACTTTTACTTTTTGTGTGACTATTGAATAGACAGATGGTTCCTAAATTAGACTTTAACATAACAGACACCAGATAGTCTAGTTGTGTTTCAGATCAACTTACCCATCAGGAAGAGCAGAATCAGACTCCACTGCATCTTTGCTATCAGATGAATTATTTTCCTCCAGCAGTTTGTCTCTGTTGGATGAAGAACATTTAAACAGTGAAAAGCTGCAGCTCTCCCTCCACTGGACAGAGAAACAATGAGAGCAGAGAGACCAAGACAGACAAATAGAGAAGTCAGAAAAAATAGTGCAACTTTTTCCTAACTAAAAATGTGGTGACACGAAAATAATGTAAGAATAAGATTAAAATGACATTTCTATGAAACTTACGTTTCTTTTCTTTGTCCCTCAGTGAATGTGTTCTCTCCTCTTGATGCTCTATAACATTTTCGTGTTTCCTTAATAATTCTGACGCAAGAACCAGCTTCTCAAAGATGAAGGTTTGGATTTGTGATACATCTTTGAGAAATAAGCTTTAATTCATTTAAAAATGCTTATGGAATAGATATATATGTGTTCTGAGTGGAAAGGCATGCAGCGAATAAAATATGCATACAGGAAGCAAAATTATTCGGGGGAAATTAACTTCTTTAGTCCAAACCAGGAAGTTGTTTTTTCCTTGTAATACTAGTAGATGCTGGAACACCTGAGAACATGATGTCAGAACAACCTATGTACTACTGCAGAGCCTGTCAGAAAAACAGACACGTGGCAGCCTAATATCGCTTCTATTTAATTGATTTCACATTAAAAATGTTCATGAAAACCTAGGCGTAAATTCAAGCTGGGAGACTCTCCTCAGCTTATCGGCATCACTCAATTACCACGCCTCCGCCTCAGCCAACCAGCACCGGAGCGTTGCTCCGCTCCAGCCAATCACCACGCAAGAGTTCCTTGAAAAGGACAAGCGACTTCGGGTCCACCTGCTCTTCAGCCGCGCTTCAACCCACCTCCTCCCCGTCTCCACCCTCATCCTCCCGGACATCTTCCAGACTCCCTCCAGGCTCCTTCCTCTCTAGGGTCCACTCCACCACCACTCAGACTACCCTGAGCTTCCCCCCAAGCCGATCATCAAAGCTCACGGCGATTCTCAGTACGCACATCTTCTGCTGGTATCCGAGCGCCAAAGAACTACGCGTTAATAAAACTTTCTAACTGCTGCTTTTTCTCTGTGCGAGTCTCTCCAGATTGAAAAAGGGTGCTCCGTGTTTGGCTGAAGACAAAGATGCAAACAAACATGTCATTTTATTTTATAACTTTTAATCAGGTAAGATAGACCGACTATGGAAAGCAGCCGTCAATCAAAGGACTGACAGCCCTTGGTGTAACCGTGGATTTGCAGTGAACACTTTTTACAAGATAAAATTAAAGTTTATATACTTTATAGGTATGACTAGTAAGATACAATATAATATTGCATTATGGAGGACGTATGTGTGTAACCGTTAGTAACCATGGAGGCAATGCCCCTCTATCATGTACAAAAAAAATAAAAAATGGTTGGCTTCCTCCAGTTAGCGGCCTAGACTCAGCCAGTGTTCTGCGGCCTTTGGGTTCCGGGGGTCATGTTGAACCCCAGGGGGACCAGCACCGGCGACTCAGGTCAGACCACCTCCATGGGCTGTGTATCATCCACTGTCACCGACCAAAGTTTCTTTAGGTTCTCCGCAGTGTGTGCGTGTGTGTCTTTGGTGTTAGCAGTGGTTTTGTTTTTTAGACAATGATCCCGCAGAGACAGACTGACTAGTAGAAGTACAGCTCATCAGAAATATAAATTGAGTGTAATAAAAGGATAGAAATCTACAAATATTTCACAATTCTAAGCCAAATCCGGTGAATATGGTAATATTTAGTAATGAAATTAAATGAAAAATGTTTTCTTAACAGTAATAATGTAAAGGTGTGCACACTTAAGCAGTGAAATAATTGGGCTCTTTCTGACCCATTTCCATCTTCCCAATAGTTTTCTTTTAAATTGTGCAGAAGAAAATGTCATTCAACATGTGAAAGGTTTTGAAATGATTTATTAAGATCTTATTGTTTTAAATCTCAACAAAATTTTATCAAGGCTGGGTAGATGCTATCAGTCAGGAAATATTGTAAAGACAAAAACATATATGCACATGTGAGACAAGAGAAACAACATAAAATTTCAACAATTTACTTAAAAAAACATTTCAAGAAAAAAATATTGTCCACGGGCTGCACAGTGGCGCAGCCCGTGGACCTTCTTGCCTTGCAGCAAGAAGGTTCTGGGTTCGATTCCCGGCCTGGGGTCTTTCTGCATGGAGTTTGCATGTTCTCCCTGTGCGTGCGTGGGTTTACTCCGGGTACTCCGGTTTCCTCCCACAGTCCAAAAACATGACTGTCAGGTTAATTGGCCTCTCCAAATTGCCCCTAGGTGTGAGTGTGTGTGTGCATGGTTGTGTGTCTCTGTGTTGCCCTGCGACAGACTGGCGACCTGTCCAGGGTGTACCCCGCCTCTCGCCCGAAACGTTGGCTGGAGATGGGCACCAGCACCCCTCCCGACCCCACTGAGGGAAAAAGGGTGCAAGAAAATGGATGGATGGATGGAAATATTGTCCACTTTAAGCAAATATCTAATTTAAAATTTTACTTAACAGATTGTTCCTTGGCAAAATTCAAATATGATTTTGTAAATTTCATTAAACCCACAACTGAAAAGATGCACAAAGTGAAAAAATGCTGATAATAAAAAGAAGAGGAAAAATTATTAATTAGTACAGATAAAGTTAAATCTCTCACTGCCGTTTCTTTGGAACCACCGATGTTCTCCTCCTGCCTGCATGGCTCCAAACATGTTACAGTCATTTTGTTCATTCCAGGTCCAGTTATCACAAACCCAGAACCAAACATTCCTACTGCAGTTGAAACGCAGACCAATCCAGACAAAAGGAGTCGATGCGTTCTTGGTTTTCTCCTGAACCTGGTTCTGTTGATCCATGTTGGTGATGGTGACCAGGTCATGGTGGTGACCTCTGCAGTAGGTAAAGGCCTCATGCCAAGTTTTACTTTCTTTGATCAAGATCACTTTATCTGGCATGAAAATACATAAAATATAAAAAAATAAAACTATAAGTCTTCAATGAGAATTTATGCAACAAAAAATAATTTTCAAAAGTATGAACAATTAAGAAAATGTATTTAACTAATAATGACTTATTGTTAAACCACATGAGCCTGGTAGTGAAGTTTATTTTCTTGAAATACATGTAACTAAGTATGTGGAGTTTTATGTTACACACACTAATATGTTTTGAACACTCACCATAACAGATGAAGGGTTTTCTCACAGAGCAGTTCTCATTCTTCCATCTGCCTTCATCGTCCAACACAGTCATGGCACATTGACCACTGTTGGTCATCTCATTGTCAAACTGTAGATTCCAGTGTCTGAAAGAGGAGCTGCTTCCATCTGACCACCTCCAGGTGTCTCTGAACAGACCAATGTATATTGGTTTATTTTCATAAATATATTCATCTAGTGACATCCCGTATATAGTCATATTCTCTGCGTCCTGTAGCTGCTTCGTTCCACTGATCAGGTCTGTGTGATTCTCTCTGCAGTAACTCTGAGCTTCCAGCCAGGTCTTCCTCTCTTCAATCAAGTGATATTTATGGGTTGTGTTGGTTTCTGTGGAATGAACATAGTTGGTTAACTTTACATGACTTTTTAGAAGTAGTCTGTTTTTTCTTTACTTTTATGAATATGACATTGATATGATTGACTCAGAATATTTTTTTACATGATTTATGATTTAAAACATGAAACTGGAATATCCTGTCAAATAAGACATTTTGAACTAAAAGTGGTATTTCTTGCATGTATCAAGTTCGGTGGCCTTTAAAAAAGATGGGAAATTTAGATGAATTTATATCATTTATTGAGGTCTTATTTAAATATTAAAGAATAATTATATTTTATTAAACCATTTTTTTCCTTAAAGAAGAAATTGAGAACCAACAAACTAAAATGATAGTTTGTTGGTTCTCTTTGTGTGAACACACACATGCACACAAGTCCATATGCATGTATATATGTGTGTGTGCATATGTATCATTGAAACCAGAAGTTTACATACACTATGTGTATTTTAAAGCAAAGGTGACGTTTCAATCTTACCATCGTAACAAAGAAAAAAGGAATGATATCCACAGTCAACAATTTTAGGTCTTTTTAGCCACGTCAATATTCCACAGTTGGAATACCAGTAATACCATAGATAACTGGTGTACCACTTTGTCTCACTTTCATCAAACTCCACTCCAGGTAGAGACCAGTACCAAGTTCTGGTACCATTTGTTTGATCATGCAGACCAATCCAAGCTTCACTCTGATCTCCAGCTGAGATGTTGATGAGTCTCTCCATGTCCTTCATGTTAGTCACTGTGACCAGGTCAGTGTGTTTCTCTCTGCAGTACTGCTGAGCTTCAGTCCAGGTCTTATTCTCATTAATGTAGTGAAACTCATAGAGCTGACAGTCCATGAAGCAACACTGATCTGTAAATAAACACATTTCAGGATGAACTAACACAGCACATGCATTACAATTACTAGAATTTCTGAGTTTTATTTTATGTTTAATTCTTTTATTTTCTATGTGAATATTGAACAGACAGCTGGTTTCTAAATTAGACTTTGACATAACAGACACCAGAGAGTCTAGTTTTGTTTTAGATCAACTTACCCATCAGGAAGAGCAGAATCAGACTCCACTGCATCTTTGCTGTCAGATGAATTATTTTCCTCCAGCAGTTTGTCTCTGTTGGATGAAGAACATTTAAACAGTGAAAAGCTGCAGCTCTCCCTCTGCTGGACAGAGAAACAATGAGAGCAGAGAGACCAAGATGGACAGGAAACAGAACAAACAGAAAACAATAGTGCAAATGTTTCTTAACTAAACATTTGTTGACATAATGTAAGGATATGATTAAAACAACATTTCTATTCACTCACTCACTGATGAGTGAATGTGTTCTCTCCTCTTGATGCTCTGCTGTAAACAGTCCCAGGTAAACTGTTGCTACCTTACTTTCCCACATCTCTAAATAGCAGCTGAATTTTACTGTTTCACATTTAAATATTCAATGCAGGGCAGGAACATGTTTCACAAGGAAACCCTTTACAAACTATAAAGAGGAAGGAAAAAATACAAATTAGATGAAACAAACTCTAGCTTGGGAAAATAACAAGGAAAAACTTTATTCAGTATCGTGTGCTGAGCTGTAACATCACTGTTTGTAGTTTATCCCTTATAGTTCCTGCTTGTCTTTCTAATAATGTGTTACAGTTTTCAGAACAAACTGATCAAAGTGTGAGAAAATCAGCTGCTCATTCTCACATGTATTATACATGTGGCATCCAGACACATCTATTAATAGCAGTTTAGCTTAAATATTTCAGAAGTTTAATATTCAAACCAAGGACTAGTTCCTACCACATACTAGATTTGAACATCTATCAAATAACTGTTCAATCCAACATGAAAAAATTGGGAAAAGAGCAACACAACTGCGACCTCAACATGACCTGTAAGGCTTGTGACCTGTTCTAGTTGAGAAAATGTTGAATTTGTTTTATGCAAATGTCAGGTACTCATACCTCCCCAAAGCCAGACTTCCTCTTGGAAAATCAGATCACAATCTTGTTTTGTCTCCACTTGTGCATAAACCCCCTTGTTCAGAAATAACCTGAGCATTAAAGGAAACTGATGAAACTGATGGGGGTCATTTTGAGGCTGTAGACTGGGAGGCTCTGTGCCTGCCACATTTACATATGAGGGGCCGTTTAGGACAAAATCTATGTTTTGTCTCTCACACACTACAAGAAACTCACGCACACTCAAAAAAACATCACGCACACTCTAAAAAAACATCACGCACACTCTAAAAAAACATCACGCACACTCAAAAAATACTCAAATTGCATATACACACTACTAAAATGTCACACGCACACACATTTTATCTTTCTCGCACACATACACTGTACTAACTTGCACACGCACACAAATGTTTCTCTCTTACATACACAAGACTAAAGTTGCGCGCACGCACACACACACACAGTGCTAAGACTCGTTTTATGTATGTGTGAGAGCGAGACTCGTTTTTTGAATGTGTGAGAATTGTCACGGAAGAGGCGGGGCATAATTTTTTGATCAAACTGCGCATGCGTTGATCCTAAACTATAAGCTTCGATTGTTGACTCACTGTATGTTCTTAGTATATTTGTGCTTTTAAATATATTTAGAACTTTAAACTTTCTTGTAGCTTAAATGTACTAAAGAAATAAATAAATCTGATTGATTGATTAGAAATAGCAAAATTGCTGTAGTACAATCTGTCCACTGGGTGCCAGCATTACAGGAATTATTAACCGGCGCCCACTAGTGCCGAAGAAGAAAGCCATGCTCGGTATTGCAGACTCTAACTCTAGTTCAAAACTAACTTCACGCCACAATGGAGTTAGTTTCAAGTTGGATATTCGATATTCGAGCTCCGGGGAGTAGGGGCGTTTAGCTCAAGGTTGATCCGATTTATGAACGCTAATGTCGGCCGGGGGTTCTCCACAACTCCCGGCCGCAGCGCACCAAGGTTTACTTGGGGACTGTCAACAAATTACCGAACCAAACATTTCTGCCTCATCTATACAGACTGATGGAACAATTTCACACAGGTTCTGGGTCACGGGTCACAAGACCTGGAAGCTATTGAAGAAAAGCACTCAATTTTGACCCCAAAAAAATCCTAAAAAATGGAAAATGGCTACAAATGGAAAACAAATGTTTGTGCCTCATCTATACAATTTCTAAGTGATTCTGAGTCAATACTTTGCATGACCTGGAAGCTATTGAAGAAAACATATTATTTAGTATTAAAATTATTGAAAGTATTGTATATGACTTTAAAATTTAATAGATTATATTGTGTCTCGTGTAAAAGCATGAATTAGTTAGTTGGTTACAATTCAAGGCATTTATTAACTTTTTTTACAGGAATGTCTGGTTCGGTAATTTGTTGACAGTCCCTAAGTAAACCTCCCCTAACAGTCCCTAAGTAAACTCTCTCTTTACCTACTTTCCTGTCTTAGCACTTTCAAATAAAGGTCACTAGAGCCAAAAAAATACCTCTGGGGGAGCTGCAGGGGGGGGGTTGTGAAATGTCTGATTATTATTATTTTTTTTTTTATTCAAAGTTATTTATTCAAATGCACACCAACATGTATCCAAGATGTGACTCACACTAAGGTGAGGTCACATTGTTTTTGGTATATTGATCATTTACAGGAATTTAACAACCTATTGACAGAATTGAGGGTATTGAACAGACATGCAATGCTGACTTACACCACACGGTGGCAGTGTTTCCAGGAGACAGTTGGATGCATCTTGTGTCCTGCTTTGCCAATCCTCAGAGAAGTGCACAAGTAGCAGACTCTCTCTTATATGTTTTATTTTTTATTAACAGGTGGTGTGGCGTCCACCGAGAGCATGTATATGATTCACATTAAGTTTTTATATAGCACTGATCATTGCCACAGTCTTATGTAAGCTATGTCTAGATAGACTATAGCTTTTCTACAGTGTTAGCATTTCGGCGCTAGCATGTAGTTAGCCTAACTACTAATGTTCAATTATGACCAATTATGTCAACACAGGCAGTTTTGCTGTGCAAAATCATCATAATTAGCTGATTAGTAATGAGAGAAGTTTAATAAAAATGTCTTTCCGTCTCAAGGCCTCCTTTTGAGCAATATGGCTGAAAATAACATGCCCAAAATGAATTGAATGTATCTCAAGAACTACAGAGTTTATTTTAATTGTTTTGGTATCAAAACAAAGGCAAGACCCTAGAGAACATGTTACAGCTCTAAAAACCACCCTGCCTGTTACTGGGGAAAGTGTATTAATATGATAAACAGCAGAAATTAAGAAAAATATCAATTTCCGCCTAAAAAAAACCACTTCAATCTATGAATGCTCCTTTCAAAACATGCAGTGAAAGCCAAAAAAAGTAGCAACAACAGTACACAATCTGACCTTTTACTGTGCCAAGTTTCATGAAAAAAAAGTAAATCATATGAGTTTTAGAGAGGTGCTACTAGATAAAAATCTAGGCGGACCCTCCAAATGAGCCATTTTGGCACAATTTGTGCCATTTGAACTTTCTTAGTTTTTATTTCTGTAGGGTCTGTTTTAATCATTTATTCTTTTCATATAATAAATTATTATTTATCATAAATAAGTAATTACATCTAATAATTGTTTTTGGGGGTTCTTTTGAAAAATCCACATTGCATTCATTCATAAAAAGAGAAAAAAATAGACAAATTGTAATAGACTGAAAATGGACCAGATTAACTCACAATAACACTTCAAATAGAATTATACAACAATGAAAATGCAAATAGCAATGAAAACTAAGTTGTCAAAATGATATGATCAAAGGAAAAACTAATATATCTCATAATTACATTACAATAACTGCTCTCTCTGCGTAAAACCTCCCAATTCCCCATTCATTTTTTAAAAACTACGCGGGGCAGTTTCTCGGGAACCCATTGGTCAATTTTGACGATTGACATGTCGTTCGAACCGTCAGAGCCAATAGAATCTGAGGGCGTTGACATTAATACGGAAACTAAAGTCATTCACCAATTACAGCGAAAAAAAGGCATGTGACGTAAATTGACCAATTTTGACCCGGCGTAATACGAATCCACATAAAACACGGAAATGCCTCTGCGCCGAACCAAAAACCATGTGAGATGTACTCAGGGAAAAGGGATTATCGGACCAGGTGGAAATATTTACTCTAATATGCATTATGACCACGAAACGGCAAAGGTAGGACTGGATTTTTGATTTTACCTTCGTGAAATGAGCTATTTCTGTTTTTCTTCTTTAGCTGCTGGTTCATTGAGTTTTGCACGTAGCGTGGTGACTCTAGTATTGTTAAAAACCTCAGAGCTTCGGCTTTACTCTGATTAATAGTTCTTGTATATCAGGCCTCGTTGCTCTTTTACTATTGCGTTTTTTACCGGGTGTGCCTCGTTAGCGTCTAATTGCGTTTCTTTGCAGTAGCAAACACTTTTGTTTGCTACTGCCAAAATGAATTTGTACATACAGTATTTACTGTGGTCAATACCTACTGTATTTATGCTTTATTACTTGCCTGTACAACAGTAACACTGTTGGATGTCCAATGGCTATAAAAATGTTGTCTCTTTTTTTTTTTTTTTTTTGAAATCCATGCGTCATCAGCTTTTACAAAGAGCTGGGAATAGGGTCGTTTCTACTCTCAACAGGCAGCCCATTGACTTTGAGTACTTGGGACTTTGTTTGTTCACAGGAGTTTCAGTTTCTTAGAGCCGGAGCGGCTTATGTTGATCTAGAGGAGACAGAGGTAGAGAATTTTCAGAATCTGAGTGCAGTTGTAAGTTCTTATGCCTCAGCTAATGCTTCATCACCAAGACTATTGAACGTAACACAGATTGAATACAGTGGGAATGCAGAGAGAGCCGAAGTTAATATAGAAACTGAAACTCTCACTCATCTACTTAGTAGATAGCTAAACAATTACCCCTTATTGCTCCAGCTGGGAGGAACCAAATATTTCAGCCGTCTGAAGTAACATGTTGACCCCTCCATATCACGACACAACTAACTAGCTAATTTACCAACAAGTTATTTTTTTTCTAAATTTGTATATTAGTCAAGAAATGTGCAAACTCTTCAACATCAAAAGAAGTCTTTGCTCTCCATACCATCCACAAACTAATGGGTTGGTGGAAAAAATGAATGGCACCATTTAAAGATGAGTACTATCGCTAATATATGCATTATTGAAAGAAAGATTACAAACAACATGCATACTTGCTTGTAAATTTTAAGAAATCAGATCTGTGTGTGACATATTAGACCTTTCATGTATCTCAGAGCTCTGAGTTAAAGTTGTGGATGGAGTCAATGGAGGGGAAACGGTTGTAAAAAACAGAAATGTTTCCCAAATAATTGATCCTGCTCAAATTGCAGTAAGTAGAAATTCTTAGACTGAAAACCTATTTCTTTCATGTAATCAGTTATCTTACTGAGCAAAATGTAACGTGTACTCCTGCTACATTTTCCTTTCTTCTGGGACTTTTTCATAATATGTACGAAGATGTTGAGATGTTAACACCATAAAGCACACACGACTTTGAAACCATAAAATATTTTACCAATATGTTGCTAAAGATGAAAAACAACTGCTCTAATAGGATGCTATGTTTAAGTAATTTGTGACATGCTCTTATCAATTGCACATGCAAAAAACTTCATGCTTTAGGCTATAAGCCTATTTTATTTATTGCTAAAGAAGAAAAGGCTTCAAGCAAGTGGGTAGCAGATGTAATCACTCATTTGGAACCCACTGCTACTGCGAAGAATTTCCTTGAAGATGCAGAGGGCTTATGAATTTCTCCTCTCTGTGGGTAATGTATGTATGTGTGTATTTTAGTGAGTGTGTGTACTATCAAGTCCACAGAGAGAGAGAGAGGTATGTGTCTATAGATATTTATGTCTGTTTTCTGTAAAATGATGTCTTTCCAAGGCATGTCTGTACCAGTGCACCCCCACACCTCCACAGGACAGCAGGTTTTTCCACCCAAGAAGCACTGGGCTGATGAGAAAGCTAAGAACCTGATCTGTGAACCGACAGAGACCGTAGCTAAGGAGCATCCAATGATCATACCAGAGAACCAGGAAGAGCCTGTGAAAGTGCTTGATCTGGTTCCTGTTTCTCCTCTGTTGTCCCATCTTCCCAGTCTTTGCAGAAGTAAAGAGCCAGAAGCACCTCTCCAGCTGCCTCTCCTCTCACTCTGCCATCTGTCTCCCCCACAGACTAGTCACATTTGCAATCATGTCAATCACCTGCTGGTCATGCCATCTCCTTATGTCAGGGTGGCCTATTTGAAAATAAGAAGAGAAAAAGTTCTGCATCCCCAGAACCAAACACAGAGAAGCAGCATTCAGCTTCTATGCACCGCAAATCTGGAACAAACTTACAGGAAACTGCAAAACAGCTGAAACACTGATTTCCTTTAAATCTATACTAAAAACCCAGCTGTTTAGAGTCAATTTTGAAACATAATAAATGAAATATTGACCAACATATTTGATGTGTATGATTTTGATGATTGCTACCCAATGTTTTGATATCTCTTATGATTTTGATGAAAATTTGTATAATATAGGTATAAATGAATAGACATAACTGTTAAAGTTACAAGGTGAGTTTTAATTTAATTACTTAAGGAAATTTTCAGACTCAAATGTTAAGTAATGCACATTTAGTAATTGTTTTGCAACACACTGCATTTCATTTGCATAATATAAAATTGTCAGGGGCAAAAATGGCATTTACATCCGGCCCAGATGCCTCTATGAATGACGGGCCACCAGTGGCCCGGTTCTGTTTTGGCAGAGGTGAAACAGTATATGGGCCAGCTGTGGGCCATGGGGGGCCCGTCATTCATTGTGCCATGAGGGCCAGATGTAAGTGTTAGCTGTGGGCCAGATCTGGCCCAGACCGATTTTGCTATGTGGGTCAGAGGTCTCCCACTGAGATCTCTAGCACACTTTGTGCTGCTGTGGCTCTTTATTACCTTAAAGAGATACATTTGTTGAACTCACCCAGTCGTCATCACTTTTCGGTGTCCCTGACCAGTTACCTGTGGGAACCAAATATTTAAGCCGTCTGAAATAATTCGTTTGTTTTCCGTGTTTAAAATCTAAAACCCAACAACTAATTGAACATAAATTTTTATGGCTTAAATTTTTTTAGTCATATAAAAAAAAACCTACTAGTGACCAGAAGTGGGTTGAGTAACCAAAAATTATTCTTAAGTAAAAGTGGAAACCATTACATAGCAAAACTACTTTCAGACATTTTTCTGTCAAGCTAATTTGTAGCATACTAGCTTAACTTGGGGAGAACTGAATGTCTTTGCCGGACCCTGTGAATCATAATTTGAACATGGATTGAAATGTAGATTTTTAAAAATCTTTTTCTTTAATGTTTCTGTTGCTTCTTTTTCAAAGTTTTATTTATTGCCATGTCGACTCCAATGGGTTCAAGAATAGAGTAATAATGGTGGTCCACAGGAGGATTACATTCCATGATCTGCTCATGGGTTGTTTCCTTACTCAGTCTTGAAGGTTAAATGGTCGTTCGATGGAAACAATACCGGGATAGCTCCTTTATTTATTGTCATTCTGCCCCCAGTATTTTTAGAGTGAATGATCTGATCTGGAGTGAAGTGGACACTGCAAACCTTTACTGTGTGGCGTTGCGTTTAACTCGTTGTGACAAATATTCACGAACCACCATCTTCTTAATTCAGCATTGCTTGGAATGTTGAATTAACTTGGAAACTTAAAAGCCCATTGTATTTTGAAGACGATGTGAACTTAGGTACAGAGCAGTGTTCACAATATAATTTTAACTTGCTTCTGAAACACAAGCAGTCAAAGTTGCATTTCGGTCACGTGGATGTGATGTTAGCTCTGTGCATGTAAAAAAGCCCATCAGTTGTGATGGGTCCAGCAACACCGACGCACCGGCGCATGCATCAAGCCCATAGACCCAACACCCGTGTCGGTGCGCGTATTGGTTTCAGCAAGTCACGTGATCAACACAGAAACTGTTTCGAAATGACATTGGATGCCAAACTGTGTTTATAAAGAAGAGAATCTGTCAAAAGAATTTGCCAAACAAATTCTTGATCTTTTACATTGTCATCTTGGAGCAGCTTCAAAGGAAATGTTTCCTCAGTGTGGGACCATTTTGATCTTACATTGGAAAATAAATTTGTTTTCATTTTTGTCGTTTCATCCGGTTCTTGTCAGTTAATCTATCTGAACCCAAATTCAGCTGAAACTGACTTTTAGTTTACTTTCATATTATGTTCTGCAGGTTAAATGTCGCATCTGTTTAACTAAACTGTTATTTAAATAAATCCACCTTTTCAATGCTGAGGCATTATGAGGCCAAGCATGAGAATGAAGTCCCAGATTCACCTAAATAAACTCAGATATGCAGCCATTCTACAAATTACTCAGTTGCTTTTTTAAATTATTTCATATACAGTGAACCCTCGCTGTAAAGCGGTTCACTTTTCTCTGTATCGCTGCTTCGCAGATTTTTTTGTTCCGTTTTTTTTCCACAGTGTTCTTCGTCCTAATTGACCATATGATTGGTAAAAACAGTCTCCGCGCTTCTTTACCTGAGTGCAAATAACGTTACGGTGTTTAATACAGATTGGCCACTCAGGAGATGGAAACTGAAACTTTCGATGTCTGCTGGGAAAAAAAAAAACTGGCCAGAGGCAGCGCAAAACCCGACCGGAGGCTCGTTTGATGAGATCCGTCGCTCTGCCGTAGATACAGCTGTGAATCTCGCAAACCATCTTGGAGGAAACGCTTTAACGACATGACTCCGGATCACATTAATGCCCGATTGATGCACACGCACATGCGCTGACCTGAAAACAGGTTTTGTTCTTTGGTTTCAATGTAGAGTATGTATTTATATTTATGCTGTGTAATAACTGTAAAAGATAAAGGCAGCTACTTCACGGATTTCGCCTATCACGAGTTATTTTCGGAACGGAACCCCTAAGAAAAACAAGTGTTCGCTGTAAATGTAGTGTTTACTTAATTTTTTCTACAGCAGAAGTTTTGTCAAAAAAGCGTAACAGGCTTAATTTCAAAAGGTTGTAAAGACTTTTTAAAAAATAAAAATGTGGTGGAAAAAACAGTCCATGCATTCTCATTCCAAACACATTCACTTATATTTTCACTTTATGGTACATGTTCACATTCTTTATTGACTGTATATCAAATATTTTAAATGTAACTGAAGATATGACATAATACAGCATATAATATTCAATAAAATACAAAGACTTAAATCTTATTGTATAGACTTGGTCATCAAATCACTACGTAGGAATTTTTAATGTCCAGCAGGTGTCAGTATTGAGTGACACAGTATCGACACAGTATCACAGTGTTGCTATGAGTCGAAACGCCTCATGACGCCTCATTTACCCATCACTACCTATCAGTAAATATTTAATAAAAAAATAAATAGACAAAGACTTATAAAACCAGCTGTAAGGGAGCAAGAACTGTGGTGTAAAAAATTGGGACCACATAAAAGAAGGATCCAGGCAAGAATGAATGAGAGAGAGGTGGTTAAATACTGTGAGTTTGAACGCTGGAACAATGGACTGGTGCTAATTAGAAAACAAGGTGCAGGTGTGAAGGGAGAGCAGAGGCCAAATTGAGGGAGATGGCAAAGTGGAGCAAGGAGAAGTTACATAAACATGGAAACATAACCAGGACCAAGAATAACTGAATGAAGAAAATAAGTAAACTCTAACTAAAATGACTATTAACAAAATGGTGTAAAGTTAAACAGAGAGAAGTTGTATCTAATCAAAACCAAGAATAATTTGGGGGGTGGGAACAACCCAAGTTCATGACATTTCTTTTTATTTATTTATTTTTAACACGAATGACCATTAAGCTAACTTGGAACATTATTTGTTTATTCATATACAGTTTAAAATGAACATGTCACTTTTAACACAAAAATTCTGAAGAAAAAGAAGTTGGAAGAAAGTAAATATGTTAAATGGGTTATGAGTGAAAGGAACATTAAAAGATAAGACAAGAAATATTTACAGAACAAAAAAAAATTGTTCAGCTATTTACACTTCAGTCAGGATTAACCCGAGTGACCCCCGCCTGAACCGTTTCTTTAAACTTTCTCAGAAGAAACATGAAGTCTGAGGAGCCATTGCTGTCTGAAGAACAGAGACGTGGATGAACGAGGTTCTCAAGGCTGACTCAATCAACAGCTGCCACATCTCTTAAGACGTACCAAGAATTAAGCAAACATGAAGGATATGTTATTTTAATACTATTTTATGTTTCTAATGCTTCAGCAAATGGTAGTTTGACAAAATTATATATTTTTTGTAAAAAAAAAAAAAAAAAAAAAAAGCATTCCCTCGTTCATGGGCGGAAATCCCGGGAGAGTCCAGATCCCCCCAATCTTGGAAAAGTATGAAATTGTCCCTCGCCCCACAGAAACCATAAAAGAAACCTTTGTATTTAAACAATATCAATATGAAAAGGTAAAAGAAACAAAGAACGAAATAAATCCAAGATTAATCTAAGACAAAAGAATCCAGGTTCCCCCTATTAGAACAATGGTTTAGTCCGGTGTGTAGGAGGAGCAACAGGAGCCGCAAAGGCTCAGTGAGAGCCGAAATGAGGAGCTAGCTGCTGCTCTCCAGCACGAACAACAAAAACCGTCCAGTAAGTAAATACTTATACCAAAAGACATGCAACACCTTTTATTTACTTTCACTGCTAAGTAGGAAGAAACACATCAACAATAAGAAATCAGACTGCAGTTCGTTATTATTAATCTGAATCATAATGACCTGCCTTGTTAGGCTTGTAAATCAAAACTGGCAAACAAGGCTACATTGGTAGACTTGAGCTTTTTTTTCTCCCAAGTTAACAAATATCTCAGTCATATTTGGCTCTAACTTATGTTAATGAGAAGAGTTTGAAATGAAATGAGTGGTAGGGGCTGAGGAGTGGCAATAGCTCGGTGTGTGAAAAGATAGAAAAAGAGAGGCATGACTTTATTTCTTGCTATCTTCAACGTAGAGCCAGAAAACCTGATTTTTTTTTTTCTATAAAATTAAAGATATTTCTTATTTTTACCTTTTATAGGTTATGAGCCATACGGGAGATTGAAAAACAAAAGATTTTAAAATAAAGTAACTTAAGTTTTAATTTAAATAACACATGGCTTGCATTGACAGCCAGGACAAAAGTTGATGTTTATGAGGAATTTTATTAGGTGGAGTTACTCAATAAAACTTTATATAGAGCAGGGGTCTCAAACTCCAGTCGTCTAGGGCCGCTATCTTGCAGTTTTTATATGTGCCACAGGTACAAAAACGCTGGAATGAAATGGCTTAATTACCTCCTCCTCGTGTTGATCAGTTCTCCAGAGCCTTGATGACCTAATTATTCTATTCAGGTGTGGTGCAGCAGAGGCACATCTAAAAGTTGCAGGGCAGTGGCCCTTGAGGACTGGAGTTGGAGACCCCTGATATAGAGCCTTAAATGTTTGTTCAGTGACACTGAACCAAAATCATCTACAGGTCCTTCTCAAAAAATTAGCATATTGTAATAAAGTTCATTATTTTCCATAATGTAATGATAAAAATTAAACTGTCATATATTTTAGATTCATTGCACACCAACTGAAATATTTCAGGTCTTTTATTATTTTAATACTGATGATTTTGGCATACAGCTCATGAAAACCCAAAATTCATATCTCAAAAAAGTAGCAAGTGTATTTAGGTGCTGGAGGAATTCCTGAAATTCTGCTTCCCAGTGCGTCCAGGTTCACCAGATGTCGTCCAAATACCTGAAGAAATGGAGGGGAGCCTTCCTGCTTGTACTCAAGGCTCCAGCTTCCCACTGCACCATAAATATATTTATGCATGCATTTATGCCATTGAAGACAAAATCATTTCGTTTTAAATTAATTTCTAATAATTGGAGGAGTTCCTTGTCTGGTCTTTTAGAATTTGGATATTTAAAAAAAATGTTTTTAACCGAATTTATGCCTTCTTGGATATCAATATTTGTGTAGAGACTGTCGATATCAATTGTAAGCAAAATGGAGTCTTTGGGTATGTTAATCAATGAAATCATAGGTGTCTTTTATATAACTCGGGTGCCTAATTAAGAGAGGGGGTCAAGTAAAAATCAATGAATTCAGCCGTGTGGTAGGTTTCACTGCAACAATCAGCCTCCCTGGGGGAATTTCTTGGCTTTTACTCCACTGTTTGCGGGATTTGTGGATCTTGGGTAACGGACAGAATCTCCTCATCCGAGGTTCAGAGGAGCCTAGCAGGAAAGTATTTTGTTTTGGGTTAATTTCTTTTTTTGCAGGTTGTTTAGGATTTGGGTGATCATAGGGATCGTTTCTTTATAGATTGGTTTCTCTAATTTCTTGTAATGTGTTATCCAAATAATATTCCAAATCATTATTGATTAGTATTTGTACTTCAGGGGGGAGGGGACCAGTCTGATTCTGGCATAAAGGGTTTGATGTTACTAAGATTGTTTTCCTGATCTTTGTAGTAAATGGCCAATTTAATTCTCCAATGGTACTTCTGTAGGTCATACCTGATTTATGATCGCATTTCTTTGGGGTGAGTATTGTTTTGACTAGGGATAAATGTAAGGCCTCTGTTTAAAAGTGAGCACTGTGCCTCCGAAAGAGTGAAATTTTTAGACAAATTATGTACATTTTTATTACCTGAGTGAAGTTGGCCCCCCCACCTTCTTCAAATCAGACAAAATTGGTGTCAAACGTTTGTGCTGGTTTGTGCAGCAAAAATTTTCGTTTGTGCTGCTTTGGCTTTGAAAATATTAATGAAGAGGTAAAGGTCAAAAGGTCAACCAGCCCCCCCACCGTCTTCAAATCAGACAAAATTGATGTCAATCAACTCGGCTACGTTTGTGCTGGTTTGTGCAGCAAAAATTTTCGTTTGTGCTGCTATCATTTTAAAGATATAAAGAAATGTTTCTAGAGGTCATCCAAGGTCAACCACCCCCCCACCTTCTTCAAATCTGACAAAATGGGTGTCAATCAACTTGGCTACGTTTGTGCAGCAAAAATTTTCATTTGTGCTGCTTTGGCTTTGAAGATATTAAAACAAAAGTTTTTTATCTTTGGGAACAGTAAAAAAAAAAAACACCACTGACTTTGGTTTGACAACTGTTTGTCTGGTAAATCTGGTATCTTCCTCTCCGACTTTAAGCACTCACTCAGATGTTTGTGGACGGAGGCCGGTGTCTGGTCTGTTGACTCCTAAATATTTGACTCCTACTTTCAAATATTTGTTTCATTCCCGTAGTGCATAATTTTCCAAGACCATTGGTTTTGGAAAATTGTGTACTTAAAATCTTGTTTGTTAAAAAGGACTTTTTTTTTTTTTTAAATCTTTAAAATCTCAGCCTTTAATGTCAGGTTTCCACGCACGAGTAGAAATGTTTTGGCTCAGAATTGTCATGAGGCGGTGTTGGGAGGTGGTGAGAACGAACGCAGGAGTCCAGGTTATGAAGAACGTGAATATTTTAATAACGAAAACACAGGAACAAGGAGACTGGCAGAGAACACAAGGAAACGGAACAAACTCAGACGAAGACGTTAGGCAACGCTCGACGAGGATCCGACAAGGAACACAGACAAGAGGAGGGACTAAATACACGGTATATTCCTGTGATTACCTTCCCTGGGCACAATCAACAGGGGAGACGGCAACACAGAGACTATCAGGAAACGGAACCAAACACAGAAAAACCTCAAAATAAAAATACAAAGAACTCATATCACAACAAGAATTACAGCAAGTGACAGTAGAGCTCAGTTCCACTTTCTCCAGGAACGTCAATGGTTGGATTGGGAATTACTGGATGTTTTAAACCAATGGTGGCATTATTGAACAACAAGTTTATCAACGTCTTTGTGGTCAAATCGATAGCTGTGATTTTACATGTGCATAGCTTCTTCAGGAACTCACAACAACATACCTCAAGTTTGCTGCACACTATAACATGAATCCTGTGCCTTCAGGTGGGAAATGGTCACATAGTCGCCTATGTGAACTAGTGTGAGTGCCGCTTCCCTCCACAGAGATATGGGCATTGTGCAACCTCTTACAGCTGCTGTGCTAAACAACTTAGCCACCGCCTTTCTTCTGGACCTGGGGAGTCCCATCACTTTTAGTATTTCAGAGTTGCCTTCATACCATTTTCCCCTTGCCTGTAAGATCAAAGACGTTGCAGATCTGGGGGGCAAACTTCTCATACTTATCTGCCTTCATCTCTGCTCTGCGCCTCAGAGTCGCCGGCTTCATTTCGAAGCAAATGGCTACATCTACCACCAGTCCTCTGCCATCCTTGATCAGGATCAAGTCTGGTGCCGCCGTTCCCAATAGTGAGCAGCAGATTCTTTTCTCCTGCATGACCTTCCAACCCAGGGACCGACCGATCCCTGCCAACATGCTGCAAATGTTGTGATTTGCCATTCTGTTCTTTTGAAAGGATTTACATTGGCTCACAATGTGAGCAATGCCCTCCCACCCTTTGCCACACGCCCTGCAGGCTGCATATTTATTTCTGCCTCTATTGAGGGTGGTCAGGGTACTGACTGTGCTGGAGCGGAGTTGCAGAGCCAGGATGTAATCAGATTCTTGTAGGCCTTTATAATCACCCAGCCAGTTGTTACTTATGGGGTCCTTCTTGAATGTGGTAAGACCACGGCCCTGACATTTAAGTTCGCACTATCGCCTATATTCTGATTCCCTCCACTTCTTTCCAACCGTGGCCGGGTCGGTGAGTGCAAGCTTCTCATGTAGACTCATTTCCCCCTCTTCCTCAGTAGCCATTTTCCACCTTGTGGTGATCTCCGACTCAGGTGGTAGTGAGGGGGCCAGAGTTCTGCATTTGACATCTGTCGCTTGCATCATTTTGCACCATCTCTTCACCTGGCAGATTGGGATCTGTTTCTCCAATCTAGGCCGTCCTAGTCCACCATCCACCTTGCCACTATAAAAGAGGCCATCCGCTGTTGATGGGCTAAGGTGAAGCCAAGACTTCACCTTGTTCCTGATTTCCGAGTCGACTTTTTTCAGTTCCACCATACTGACGAGGCTCATGTCCGCAGCATACACCACTCTTGGTACGCCGTAGGTGACGAGCATTTTGATTTTCTGAGTGGGTTTGACGGGGGGCTCTGCCAATCTTGTGGAGTATAGGTGTTATTATAATTAAACCATTATAGGTGTTATCATTCTGTGGAGTCTGGAAATAAATGTAAAATTAAAAAAAATATTGTAGCAAATATATCGCTTTCTCAAAAATACGTAAGTTAAAATTATTCTCAACCAACCATTATACAGTTGGGAATCAACGCAGTGATTATACATACCGGCTTCATGACTTCGTCCTCAGATCCGTCCTGCGTCCGCCATTTTGTAGATCTCTTCTGCGTTGTCTGCCTTGTACTGCGTTACAACAAAATAGGACTCTACTTAGCATGTGAATAGCAACAGGAGACCCACGTGAATTGTCAGTCATTGGATGAAAAAACAATGACGTCACAATTTATTACTTACATGTGATTGGTTGGTAGATATCTCCCTATTGGACACACTAGACCTTTATAATTACAGGCCTGGTTAAGCCCCTCCCTAACAAAAATACACCAAGCACAATGCATAAGTTTATATTTTTAATTTTTGTTGAAAAATAAATATGTACATACATGCATATAACACACATCTACAAATAAAGAAACCACACATACCACACATAAAATAACATCTATAAATAAAAAATAAAAACTTCAGTTTAAAAAAAAAAAAAGATTACGGCACAAAATGCTTGTCTACTTCTGGGGCGTGTGGTGGTGGCTTTCTTTCTGAGCATGATCCAACATACAAACACTAATGACGCAACATGCTGTAGTATTTAGGGTTAGCTTCAAGTCTATAGTTTGGAGCAGAGGTAGCCAAGCTTCTGGCTGCGGAAACTTCGTGGTCTCACAATCCAGCCCGATACACCCTCGAAGACGCCATTCTCTTCATCAGACATGAGGTCAATGGTAACCGTGGTCTGAGGTCTGGCTGGTACGGCTTGGCCGTTTTTCAGGTCTGAAAAGATCAAAGAAGATGTGAGTATTTTTAAGAGTTCAGAACATCACATGTAATCGAGATCGCAATACAAAATCTCACCCTACACTTGTTTCGGCATTAAGAAAACGACAGACCGCTTTCTGTAGGAAACAAACAAAGCAACTGGCCTCGCACCAGTGTTATTTATAAAAGCTTTCTCACCGTGAGTTCGGTCTTGTTGGACCGCCGTGGAGTCATCTGTTGTTTTCCGCCGGATCATTGCTTAATATCAAAACGATACTGAAAAGGTAACTTTGTGAAATAGGACTTTTTCCACCATTTCACACAACGCACGGGTATTTTCGTTCATGTTGGGTTTAGCAGTTAGCACTCATTACCACCAGTGCAAATCTTCCTCTGGAGTTTAATGGCGGCTGCTTGACCGACTATGAAAGCGCATTACTGCCACCAACTGGACTGGAGTGTTAAATGAAAGTTGACAGAAAAAAATACATTCTAAAAGTTATTTTTTTCAAAAGTTACGTGACAGTATATTTCATTTTTATTATTATTAAAATGTTTTGAGCAATTAATTATGTTTATTTACTCAATTCTACTTTGAGCTGTCTCCTTTTTAGTTTATACAGAATATGATTCACAATCCGTGAGTTATATTTAATGCTTAACTAACAAAACTTTTTAAAAAAAAAATACAAATGTTTATACTCTATCAGAAGGTATCACAAATTTTCTACCATTTTGTTCTTCAATTTAAACTTGAGAGTTAAGCAACTGAATACTGAAAAATCTGTAGTTTCTTAAGCTCTGTATTGTGTTGTGGAGTGACCTCTACCACTCCAATATAGCATGACTCTGGGACTTTAAAGCAATCAGTGAACATTAACATTAGTTTGAATATTATTCACAAAAATACTTTATGTACAATCTACCACTCTGGAGCATGTTTTTTATTATCATTTTTGATTAAGTTGTGCAATTCCTCCCATCACAAGATAAATCTTCAGATAGGAGGAATGTCAAAGTAAGATCACATTTCACAAAAGTCTATTGTATGTAATCATGCATATTCTTCTTTTATATAATCAATTCAACCAAAACAAAGTCTTTCAGTGCTCCTAACACAGATGTAATATATATTTTAATGGATAAGATTGTTTTCTCCAAACATACTTCTTTATGGTGAGCAGAAATTAAAAAAGATTAGCTACAAAATGAATAAGAGTCAAAAGGTGGTGCTCAACAGTTGATTTGCATTTGCATGGCACTCAGCAACTTCATTTAAATATGAAAACCTCTGATAGGCACAAGGGGAGCGGGGTGATAGGGGAACACGGACACACAGCGTTTTTGACCATTTTTGGCAGTGGTTGACTGACAAAAACCTCTTGCCGAAAGCCCTCAATCTCCATGCGCAGAACAAGGTGTCAATAGCTGACAAAAATCCCATTTTTCGTCCTGTGTTATTTCATATCATGACACCTGTTATGACATAACAGGTGTTATGATGTGACACAACAATTGCTTGACTGTTATGTCATATGACATAACAGATGACATAACGTTTGTATTTGACATAACAGACATACGTCTGTTATGTCATAACAGGTGTTACATGTGTCATAACACTTGTTGTAATGTAACAGGTGTTATGACGTATGTAACAGGGGTTATATAACACCTGTTACATCGATCATGTGTTGCACGTTATGTTGTAACAAGTGTTATGTTATGACATAACAATTCACCTGTTTTGTCATAACAGCTGACATAAGTCATCTGTTATGACATAGCACCAGTTATTTCCTAAAAGGTGTTTTGTCATAACAGGTGTCATGACATAACAATTGACTTGTAATGTAACAGATGTTATGACATAACATAACAGTTGCTTGACTGTATGATGTAACAGATATGTTATGTCATAACATAACAGTTGCTTGACTGTATGATGTAACAGATATGTTATGTCATAACACCTTATGTCACCTATTATAACATGTATTATATATATATCAAACATGAATTCTTTATAAATATTTGACTGTTGTTATTAGGTGTCAAATATATAATGACTTTTAATGCAGAGTTGCTTTAAAAGTTGCAATAAATGCTCCAACTTAGCATTATTTGATAAATAATGACACTTTAAGGCAAATTAGGCACTTTTAATGCATCTTTTAAAGCAACTTTGCATGAAGTGTTACTTATTTATGACACCTAATAACAGTGATGAACATTCACAAAGACTTCTTCATGTTCATGACAGGTATTGTCATATTTATGACAGTGTTATGTCAGTCTTATTCTCACCCCTTCACATAAAAGTGTTACCAAATTTAGTGTTGGCACCCCAATAAGCTTTCACTCAACCTCTCGAATTGAGCTTCTCCGTCCAACTGGCGGGAAGACACTTGAGCTTTAATTGTCTTCACACCCATGAAAACAATAAAAGCAGAAGACATCTGAAGACAGTAAAAGCAAAAGGGATTTAAATACAGGAAGACAAGAAGAATGCTGACACATTTATCGAAACGGAGCACAAGAGAGAAACACATTGAAGAAATAGGGGAAGGTGTGGCATAACTGTGCTCCAGAAATGTTTGACCGAAACCATAAGACCTGCAATGAAAGTAATAGTTCCTTAAAGTGAACACGTGTGGCTACATTTTGATGCATAAATTATTTCTGTAGAGTTAAATATGTATGGACAGCATCATTTTGTTGATCAACAAGCATTAACCATTTTTCAAAATCATTTGAATATTGTTTAAAGTCTTGTGACTTGTTTAAAAGTTGAATGGAGTTTCTATGTTGAAGTAGGCAGAAGTAGTAGGCTGTCAAAGAGCTGAATTTTTTTTGTGGAATTTCAAAGTATTTCAACAGGGCTGAAATTTGCATAAAAACGTACATATTTCAAAAAGTACCATAGCTGAATTTTGCAAAAGATATAGCACACATTTGCAGAAGAAGCTGACATTTTTTATATACAAGTTGCTAAAATTGCTTAATGCATTCTCACTGATGAAGAGAAACAGCATCTTAATAAGTGAGAATGCTGAATCCATTTTTTATGCATGTATAAGTTGTATGGCAGTCTTTATTAAATGCAAATGCATTGTGAAAACACACAGGGCCATGAAAATCCTGGTTCTATTGGCCTGGAAAGACATCAGATATTGAGAAATGGGTACATAACAACATTATTAGCAATATCTTTAAGGTCCAAACTGAAAAAGAGTATTTTCAAGGTGTCTGAATGTGACAAGTGCCAAAGAGTTGGACCTCCATCCAAAGCAGCCAGAGAACTAGAATGCATTAAGGTTACCATCCATTGAAATTCCTCAAGTTTATTACTTCTATGATATTGTTGCTCATAACAGTGTAATCATCACCAACAGGAGCTGATCGGACAGGTCCCATGGCCCTGACATCTTCTGGTAATCAGTACATCCTGACAGCCACTGATCATTTTTCTAAATCCGTGGAGGCTTTCCCTATAAAGAGTTTGACCGATGAGGAAGTCCATCTTTTACTGCCACGGCTGTTCTGAGCGGATTCTCACAGACCAGAGTAAGCCACATTTAATACAACTTATATTTCAATGAAACTTCACAGAATTACATGAGAAAGGTAATTATAGTGTGCATCATTGTTCTTTTAGATCAACAACAGTAGACTGAGTTACTGTCGATACAGAGGAGCAACAAGTCATCTGTTATGTCTGTTATGACATAAATGACTTTTTGTGGATGGCCTACCATCCACAAACAGGTTAGATGAGAAAACTGATGGCATTAAATGGTAAGAAAGTAATTACAAAATGTACATATTTTTCATTGTTGCTTACCATTGAAACATGTTTCTCTGAATCAACATATCACTTGCATATCACTTTTTTGGAAATTGGAGTGTTTCTTTTGGACATGTGTGAAACTGTTCTTTCTAGAGAACTCAATAATGAAAGGTAGGACGACTGGGACAGGTTCCTTGAAGCCACTTGTTTTCCTTGTGGTCTAAACCCCACACCACCACAAAATACTTGCCGTTTTTCCTAATGTGTAGAAGAGAGGCTAGGTTTCCATCAGAAGCGCCAGTCAAAATGCTGGTAGGATTCCAGTTGAAAATGCCAGTACGGTATAAAAATATTCCAGAAGTTCGGAATACTATCGTATGGATATTCCTGTGTATTAATCTATTAAGGGTAAGTGTGGTAGTATTTACATTTCTCTCATTGTGTTTTACATCATGTTAAAATGTCATTCCCTCATCAAAACCATACCTGACTCTTCTGCTTCCTGGGTCAGCAGGGATTTGGGGCTTGTGGCACTTACCGGCAAGGGAGGGTTGGTGTTCCTACGGCCACAGAAAATGCCCTGCACAGAAGGTCACCGAGGGGTTCCATTCGATGGATCAGGGAGCACGACCTTCTCTTTGTAAAGGGGATGGATACAAGAGAAGTTTCCTTATGTATGGCCATCCAGTTTACAAAGGGGAGACAGTGCTCCGCTGGGAGAAGACAGAGGATGGGAAACACCAGAAGCTCCCTGTCCCTAGACCAACAGCTGTGGGAGAGTATAATAAATATATGGGAGGGGTCGACACTTCCGACCAAGTGCTGGGAACAAACTCCACCAAACGACGAACCAAGAGGTGGCCAGTAACTGTTTTCCAGCACTTTCTGGACATTGCTGTCACCAACAGCGTCATCCTCCACAAGAAGCTGTGTGCCAGTGGGCACCAAAAGCCGAAAACACGACAGCAATTTCAGGAGGTTGCTGCATCTCTTCTCTGCGTTCCACTTAACAGCATGTCTGAACATCACCCCTCTGAAGACCACTTTCCCTGTTGCCACCAGCCAAAAGCAGGAAAAGCCCAGAGAGCCAGCATGGGGTGACGACAGTGCACTGTGTGCAAAAGAAGCACCCCATGGGAATGTGAGGTGGGCAGAGTGGGACTCTGTGTGCAGCTGGAGAGGAACTGCTTTAGAGCCTTCCACAAAAAATAAAAACGCCTGAAATAATAATTTAAAAAACAGGTATAAAATCTTGTAAATTGGAGGCCAGGCTTCAGTTTTCTCTGCATTTATGTAATATAGTTGAAAGTTGAAATTGTTCATCTGAAATTGTTTGCCCCCGTCACCTGGAAGTTTTTGTTTAGTAATAAACCTGAAAATTTCAATTCCGATTTTTGTTTTCTTTTCTCTTTAAACTGTTTCACAATTTTTAATAGACAGAAATGTTAAATAACTATCAAATACTGAAAGCTGAGGATGTTCTGGAAAAAAGCAAAAATTCAGACTCATTGCACATTTTTTTGAAAATTTTACAGCCATAAAATCAAAAAAATGCCAGGCGGACCAGTTACAATTATTTTCTTAAGAGGGTTATGGAGACGTGTCTGAAAGACCAGGAGCTTCTTGAAGACGCAATACCTTCTTTAAAGCTTTGGTGATTTTGGTATACAACATGTACCTGGAAAATACATAATACCTCCCTACATTATACATTGTTTATTTTTTCACTACAAAGTTTGATCACTTATAATCTTTTGACAGTATGTTTAGAATGTAAATGTGTCTGTTTTTACAATATAGCTGTCTTCGGTAGTCCTACCTGAGGAATACAGCCAATTTGTAAGGGACACAACATCAGAAAAAGAAATAGGAAAGGTGCCAGGATGGAGACAGACTTTTCTGGACCTCATGTTATCCATCAACTCACATGGAACACCGTTGTGTTAAAAACAATGATGGGAATTATCCTTAAGACTAAGTACAGCTTCAATCATCTGAAGCCATATACAAGAGGCAATGTGGGAGAGAAGGCAGTTGATGGTTTCTGCTCAAGCGAGAAGGTGAAAGGCTGTTCCCAGTACAGGCCAGATTGTCGAGATGGATCACCATGAGCTCTTTGTGATAGACCCCATCAGGCATGAGAAAAGTTACGAGAGAAAGCTTCTCCAAAACTGAAGGTGATGTGATTCATGTCTTAGACAGTCCGTAAGCATTTTTTATTGTTTTTACAATGTCCTGAAATTAAATACTTGTGCAACTGCACAGAAATTTCCTGAAAGCAAAAGCTGCCAGCCTGAGAACCAGTAGTGCCTTCAGTATGCCGTATAGGCTGCAGCAGGACTACAGCAGTTGTAAGGTCTTTATTTTGAAGCTACAAAGAACAAACAATGTTTTGAAATCAATGGGATTTTTAAGTTGCAACGCATATATTTTTAGTTTGCAGAAACATATTTAAAGGTGAAAGGTCTGCAGTGTGTCCAAATAAGCTGGCTTATTGGAGCCTCACGGTCACCAAGAAGTGGGTTATTCTTGGTGACTCCAACGTGACCAGGATCCCGACCTTCGACACCACCGACCTGCAGATCGACGGATACCCCATGACCAAGTGGAGGGATGACGAGGCCCTGCTCATCAAGGCATCACATCAGGTGCCTGGTGGAGAAGTTATCCTGTCCTTCGGGATCAACAACAGGTGAGAAAGAGCTCATCGCAGAGCTCAAGGCCACCATTCAGATCGCCTTCATATCTGTTCCCAGGGGCCCAGATACTGGAGGTCAACTTTGGTCCACTCCTCTCCTACCGGTGATGTTGCAACACCTCAATAGCTGCATCCGTTCCCGCGCTGAGCATATTCTTGCCCTTTCTGAGGGCTTTGAAACCGAGCGAGACGGGATCCATTGGACCTCCTCCACCACTGCTGCCATCCTGGCCCATTGGCATAGTGTGCCAAAAAATTAAGATCCCCACAAGCCAGAAGGAACCAGAGGTCTGACTTTTGTCCCTTCCAACACAAACAGGCAGGCAAAGCTAGAAAGCAGATATGACTTTCAAAAGTATCATAGGAGGATCAAATTGGACCTTTTTTTTAAGGCTAATCCCAACCGAAAACCTCAGCTTTTCACCAAGAAATCCATCTGGTCAGGTTTCCTCCTGAAACCGAAATTCTGATCAGGAAAGACCACAGAGTTTTTTAATCCAAATTTTAAAGCAGAAATTAGAGCCCAATTTGAGTGAAGTTGAATTTTCAACATTAGCAATTAAATGAGAACGACCAAGTTGTTATCAAACCTGCAGACATTTAAATCCCTTATCAACTGGGATTGAAAGCGGCTCTGAAAATGCATATCATTTTATTAACATAATCGAAAACATCCAGATTCCTTAACATTCCACGCTGTTCGACATCGACAGCTTATACACAAATATTGATACTGAAGAGGGTATAAATGCTATTCGGAATGTCTTTTGGAAGAATCCGGATGAAGGGAGACCAGATAAGGAAATCATTCAACTTTTGGAGATTAATTTGCTCGGGAATGATTTCCAATTCAACTGGGAGTGTACAATGCATCCGGTGGCTTTAGCGACTAACTCCCCTCAATCGAGAACTTTATCAGGTAAATTTGCTAAGATGTTAAATTTTTGGATTTTATTAGTTCAAGATATGACACCTTGAACGAGACAGAATTATATGTAAATGAGAGTAAGGGTTTTTGAATCATCCCCGCCACCTGGACATTATCATTCGCACCTGTTTTGAGTTCATGACTGTGTAGTTCCCAGTATATTTAAGTTCTCCTGTGTTTTGTTTCTTGTGGTATCCTCTGTTCGCACTTATTGTGTTCTCAGTAGTTATAGCTGTGTTTTATTGTCTGGAAAGGTGCCAGACCTGAAAATAAAAGTTGTTACTTACGCTTTCACACTTGACTGATCTGACTTGTGTTCCCCCACGATAACGAAACCTGACAGTTGCAAGCAATTCTCACCTGAAAGACTCGTACTAATTCTTCTGAAGAAATGGACACACTGAATGAGTTCAGCCTTCCAGCCTCCACACCAGAAGTGTTGGAAGTCCTGACCCAAAGGAGTCAGGAGCTGTTAGAAAAAAATTGGTATGTATAATACTTTGAAAACTTAGCCTCTCTCTTCCCAGTGATCTTCTGTCCAGTGCAGTACTGTGTGAACATTGATTATGTTTGTTGTGTTACTTTTGTTAAGTAGATGCCATTGCTGTCATTTGAGGAAAAGACTCGAGAGCTATAGTGTATCACATTTTCCTCTTGAACCTTCTAGCAGAGTATTATAGCTGCCAGGGAAGGAAGAGGAAAAGAAGTCTGTCCACTTCCAAGCAGTTGCTGTTAACTTTTCAACCTAAACAATTGTGCAAGATTGGTTCTCAAGACATCTTGTGTAGAGTGACACTACAGCTTCTGCTATCTTGTCCCGCACACCTGCGTCATTATGTGATCATATATTTCTTGATAATGAACATTTCTCTGTTTAAAAAAATATATAAAAAAAAAAAACTTTGAATATTTATTTTTCAGGGGCTGTACGAAAGAACCAGGGATCAGAAACTCTTAACGTACAGAAATCCAGGCCGTGGTGGGAAACTGGTTGAAACACTCAAAGAGTCGCAAAGACAATCGTGCTACGTCAGCAGCCGTTGTACATGACGATGCCAGTGAGGACGAGGTTTTGTAAAGTAGAATATTTTTTTAGAAGACTGAACAACCTTCTTTATTTTTTTTCTTCTGTTTTGTACCAAACCCCATTCATCACCAAAACAATTTTTTTGAGTGTGTCAACATTCATGATATCAGTTCTCTTTTAAATATCTCTTAAAATTATATATTTTTTTGCCTTGATTTATTATTGTGAATGTCTTTTCTCTATTAAAATTGATAGTGCACCATTTTATTAAATCTCTTTTTGTACATATAGTAGAATAAATGTGACCCTTTTAATCATATTTTGTCCTGGTAGTCTTTAATGTTAATACTGTAAAATTAATTATTTTCCAAATGTTTAGGTGTAGTTGTAATCAATTTTCCAGTTTGTTACAAAATTGGATTAATCTCCCAAATGAAAGACAGCCGTTTATTCCAATAAAAATTGCTGCCATATTAGTATTTCCACAGGCCTTGCAGAACTATATATCATTTTATTGTAACGTACTGCAACTGTTTGCTGAAAGTCTGCTGAACGTTTAATGGCGTTTCATTTTGGAGAACGTTGTCTGCAAACATTCATGACAATGTTCAGAGGATATCTGAACGTTAAATGCTACCTGGGTTGTTTTCAGTTGTATGAAATAATTGTTTTTATTCAACACATCAGTTCTGGGGGAAGATTCAGTATCAATATTTGGGCAGTTTAGAGAAACGGCCTGACGTTGGCTGTCCCCTCGCTGCGATACGCCTGCTAGTTCACCGTAATGGAAGTGGTAAGTTTGCCTTATGAAGCAATGGAACTGGCTTTTGTAGTTTCATAGACATGCTTGTATGTAGTGAAGATAAAACTCACTGCATATAAACAGTAGTAGTGAGCTGCTATTCACTACTACTGTTTATGTTGGCAGGTGGCCTTTTATACAGGTGACAATTTGGGACAGGTGTTTCTCATGCAGGTAACTACTTCACTGAGGTTAGGGCATGTCAGAGGTCTGTGGGAGCCAACATTAGTCATGAATGCTCGGGGATCAAGTACTTATTTCTTTCAATAAAATACAGATTATTTTTGATTTAAGTATTTAATTTCCTAGATTTTCTTTTTGATATTCCATCTGTCACTGTTAAAATGAAGCTAGCAGAAAAACAATAGACTGTTTAATTATTGTTCAAAACTCAGTGGGGAATCAAATAAGTATACACAAACACTGGTCATCACATCCCTGCGTTTGGGTATGAAAGCACAGGTCAGTTCCCTCACCTTCACGAAATGATTTTTGCTGTACTCTGTATAACAGTCTAGGAATATTCCAGCCTGGTAAAAACCAGCCTCTTGTTCTTCGCTTTGCTTCGTTCAGAGGAACTGGATCCTCAGCTGAACTCTGTTGATTTTTTAAGAAACTAGATCAGATTGTTTAGCCAATCGCTAACATTTGGCCACGAAGAACGTAATGCACAGGTGTCAAACTCCAGTCCTCGAGGGCCGCTGTGATGCAACTTTTATATGTGCCTCTGCTGCACCACAGCTGAATAGAATAATTAGGTCATTAGCAAGGCTCTGGAGAACTTATCTAAAAAAGAAGGAGGTAATTAAGCCATTTCATTCCAGTGTTTTGTACCTGTGGCACATCTAAAACCTGCAGGACAGCAGCCCTTGAGGACTGGAGTTTGACACCCCTGATTGGGTCAGCTCAGATAAACTTATCGGAAATTGTGTGCGTTGTAACAGACTGTAACAGTGTTTCTCAACCCTGGTCCTCACTGCCCCCCTGCTCTGCATGTTTTAGATGTGCCTCTATTCCAGAACAGCTAATTCAAATGATTGCATCACTATCAAGTACTGCAGAAGCCTGTTGATCACCCAGAGATACAATCCAGGTGTGTGGCAGAAGAGAAATACCTAAAACATGCAGGACAGGGGGGCAGTGAGGACCAGGGTTGAGGCTTAGACCAGCAAATGTCTTAAACATTCCCCTCGCTCCAAACTTAGTCAGTATTTGTAGACGTGGCAAACACAGACTTGAACGTCTTCGCTCACTTCTGCCACTGCCAAACTCAACATCATTCACAATAACTTTTGTTCACAATTCTCTTTGATTTCATATAATGTTTAATCAGAACCACCACATTTACATAAGTTCCTCAAGCCATATACCATCACACGTTCAACGATCAGTGCAAGACTTTGTTGTTCCCAAAGAGTCTTGGCAAAACTTTTAATTGTGTTTAAATACATTTTTAGTTAAGTTTGCACATCATTTCATCCTACCTGAGAGCACAAAACCCACTAAATATCCTGAATAGCTTAAAAGACTGAGATACTCCCAAAAGCTTATCAAGAAGAAAAAATGAATAAATTATGAGTGGAAAACTTAAAGACATCAGAGCTTTATACTAGCTGAGGTATTCCACATTTAAAATGATTTATTAATTTTTTTTCTGTAAGAGGTTTTCTGCTCTTTAGTTAGAGCTTGAAACTCAGTTACACATGCAGCTTGTTATTCTTTTGTGTCAGTAAGTGTTGATTTGCGTTTCAGACATTCAGTCTGTTGAACAGAAGTATGACTCATCCCAAACTGTAAACCAGGGGTTTGTTGTGAAAATTTTTCTTTAACAAAGAGTGAGAAAAATCTGTTTCAAAACCCAAAGAACCAGAGAAAGAATATATTCTTAATCAGTATTTATTTGAAGTCTCTGCTCACTGATCGCAGTCAGGAGAAAGAGCCTTGAGCAGAACACAGCGTACAGTTTTACAGGGAGGGTTTCACTCCATTCACATAGTTTGTTAATCTACTTGGTTACAGAACAGACAGTAAAGACATGTATCTTCTTCACTAGGGGAGTCAAACACGTCATGAGGGTAAATAGAAGAAACAATTTAATAACTTTATTGTAATACCAAGACCCGAGAAGTAGCTTCAGAAGACATTTTCATGAGCTTCTGCATTACACAAGAATCATTAGACTGTTATGCATTGTCTTACTCATAATCATATGGTAATCTTAAAATGTTCCACTACAGGTTCAATTAAGTAAGAAAAATGTAAAAAAAAATGTCTTGACAGGCCAAACTTAACACCAAAGACTTCTGTTTTTTTTTTTAAAGATTTATTAAGTGTTTTTTGTTTGTTTGTTTGTTTTCTTTAATATCACAACATTTCATTTGGGGTGAGTAAACATTCACAGCTACTCCATATTTTTCCGGAAAAAAAATCCATGCATACATAAAACACCACAAAGAAAAGATAATTTAAAAAATGTAAGTAAAAAATAAATATTTCACCTAAAAATTGTTTAAAGTCTGAAGTCATTTTTAATATTTTGTATTATGTATAATTTCTTGCCAAAATTAAAACTCTAGTGCTTTTATACATTTATATAAACCATCAACTTAATGAAAAGAAGCACAAAGTGGGGAAAAAGCTGTTAGTGAGAGAAGAGAGTTAATATTTGGAACAGATGAAGTTAAATCTCTCACTGCCGTTTCTTTGGAACCACCGATGTTCTCCTCCTGCCTGCATGGCTCCAAACATGTTACAGTCATTTTGTTCATTCCAGGTCCAGGTGTCACAAACCCAGAACCAAACATTCCTACTGCAGTTGAAACGCAGACCAATCCAGACAAAAGGAGTCGAGGCCTCCTTCACTTTCTCCTGGATCCATCTCTGATCATCCATGTTGGTGATGGTGACCAGGTCATGGTGGTGACCTCTGCAGTAGGTTAAGGCCTCATGCCAGTTCATCGCTTCTTTGATCAGGATCAATTTATCTGGCATGAAAGTATGAAATATAAAGAATAAAAATATAAGAGTTGTGCAAAAACGTTTAAAAACTGCCTAAAAGAAAGGAACGTTAATCGACTGAATATAAAACATGTTAATACGCATAATCACAACTGTTATTTGCTAAACTGTATGAACCTGAATGTAAAGTTTATATATTTTTTAAAGATATCTCACTAAGAATGTGGAGTTTAATGTGATGCAAACTGATATGTTCTTAAAATCTCACCATCATAACAGATGAAGGGTTTTCTTTCAGCACAGTTCTCATTCTTCCATCTGCCTCCATCATCAAACACAGTCATGGCACATTGACCACTGTTAGGTTTATTGTCAAACTGTAGATTCCAGTGTCTGAAAGAGAAACTGCTTCCATCTGACCACCTCCAGGTGTCTCTGAACAGACCAATGAATACTTTTTCAAAGCCTGCAGAGTTCATCATCATCTTCACTTCTTCATCCTGTAGCTGCTTCGTTCCACTGATCAGGTCTGTGTGATTCTCTCTGCAGTAACTCTGAGCTTCCAGCCAGGACTTCTGCTCTCTGATCAAGTGATATTTATGGGATGTATCACTTTCTGTGAAGTAAACACAGTTTGTTCATTTTACATGACTAAAAAGAACCAATTATCAAACCCTGAAAAATCCAAAGCAACCAAAGATCCTGACAAGCACATTACCAAACAAAAAAATAAATATAATTTTTGTTTTTCCCTTTTCTTCTCTAAAGCTAAGAAGTTGTTTATCTCAAGTTCTCTTTATTAATACGAGCTTTGATTTAATGTGAAATATATAAATATATATGTGTGCGTGTGTGTGTGAACAAAATCTCAAAAACACTTTAAGCTTACCATTATAACAAAGGAAATATGAAGGGAAACTACAATCAATAGATATCCATTTGACTTTTAGAAGCATATGTCCACAGTTCTTTCCATCCTTTGGTTCTTTATCATTCCAGTTTGTCTCACTGTCATTAAACTCCACTCCAGGCAGAGACCAGTACCATGTTCTGTTACCAAGTGTTTGATCATACAGACCAATCCAAGCTTCACTCTGATCTCCAGCTGAGATGTTGATGAGTCTCTTCATGTCCTTCATGTTAGTCACTGTGACCAGGTCAGTGTGTTTCTCTCTGCAGTACTGCTGAGCTTCAGTCCAGGTCTTATTCTCATTAATGTAGTGAAACTCATAGAGCTGACAGTCCATGAAGCAACACTGAGCTGTAAATAAACACATTTCAGTATGAACTAACTAGTAGTGGCAGTTTAACCAGCACATCTCTTACAAATTAAGAATTTATCAGTTTCATTTTATGCGTTAATATTTTACTTTATGTGTGAATATTAAATAGGTATTTGTTTTCTGAAACCAACATTAACGTTCCAGAAACCAGAGAGTCTAGTTGTGTTTCAGATCAACTTACCCATCAGGAAGAGCAGAATCAGACTCCACTGCATCTTTGCTGTCAGATGAATTATTTTCCTCCAGCAGTTTGTCTCTGTTGGATGAAGAACATTTAAACAGTGAAAAGCTGCAGCTCTCCCTCCACTGGACAGAAAATGCTCTGCTTAACCTAATGTTTAATCACAAATAAAACTATATGGCACACTATACATGACAAAACATGATTTTAGAATTAATGCTTATATGTAGTAAATAAACTAAAACAAAGCACAGTTGTAACTTACATCTGGTTCCTTTTCTTCTCTTTTTGTTTTGACTGAATCTGTTCTCAGTAGAGTTACAGTGTTTTTCTTTGGTGGCAGCAGGACGTCTTCTAACAGCTCTGGTATAGAACTGAAATTTTAATAAGTCATAATTTGGATATTCAAATCACTGGTGGGGAAGTAACAGCTGTTTTATGAAAGAAATCATTTCTAACTCTCACAGGAGGAAAGTTGGTGTTGGGAAAAACCAAACCTCTATTTATAGGATTTAGCTAAACACATGACGTATTACCTCACAGATGTAAACAATTCATCCCAGTTCGTCTATTTCCCTTCAAAGTTTGAATTTTTTTAAAAATATAAAACATACCAGCAGTGCAAAAAAAGTTGAAACAATAATAAAGTCTTACACTTTTATACATTTTTCTGTTTTATTTTTTCTAGTTTTTTGTATTTTCTTGTGTTCGTTTTTGTTTATTTTTTATTTGCTGTTCTTTATATTTTACTATCCTATACTTATATCTAAAGAAGGCCATTCCCAATGTAAACTTTAAACCCGTCATCTAGCAGTTTGTCTTTTTAACCCTCAAAACCAGATAAGATCCTGTCTTCATACTTGCATTTATTAAAAAATACAAACACCAAGTCCCATGTTGTCATAAGTGGTGATATAATATGTAATTTAGTTTTTGCAGTTATTAATGGCAAATATCAATCAATAAAATCGTCATAAAAGTAGATTTCCATTAATGTTTAAAGCATAATAAATATGCAACAACTAATGTTAAATAATATTGTAAATTACAACAAATATGCAATAAATACAAAAGTAACTCATTCACACATTCACACACACATGTGTATAAGTCCATACATATATATGTGCCTGTAGTCAAATAATTTTTATTGTTTTGAACAGGTGCCATGTTTTTGACTGCCATATTTTTTTTATTGGTTTGGTTTTTCTGTAACCATCTTCAAAGTGATTCTTCATCACATTCATGTTGTTATGCTAAGAATTTTCTGAAGTAGATTTTTTAAAACAAGATAAGAATCCATTCATTCCAACAGTTTGTGGAATGAATGGACACACTACCAAATGTTTTGGTATTACATTCAATAGTCCATCTTTCCATTGAAATGAAAACTAAAGTAACAGTTGAAGACTATTCTCTTCATTAACACATTCTCCAGAATTTACTTCTCCCTGTGGCTGAAATCTATAAACGGCTCCATAATCATGCCAGTGTTCAACATGTTGGATCCATGTCTGGAGCTGTTTACAGAATTACAGAGCAGAAAAGATTTTATTTAATCTGCTCCTTTTTTATTATTCTTGCAAGCCTTTTAACTTTTCGGCATGATCTTTTTATTAAAGCATGCAAGTTTAAAAATTCTTTTTCAGGAACTCATCACAACATTGCTCCATCATGGAAAAAAACGAGCAAAAGGAGGAAACAACTGTGACCCCAACATGTAAGGTTGGTGACCTGATCTAGTAGAGGAAATAAAATGTTGAATTTGTTTTATGCAAACGTCAGGTACTCACACCTCCCCAAAGCCAGACTTCCTCTTGGAAAGTCAGATCACAATCTTGTTTTGACTCTGCTTTGCATAAACCCCCCCTTGTTCAGAAGGAACCTGAGAATTAAAGGAACTGAGACGGTGACCACAGGAAACTGATGAGGCTGTTGGGGGTCATTTTGAGGTTGTAGACTGGGAGGCTCTGTGCCTGACACATTTAGAGGACACCAGTGTCACCGTTGTATACAACTTGTGTGTGGATAGCACTGGGTTTTTAAGGTTGAAAATGTTCAGGGGGTGGGAGGGTGCGCATTTCTCAATTGATTTTTACCGAGAAAGCACATGGGCAAAAACCGTTAATTAAACGGTCACTGGGACTGACTAGTATATATTCCATTGAGGGAAAGTAACTTTAACATATGAATTCCTCATGTTAGCATAAAGGCTCGTTTTGAAGTATAAGCTGCTACTTACAGGCATTGCTTTGAAGAACTCGACCTGGAATGCGGCGTTCATAACAAACACGTGTGTTCATCTGCTCTACCGCTAGCAAACAACCGTGCTGATTAAATAACATAAAAGTCAAGCAGTTCCCTAAAAGTCCAAAACACCCAAAAGCAAAACACCCACAGTTTACAGGACACACTTCCTGCTAAAGAGCCCCATGGTGGTTGAAGAAAAATCCACATATAAACCGGAAAATACAATATATGAAAATAAATCTGAATGCTCTCTGGTATTGTTCAGGGGGCCGGACCAAATGTGGAGGTGGGCCGGATTCGGCCTGCGGGCCGTAGTTTGGGGACCCCTGATTTACAGGGATTTATACCCTATGAACAGAATTAAAGGTATTGAACAGAGGTGTAATACTGAGTTACACCACAGGATGGCAGTGTTTCTCGTGAGACATGAAGAAGGGCATAAGTAGTAAAGAGTCTCCCGCCTTCCATTTTTTAAAATATGAATTATATACATGTGCTTGCTGGACGTTATCCCACCTACAATTTTAAGTTTCTATGTAACATTGACTATTGCTCTTGGAGCAAGGCCTGGTCTCAAGAAGGGCAGCAAAGAAGCCACTTCTCTCCAGGAAAAACATCAGGGACAGACTGATATTCTGCAAAAGGTACAGGGAGTGGACTGCTGAGGACTGAGGTAAAGTCATTTTCTCTGATGGATCCCCTTTCCGATTGTTTGGGACATCTGGAAAACGGCTTGTTCGGAGAAGACGAAGTGAGCGCTACCACCAGTCTTGTCTCATGCCAACTCTAAAGCATCCTGAAACCATTCATGTGTGGGGTTGCTTCTCAGCCAAAAGAGTCGGCTCTCTCACAGTCTTGGCTAAAAACACAGCCATGAATAAAGAATGGTTCCAGAATGTCCTCCGAGAGAGAGCAACTTCTCCCAACCATCCAAGAGCAGTTTGGTGATGAACAATACCTTTTCCAGCATGATGGAGCACCTTGCCATAAAGCAAAGGTGATAACTAACTGGCTCAGGGAACAAAACATAGAGATTTTGGGTCCATGGCCTGAAAACTCCCCAGATCTTTATCCCATTGAAAACTTGTGGTCAATCATCAAGAGATGGGTGGACAAACAAAAACCTAGGAATTCTGACAAAATGCAAGCATTGATTGTGCAAGAATGGACTGCTATCAGTCAGGATTTGGTCCAGAAGTTGATTGAGAGCATGCCAGGGAGAATTGCAGAGGTCCTGAAGAAGAGGGGTCAACACTGCAAATATTGACTTGCTGCATTAACTCATTCTGTCAATAAAAGCTTTTGTTACTCATAATATGATTGCAATTGTATTTCTGTATGTGATGAAAACATCTGACATACACACATGAAAACCAGAGGGCAGCAGATCATGTGAAAATATAATATTTGTGTCATTCTCAAAACTTTTGGCCATGACTGTATTTTGGGTTGGTTGTGCCATGTGGATGTTTATATCTGCCATACTTCATGTGATTTTATATTCCACATAAAATCAGATTTCTTTGTAATTATATTTTTTCATTTATAATGGTTACAGACTATGTAAAACAGTCCTAGTTTATTGTGACTGAGTGAAAAAAATATCTGTAATGTGTTATATGTTAGCTCACTGCTAACCTTGTGCATATGAGGGCTGAGGCAAATGATACAAGTGATATGAATGTGGAGTCGGTCGAGCCCCACTCATATGCACAAAGATTAAATGGAAGATGGTATCAAATAATGTATTTCAATCAGAAATGCATACATATGTCTCTTCAATAGTTTAAAAGTACTGAATTTTATGCAAAATAAGAGTTTGTGCATGGCAGTGGTATTATTAGAACAACACTTTTGTATTCAAGTATGTTTAAAATAATGTTGAGTGCACAGTAATAAGACATTTAATCCTAAGCTTCAATATACTTTGAAAAACTTAAAATCTATAAATTTCTGAAATAATTCAGCTATTTTTTTTAAACTGTCAATAGTCCAACCATCCTTCACTCAGTATGTCACACCAGAAATACCAGCATATTGGATCTACTGTATGCCAACACCAGATTTTATTCATTTTGATCATTGCTAACATTTAAAACTGTGCCAAACGTTTTTTTTAAAAGAGCACATTTTTCATATATTCATAAAAAAACTAAAATACCACATACAGTAACTATCTTTACACTTCAAATATATGCAAATCATTAATGTGTGCAGAACATAGGAGAAAAATTGAGCATAGAAAGAGACACTGACATATCAATTACTTGTTATACAAAATTATTATTACTATTTTGTTATCCAAAAACCTCTTAGTGCTGAGTGTTTGGTAAGAACATTGTTTAAAACAGTGCAACTACAGTTAATAAATGTTACTCAGTATGAGACGTGTATAGAACTGCAACAAGCCTTCACAAAGTTATTGTAAAATCCCCAGGCAAAAATAACCAACCAGTTCCTGTTGAACAGTGTTTCTGCATATTACAAAAATCCCCAGGTTTTTACTTTGGTGCCTCTGGATCAACAACATCAACAAGTCAAAACTGTTGGCGTTGCTGAATGTTCCTGTCTTTATGGTTCACAAAGTGAACCAATGGCAGACCTGTTTACTTGCATCACCTTATGATTTTATCAAATATTCAGAGCGCAATAAAAAAGCTAAACAGGCAAATTTAAGGAGGAAATATAATGAAAATAATCTTCACCTTTCAAAGAAGCCTTTAATCAGCCAGAGCTTCAGAAACAAGGAAACGGGATGGTGGAAGAAAAAACTAAGGCTGTAACACATAAACTGAAGTTTGTAGCAATTATTCCACACAAAATTAATTAATTAAAAAAAAGAGGTCTGAGTCTTTTTAGTGGCTCAATGAAACAACTTCCATGGACCAGATCTCTGAAAACCTTTAGAATCCAAAGAGCAATTTTTACCCTCTGTTCAGCTAAAGAAAACCCTTTTAGAGCCACAAATGAAACACGTGACTTTGTTAAAATATAATAATAATAATAATAATAATAATAACATGTCATTTTTAAATGAATACATACAATTTGAAATAGGACGCTGCTGAATTTACACATTGCCTGTTCAAGAAAATCCGGCGTGAGGCAGTGCAGTGTTGTTCCCCACCTTTGGTGGCGCTGTGTCACACATAGTGAATGAGGCAGTTGGAGCATGCTCATTGCTGGCTCTCATATACTCACTGGCCACTTTATTAGATACACATGTCCAACTGCTCATTAACGCAAATTTTGAATCAGCCAATCACATGGCAGCAAGTCAATGAATGTAGGCATGTAGAAATGGGCCAAGATGATTTGCTGCAGTTCAAACTGAGCATCAGAACGGGGAAGAAAAGTGATTCAAGTGATTTTGAACTTGATATGGTTGTTGGTGCCAGACGGGCTGAACTACGGGGATTTTCACACACAACCATTTCAAGGGTTTACAGAGAATGATCCGAAAAAGAGAAAATATCCAGTGAGCGGCAGTTCTGTGGGCGCAAATGTCTTATTGATGCCAGAGGTCAGAGGAGAATGACCAGACTGGTTCGAGCCGATAGAACGGCAACATTAACTCAAATAACCACTCGTTACAACCGAGGTACGCAGGAGAGCATCTCTGAATGCACATCAAACATGAGAAAATAGAGGTATGAATATGTTTGCAGAAACTCCATAGGGTATGTCAATGCACATATTTGAGAAAAAGATATTTAAAATGGCATATAAATAACTTATTACACAAAATTATTGTTTCATGTTTGTTCTCCAAAAACCTCTTGACCTCTAAAGTGCTTGGTAAGAACTTTATTTAAAACAGTAGCACCACAGTGCTAAACGTGTTCAAGAGCCACATGAACCTTCAGAATTTTACCGTAAAATCCCCAGGGGGAAAATAACCAACAGTGTTTCTGCATATTACAAAAATCCCCAGATTTTTACATCAATACCTCTGGATCAACAACATCAACCAGTCAAAACTGTTGGCGTCACTGAGGTCATCGAATATTCCAGTCGTTTTGGTTCACTTTGTGTGCTTCATTATTAGAACCAATGGCTGACCTGTTTGCTTGCCTGACCTTCTGATTTTATCAAATATTCAGAGCGAAAGCAGAGAGCTAAAACCAACATGCAAATTTAGGGGTTGAGGGGATGTAATGAAAACAAACTACACCTTCCAAAGAAGCCTTTTATCAGCCAGCGCTTCAGAAACAGTGAAACACAGGAGCGATGGAAAAACTACAGTAGAATCTAGTCATTTTTCCACACAAAATAAATAGATTTTATAATCAAAAAAGAGGACTGAGTTAGTCGTTCTTGGCTAAATCAAACAGCCGCTAGACGAGGGCTCTGAAACCTTTTTACCTCTAAACAATTTTTACTTTGTGTTCAACTAAATAAAACCCATTTAGAGCTACAAATGTAACATGTGACTTTGTTGAAAAACAGTAACCTAACATTTTAATCAAGTAACAACTTTTACCGTAGTTGTTAAAAAGGCATCAAATATGACTTAAAAGAAATTTTACTTTGTAATGTGATGCCATGAAACTGGGTCTCTGTCTCTTTAAAAACTGCTCTTTCTAAAACTCAACCTTAAGGAAGTCAACACAACATTTCTACTCTATTAACCCTTTAACAACATTTTTACCAGCGTTCCAATGAGAAGTAGCTCGTATGAAGGGCTCAGCAGATGCTCGGTTCCACCAGGTGTTTGCTAATTGCTGCTGGCTAGTCTGAAGGAGCTGAATGGGGGAGATGCAGAGGAGGGCTGCTCTGTGAGGCAGAAGCTTGGAAACTGCAGCTCAGAGGAGGAGATGAAGGTGGAGCTAGGTGTTATATAGGTGTTTTGCACAGCTCAGTGGTTGCCATGGGAGACCAACGGATTTCTCAAACATGCATGAAGGAATGAAGGCAACACTCCAGCTATGCTTCTGATGAGGGAATAACATTATGATATGATGTAAGGCTTAAAAAAGTTGAGTTTGTACTGCCCCTTTAACAACATATTTTCATTTTAGTGAATCATTATAAGCAGTTCTTAAAATATTATTAAAAAGAGTTTTTTCTTGTTCTAGTAATGAAGAGAATATTTTCTCGTTTACACAAGATGCTGCTCCTGAATTTATTTCTAAGCTGTGGCAGTTATACACTTTCATAAGTTCCTGGTTTTTGGAAAGAAACAAAAAGAGTTCCTGGAGAAACTGAGATGTGCACATGGAGAACACATAACAGCAGAGAGAAAAAACTCACTGAAATATAAACCTCTTAGCTCTAACACAACAGAAAAACTGCACTACTGTGCATGTCAAAGTGAGATGAGATTATTATTCATATTTTATTTCAACAACAGAGAATACAGGTAACAAAAAACTAATGAAATGCTTTTGGATACACACGCACCCCCTCCACCCCACCCCACACACACACACACTTTTAGTATGGATCCTATGCAATGTTTTGTGAGATCAAAGATCACTAAATAACTAAGATACGTTCTACAGAGGGCATTGGTTAGATAGCATACGTCTTTGCTGAATGAATCAAAAATGTTGTTTAGAACATTTAGCAATTGTAATTTATTACTTTACCTTCTAATTCAATTAAAACTGATATACATTTTTTAAAGAAATATTTAAGAAGAAGCACAGAATGGATTTTACCATTTAGAACAGATGAAATTAAACTTCTCAGTGTCATTTCTTTTGAACCACTGATGTTCTCCTCCCGTCTCCATGGCTCCAGACATGTCACAGTCGTCCATCTGTTCACCTTTGGTCCAGTTCTCATAGCTGACCACCTCATCACTGACCCAGAACCACAGATCCAGAGTGTAGGCGTAGTGCAGACCCATCCAGACATAATCAGTCGATGCGTTCTTGATTTTCTCCTGGATCCATCTCTGATCATCCATGTTGGTGATGGTGACCAGGTCATGGTGGTGATCTCTGCAGTAGGTCAAGGCGTCCTCCCAGTTCATTTTCTTTGATCAGGATCAATTTATCTGTATAAGGAAGCAATGAGGACAATGAAGGTATTGTATAAGCAGCCATGTCACTTCAGGTGAAAAATACTTTTAGGGATCTGAAATGTTTTGTCTTTACTTTTAATTAATCAGAATTAATTTAACTAAAATTAAGAATAAGAAATATTTTTGATCCAAGCTGTTACTCAGAACTTAAGTTGGCGGATGGCGTGTTCCCTTTAAAGAATAGGAAATCTCACCATCATAACAGATGAAGGGTTTTCTTTCAGCACAGCTCTCATTCTTCCATCTGCCTCCATCATCAAACACAGTCATGGCACATTGACCACTGTTAGGTTTATTGTCAAACTGTAGATTCCAGTGTCTGAAAGAGAAACTGCTTCCATCTGACCACCTCCAGGTGTCTCTGAACAGACCAATGTGTACTAGTGAAGTGTCTGAAGAGTTCATCAATTTCTTCACTTCTTCATCCTGTAGCTGCTTCGTTCCACTGATCAGGTCTGTGTGATTCTCTCTGCAGTAACTCTGAGCTTCCAGCCAGGACTTCTGCTCTCTGATCAAGTGATATTTATGGGATGTATCACTTTCTGTGGAGTAAACAGAGTTGAGTTGTTTTTAACAAAAAAGATCCTAAGGTTAAGTTTTTTTTTAGCAACCAAAGATCCTGACAAGCACCTTATTTTCAAACAAAAAAATAAACACCATTTTTGTTTTTCCCTTTTCTTCTCTAAAGCTAAGAAGTTGTTTATCTCAAGTTCTCTTTATTAATACGAGCTTTGATTTAATGTGAAATATATAAATATATATATGTGTGCGTGTGTGTTGGAATAAAATCACAAAAGCACTTTAAGCTTACCATTATAACAAAGGAAATAGAAAGGGTAACTACAATCAATAGATATCCATTTGACTTTTTGAAACAAATATCCACAGTTCTTTCCATTCCTTGGTTCTCCTGCTGCCCAGTTTGTCTCACTTTCATTAAACTCCACTCCAGGCAGAGACCAGTACCATGTTCTGTTACCATGTGTTTGATCATACAGACCAATCCAAGCTTCACTCTGATCTCCAGCTGAGATGTTGATGAGTCTCTTCATGTCCTTCATGTTAGTCACTGTGACCAGGTCAGTGTGTTTCTCTCTGCAGTACTGCTGAGCTTCAGTCCAGGTCTTATTCTCATTAATGTAGTGAAACTCATAGAGCTGACAGTCCATGAAGCAACACTGAGCTGTAAATTGCAATAAAATATTATAAGTGCTGTTTTCATTAACATTTCCTCGTAGTCTAGTTGTGTTTCAGATCAACTTACCCATCAGGAAGAGCAGAATCAGACTCCACTGCATCTTTGCTGTCAGATGAATTATTTTCCTCCAGCAGTTTGTCTCTGTTGGATGAAGAACATTTAAACAGTGAAAAGCTGCAGCTCTCCCTCCACTGGACAGAGAAACAATCATGGGACAGCAGAGAGATGAAGACTGGAAAAAAAAGTTTGTGCATCTCCACTTTCTAATGGTTTTTTGTGAAATGAGATTTTTATAGATTTGAGCTACACTTCTATCACCTTTAAGTTTATGTCAAAGTAAATTAAGTACAATTTAATTCTACAGTTTATTCTAAATTTGGTAGTGGGAAAGAAATGTAATTTTAAATCAAACAAAATTGGTTAATGGTTAATTGGTTAACCGAATGCATAGCAGGTAAATAAACTTACATCTAATTCTTTTTGTTTCTCTGTCTTCAAATAGGAAGTTTCTCCTGAATATCCTGCTGAAAACTGTCCACAGAGGAGCTCTGCAGTGTGAATTTGATATAATTTTGCCGTCAGAATTTGAATAATCCAAACATAGGATTGGGGGTGGTGCTCTTCCTGCCAAACCTCTTGAATAAAGTTATTTTAAATTTGTTCATGACCAGGAAGCAAAAACGACAAGTTTTTTTTTAACTTGTGCAGGTGGAAGGAAAACATTTTCAAGTGACAACAAAATTAGCTTTGTTTGAAGACTGAGAGACTCAGGATGCTGCAAAACATGACATTTTAGCAGTAACTCAGAAACAAATTGTTTTTCATTAAGAACATTTATACATTCAGAGTTTCAGTGAGAATTTCAGTCATTGGAACAGTGGTTGACTATTTTAATTTTGAATGTATTATTTACGCATTAATTTATTTTAAAGTTTATTCCCTTGAATTTCCTTGTTTTCTTTCATTACCTTCATTGCAGGTGTGCCTGGTCTTTTCCTGGTTTGCAGTCAGGGTTTGGCTCAGTGACAGGTCCATTTCTGAATGTAACTTGTGTTTGGAGCATATGTAAATTAATAGTTCTGGAGTAAAAGTTCGCAATGCAAATTCTCTCAGAGAAAGGCTCAGTTGTGTCAGTCATAGGCGAAACTTCCTGAAGGACTGGTGTGGACATGTCCCCACCAACTCTGGCATTAAGAGAACGGTCCCCAACAATACTTCCTGCACCTTTTTTTAATGTGCCTTCATCTATGTGACTCGACAAAGACGCCGAGTTACATAGATGCTGTATTTAAAGCTTTAACAGACAGGTAATGCTCTTTAAAATTCCTTTGTAAAACGTAAATGGCAAGTCGCTCAGTGACTTACTGTGCGCCATATGCGCTGCTGCTTTACATTGAGTCAGGAATATCGGTGGTCGGGGAAATGACACAATCGAGCAAAGAATCTGAGAAGGGGACGCAAAGTTTAGATATTGTCAACACTACAATAGCAAAATAAGGTCCAAAAGAGTCACATTTCACAGGTCAGTAAAAAGCTTTAATTAAAAAATATATAGAAAGAAAGTGGAGAGTAGGTTAGTTATGCTAGCTTAACTTTTATCATCTTAACATGTTCTCTCGCTGCGCAGTTCGGAGTATTTCTGTTCAATTAACACAAAAATAAAGGTGACCCACATACATTTTCTGACAGATAATCAGGAGTGCAGGTTTAAGATGGCTAATCAACCACCGCTAGTTTTCAGGCGATCACTTCATAATGATCGCAAAATGGAAATTCAGAAACATAAATCTGCAACAGACAGAATGTTCTGTCTGGTGCTTGTACGTCCGTTTTTGTGTGTGTGAGTGTGTGTGTGTGTTAATTCTTGATGCACTTGAACGTAATCTTTGCTCTGCTCCACGAGCTATTTATTGGTTGCCATGGCAACGAGTATGTGTGACGTTAAGCTGACAGACTGAGAAAAATATATATAATATAACCACCCGTTTTTCTACATTTTTCCACTGGACAAATTGCATCATTTGTTTATAGAACGTGGTGATATTCAGAGCAATCATCAAATAGGATAACATTTCATAAAGTATAAAGGAGCCAAAGTTTGTTAAATTTTAAATCATGGTTCCTATTAAGTAAAATTAAATTATGGGCCATTATAAAGAGAAATTCACTTTGTTCTCTCTTGTTTCTAGAATTGACAGAAACCAAACTATAGATTTATTAGCAGAGATAATATATATTTTATATATCCAAACATCGGCATCTCAGCTTTAAGCCACATTTTATAGAATCCAGTAACATTGATGGTTACTCTACTCACCAACTTCCCCAACAAAGGTTTTGTGTCTTTATTATTTGCTATATTAAAGACACATCATATCATAATTTATTGAAGACTGGCTGGCATTTACATGCAAGTAAGTTTTGGCTTTATTCTTAGCAATAGAATAGAAAAGGCCTTCCAGTGACTTACTAGCACCCTAACCCTGCTTAGATGGATAAGGATTCAACGAAGACCAAGCAGGACAGTGAACTTTGAGGATGTCACGAAGTGGTTAGTTGTGATGAGGACGAGGATAAACGCGGTAAGATCCAAGGTAAGGTGAGATAATGAGTTTAACAATGTCCAAAAACCAGTTGGCAGAGCTGGGTTCACCAGGAAGCGAGAACAGAGACCAACAGACTCAGAACGACTAAACAATGCCACAGAATGACTCATCAACAACTAAGGATCCAGCAGGGACAGACGACACAGATGAGATTAAATACACAAGGGATAATCAGGGAACAAGAGACAGCTGGATACAATTAAGGGCAAGACAAGACAGCATGTGGATTAAATAAACTAAAATACATACAGTGAAACCTAGATCCTCACATCACCAATCTAGTCTTTTAACAAGAGTCAATTGTAAAAATGATGCTAACTTTTCATCTGAACAACTTATGTATGAATATGATCTGATCAACCAATCGCGAGTCCACACGTCCACTTTCCAACTAGCTATAAACAGCTATTTATAGTTATATGGTGAATAACCATTCAGGGAGGGCACTGCTGCTACAAAGTCCTACTTGACGAGTTTCAGTTTAGTGAAACCACACAATGAAACTCCAAAGCCTCGGATCATTAGCCTTTCCTTTCTGTCTTAAAATGAGTTCAATCTGGAGAGACTCAGACGTACAAAAAGGGGAACAATTAAAAGATTTAATGACAGGAATGAATAACAATTTCTTTGGCGCTCGGACCCCGGCAGCTAATTTGAGCTGAGATTTGATGTGAACTCAATGAACATCCCGATAACTGATTAGGGATGCTCTCCCCCGGGGCCCGACACTGGTGGTGGTGGTTAGGAAAGGATGTGGGTGGAGAAGGGGAGGTGGTGGGTTGAACGCAGCTGGGAAGCGGCTGACGGCTTGGGTGTGGATCCTTTATGCAGAGCCTGATTGCTGATTGAACGCGCCGGGTGAGGTCCAGCGCTGAGGTCGGAGATGAGCATGACGTCGATGGGCGTACAGAGGGGGCGGAGTCTTCCAGTCTGAACTTCCGCTTTAGCTCCATTTCTGAATAATCAACAACAAAATTCACCAACAGAATCCAGAGAAGAAATGCAGAAGTCTTTCTCAAGAAAACAAGGTCAAGGTCAAAGACACGTGAATTCAGAAAGCTAAATAGTTAAATAGAACACGTGATGCAAGGGTTGGAGAAGGAGAAAAATGGTACAAATAGAGATACCTTAATAAATTTGGCGAGAAAGCTTCTGGCACATTTTAGAATATGGCGTTTTAAATTTTGTGTCATTTCTGTTTATAGCATTAGAGCTGAAACCAAAGTAAGCCAGTGTGGCTTTTTATGATTTTGAATGTTAACCAGTGATTTGCATTTTGGATTATCTCCTAACTCATTCAAATATTAATGCCCAGCATGATTCATACCTCTGGCAGATTTATATTTAAATGAACCTGTGTTTTTTTTCTGACTGGGAATAACAATAATGTTTCTGAATGGCTCATCTGGAGTCCAGACTTGAATCTAATAAAAGATGTAAGGAGGGAACTAAAGATTAGGCTTATGTTTCAACTGCTGAAATGGCAATAAAGACTTTTGTATTGAATATTTAAAAGTGCATAGCTTATTTCTAATATTACATTCATTTGAAATTCAAATTAAAGAAATAACTACATTTATTTCTTTCCAAATTGATTCTCCTTTTGCAGTATTTTGTTATTTTTGTGAGATGCCTGTCTAATTTCCTATTAAAAACAAATTTCATGGCTGGATGAAAATAATTAATCTGATATTTATATAACTTGATATGGCTGCCTTCTTTCACAGTTAAAATTTCAATGTTTCCAAATCACCACTAGCATGACCAGGTCAAAGTAGTGACCACTCTGATAAGATAAGGCAACGCAATGTTTGTAGGTGTAGATGTATGTGCAATGCATTTCTTGAGTTGAATTGCATCTCTTTAACATTGTAAAGTTATTTCATAAAAAATCTTATCCCTAAAACTTCAAATAAGTACAGATGGTTGATCATTGAAATATGTTTTATGTCTCTGGATTTTAAAACACTATTATGTTGAACTTTTACTTTAGTTTGTTTTGACCGTCCAAATGTATTTAGTTTGTCAGACAAGCACTTAAACCACTACAAGATAAGTCAACCCAAGAGACTTCTTGAAACTGGATCTCTCTGGCCTAGTTGCTATATAAAGCTGCTTGTTTATGTGGAGTAGAAATCTCATGCTGAAGAGAGGTGGAAGACAGATCTGCGTGTGAAAAGAGTTGGCCTTGAGGTGAACGTTTTATATTCATCAAGAGATTTTACCAAATGTCTTCAGCAAAGTTATAGATCCACCTTTGACATGGAGTTTACGAGACGCTACCTTCCGATGGAGTGGGAAGAGCGATGGAGGAAAGAAAAGGAGAGGAGGAAAAGAGTTATTGAAGAAGGTGGAGAAGGGTTAGAGCAAGACAACCGTGAGTTGAGGCGAATTGTTGCTTACAACAATTCCAGGATGGGCCTAGTCAGTCAAGGAGATAAAACTAAAGAGTCCGGGGTGAGAAAGACTCAAACTAATACAGATGATGCCAGTGGACATATCAGTGATGAGGAATTTGAGGATATGGAACATCATGTCTGCACATTCTTAAGCAAGACCTTTCCTAAAGAGATATTTATGACTCTTAAAGAACTGCAGATTTCCTCTGTTCTTACAGACCTGACTCTGACTACTAAGGACGGCAGCAGCTTTAGTGTACATTCCCTTATTCTGGCTGCTGTCAGTGCCTTCATTCTAGACAAACTTAAGGAAAAAAACATGGGACAGTCTTACAATACTCAAGGGAAAGTCACAACGTGGTCGGTACACCTGGGTAATGAAGTTGACAAAATTGGGCTTCAGGCAGTTATTGAGTTTGCTTACAGTGGAGATGTACCAATTTTAAACAAAGACACATTAACTCAGATCAAAACTGCAGCTAAAGTACTGGAGGTCCCGCGACTGCTGGATCTCTGCAACAACATAGAAGATCAATGTCCAAAAACAGAACAAGATAGAATCTCTGCAGGAGTACATCTGAAGAATATGCTGCGATCCATTGAAAGGTTGTTGGAAGACAAAGTTGGGTGTGATGTAATTTTGGACCTGGATGGCATTTCTTTCCTTGGTAAGTCAGTAGGATCTTAACTTATTGTACTGACTACTTTATGATAGTGGCCAAAGTTGACCTTTACTTCTGTCTGACTCCAGTTCATAGAGTTATCCTGGCAGCAAGCAGCGACTACTTTCGTGGGATGTTCACATGTGGAATGAAGGAATCTCACCAGGCCTGTATCACTCTTCCCTTTGTACCGGCTTGTGAATTAGAGGCACTAATCAGTTGGTCCTACAGCGGGACTCTTCATCTCAGCTGGAACTGTGTTTTTGAGATAACCTGCACTGCCCTGCAGCTTCAGTTTCAACCTGCTTTCTTGCTTTGCCTCAAATTCATGAGAGAAGAAATGCAGATAAACTCATGTCTAGACGTGGAATCATTTGCTGAAGCATATGGCTTGTCAGAACTCCTCGAGGAAGCCAATGACTTTGTACTGAGAAACTTTAGGGACGTGTCAGCAACTCCAAAGTTTCAAGACCTTCCAGCACAGAAGCTCCTGGACTTGCTTCGCTGCGACGGTCTGTGCGTGCCTTCAGAGTTGACTGTATTTCGTGCTGTAATCTCCTGGATTCAGGCAGATCCCGAAGAGAGGTTGGCCCATGCTGCTGTACTGATGAGTGGAGTTCGTTTCCCACTTATGACTTTTCGTGAGTTCAGGGAGGTCAGAGCAATTAATCTACGCATGGAGTGCTTTGCAGACAAAGAAGTGGAACTCTATGGATCCGCTCTCAAAGAATTTGGGTTCAGCCTCCCAAAGTCTGCTGAATACTGCCGGATCAGGCGACCTAAAGATGTTCTTTGTGTGGTCGGGGGAGACCAGCTAGAACCAGATGTGGGTAAACGTATACCAAGCCAGGATATCTGGTTTGCCAACTCTTTGCGCAATGGCACAGGATTGGTGAAGGAGATAGAGTGGAGGAGACTAGGTGAAATTCCAGACAAGCCAAAGTTCAGACATGGTGTGGCAGTAATGAATGGGAGGTTGTTTGTAGCTGGTGGATGTTACTTTTATGCCAAGGATAACATAATGACATCAGCCTACAGGTAAGGAAACAAAACACAACATTTATATCCATTTCTCAGACTTAAGTTCTCATCATCTTTCTTTTACTGTATATAATATAGCTACGACCCCGTGACTAACACTTGGAAAAGGTTGGCCAACATGCAGGAGCCAAGAAGTAACTTCTCATTGGTGGTGCATGAGGAGCGCCTTTATGCCATTGGTGGAGACAAAGAGATTGACACCAACACAGACAGCGTTGAGATGTATAAACCAGATAGCAACTCATGGAGGTAATATATTTTTGTCATTTGCAGTTGAATTCCTGAACACAATTTTAAATGTTTAAAACAGAAGATAAATGGAGAATGGATGAAAGTCTAGCTAAAGAAGATGCTACATCAGACAAATAAAGAAGGGCAATGCTGGTTTTATAAGGACACATTAAGTCCTTGGACATGTTGGACAGGTCATCTGTATAAGATAGGCTAGCAGAATCCCTCTAAAATCTCTATGCTACAATTAGTATTTTAGCTAACCATAGAATATGACTAATTTTGTATTATAAGCTGGTATAAGCATGCTAGCTGAAGCATACTGGCCTCTTTGGCAAACTACCTGTTCACCTCCATCCCATGATGAAGCTGTGAAGCTCTCATGTGCTTTTACAGTGTTGTAGCCCCAAGAGGGGTCAAACCTGGCCTGACTGAAATAGTTTGTAAAAGGCTGGCATGCTTAGGACCCAATACTTTTGAAAAACTTTCTAAATAATAAGTATTATTAGGATTTTTTTTAACAACATTGCTAATCTTGTAACTTACTGTACATATTTAAACCTTTCAGTAGTTTAAAATCCAGTCAGAAGTTTTCAACCAAGTATTTTACTGGGCCAAGATACCTGATATATGTGTTAAATATCTGTGTTAAATATTAATACTGAACAAAACTCCACATAATCAAAACATTCAGAGCTTCAGTGAGATCCACTAAGTAGTTTTTCTGTCATTGGAACAGTGGTTGGATGTTTTATTTTTGAATGTATTATTTACTCATTGATTTATATTAAAGTTTATTTTTTTAATTTCCTGCTCATCTTTCATTACCTTCATTGCAGGTGTGCCTGGTCTTTTCCTGGTTTGCAGTCAGGGTTTGGCTCAGTGACAGGTCCATTTCTGAATGTAACTTGTGTTTGGAGCAGCTGCAAATTAATCTTCCTGGAGAAGAGCTCGCAATGCAAATTCTCTCAGAGAAAGACTCAACTGTGTCAGTGTACCACTGAGTTGAACTTTACGTACATATTTGAACCATATCATCCTTTTTTTTTTTACGTAATCATCAATAATTGAGATTCTGCTTGGTTAGAAAATGTGGTCTCCAGTGTTACGACTTTATTAATCATTAACTTTGTAAGTTCCTTGCGAACTTACGATTTTATTAATCGTAATTTAGATGTTGACCTAGAAACAAATGATTAAAAAAAATGTTTACCTTCTAAAATAGAAACATATTTTTCGGAAAGCCTTAACAGGGATTAGGAGGATGACTGCTGTGCGTTGGGATGATTTGGGTGATTGAAATTACATTTTCACAGAATAATGAATATTGAAATGTGATTAATCACAGTTTAATATAAACATATTTTTATGTGGAACTTCAAGTCATTTGGGGTAAATTTGCCTATTTATAGATTTTTTTTTCATGGAGCATCTTAAATATTTTAAAGAAATTGTGGCCTGGGAAGCTGAAATACCTTGGAGCAATACTGTTTGACTCGCTCTTGGCTGACACTGACAAAGCAATCAAGTCAGGAATCATTTTCCTTAGCACTATGTCTAGTTATATAATTTTCATGAGAGAAAGACGGATGCTAGTAAAATTCTATCAGTTTGACTGAAAGTAGTTTTCTACATGATTTTAGATGTTTATAAGATCATAACTGATGTATGTTCTTTTCTCTTTCCTAGCTTGGTCCATCCTCTGGACCAGGCTCTCAGTGGTTATGGAGTCTCTGCCCTAAAGGGAGGCATTTTCATCTCTGGAGGTTTTAGCTATAAATATGTGTGCCTGGTCTCCATGTTCCTGTACCACCCGGAGAGAGGAAGTGTCTACCTGGCGGACATGTCCTACGACCGAGCCCAACACTGTATGGAAGCGTTGAGAGGACGCCTTTACGTTGCCGGTGGGGTGTGTAACCTGAGGAAGTTCTACACCAATCAGCTATCCTGTGAGGTGTATGACCCAGTGACAGACTCTTGGGCTGATTTTTCCTCGCTGCCAGTGCCCCATGTTGGTTCTGCCTCAGCTGTCCTGGAGGAGAAGCTCTACGTTCTGGGAGGATACTGCCAGGACGATTACAGCGAGTCGGGACTGGTCCATCGGTTTGACCCCGGCCTCCAGCGGTGGGAGACCATGGGCAAACTGCCAGGGGCTGTTACTGACATTAAAGCCTGTCTTCTCCACTTGCCCCAGCAATTCAGACACTAACCAGACGGTAATAATCATAAACCGTTACAAAAAATCCATTCTGTCATTGGAGTACTGGAAAATGGAATTGTATTTCTCTTCTATAGCCAAACAAACTGAAAACAGGACTTCTTTCAGCATTTTCTTGCTAGTTTTCTTTTATGACAGCCTGATTTATTGAGTACAGATATCCTGCTTACATATCATCCGTCTTGAGCTGTGGAAATCTGCAGTTTCTCCAGACTTACTATGAGACACTTCACTGCCTCCCTGCCTCGCGTGTTCACTCATATTTTCTAATGAGGCCTTTACACAACAGGAATTATACTGATATTACCATAAACGGTAACACTTTATTTGAAGGGGGTGAATAAGAGTGTCATGACTCTTTCATAAACATGACATAACTCCTGTCATGAACATGAATAAGCCTTCATGAATATTTATGACTGTTGTCATAAAGTGTCATTCGATAAATTATGACACTTTTAATACAAAGTTGACATTATTCAAAATATTTTTGTTATGACAACTTGGCATTAACCAAGAAATCTTTGCTGTTTAAATTTTACCTTTAATAACATAAAGTTATCTAATTTTTAAAGCGCAATCAGCAATACTTTTATAACAAATTTATAACATGTCATGTCAGTCTTATTCACCCCCCTTCAAATTAAGTGTTACCCCATACACACTTCACCGAACGGTGGTTGCACTTGATTTTATTTAGCTGAATCAGAGTGAGGGGGGCTGAATACACTTTTCAGATTTTCTATACAGACATTTCACAGAACAGGAAAAAAATGTGTACGTTTTTTTTCTGTTTCTTAACATTATTCCAGTAAACACACACCATTTCTCAAAAACATTTGACTATAAATTTTGGCTTTAGCGTAACCAAAAAAAATTGCTTCATTTGTAATTGGACTTTAATACACATGTTTTGCAACAGACGCATGTTTTAGGATGAACAATGTGGAAATAAATGGACACGGAGGAAGCAGGTTGTGTTGTAAATATGATCATTTTAATGACATTTACAGGCGAGTACAGAAATCCAGGCAGCACAGGTGAGAAATGAGACGAGGAAACAGACACTGGTAGCAACTGGGAATACTTACAACAGAACATAGACATGACGTTGACTATGACAAGGACACAACAACGAAATACAGACACAGATGGGATCAATCAAGGGGTAGACAAGACGACAGGAGCTAAACTGACTAGAAAACAAACACAAAAGTTCACATCCTCACATTCTTAGTTGCACCCCAACATTGTTTTGGAGAAAAAACCTTTTCACAAATCTGGTTCATGTCTTACATTAAACTGACAACATACACTTAAATAATCTTCAGTTTTTGGTAATTTGATCATGTTTTTTTGCAGAATTACCTTGAGTGGTTTCCTCAATCATTTGTAGTTTCTTTTCAAGGTCAGTCTTGGTGGCAACCAGTCGGTCTTCAAGGTCAACTTCAATACCCAGAGTTGTTAGATTCAGGAGGGAAAGTTCATTTTTGTACATGTCCAGTAGGTTTCTGGTGCTGTTGATTGAAACTCTAGTTTCCATTTCCAGATTTTCAACTTTGGCTGTTTTTGTACAAAAACAGGTCGACAAGTTTAAACTTTAGTCGTTTTAGACACCAAATCGTCTATTTACATAATTAAGACTCATATCAACACCCACCTGCAGTTTGACCAATCAGATGGTTCATTGTGGCGTTTTGTGTTTCCAGCTCATGAATGGCTTTTTTGAATCTACTTGTAATTTTGTGGTCTAGTTCAGTTTTCTGGTTGTGTAGTTTGATGCTAAAAACTTGAATTACAGTTTAGTAAGTTACAATGTTTGGAAAAGGGATATTCTGATTAATGTAGAAGAGTAGTAAGTGTGAAACTACCTTCAACGGTTTTCTGAACCGCCTCCAGTTTATCTTCAAGGTCCGTCTTTGTGACGTTCAGCCGGTCTTCAACTTTGACCTCAAAGTCCTGGGCGTTTGACTTTAGGTGATAAAGTTCCTTCTTATAGGAGCTCAGAAGTTTGTTGGTGTTGTTGAAGGCAGCTTCAGTTTCCATCTCCAGATTTTCAAGCTTGGCTTTTTTTCCCATCAGCTGCCTCTCAGTTACATCCAGTCTCTCCTCTATGTCGCTGAAGTTTCCCCCAAATCTTTCTTGGTGTTTCTCCAGTTTATCAACTTCATTCTTCAGGATGCTAATGTCAATTTTGTGGTTGTTTGTGGATCTGGTCAACTCTGCAAGAATATATGTAAATTCTCTTAGACCTTATAACATCTGGAGGCTATGATGTCAGCCTAAAGCTTTGAGATTCAGTTTAATATATTTACAACCAAACAGACAAATGTTGCTGAAATGTCAAACTTACCTTCACTCTTTAACTGAATCACCTGCAGTTGGTTTTCCAGGTCCATCTTGGTGACGTTCAGCCGGGATTCTAGATTGACTCCGAGATCCTGAGTTGTTGAGTTTAGGAGGGAAATCTGACTCTTGTACGAGTTCATCAGAGTTTTACTGCTGTTTAACGAAGCTTCAATTCCCATCTCTAAAGTTATAATCTTGACTTTGATGTAAAAAAAGTCAACATAAAACATGAAATTACATTCAGTTCCTTGACTGTCAAGTTAAACACTATGTGAACAACAATGCGACACCAAAAAAGAAATCTTTTACTAATCTGTTTTATGCCATGTTGGTCATTTGATCATGTTATTGCAGAACTACCTTCAGTAGTTTCTTCAATCCTCTGTAGTTTCTTTTCAAGATCAGTCTTGGTGGCATCCAGTCGGTCTTTAAGGTCGACTTCAAGACCCCGAGTCGTTAGATTCAGGAGGGAAAGTTCATTTTTGTACGTTTCCAGTAAGGTTTTAGTGTCGTTGAATGAATCTTCTGTATCCGTCTCTAGATGGACAAGCCTGGCTTTTATGGATAAACAGGTCAACTAGTTGAACCTTATTCAGAATTACTCTGACTACATTTACTGGCATTTTAAACACCACATCAGCTGTCAGAATTACAACACATACCTGCAGTTTGACCAATCAGATGGTTCATCGTGGCATTTAGTGTTTCCAGCTCATGAATGGCTTTGTTGAATCTGCTTGTGATTTTGTGGTCTAGTTCAATTTTCTGGTTGTGTAGTTTGGTGCTAAAATCTTAAGATACAGGTTAAGTAAGTTAAAGCCTTTGAACTATAAATATTTTCATTAATCTCAAAGAATATTTAGTTTGAAATTACCTTCAGTATTTTTCTCAATCGCATCTAGTTTTTCTTCAAGGTCCACCTTGGTGACATTCAGCTGACCTTCCAGTTGTACCTCAAGGTCGTGGGACTTTGAGTTGAGTTGGGACAGTTCTTCCTTGTACGTGTTCAGCAGCGTGTTCATGTTCTCAAAAGCAACTTCAGTTTTTGTCTCCAGACTTTCAAGCTCTGCCTTTTTTTCGATTAGCTTCTTCTCGGTTATATCCAGTCTCTGCTCGATTTCACTGAAGTTTTCCCTGACTCTTTCTTGGTGTTTCTCCAGTTTGTTGACATCACTCCTTAGACTCTGAATTTCAGAACTTTGACTTTCGGTAGCTCTGGTCAACTCTGCGAGGCTGTTGTTTAGAGTCCTTTCCAATCTCATAAGCATGACGTTGTTGCTTTCCACCGAGATTTTCAGCTGCGAAACTGTTTTTTTGAGGCTCTCCTGTCCTTCATAGATGTATTTAATGTTCTCATAATTGGAGCACACTGTTGGAGTCTGTGTCGTTACTTTTGGCACCGGGTCGCAAGTCCAAATATACGGAAGTTGAGAATTTGCAAGTCTGAACAAAACGGCAATACAAAACACCTTGATGGCCATTTTCAATGTCCAGACAGCATCGCCGCTGCTTGCTGTGTGGTTCCTGCCAAAGAAATAGACACAACTTTCAACAGGCTCCTCTTTTTAAGTGTGAAAGTTCCCCTGAAGGAAAGTTCCATATCTTTTTATCTGTAAAAAAAAAACACAAGGAAATGTCTTGATATTTTCCTTCTACTAATTAGAAAAGGTTTTGTGTGTCTTTCAATATTTCTCACATTCTTCATAGCTGCCACTCTGACTCCATCTGCTTTGGCTTGTAAGACGGAGAACTTCTACGATTGAATGAGGATAAATGAGAAGTACTGAGAAAAACTGATACAACACATGCATATGATAATGAGTTTAGGTAAAGAAAGACTCATGTAACAACAGACATGAATCTGTTCATTCAAACTCACCTGCTCTGAAGATGCAAAAGAATACAAAATAAAAAATGTAAAAAATTTTTAACCAGAAAATTTCAATCATTTTTTATTGTAAAATCTAATCAACTATTGAATCATTATTATAAAACATAAGTTTAAAATAATTAATTGAATTGTATTTTTTTATTTTTTTGCTTGCCATGCTTATCTTTCTGATTGGCTAGTTGTTAAATTCATCAAGCTGCTCTTCTCCTCAAGCTAGCGTAGCGTGTCCCACTAAAATCAGAAGACATAAGGTGGCATTTGTGCTAAGTAAATATAATCATTGTTGAATAGAGAACAAAAGTGAGGAAAAACATTCTTAAAGTTGATGTGTTTTACATATTTAGTATCATTGTCTGTGAGTTTACAAAGGGGGTTCCTTAAGGAAAATGTCTGGGTTGGGCATAAGTGCAGTTACTAAAATACAATACAAAGTTCTCAGTTTGTTTGGCTTTATCTTCATGTCCTACAAATAAAAAAAATTTAAAAAATACAGGAAATTTGATCTACAGTTATGGCTTTGTCAGGTTTTCTGTTACGATAGTTTGCCAGTCATGACTGTAACCAGTAAAGGTCACTTTTGTGATATTTTTGAATGATGCTTTTTTTAAGCTCTTGACGGCAGACTGGCTGTCTCTCTTGTATAGACTGCAACTATTGTTTAAAAATGTCATCAGAAAGATCTTATTTCTGACTTACATCCTGGTTTTAGGTAAACTTGAAAAACTGGTGTGAAACAAAACCCTATTGTTGAGAAAGATGAACACAAATAGTGATTCATCTCATTTGACGCCTAAAAGATTCGCTGTTATGGCTGCAACATCTGTACACTCAGTTGAACAACATTGTAGATCTAGAGGAAGAGAGCCCACTGCGGTTACCCCTCTCATTCGCTGATATCATTGAAGGATGAGTCCAGATGGATGATAATGTTAAGTGTGAAGTGAGAAAATCTGCTGCTGCCAACAAAATGACATCAAAATGCAACTAAATTTCACATATTTTCTTAAGAGTGGGACAACTTAAGAAGGAAGCCTTTTTTAGCAATGTTAATCACAACTACTTTAAAAAAAAGAAAAATGCAGTGTCTGGTTAAAAGAAAAATAATTAGTTTAAACCGTAGTTGTGTTATAGTAGATATGATAATCTGTAGACCTAGTATGAATTGCTGTTTTTATCTCATTGCAGGGTTTACTGTGTCTTAAAACGTTTTACTACAGCGTCTCAATTGAGTGGGAGTGGCACGACACCCCCCTCTTGTGGTCATAGATTGGCATTACAAGAAGAAGAAAATATTTTTTCCTGTTTCGACGTGAGCTGAGCTCAGAAATAAAGCATTTGCAACGTTATTACAACCAGGCCTGTCGCAATAAACAAATCAGTTAATTGTATATTAAATTAAATCAATTATAATTGAGACCAATTGTTACTGTATCTTTTTTGAAAGACAAGAATTAATTTTATTTGTTGTATTTGTTGTTTTATTCATTTTGGATGATTAAAATGTCTTTTAAATGTTCATTAGAATTCAAAGTTTATTGGTCTTTGAGAATGTGTTTTTGCATTACTAGGTCATTACCCTTATATCACTTGAAAATGGTCTCAAAACAACAATAATATTGTTTCCCCCAATAACTTTTGGGGAAATTTATCATCCAACAGAATTTATTGTGGCAGGCCTAATTACAACCCACATTACATACGTTATAAAAATCAATTGATGAAAGCAGACTTTGAAGAATTTATTTTAGCAAAACACTCAAATGTCTGCACCTATATATCGTGGTGTTTGGACACATTTATCTTAAGGCAGCGCAGAATAAACTTTGATGCACTGTTAAAAATACATTTATTTAATAACCTATTCATTACAATATACAGGGACCACAACGTCTATAGTCAGTTTGAAAACTTTACAAGTTTCCGCAGTAGTGTATAATTGTGGTATTATTGGATGCACATAATAGTCAACTTTATCTGAAGAAATGGAAGCTACGGTCAATAAAACTGACAAATTTGTGTAGTTCGAGATGATTTATTTAGATTTTAGGATCATCACTAGAACACTTCAATACTTGAACGTTGAGTTTCTCCTTACAAAAATTCTGTTTCAGGTACCAGAAACCAAAAGCCCAACACACTGTAAAAAATGATTTGTTCCTGAAAGATTATGTCTGAAATCTCTGATATGCTGACAACATTTTACATACGTAAATGTTGTGGCAAACGCAGCACACATGCTCGTATTTCATTGTTGGGCCCTGGCATTTGTCCCATGTTCTCCCATTTCTGCGTGGTGTTGTCATAGCGATGGACCATATTAGTGTCACTGAAGTCCTCCTGGCTGTATCCACCCAACAAATAAAACTTCCCCTCCAAAACTGAACTCCCTGCCCCGACGTGTGGCACTTGCAGAGACGTAAACGCGGTCCAGGAGTTGGCGGCTGGACTGTACATTTCACAGGCAAGCTGGTCAATAACAGTCATGTTATCATTTGTGGTGATTCCTCCTGCTACATACAGGTGTTCTCCCAGGGTCTCCATGCTGTGATGAGCTCGAGGTTTGCTCATGCTTGTCAGGAAGGTGCTTCCTGTCTCCGGGTGATACAGGAACATAGATGCAACACACAACTGGTCAGTGTTTTGTCCTCCTGAGATAAAGATCTGCCCTTTGAAAACCTTTGCTACGTGCCCACCCAACGGTAGATCCAAAGGGCAGGCAAATCTGAAAGAGAAGAGACTGATGAAAGCAAAGGACTAGCCCCATTCATGAAATTTAAACTGCTAAAGATGTTTCTACCAACAAATCCATGTGTTGATGTGGTCAAAGACATAAAGTAGATAAAAGAATGCTGTGGAACTATGCACATGGCAGTAAACATTTTTCTTTCTAGATTACCTCCAGGAGTTTGTAGTGGGGCAGTAACATTCAACAGTATCCATATGATCAGGTTCACAGTATCCACCAACAGCGTATAATCGTCCATCCAGTACAACCACTGAGAAAGAGGATCTCTTCTCTTGCATCTCACACAGGGACTCCCAGCTGTTTTGAAGTGGGTCGTACCTACAAGTGGAGTGCAGCAATAAATATAGATGTTAAAATTGTAATACATAACATATTAATTTATTCCTGTCTTTGTCATACTGCCTTCCCTCACCTATAAACGGAGTTAAAGATGTCACCCTGGCCGTAATATTTTTTGCCTCCAAGAATGTACAGTTGTCCATTGAGCACAGCAACTTCATGACTGAACCTTGGTGAAGCTGGCATTTCTCCCAATCTTCTCCACTCAATTGCCTTGTTTGTCCCTATTAGGGTTCTTACAGAATTTCCAAACCAAACATCTCTGCTGACGCTGCGGCTGCACAGGTCTTCAGAAATCTGGTCGCCCCCAATCAAGACAAGACTCTCTTTGGGCAGATAGATACGGCATTGGCTCTTTTGCGGAGTCCCATTGCAGCAGAAGTCTTCAGATATGTTTTTATATACCTCTGTCAAGATGTGATCGCACCAAATGTTCTGTGATTGGACCTCTTTGAATTCCTTAAATGTCATCAGAGAAAACTGTACCGTTTTCATTAACTCATCAGTAAGTCTAATCCTTCGACTGGGCTTTGCTTGAATCCATGATAGCACAGCATTAAACACAACAAGCTCAGATGAAACGCAGAGTGAGTTACTATTCAGGTACTTCAGGAGCTGTTTGGCTGGCAGGTCCTTGAACTTGGAGGTGCAGGCCACCTCTTGGAACTTCCGAAGGACAAAATCATCTGCAGCTTCAAGAAGGTGTGCCATTTCATAGGCTTCAGCAAAAGATACCACGTCAAGGCAGGTGTGGGCATTTATTTCTTGCTGAAGGAAGGTAAAGCACAAGGACAGGGCAGGTTGATACTGGAGCTGAAGAGAAAAGCCAGCGATCTCAAAGACACCCGTCCAGTTGAGGGGAAGAGCCCCGTTGTAGGAGCTGCCAATCAGAACTTCTAGATCCGAGGCCAACAGGAATGGAAGACTCACATGAGACTGAAGGGACTCTTTCATACCCAACGTAAACATCCCACGGAAGTAGTCGCTACTGACAGCCAGGATAACTCTGTGAACTGGAGAGAAGAAGGTGATGAGTATTAAATATGAATGTTAACTCTGTTGGTGTTGTTCAGGCTTACACTAGTTTCTAAAAGCAGACTCAGTTGGTTAATGAATGTAAAATTGTTGGAACAACTGTATATGCCAACAACTCAAGTTTATTGATCTCAGAAATTATAGTTGTTAATTTATTCATTGTGCAACTGTAGACCTTAGTGCAATTTAGCTTACTTTTGTAGGGTAAAGAAATGTTTTAGTCAGGCAGCACAAATAGATAAAATAATAGTCCTCAGAGGATGATGATCTCTAGCCTCATAGGTTGGATATTCCTCTAGTTCACCATGGCTGAATTAACTAAAAGAGGCAATGGCAGGTTGAGGGGGGTACAATATAACCCTTTTGAAAGAAGCATATTGAGCACAGTCACATCTATATCTGTAGAACAGTAGTCTATGAAGACTGACTGAGTACTTACCAAGAACTGATCCACCAATTGCTTCCAACCAGACATCACAACCAACTCTGTGCCTCCACAACTGTTTGATAGACTCCAGATTGATGCTCATTTGTTCTGCAGCAGAAAGTTTTACCCTTTTGTCTTTGCAAAGTAATGTGGGTTTCTCTTCGTACAGGTGACACAGGGCCAAAACTCGAGGGGAGCCCATTGCTCGAGCAGCAACTTGTATCTGATCAACGTTTTGCACATTCAAACATGATATGAGTCCAGTGTACGCAAACTCCACAACTGCCTCTAATCCGACATAATCCACTTCTGGACCAAGAGACACTGACCACCCACAGCCTCCAGAACTAGCATAAGCAGGTTTACCTTCAGTCACTCTGATGTTTTCTGCTTTTCTCTCATTCAGTTTTATCCAGATGAGTGAGCTGACAGTGGCCAGGACTGTGGAGTGGACACATATGCTCCTGCCATCCTTTGTGTTCAGTGTAAGGTCAGTGAGAATAAAAGAGTCCCTGAACTCTTTCAAGGCAAGGAAAACGGTTGTAGGATAATCATCTTTATAGTACATCTTTACAAAACCTTCCTCTTCCTTCTCGTCCTCATCAAGTGGATCTTCGGATATCTCACCATTTGCATCATCTTGGAGATTTCCAACCTCATATTCAGTCTCTTCTCGAGCTTTCCAAGATTCTGTCATTTTGCTACATGTCAATGCCTTGCTTCCATCTTTGCTGCTCTCCGGAGTTTTTTCTCGATTAATATTCCTGTGAGATCTCTGTGAGTTGTTGTTAGAATAGTTTAGTTCATCTTGATCCTGCTTCTCAGTATTATGATAATCTTCACTGAAAACTGATTGTGATGAATCTAAAACTGTGCCATCATGTTCACATTTCACATCTTGTTTGCCGTTTTCTTCATTTTGCTGAAAACGCTGAAGCTGAGTTCCGTTTTTCTGTTTTCTGAGGTCACGGGTGTCATTTTGCTCTCGCTTCAGATGCGTGATCTCCTCACTTTCATCACCATGCTCTCCGTCCACCATCCTCTCCTTCTCCTCTGGCTTCTTTACCCTCTCTTCTCTCAAGTCATCAATTATGTGACTCTCATCTTCTTTCCTTACCTGTTTCTCTTCGTCTTCATCTACCTCCTCACACTCCATAACCTCCCACTCTGTTTTATCTTTTTTATCTGTATCATCTTTTGTATTTGCTTCAGCAATCTCCTCATCTTCCTTTATTTTCGAGTGATCATTTTTATCTTCCTTCTCTTTTTCAGGTTCCCCTACTTCCCTGCTCTCTTCTTCTTCATTTACCTTCATACAGCTGCTGGCATCCTTACCGTCCTCCTCCACCTCATCCTCCTTTTCCTCAACTCTCACTTCAGCCGTAGCCTGGTGGCATATCCTCCCCCTCCACTGTTTTCTCCTGCTCTCTTCCACTTCTCTGTTCCATTCCATCGACACTTTCTGAAAGCACGGATTAGCTTTGTTCTGTCTCCCTGTACTCTCTTCTAATAACTTTAATTAGCTGATGCTTTTAGGCCTCTGGATGCTCTAGGACTGTGGATCTCTTACTGTTTGAAGTTTTTGAGGAAAAGCTCTGACACAGGTGCAGGTCATGGATGTCCAAGTTATAGCCCACAAGATGTTGCTTTGCTTCTCATCCCCTAAGCAGCAGTGTTATATGTTTGCTCCAATCCCACCCCTCTCTCTCCAGCTGCATGGAAATATTCAAGGAGCACAAGTCCCCACAGTTCCTCTTATAACCAAGGTGCCACATATATAGAGTGTAACATAAGTAGGTAAAATTCTCAGCTGGTTGTCTGTTGTCACGTTCAGGCTAAACAGTTTTGAAAGCAGTTCATGCACAAGTTCTTTTGGACATATGTTTTATAGCTACTCTTCATGTATTTCATCATTGCATTCCCAAATGGAATCCACATTCCAACCTGTGACTGTCCTTACCAAGTGCCAGGCCTTCAGTTCACCCTATGTAGCTCAATTCAAAGTAAGACACAATGGGCTGATTCGTCCACTCTAGTCTTGGCAAGTATCTTTACTCTTGCGCCATGAAAATACCCAGAGGGTCAACAGAGGCGTCACGTTTCTCCTTCATGCCCAAGCATTGTGGAATTTGGGTCACAGATCTCGAGGCACAACTGAACGAAGGAGGCCAAAAGGACAAAGAAAAACACACACAGCACCTGCTGCTCATTCACTTTGACGTTGACTGTGAGTCGAAACGGGTGGGCGACACTGTAAACTAGACTTGTTTGATGGCCTCAGATCTTGAAAGTACTGTTCCCCGTCTTTGAAGTGGACAAAAATACAGGACGGATTCCCCCTGGTCATTATTTATGGAGTGAAAATAGTCTCAAAATATCTGTGTGTGTGTAAAAAGATTTGTGCATGCGTAAAAGGATTTGTGTGTGTGTAAAAATATCTGTTCATGTGTAATACTGGATTTGTAAACTTTAAAAATAAAATAAACCTTCTCCTAGGCCTATAAATGTTGAAAAAGTACACACAAATCACTGGTACACACACACAAAACCGCATTTACACACAGATCAGGTTACGAGTGTACAAGTATTTTTGAGACTCATTTCACGCTTCAGGGAAGCTCCCAGATTTGTCTGTAGATGATGCGTTTACATGTTAGTAAAAGCTGGGTCATCTGAGTTTTGCTGTGAGTCTAGTGTTTTTATCCTCTGACGTTTCTCACTGTGCTTGTGCCGAAGTGGCAAATATGTTAGTTTGGTGGAAAACGGAATATCTCAGCACTTCCTTATAATATCCTAAAATTATTTCTAGACATATTGTGCATTTTTGAGCGGTACAGGAGACCAAGTGATCTGGAAAACGACCACTGGGTGGCGGAATGGTTCGCTGGCCAGAAAAATAGCCAGGCAAACCCATAAGCAAGATGGTCTGTCCTTTGGCCCTCAGGGGGCAGTACCGCCCCCGTTGAGAAATGCTCCACTATGCAGAACTTCTGAGTGTTCCCAAGAGCGGCATTGTTTGTTAATTAATCAGAAAATAAGTCGGAATAATTAATAATCAGACTTATTATTGTTTGGAACCACTTCCAGAATTTAGGATGCTGAAGTGACTAAACCTTCATCAATGCAGACAGAACATCTGCATAGTGCAGCATGAGATTAAAGAACATTATTATTATTTTATCTACAATATTCCAGTACTAGCAATTGCCAAAATTATTTTATAGTGGGACATTCTGTATGAATGTTATCTTTAAAGTCGAGTTATTCGTCTTCAGTATATTTTCATGTGTCATGTATGCCTTAACTACTCGTATGGTTACAGGTTGATTTTTCTTTAAAAAGATGACACATAAGTCTTTGCTGGCTAATATGCTAATGTTAGCATGGGTTCATGAGTACAATATTAGCTAAAACCGCCACGCCTTTTACTTGAGAGCTTTAATGTTTTTGTCCATTGTTGTGGAAAAAATCTATTACCAAGCACTGTTCAGGTAAAATCACTCAATCAGGTTTATTTATGAATTGTGCACAATACAGAGTAGGACAATCAATCATGAAGCAATTCTGGATGGAAAGCTCTGCCAGGGACAGACAACATGAGTCTGATATAAAAGGACATTTCTACAATTTTTATGGTGAGAAGTGAAAAATTATTCCATACATTTTAAGACATTACATATTCATTCAGTCATTGAAACATTATTCTGTATGATGAAACAAAATTATATACGCAGAATACGAAAAACCCACTGGCATTCGTCCATTCATCCCTTTATCGTTTCACCTCTGTTACGTAGGAAAATTTACCCTTCAACCTCTCCTTGCCAGGGAGACGGCCATCGATATGTTTTGTCGATATGTTTTTTCATCTTTCACAAAACTTTAAAAGGAGAAATTTGAAATAATGTATTTGGTAGTAAAGTACCAGCGGAATACCAAACCATTTTCTAAGTAATATTTGAAATTGCTTAAATAAGAAATTATTTTAATTTCAAATTCTTCCCTGCAAAATAAGTGCATGCATTTCAATCCTTAGACATTCCATCCATCCATCCATCCATCCATCCATCCATCCATCCATCCATCCATCCATCCATCCATCCATCCATCCATTTTCTTTACACCCTTGTCCCTTAGTGGGTTCGGGAGGGTTGCTGGTGCCCATCTCCAGCTAACGTTCCGGGCGAGAGGCGGGGTCACCCTGGACAGGTCGCCAGTCTGTCACAGCCTTAGACATCCCTAACACGATAATTATGAATAATTTCATTTTACGTTGCTTATGTTAATAAAAATGTAGGTTTTACACAAATTTAAAATCCTAAATGTAAATGTAAATCTAAATCCTAAATATAAATTTAAATCCTAAATGTAAGTTAGGTGATATTAAGTCATCCTCCTGTGAAAATCTAATTAAATTTTATATAATCTCATCCTCTTTGATTTTAATATAACTCACGTTATAATCAACAAGTAAAATTTTAATGTTGCCCCATCTCATTCTATTATCGACACTTCAAATGAAAACAAAACAGTTTCAAAGTGATCTTCATCCTCTTTGATTCTAAATAAACCCAAGTTATAAACAACCAGGCAACGTCAGATTTCATCGTCTTTGGTCAAAATTAAACATATGAAAGACCAAGTAATTTCTGAAGTTGATTTTCTCTTTTAAATGCATATTTAAGGATAACAGGACAGTGTAAATCTTCACTGTTCGGTCACTCGCCAGTGGACCAGCAATAGTTCTTTGAGTGGAGAGCCTTTCAGAAACATCTGAACTAGCTGTTGCTCTGGACATTGTCCTCTTTGGTGTCAAAAGTTGAAGTTCTTGATACTTGGTAGAGTGAAGTTTTGCTGCTCACTCTGTTGCTGTGTCAGATTTAAAGTCGTAATCTAGATGGACATTACAGACAGGTCGTCCTTCACAGTGGTTGATGTGGATTCATGTTGTTCCTTCCTTCTCGCCCCTCTCCCCCAATCGGTCTCGGCGTTGCTGCATTCAAATCCTCCCCCGTCTCTCTCCTCCGGCTTCCTGTCAGTCCAACTGGTTCTGGTGTTGGATCTATGGGTTGTCCAGAAATGTCCATGTTGTCCACAGATGAAACAAGCGTCAACAGTTCAGAGTCTTCTTCTCTCACAGCTCTGAAGCATGTTTAGCTTTTCTTCCTCTGCGCTCATACTGGATAGCAGACCAGCCGAGGTTGTTAAAGCTCAGTTTCAAACAGTTTTCAGCCCAATTGCCCAACAGGAGACTGACAGTTGTCCCCTGGAGGTTATGGAGGTCTTCTTTGTATCCTTGATCCTCCAGATCTTCTCGATCATCTGCCTGCGCCTGCTTACCAGCAAGTTTCTGGAGGTCCATATGGTGGCTAGGGTGAGCCACATCGCCGTGAATTTTTTATTTTTTTTGCTATTTTCCGGTGGCTCACCCTGTGCAGCACTAGCTGCGTGTCGAGGACCTCCCTTGCTGGCAAGTATGGGAATTGCAAGGAGCCGGCCTTTGCCCACAGGTCCACAGCAGCGCTGCACTCCCACAAAAGCTGCCTCACCGATTCCGGGTCGGTGGCAGATGTTGTGGGAGTGCATGACGGCTCTGACCAGGAGGATCCCATGAGCCACCATCCTGGAGTCTGTTTGGAAGGACGTGATGGCTTGCGTTGATGATTTGACTGAGGGGGTTCAGACCTATGCAGAACAGCAGTGGGGGCAGAGAGTTTCCTGGAAAGAATTATGATTCTTTCCAGAGTTTTTTTTTTTCTCTGCCCCATTTGATTGACACTTGTGCAAGTGGTTTGCAGTTGCAGGTTTTTTAAAATTATTTTCCTTCTTTATTATATATATATATTTGCAAACTGCAAGCCACTTGCACAATTGGTTTGCAGTTGCAGTTTTTTTAAATTTATTTTATTTATTTTTTTATATATACTGCAAACCACTTGCACAATTGGTTTCCAGTTGCAGTTTTTTTTTTCTTTATATATATAATGCAAATTGCAAACCACTTGCACAAGTGTCCACTGCTGTTCTGCATCTGAACCCCCTCAGCCAAGCCATCAACAAGACTGGCTACGAATACCGACTCAAGAATGGGGCCACCATTAATGTTACCCTAACCCTCCTCTACAGGGATGACATCAAGCTGTACGCCAAGAGCGAGTGAGACATCGACTCACTTATACACACTGCCAGGATCTGGAAAAGGCCTGAAGGTGAAGACCACAGTACCATACCATTTTTATTTATGAAGCACTTTATACACCAATAAATTGATTAAAAGCGGAAGAAAACTGACCAGCAGTAGAAGGCTTAAGAACATGACAAAACCGAGCTGCAGCATGTGCTTTAGCTTTAGCACAGGACAGCGTTATCTCAAATAAAACAGGCATATAGTCTGAAAATAATGAGTCACCAATCACTAAATTAAAAACTGGTAGACCGTAAGATAAAACAAGATCTAGACTTTGACCATGCTCATGGGTAGCACCATAAGTGAACTAGGACAACAGATATTAATATTAAAATCACCAACAATGAGAACTCGGTCATACCTTGGCATGATATCAGCCATGAAATCAGAAAAGTCATTAATAAAGTTTTTGTTGTACTTTGGTGGCCGATAGACCGCTGCAGACAGCACAGTGTGAGAGTTGCCGAGTTCAGATAGGCTAATCTCAAAGCTAATCACATAGTAGTGGTTTTACTGCTTACAAGTAAAACAACTTTTAAAAACAGTCACTATTCCTCCACCGAACCCCGACATCCTTGGAGCATTAAAATAGCCGCAGTTCCGCGGTTCAGGTTCTTTAACAATGCTGGAGTCACCCAAACCACTTGTCCATTATTCTGTTATAAATAAAACATCCAATCAATGAAAGGAAAAATAATCCCTAATGACCAAAGTTTTATTTGTCAGCAACCTGGCATTTATCAAACTGATCCTGGCAGAAATCGGCGGGTCTACATCATCAGCTGGCGTCTGGTACTTCCGGCAAAGAGGCTGCTAGGATTCACCCTGCGTCTTCAGGGCCGAGGGGCCCTCGTGGCAGTCACCCCCAAACTGAAGCAGTGGCTAAAACAGGATCCCAGGAACAGCATCAGGATCTCAGTCCAGAAATGTGCAGTTCTAGGCACAGCCAAGATACTGCAGCTCCCAGGCTTCTGGTAGAGAACCCGAGCTCAGAGGATGAAAGACTCCACCTGTGGAAGGGTGAAAAGGGATTATATATATATATATATATATATATATATATATATATATATATATATATATATATATATATATATATATATATATATATACACATACACTTGAGTATCTTCAAGGGGGTTTGATTTTAACTAGTGTTTTATCTTGCAGTAAACTACATTATTTTTTTCTTATGTGCACAACTATCAAACGTTTCCCAAATACAATGTGACCCCAAGACTGAAACTATGAGTTTCTGTAACAGTATATGTTGAGTAACTGAGGGAAAGAATATAAACATACAATATTTAGGGCTTTCTAACAAGCACCATGATGAGCAGAAGTGCTCACATTCCATAACTGTTTCTAGCATTTGCAATGCTGCAGCCACAAATTCCAAGATATTTTACAACAAAGATGATTACTACAGATCAACAAAAAAACTGCTACATAACTGTAAAGTGTAAGGAAAATAATTTGCAAACTGTAGCCTATACTTGTTATCACAAAACATTAGGCAATATCAAGAACAGTTGTTATAACTACAACATTTCTGAAGAAATTTAAACGGGACCTGCCTAACTGTGGCCGTCGGTTGGAACCCAGCATTCTGATGCTAAAAATTAGCCTCAAGGCTAAAGTAAGCTACAATGTACTCAATAGCATGTCAAGAGTCACAAATTTGTAGAGTAACATGGATTTACTCCATTCAGTATGTTAAAATTAATGTACAAGCTGAAATTAGCCTAAATGGTAATGTTAGCCTAAATGCAGCCAGTGGCATGTGGGCTATAACTAGCATGTTGACTTCCTCCACTCAGTGTGCTAAACATGGTTAATAAATAAACAAAATAATTTTAGGAAAAAGGTTAATGTGAGCAGTAATTACATTAGCAATGTTTGTGATAATGTTTTGTGCACTGCTTTCTGATTTTTACTATTGCAAAAATAAAAATTAACTGTTTACTTCGTGGCACTTGGTTACCAGTAAACAGACTAATCTCTTAGCAACATATATTAGCAACAAAAATTGTTATTGCTCAAAAAACATAAAATTTCTTCTGCTGTTTTGAAATGGTGCTTATTTTACATTAACACGAATTGTGCAGTTATTGAATTTTGCAGAAAAGTTTTGTTTTTGTCATTAGTGGTAAATATATTACAAAACACACATTCAACACAAAAGTAAAAATCTCGATTCATATGTCGTGGCAGTTCGTTACCATGAAAAACCTGCTTATCTCTTAACACCAAATTCATAATAAGTAATATTGTTTATAAAACATAAGCTCTTTCAAAATACTGCTTATCTGCTTAGACACAAGAAATTTACAGTTGGTAAATTTTGCAAAAGTGAAAATCAGATGTTTACTTTGTGGAACTTTGTGGAACTTGGTTACCAGAAAGCGCGATCATCTCTTAGCAACAGATTAGGTTAGCGACAAAAATTCTTATGTTCAAAAAATATAAGATTTCTTCAGCTCTTTTGAGATACCACTTATTTTATACTTGTTAAGAATTGTGCAGTTGGTGAATTTTGAAGAAAAGTTCATTCTTTTGTCATTAGTGGTAAATAAATAAAATAAACATTCAACACAAAAGTAAAAATCTCAATTTATACTTCGTGGCAGTTCGTTAGCAGTAGAAAACGCTTATCTCTTAAAGCCAAATTAATAAGTTTTATAGTTTATAAAACATAAGCTCTTTCGAAATAATGCTTACCTGATTAGATACAAGACAGTTACCGTTGGCAAATTTTGCAAAAGTAAAAATCTGATGTTTACTTCGTGGCTCTTGGTTACCAGTAAACACACCCATCTCTTAGCAACAGGTTAGCAACAAATATTGTTATTGTTCAAAAAACATAAGATTTCTTCTGCTCTTTTGGAATACTATTTTTCTTACACTATTTAACAAGAACTGTGCAGTTGCTGAATTTTGCAGAAAAGTGTTGTTTTTTTTGTTTGTTATTAGTTGGAAATATATTGTAAACAGACATTCAATACAAAAGTAAAAATCTGATTCATACTTTGTTGCAGTTCGTTACAAGTAGAAATCGCTCTCATCTCTTAACACCAAAATAATTATAGGTGTAGAGTAATAGGTGCCTTACATGCATTGCATGGAAGCATTGAAAAACAACATAAACATTGGTGTTTATGCTATGACAGAGATGGACTTTGTTTATTACAGGTTACTTCAGAAAGTGCTTGATTTCACTCGATTTTATTTTGGGGTACCTGAATAGTAATGCTGTACTCAAATGCACCCCAGATTTTTAAATTAAAAGATAAATAAGTAAAATGATAAGATTATTTGGATTCCCCAATAAAATATCAGGTTGCAGTGATTTGATCTACCAATTAAACTATAATAAATAACCAATAAGTGAAACATGACAAACTATGGCTCAGTTCAAAAGGTGTAAATAACAGTATTTTGTTGACCACTCCACTGCAGTGATGGAGAAAGACTTTATAACTGCAGATTACATCAATAGACAGGACAAATTCAGGGTTTTAGGGATAATCCCTACTCACTTACACTTGGTGGATAACTGAACACTGCTCCATGTTGCTTTTTCCTCTTTAGAGAGGCCAGCAGCACACCTTGTGTGTATTTACATTACTATTTGTTTGACATTCGATTAGATTCAGATGACTGCCTATAACATTGAATCTATGCTATAAATAATTAAGGCAGTTCAAAAGAAGAACTCAACTACTGTTGTTAAAGATAACATTGATATTATGTTGTTTGCTAACTAAAGAATGTAAAAAAAAATTGAAATGTTATACCTTAAAATCAGTTTGTTGAAAAAAAAAATCTAGTTTTGTGCCAATATATATAAAAAATTTGTCCAACTTTATTTCTGGGCTGTGGGTCCTTTTAAAGCCTTTGACAACCTCTGCAACAGGCCTTTGATAGCGTCCACACACAGAGTGAGCCTCTAATCAAATCCTGCTGAAATTCTCCAAAGTTGAAGCGCTGTGTGTGGGCGAAATGGAAGTGAAGCTGGTGGGCAATATCTCGCTTCACAAAACGAACTCCTACCTGAATCCACTGCAGCTCTGTCACTCTCCCAGCCATTCACACGGAACGCGAAACTCCTGAACAACAGGCGGGCAAATGAGTCAGGTGGTTCTCAGAAACGCACAAACAAACCAAAACATCCATGCAATAAAGTACGGTCCACATTTATTATCATTATGAGTTGGATGTGAGTAGGGCACAAAGATTTTTTTAGCTATATTCCTATAGGACAGTAGATGAGCAGATGTTGCGGTAATCACTTTATCACCGGCGTCTAAACTGAGAGTTAAACTCTGGGTATAATCTACTTATGAAAAGTCTGTTTTCTCTAAGCAGTTCTGATTGTTACCATAACAACAGCATGTAGCAAGAGAAGATCTAACCTCGTTATGGGACCCCTCCTCCGCAAGCCTTACCCTTAGGCCGTCTGATCAAGAGCAGCAGCAGAGCCCAGGCAAAGATTCTCTCTTCTCTGAAAAGTCCAAGTGCAAGAACACATTTTATTCTCACTGTGTGCCTCATTTGTGAGTTTGATGAAACATATCAGTTCCAAAACCTTAGGATGAAAACACTGGAAAAAATGAAGAAAATTGAATTGGACAAATACTGATTTTCAGTCAGACAGCTGTTAGAGGAGAAAATATAAATTTCTATGTCTAGAAACCAAAATCCAAAAGGTCTACCCTAGTAAAAACACTGAAATCAGCAGGAAATAAGATCAGTGTAGTATTCATTAACTTTAGTGAATCATTTAGGCCTAAGCTGCAATGCAAAGAGAAGTTCAGACACATTCATTAAACCACGAGAAGACATATAGCATGCAAGAGGGTTAGTGGTTGTGAAACCTGCTGACAGTTCTGAAAGTCAGTAGGCAGGTCAACATTCACTGGCATCAAAAATTTTGAGAACTTTAAAAAAATGCAGCTTTATAGAAAATCTATAAAAATTGTTTGTTTGATTTTTGCAGGAATTTAATCTGAGTGGATAAAAATGATGCAAGGTTTCATCAGCAGGTGGCAGTGTAGCTTGTGTCACGCACAGCTGAAGAAAAGCAGATCAAATTTAAATTGAAGGAAAAAGAAAAGGAAAAAGTTAGCAAGCACAACTCTTTCAATTAAAGCTAAACTAGCTTAAGCAAGTCTCTGTCAAAGTTCTTCTAAAATTTTATTTTAATGACTTTGTTTCTCACCGCATCTTGAGGAAATTCTTAAAACTTACTGCTATAGTAAATCTCGATAGTCTAGTTTTAAGAAAGAGGGCAAAGTTTTAACAAATCCAGAATTGTGTTTTAAAGAATCTGTGATCAGAGTAAAATATTCTAAAATATGTCAGACCAGTTGATATATTTTTGCCCTTATGTCTGATCTATTGTAAAGTGCTCCTAACACCAAAACATCATTTAAATTTTTCCATTCCACGAACAACTTCCTTTCAAGCTTAAAACACACATCTTCATATTAAAATTATAGCAAAAGTCCTACACCGCTGAAATATGACACCTCTCCATTGCATGTCTTCTTCAGAGGTTTTTGTGTCATTTCCTTCAATAGTTCTTAGTGCAGCGCCACCACAGGTGAGGGGAGGAACGGGCTTTTTTGCACTGTACACCAGCTGAAAATGTAACAAATGTTTACAATTTTGTCCCCAATCAATCCCAGTGCCATATAATGCACTGAAAATACCTTTCAAACGTTACAAAAGCTCTTAGATCCCCCCGTGCTCCAAAACTCAAACCAGACGAGTTTAAATAATTTTTTTTGTTAAAATACAATCTAGTTTTATTGACAATTTATTGCCCCATGAAACACAAAACACAAAAAGAAATGCAAGCTTTAGGAAGAGCAATACAGCAGGACTGAAGACTAAACTAAATTCACAGTACTTAATAGAATACAGCACATGAAGATGAATAATAACAACCACTTGTCTTTTCTGGTGAGTTGGACAAAATGTTTAAATATTATTCATAAGTAAAAAAGAAAGAACATCATAAAACAAATATAGCATACAGTACAGAGTAGCCAAAATGGCTTCTTACCATTTGCATTTCAGCTTGTAACAAATAGCGTGATTGATTGTCAAGCTCAGTTTTTCTAAACAGCAATCATACGATAACGTACGTAAGATTCATATTTATCATGTTGGCATGATGTGTATGTAGATGTATACGAACTTATTGTACATAGTTACAGTATTTTTTTTTTCTAAAGCTTAATTTGTTTTGAGGTCAGCTCATTTTTTCTCTGGATTGTTGTTTTAAATTAATCTTCAAAAAAGAAAAAGAAAAGAAGCATGTAATATGTTCATGAACCCAACAGATGTTCAGTAGATTATACAGAGCAAACTTGTGTCTGATCTCAGTTGCTATTGCTTTTTAAATTGGGTTGCACGCTATTTAGAGCCACAGGTCCCTGCGCTAACAGAAGATACTCTTAAGAGGGGGGGAAAATGGGAAGAGGTCGTGGGAGGGGGGTAGTGTCAGGGCCAAGGACACGACGAGACCGAAGATCATTAACAGCACTCAGCGCCGCAGGAGGAACAGAGGAATTGCATAGTGTAGCAGCATCGTCTTTCACATGTTTTCCTATGGAGTGTGTTGTTACCCTGTTTGAAGGTTCCTGAACCCCTTGGTGCCCCCCCACTATCCTCCATGTTGCGCTTGCAGCTCATTACAACGGGGGCTACGAGATGAAAGGTCTATTTTTACAAATGAGGGGGTGAGAAACTGAAACTTAGCAACTGTAAGTTCCCTGAAAAGATTCGGCCAAGAACGTGTTTAGCATCCTTCAATACAACGCAATCTGAACAGAAATAATCATTGATATCATTGCTAATTCTTCTTTTTTTTAAAAAAAAGTAATACAAAGCAAATATGCTATCGACTACATCATAAGACTCGATGACGTTTGTGCGATGTTTGGAAAAAAAAAAAAACAGAATGCTGTGTCATGTGGCAGCCCAGGGCAGCAGGAATGAGATTATAACGATGACGAGGGAGAGCGAGACGGGCAGCAGGAGCAGCAGCTTGACGGGGAGAGGCAGGGACGAGGGCCACAGGGAGGTCAGCTTGGAGCCTCGGGACCCATCCGAAGGACTCTTCTGCTTCTCCACGTTGGGCCCAGTGATGATGAGCGGCCTCACCTGCGAAACGCTCTCCTGAGGGATGAAAACAAGGCAAAGGATGGGGATCGTTCTATTGCGTCTGGATGCACTTGCAGTTCCTCCTTCAGTTAAAACCAGAGAAAAGTCTAAGGATTTTTTCAGTTTTTTTTTGTTTTTAGAGACCAAGAAATGTAAGCATCAAAACAAGTTCGAAAAAGGTGAAGAGGAAGTGCATTCCTTATAAAATGGTCGATAAAAGCAGCAAAATTAATAATAATTTCAAGGATTTTGCTGTAGAACACAAAAACAACTCAGACTGTAAGTTTCATAGTAGAAGTCAGATGTAATGGGCATTTGCTGGTTCTGTTTGAGTTTTATTTAATTATAGCCTATGAAAAAATTAATGTAGGACTAATCAATTAATAATTTGATAACAAAAGGTGTTTAATAGATTTTTATATATATATATATTTTTTTTTGTTACAGAATTTGAACCAGGTGAAGCTAAAACTAAACTATTTGAGGAGTTCTGAATGAAACAAAATTATAGACAGATATTTTTTTTAGCTTAAATGCAACATGTATATATTTTTGTAGTTTTACCTCTCGTGGTCTTTTTTTGAGTTTGTATACTGCAGTCAATCAATTTCTAAATTAGTTGATAATTATTTCAATAATCTATCAGTGACAATTAATACAATTAATCGTTTCAGCCCTACTTGCGACCACGCTATTGGTTTTGCTTTAAACATTGGGATGTAAATTGAAATAGAATATTACATCAATTTCACTTTTCATGAATGGAAGCTGCTGCAAAGTCAAGTTGAGTAAACTGAAGCCATGTCACATTTTCTCTCACACAGGGCAGAGAATTTATATAATAATAGCAAATATGTTGACTTTAATTTAGATGTTAGTATGTGGATTTAATTAAAAACAAACAGCAACCTTGTTACTATTTTAATTAATATTATATAGTACATATTTTATGGCTTTGAATTTAAGTGCTTTTGTCCTTTTTCCAAAACAAATTTGTCGTTCAGTACCTGGCATTTATTCTGTCTAATTATGGCTTTTTGACTGTGGAATAACAGTTTATGAGGTGAAACAAAAATCTCCTGTCAAATCCCATCTGTGCTGACTGGACTGTAATAACAGGGTTAAACAAGAGAGAGTCTAAATGGACTCTTTTACTGTCCAAATGTACGACTCATTTTGCCCTGTGACCAAAAAAATAAATAAATGAATAAAGCACCAGATAAAATATGTAAATGAAATTTTGGGAAGTGGGCGAGAGTGAGAGCTAAGACAAGAGATAAGACAGATGCAAGGCAGGTTACAAATGCTTAGAGATTACATAATCAATATGGCACTTCATCATAAATACCTACATAAATACTTTTAAAAAATGTAATATAAAATATGATAAACAAACAAGCTCAGTTCACAATGTTTAGCTGGTAAACTATGAAAATGGTGAAATTCATCTTAATGTGACTAAAGCTGGACTAGAACCAGTTCTTGTTTAGGATGAACTGGCACAAAGTTTGACTGTCCACTTGGGGAAACTCTTTTATGCCCTACTATCACAAATGTAAACATGGAGTTTTGCTCAACTTAACTGGGTCTTTAACTAGAACTGTTTGCTTTGATCAGATTAAATATAAAATTTTGCTGTGGCAAATACTCCTGGTTAATCTGCCAACAATCAAAAGATGAACGATACAAAAGCACAATGCGCACTCTGTTAAATCAGATGGGAGTTCTGATATGCTGTGGGCTAATTATTCATCAACTCTCAAATAACAGGACATTAAAACAAAAACTGGCAAATTCTGCCTGTAGACTGAAAACGAGCCATCATTCGGTCTCTTAGAAGGACAATTGCCACAAACATGAGGCCAAATCAATACAGAAATGGTTCACCGAACACAAAATCAACTTTTTTCCAATACTATTTTATCAGTTCTGGAAAAGAGCAGACGGAAATCACAAGTGGGCTACAGCAAGGTTCAATCTTAGGACTCTTCCTATTTAATACCTACATGCTCCTCCCACTAGCTCAGGTTAAAACAGGAAACAAGATTAGCTGCCATAACTATGTAGATGATGCACAGCTCTACATTACAACATCACCAGGTGACTCTGAACCCATTCAAGCACTAAACCGATTCTTAGAACAGATCAATGTGTGGATGTTCTGTAACTTTCTCCAGCTCATTAGAAACAAAACTGAAGTTATTATTGTTGGGCCTTAAGAGGAAAGATGTAGAATCAATGCACAGCTTCAGTTATTACAACTAGAAACTAGTAATCAGGCTCAAAATCTGTGTGTGGTGATGAACTCTCACTTGAACCTTCAGAGCCACATATAGACAGTTACAAAGTCGGTCTTCTATCACCTGAAGAGCATTTCCAAGCTTAAAGGACTCATGTTGCAGCAAAACTCATCGATGCTTTTCTTTACATCAAAGTGTAAAAAACTTTGAACTTGAGGAGAAGAGAGAGGACTCAGGTTCCAGACAATCCTGAGTTAAAGTATAGTAAACTATCCCCCCCCCACCTACAGGGTATTTTATTTTAAATGAAACCAATCAGCTTGATGATTGTCCCTCTACCTCCAGGATGGTCCTGCTGTGTGCTCTGTCAGGACTGAGCCGCAGGTTCCAGCGATGGCTTTTGTGGCTCCGCCCTCCGTCGTCCTCACTCTCCGTGGTGTCCTGCCGCGCCACGCGAGGACGTTTGCGCCTGCGCGAGCTGATTCGCTGGAGAGAGCTGTGCTCCTGGATTCTGAACCAATAAGACTTAAGGTCAAAACATTATAAGGAAAAAAAAAAAGTACAAGCCAAGCAAAACGTGGCGAAGAGGTCCCCCAGTAAAACCAACCTGCAGTCTGTGTCCTCTATGTCAGCATCTGCATCGCTTTCTCCCTGAGGGTCGGATAACACGCACTCCTCCTGCGTCGCAGAGGAACATTAAAATACATTACGTTCAAAATATGACTCGTTGTTCAATACAAAAAAAAAAAAAAGATGGTGAATCACGGCCATTAGTTGTCACAAACAACCTGCGGTGGTGGCATGTGTCTAACCGCATGTGCTCATGTGTGACTTTTCATTATGTCACGGTTGTTAATATGCATGAGCCAGCTGATGCCTCCTTCGATAGCATGACCAATGAGCTCACCACTTATATAAATGCCATCCTATTTATATCCCAGCGGTATTGATCTCCTCTGGAACAGTTGAATGAACACCTCAAAATGTTGAATGATGTCTGCATAGAGTTGTTGTATGAAAGGGAATTTTCTTTAAACCATTGACCATTAAATCATTGAACATCTGGGGCCAGTTAAACCAAAACTGATCAAGTAGTCAGAGGTGGTCTGAACTAACTTTGGAAGGTTTATTTCTCACTAAACTATGGTTCACTTAAGAATTGCTATTGTATAATTGATACTACTATTTAGCCAAACTTTTTAGATTTCTGTTTGGGAAAAAAAAAAGCACAGAAAAAAGATATTGTCAAAAAATGTATTGTCAAAATGTGAAAAATTTCAAGTATTCTGAATACTTTTCCAAGACAATGTAGATCTGACATGTTGGAACCTTCTAGAACTTTGCACAGTATAATAGAGAGAGCTCAGTGTATAGGGTGCTTTAGATAACTGATGACACACACACACACACACAAGCACATGCTATATATTACCTCTGTGCCATATCCCTCAGAGTACCTGGTTAACATGACTCTGTTTTTTCCACAGTGTTCACACAGCAGAGTGCCCTGACAACAGAAAAGCAAGAAGACAGCCGAGAGTGACTGATCTTGAAAACACTTTGAGGAAAAAAACACACACACAACATGACAGCTGTCAGCTCTGAGCTGCTCCTGTAAAACGTACAGTAGAAAAACAGAAGCAGCAACAGAGACACAGAAGAGATTGGCGGGAGGCCAGAGGCGCGTATTTACATGTAGAGAGACGCTCTGAGCGACACGGTGCGGCGGAACGCAGCGTTTTTCGCCGCGCGCCACAGACACTTAAGTGGGAAGCCTGAGCACTCACCAGCGTAGGCGCGTGTGCTTCTGAATAAAGTGTACAGGGACCGGCCTCGCATAGGCACACTATATCTATGTCTTCACAACTCGCCCCCATCTGAGACAGAGACAAAGACAGAGAGGATGAACTGGTGACTCTTTGATGCCTCTTACCCCCTTTTACTGCCTGCCAGTGGCAGATTAAGCAAAAGCTGCATGAAGGAAGTTCTAAGATGTTGTTTCCCAAACTTTCTTTTTTTTTTTTTTGTAAATTATGCATCTCCTAATGGCTCTGTGATGTAACCTTTTCCACCTACTTGTATTTTCAAGAGCTGAAAACCAAGCGCTGATTAGACTGCCTCTGCCAGACGTTGGAAATCATGAATGCTTAAAAACCCGGGTAATTAAGCCAAGGAAGTAATTAACATCACATCCACTTATCATAAAAGACACTTCTTTGTAGATTACATAATAAAGTTTTTTTTTTTGTTTTTGTTTTTTCTGAGGGGATGAATATTGACCTCACAAATTATTACAATTTTAATCAAGCGTATTAGTTTGTAACTGCAGTGTTCAATGATGCAGGCATTTCAACAATATTAAGGAAATTGTTTTGGTAGTAAACGCTGCATAAATATTTGATTTAGAAAATTTAGCTTAAATTAATCACTATTTTTGTCCGTCAACACTGAGCAGAGAACATGAAAGGTGATATGTTTATATGGGTTGTATTTAGGGGTGCACTGATCGACCGACTGCCCCGATTTCCTTATTTTTGGGTGATTTCATATCAGCTGATACTTACATGTAAATATGATTTTATCCACTAAGCTTATCTACTTCAGCAGAGCTCTGAAAATCAGCTATTACACTGTTGAATGGCACACCTAAGCTGTTTTTTTTTTAGCAGAAAGGTTAAAGTTTAGGTTTAGGTTAAAAAGTTAAGCTTTGTAACTTTGCAGGAGCTAACATGCTAGCATTCTTATTAGCCCAAATGTTAAAAGTTACATCAATGGAGTTCAGGGCTTTAATGACAAACCGCTTAAGCTACATAGTTAAGAAAGTTTGTTTCCACAATCGGTTTGAATTTTAAAAAAATGTAACAGCATATTTTAGCTACTTACGGCCAAGCACCAATATATTTGAAAGCCATAAAACCTATCAATATTAAAATGGGTTTCTTTCTTTCTTTCTTTGCATTGGGACAAGTTTTAAGTGCTACATCTGTAAAGGAAATCGAATGGGTTACTATGGAAGCAAAATGGTGACAAAGATGGATTTTTTTGTTGCTGACTGAAAACAGTATATCAACTGGAAAGATGTAATTGCCCCAAAATTATGAAACAATTGAAAATCTGAGGGTTCAGTTCATGTTAGAGATAATACAGAACCCTGAAGTAGGGAGTCAACAGTCTGACCAAAGCGTCAACCAAAGTCGTTGTTTGTGAGCATAAAGTTTACGGAGTAAAAACTGACTCTTTAACAACAATTTGTACTTTTTATGCGTTTTCTCTTAGTACAAATTTAACAACTACTGTCCACATTTATGTTAAGTCAAAAACCTCTTTCAAAATTATTATTCTGGATGTTTAGTTGCAATAACTAGCTTTTTTTCCCTCTCAGTTTGACTGTAGATGCTGTTTGATTAGGTGTTTATATTTTACTTTCGTGACACAGATGGTGTCCTCAGAATTTACTTTTTGGTAGCTCTTCTAAATATGTACTTGTTATTTGAAGAAAAGTGAGTCTTCCACAACTTTAAAAGTTGGGTTAATTTAGGAGACAGCTGTTGGGAGGATGTTGCTGGAGCACACCTGTCAAAAAAATAGCGCTTGTCAGAACTGGAGTTGTTTTGAAATTACAATTTTCTTACAAATGATCATTTGCTGCTATGGTGGCATACAGACAGACTAGGTTTGTGGGTTTTAAATTACTGCAGGGGGTGACGGTTTACTATGTCTCCTAAGTACTGCTCACAGACAGTCCTTCCTTGTCCTGACTGAATAAGTTCAAATACAAAGTTTCACTTTATGAACTCATATTTGAGCTGGGAACTTTGCCAACACAATTGTTGGTTTATATGAATATTTTACTATAAATTAATGCCCGAGTGTGGCATTCCAAATGGAATGTCATCACTTAAGCATGGTTAAACATGATGTAAAATCAACTTTAAGCGTAAATAGTTTTAAAAAATTTAGCAAAATGAAATGCATGCAATTTGTTACCTCAATTTTATAAATTCAATTATAAGTTGGTTTAGGCGGTATGAAAGCTTGTTAGGTGTCTCTGCTGGCTCTATGACTTCTTTTCTATGTAATGCAACGTCAAAATCCAGGTAATCCAAAAACAGGTTCTGCGCAATAAATAAATAAAAAAAAGATTTAGAGCCTTACCTCACAGTCATTATCGGATGTCTCTCCAGAGGTAAACAGGCTGTGGGTGTCAGACTCCCTCCGCAGCATGACCTCTGACTGGGATCAAACACTCACGTGGACCTAGAGGGGGGAAACTATTTTCATTGACTTGACTTTGATCTGAAAATTATTTATGCTAACACTCTTTTCACTTGGAGGTTTCATTATTTTTCTGAGTGCTCTACTTTTTTTTTTTTTTTTTAAGAATGATTCACTGATGGATTGCAAAAAAACAGCATTGCAGTGGTGTAGAAGTGATGCTGTCTTTACGCAAACAGCGGGGTTTGTCATCACATCACATCACAGCACCTCTCTAACATCTGCTCAGCACTGTCCGCACTCCCATTACGTAATAACCACAGAGCATTAATGTTATAGGAAGCCTGAGAACTTTTCACATAAAGTAAAAACGCGGACAACATAACAAGGGCGTTCTATTAATTAAAATCGAAACATTCAGATATATATTTACTGAATAAGTACTCAATATTTCCGGTATTTCCCAACTATAAGATATGACAAAATAAGAGCGGAGTAACCCATCTTACCCGAAAAGCATCGCAGGACACAGAATAAACCCATAAAAGGTCGGCAGAGTGTTTTGATTAGAGAACGAGCCGGCGCACGCGGCAGTGCGTGTCATTGTGGCGCGGAGAAGCCATGAGCTCGCGCTGTTCGCTTATGTTTGACATTGTGGCAAATCCTCTGCGTGATGTCAGCGCGAGCGATGACAGGCAGCTACAGTCAGGGAAGGCGCGCGCTCACTCACACAGTACACCAAAGCACCGCGGGAGCGCGAGCCTGAGATTGGTGCGACTTCCGTTTTAACGTGGCTTTCAAAATAAGTTGAACTAGGTGAAATTAGAACGACCTGAAAACAATGACACGTGTACATTTCTTCGTTTTTACAGCTTATTGCTATATCATAGTATATAATATGTAATAAATAAACACGTGTCTCTTCAAACTTATCTTCATCAAATCTCCCTATTTATATCTTGACATGTTGAGTTTAGTAGATTAGAGGAATTCTGAGATTAATGGCTCTATATTCATTTGTCTTTATTTCTGTATGGAGTAAATAAATCGTTTAAGAAACATGTTTTATTAATATTAAACCCATATTTTGAAATATTTTTATTGTGAAATGATTCTTTGACTTCTTGAAGTTTTTGCTGGTAACTTGAGATCTGTGAGATATTGTCCTTTATTATTCCAAATTATGAAGATATGTTTTTTTTTAAAAAGAAGTGCTTCTTGGGGCACCATGTTTGTTTCTTCTTTTACAGCAGTCTTTTAATAAATACTCAGCATAAAAATGTCCAATAAAATGCAATTTGAACACGTACGGCACACATGCCAGATACTGAGATTACAGCAATTTTTGATCAACTTGTAATTGGTGCCATCTTGTAGATGTTATTTTATCAGGTCGGTGAAAAAACACAATGATATGTAAAAAGGAAAGTTCATGTATTTTATGCCCACATGTTGTCACATAGCATAGTTTGCTAACAATATATTTCGTAATACCAAAATAGATTGCTATACTTTTTGAAGGATCAGAAAAAAATCACTGTGGATAAAAAACAAAGATGACCAATTATAGGAAAAGAAGACTAAAATACTGTTTGAAACAATTGTTTTAAAATTTATTGAAGACCTGCTTGAAGTGCTCTGTTGAAAATTGATGCCACTGTTTTACTCCCCTCACTGTGGATTTAATGTGTTTCTCTGAAACATGCGGCAGATAACTTTGATTAAAATGTGATTTAATCAAAGGAACAATGTATGTTTAGTGCATGCAAGAAGGAAATTGCTAAAGAAATTGTTTAACTTGTGTTGTGAGACCAGGCAGAATCAATTTTTAATCACTGGGTTTATGAGTTTGCAGAGTGTTTTACATTATTGTGTATTGAGCATTATGTGACTTTATGGGTGTGTTTAGAAAACTGGTAAAAAACTGAGTGTTACTTGAATTGAGAGCAATATACAGAGTGCACATGGATCTAATGGACTGAAGGTTTTTCCATTTCACATTCCATCCTGCTCACTGTGACGATGATAGAAATAAACCTCTGTGTGTGAAAAGATTCATCTTTCAAATAGTCTTGGTTTAAGCTAAATAGTTGCTGGAAAAAAAAACTTTGTGTTTTGATGCAAAAAACTTGAAATGTTGCATTCCCTCTACCTTTGCTTTGGAAAACATCTTAAAAGTGGTTCTGTGAACCCTTAAATCATCTTTTCCAAAGAAAGGCGCATACCTACTGGACATGGAATTGCAGGTCACTGCTGCCACATCTCATTGTTGCATTGAATAGGCGCTCCGAGGCAATGTGGTACACTGGTATGTTATTGTCTTTGAGGAAAATGAGACGTTTACTTGAAGTAAAACGGTGCACGGTTGAAGTGTTGAGTCGTGCGAGCACGTCTCGACGGTTACTGTGGAGACATGTAAAGTTTTCAAGACGACAATAATGGCATCGTGATAAAAAAAAAAAAAAAAAAGACCATGCTTGAGTTTTAAAAAACTACATTTAAACGTGTTGGAAGAGCGTCCCATTTCAAGCGGACCTTTCTAATGATGAATTCAAAGTTCAGTTTTTTGACCGTGACATCTTAAAAACCCTCAAACGTGCAGCAATTACGTGTGATTTTTGTCTTGATCTTTATCTTGGCGCTTAGAGTCGACATACAGTCGGTTCAGTAGCCATGTAGGGACCCGCAATACAGAGGAAGAGGGGGAGGAAAAAAAGGGTTGCAAGCATTTATTCAAACAGCCACTACCACACAGAGACACACCGAGACACAGAACATCCTCGCATCCTGAAAATTGCTTTTTCCCACAGAAAACGTGTCCCTTTCTGTAAGGACGCCGCATCGTCCCCACAACTCTGCAGCTGCACTTATCGGGTCTGGTAGCTGGAGCCTCGTCAAAACAAGTCTGCTGTTTATTTGTGAGCAAAAGCAGTCTTTGGGAGGCTGAAGAAGTGAAACTTTAGACACTCCCAAGACAAGCAGCGAATATGTATATTTGGGAACATACTTTAAAATGCCGTGCTGATAAATAAATACCTAAAAGATATTAAGTCTTGCAAATGGAGCTCATTTTGACTGAATTCTCCCATGAGTCCTTCTGCCGCCAGCAGACAGCAGGGCTACTGAGTGAGATAAAGTGTAATTAGGGGAGACCTAATGGCCGAGGGAGGGATCCTCATTAAAGTTGCATGTGGACCATGCAAAAGACCCTTGGGGACAAACCAAATACTGTTTTAGAGACTGTTCCAGTATCTGGCAGTAGTCCTTAAATCTTTTCACATTTTGCTTCACAAACTTTAAGTATTTTATTGATATTTGATGCGATAGACAAACACTGAGAAGTTCCTTTGTTTCTACAAATAGAATCAGAAAAGTGCGGCATCTATTTGAATTCAGTCGCCTTGTGCAAATACTTTCCCAAGTCTTTAAAATGCAGGAAGGGAAATCCAATGTAAAACCTAAGCCAAATACGTGACTCACAAACATCAGTTCTGTACTGGATTGGTTGAGGCCGGGGTCAACAACGTTCGTCAACGTCGGCATTGGGAGCATCTTCTGCAGTGAGACTCCATCTGATAGGCAAAACGTACTATTGATCTGAGTTTATGACATGTAAAATGTAATACTCATAATATTATGCACATTGACTATGCATTGGAAGTCCTGTACTTCAATCTTTCGCACCAATAACTAGCTTCTGTGTTTTGCATGGTCTCATCTGACTAGAACTTGTTTGCACTGTCCTTTACCTGGCTTTGTTTCAAAACAAGTAACTAGTACTGATGTGACAATAGCATTGTACTGCTTTCAAGAGAATATTTCCTGCATATTTGGAGCAATCCTGCTCATAAAAGGTTCACCACCCTACTTAAAAAAACTTATGTAAGAACAATATGTCTTCATAAAACTGACAGAGGAAATTGCTTGAAAATAAGATGAGCTCTTCTGTGTGTGTGTTAACTAAAGAGGACGGAAGTAACAGATCTAAAGGAGAAGATAAAGAGGCTTGTATATACACCATGATACCAACACAAACAGGAGATTCGGCCTCGATAAGGAAATGAAGGAAAAGGGCGCAGCTCAAATAAACCATAACCGATGCACCAGTGCATCCCTTGCCCTCCTCGCTCTCCAACCGAAACTCTCGCCAGCCGTTGCTTCTGGACACACATGGGGAGATGAAAGTCAGAGGGCAGCTGCGGAGGCATTTCTGAAAGAGCAGCAGGGAAAGGCATTCCGTGAACTTTCTCATCAGAGTTGGGATCAGGACTTAAACACAGCCCATCAAGACTCACAAGAATTCTCTGAGGTTGCAGAGCTCAGCTGCAAAAGAACAACAGCGGACGTTTAGATCAGACGCTTCAAATCTGAGGGAACAAACACGACACCCGAGGCAATTACAGGTTACGGTGGAGTGAGGATTGGCCAGAGGTGGCTCAGAAATTGGGATTCTGGGCGTGGGAGCTTTGCGCTCCTGTGGTGGACAAGTGAGGCAGAGCATCCACAGATGTTCAGATGCAGATTTAGTGTCTGTGAGGTGGAGGCTGACTGCGCAGTGAGAAGAGAAAGTACAGGAAAAGCAAGGAGTTCTGTTTATATGAGGAATGACGGAAACGGAAGACAAGGTCTGGTAGATCCTCAACGAGACTTTCGTTCATTTTCAGGATGAAGAAGAGGTATGCCTTTTGGAGTCAGCTGAGGAAAAAATAACTTTTTTTAACACATTCATTTCTTAATGAGACCAATGAAGGAATCGGATCAAATCAAGGACCTGACCTGGGATTTTGACCAATCCTGGGACTCGATCATTAAACCGGCCGCGTGCCTTTGCCTCAACACCTTGGATTTCTCTGACCTCTTCGATGAAGACGACAGTGAAGAGGACGAGCGGCTCCTTACATCACCACCAAGTCAACACCTGTCCGTGGCACCTCCTCCGCCACCTCTTCCACCGCCTCTTCCTCCACCTCCCACTTTACCTTCACCATCTAAAGGTGCAGGGATTAAGAGCCACACCTTGAAGCTTCACTGGAGGGAACTCCAGAACCTGACCCCGCTTCCCAGGATGACGCGCTTTGGGAAGCAGACTATATGGGCCGGGCTGGAGCCAGTGCAGTTGGACACGAACCGTCTGGAGTATTTGTTTGAGTCCAAGGCCACCAGCACCAGTTTTAAGGTGGTTTCTGGGTGGCAGGTGAGAATGATAAAAAATCCTTGAAATCAGGACTATTGTAAAGACTTCTGTCCATTTTTAAGTGTTTTATGAAAAGACAAAATGGCAAAGTGTGTTACTGTCAGTCAAGCATAGTGATCTGCTTATGTCAGCCCCAACAGCTGATTTAGTAAGTCTCTATGTGTGTTGAGGGTTGGATGTAGCAATAGCCGAGTTTCCATTATAAATGTGCACAAAAACTTGTGGACATTCCACTAATGTCAAAAACCCACAACTTCATCTTTCCATTATAGCTGCAGTTTGCAACATTTACAAAAATGTGTTTCTTCCATATTTGTTAAAAATGTCACCATGTTGTGACAGTTTTATATGAGGCAGACGATCTGCGAAAAGAATGAATGACTTGTGATTTCTGAAGTCAGTTGATCAATAAAAATGGTTTATAGTCATTGGCAGATTTAAACTAGGTAAGTTTAACGAAAATCCAGTCAAAAATCAAAAAGCAATCATGACAAAAATCTTTTAACCATTACGTTTTCTGTTAAATTCAGTGTAACTGGGTCTTTCAGCCTGCATTCAATTTGTGGTAGGCATATACGTGAATTATTTTAATATCAATGCAGCAAAATTGCAATGTTTGAAGATTCATCACCAGGTACATTTATATCTCCTTTATAATGACGAGGCACTAATTATGAGATAGTCATGTCACACTTACTAGAGTCAAGTTGTTGTTTTTTTTTAAATAGTGGCAGAAATTGGCATCCATACCCTTTGAAGGATTTATATTATTTATAAAATGATGCAAACATCCAAATATATATCTAACTATAAATTATGAGGCAACAAAATCTATGTGTCACAATCAAAAGGCAGTCAAAAAAAAAACATATTGCATCATAACAGTGTGCTGCCTGTTTCTCTTCAACAGAAGCAGTCGTCTATTTCAGTGCTGGGCATGAAGCGCAGTAACATCATAACCATCGCCCTGAGCAGCCTGCCTCCACCTCGCCTCCTCCCTCCTGCTATCTACAGCATGGACAGCAGCGTGCTGGACAGAGAGGACATTCAGGTACACCGACTCTCTGTATCTGACCTTTAAACTTTTGTTCTGACAGGGCGTTTACGTTGCTATCTCCAGCACGAGTTTGAACTGTTTTCACATTTCCTCTATAACAGCGACTTGAAGCTCTGATCCCAACAGAGGAAGAGCTTTGTCTGATCAACGAAGCCAAGGCCCAGAACCCCCACGCTCCCCTGGCCCAGGCTGAACTGTGTCTGCTCACCCTGGGGGAAATACCTCACCTGAGAACGAGGCTTCAGCTCTGGACCTTCGCTTTGGACTATGACTCCTTAGAGAAGGTAGGCAGAAACAATGACACCTGTCATGACTGTCACCTTGACTGACCTCAGAATGGCTCATCTACAGTACCGTTAAAAACCACATGTCCATATTAAGTTATTTTCATATTTCAACTTTTCAATTTCAATTTTATGTTTTACATATGAACCAGAAAAAATAAAATAAAAATACACACAACTTACAAAAGAAGTGTCATACTCAATTTAAAACCCAGTAAAAGCGCTACAACTATAACTCTAAACCACTAAGTTACTAATTCACTTGCCTGTTAGCAAGCTGCTAATTGCAACTAACAATATATTCCAGCAATATGTTCTGGTCATATGGTTTCCTCTGACCGGAACATCTTGTCACACCACGTGTCCTTGTTGTTGGGAAAACAACAACGACCAGCCAACCAGCGCTGACCGAAATTCTTGCCACATTTTTCAGTTGTGAAACTTTTTCAAAACTGATACACTGGGTTGTGTAAGTCTATATAAAATCCTGGGCTGTAACAACTAAAGAGTGTGAGTACTTCTGCAAGGCACAGTGTGCTTTTCAGTTCCCACAATGCCCTCAATATATGTGTCCATCCATTATATAGGAAATCGCTGAGCCTCTGTTCCACCTAAAGCTGGCCATGGAACAGCTGGCCGCCAGCCAGACCTTCAGGTGCATCCTAGCGACCGTGTTAGCCATCGGTAACTTTCTCAACGGCTGTAAGGTGAGGGAGTGCAATTGTTAGTTTCATTTTTCATTCCTACTTAATTTCATTCGTGCTTGACAACAGATTTCATCTCCCCAAGGCCCGTGGCTTTGAGCTGAGCTACCTTGGAAAGCTGTCCCAGGTGAGGGACACGCACACGCGCCAGCCGCTGCTGCACCACGTCTGCGTGCTCCTGCTGCAGCTCTACCCACAATCCTCTGACCTCTACTCTGACATCACCGCCGTCACTAAAGCCGGCAAGGTGCGCACTGTGAGAAGTGACTACAAAAAAACAAAAGGTAGACAAAGTCACATTTGGTGTTCAAAGGTGTCCCTCATCTCCGCAGTGTGACTACTCTCTAGTTCAGTCCAACTTTGCGCAGCTAGAGGCCATGTGCAAAGCATCCTGGGAGCAGTTGAAGGTTCTGGAAAAGGCTGAGGAAAAGAGGAAAGGAGGAAAAGGAGATAAGCAGAAAGGGAAAGACGTGGAGATGTTTGCTCCAGAGGGTTCGCTCCGTCACAAACTGCCCAAGATCCTGAAGGAGTGCGAGGAGCGGCTGAAGGTCCTGAGAGCCGTCCACCGTCGGGTTATCAACAGGCACGCTTGCACACGTTCACCACACACCGAACTTCGAACGGCTTCGCCCGTGATTTAGAACTTATCGTTTTTCCTGCTGATTGTCTTTCCTTCCTCAAGGTTCCACTCGTTCGTCATGTTCCTGGGTTACTCCCGAGCCATGGTGCGAGACACCAGAGCGGAGGACTTCTGCAGGACCATCAGCAACTTCTCACTGGAGTACAGGTCCATGAGGCAGGCCGTCCTCCTGCAGAGGGAGCGGGAGAGGGAGCGGCAGAAGATCGGAGGTGAAAACCCGGGGCCCACCACGCCTGTGGGCAGGAGGAAAGGTCAGCTAACTCCAGCGTCACAGGTTGGTATTTCAAACACTCCCAAACCAAACCATTCAACATATTTACCTAGTAAAGGGACAATTTGGCAGAAAGGTGAAAAAAAACACAACATGGGAAATTAACTCAGAGCCATGAGAAATGAGTATAATCTTTGAACAGCACATCTCTTCCAAAAGATTTGAATAAACTACTTTTGATCTGTCGTGCAGGAAAGTGATGAACAAAACCGCCTGGAGGAAGTGCTGAGAACGCCGGAGTCCATTCCGAGGAGGGATGGGACTTTACCACGAAGCCGCCAACGGATAGCTGACATTAAAGGTATTTCACACATTTTTTATTTTTTTACTCTTACTTTGATCAGTTGTTCTGCTTAATTTAAAGTGAGTTTACTATATGATTTGTTGACTTGAGTGCTCATTTCTTTCTATTTCAGATTCGTTTTCAAGAAAACTGAAGGCATGACCTTGCTGAAGTTCCCTTTTAGACACTGGAGAAAGTTATTTATGATGTTGCCGTTACACTGAAATGTTGATCTCATGTATTCCCATATTTTACAGCCGGTGCATTTTGCGGCAGAGCTTTTGTCGAATACATGGGAAACTTTGAGTTGAGGATGAATTTTGTAATTTGCATGAGTCAAACTATTGCTCTTGTTGTTTTTATGAACAGCTAAATTGAAGTTAGATTGAAAAAAAAAATTATCCTTATGAAAAAACTGATGCTAATAGTTTTGATTTCAATCCGGTTTTGACTATCAAGCTAAAGCAACAGCTAAAACCAGATGTTTACATAGCCACATATTTTTCTCGCTGTCTGGCACTTAATGCAATAAACGTTTTCTGTTTTCAGTTAAAAATATCACAACCATTGTGTAACAGTAAAAAATGTGCATTTGCATAATATTTTAATTAGCATTTTGTGGTCATGAATTACTGTTGTTTGTAAAAAAATACATAAAAATATATTTTTTAAAATGAGCATTTTAAAGTGTGTCTGTTTAGAGAAAGAAAATAAAATGATCTACAAAAGGAGCAATACTTGTGTTGAATCTGAGCTTTAAAGCATACATAAAACTTAAAAATGTAAATGTTTACTTGTATTCTAAATAACAACAAGCTAATATTTAAATTTCACAGTATTTAGCAACTGCAGTCGCCTGTAAAGGTTTATTTAAACCCCAATCAATGTTATGGTAGAAACAGGCAACTTTTATCTGCAAATGTCTTGAGTAGCTAGCAGTCTTCAAAAAATGCAAAAATCACACATTCAAATTTTGTAACCATGGCCAAGTTTAATATTGTTATTTTGTGGAAACAAAAATTATTAGTCCGTTTTTAAGAATCTAAAAATTGAGATGAATAATTGCAAAAATGAAAGCTACACTGTTTCTAAGTCAAACTGACAAAAATGACAGTCTTTGGCCTTCATGTTGAGTTTTAGTCTTAAATATTCCTGACGTTAATGGTCTTTTGTTTAGGTTTTTAGCTTGAACTTTCTCACGCCGTCATTTGCGTCGAGCGACAGCGGTTTGCAGATGTCTCTGTTGACTGACACATCAGTCCAGTGTAGCAGCCAATCTGTGATAGACTTTCCCAGAAGGGGGAAGTCGAGAGATCCAATCAGAAGCCATGAATACAAATAGGGGGCGGAGCCTGCTCTGCTCACAGTGTGGGAGTCGACGCCATTTCGTGTCAACCGGTTGCAAGGTGCTGCCTACATTCAGCGAGCAGAACAGTAAGCGGATAACCCATCTCCCGAGTAAAACAAGCTTTCAGTTGTTCTCATTTTTAGTATTAAGGTCCTGGTGAGTATTTTTAACGAGAGGTTTTTCGCACCTTTTCCATTTTTTTCTAAATTTTGAAGCGTCTTTGGGATTTTTTTTTTAATGTTATTTTTGTTTTTATTGCAATTTTTCCTGGCTGGTTTTTCCGAGACTGTGTTGGCTGGCTGGCTGGCTGGCTGACTGTTATGGCGTACATTTTGTGACGGCAGTAGAAACAGCTCATAAACTAGTTTGCTGTAACATTCACCTCGGTGTCTTTGCTTTGTTTTTCTATTTTAAACCTCCATTTTTCAGGCATGTTGTGTTCTCTTGTCGTGTATCTGACTGTTGGCTCGTTTTCATGGAGAGAAATGTGGAGGATTGTTCCAGGATGATCTGGACTGCTTTTTTTTTAACCGGCTTGCTCAATCTCTGGAATAAAAATATGTTTTTTATGTTGCTTTTTCATCAGCCAGCCAAAACCTGGTTTACATTTCTTGAAGTAGTGTTTTTCAATTTTCTTTGTAGTGATTGCTGAGGCTTTATGTTTTCCTGCAGAGGAGTGATGTCATTTTTCAGGCATTTTTCAAGGACAACATTTGAACATTTTGCACAGTCAACAAGTTGGAGTTTTCTTTGCATAGGTGCCACAAATTTTGTTCCTTTTTGGCAATATTGGTATATTTAATAAACCTTTTTTCCCCAAAAAGGGAAAGGTACTATTACAGGAGAGTTGTTGAAGGGAGCTTGTGGAGTACAATTTTGATTACCCAGTTTGTTTTTGAGCATATGACAATAAAGTTATTTCTATTTTGAGGTGTGCAGATGTTATGACCTGAGGGCTCACTGAGCTCCAATAGGCCTCAGGGTCTAAATAGCTCTGATACACGGCGATACCTTGCTGCTTATTTGCAAATTCAGTTTGCTTATCTGTGTGAGTGTGACCACAAACAAGGTGGTTTAGCAGGCGAATCAACACTTTAACAGTACTTTCCCCCCAAACAATTGCGTTTTCTTTTGCTTTTGCATATTTATGCAAAGTTTCACCAGCAACAGAGGCACTCATGTGTGTTTTTCCTGTTTTTCCCTCTATATTTTTATTATTTAATTATTTGAATGTTCATAAACACGTCATGCTGTCAACAATTACGAAAACTAGTGACAGACATTGCGTTTTGTCAAGTGCCATTGTTAAAATCATCAATACACCTCAAATATATTGATCAATGTTCCATTTTTTATGGTTTATTAAAGCAACTCATAGTACTTATTAATCAATCAACCAGGTTTATTTGGATTGCATATTTCAGCAATAAGGCTTCATATAAGGCAAAGTGCTTTACATCATATTACTTTTTTATGGCTTAAATGTATGACGATGAACCACTTTAATGAAGGACTATGCAACCAAGAGCAACACTGGTTTTAAAATATGTTTTTGTATTAAACAATAGTTCATTTATGTATTCCATACCGGGTGTTGGTCACTTCACTCCTTTCTTATTTGGTACTTTTGGCCACTTCATACCCAACTTTTTCAGAAACCAAAAGTAGTTCTCTGTCACGGGCCATTTTTTACCTCCTTCAATTCATACCTACTGAACCTTATGAATATTTTGAACTCCCTTTAACAAGCCATAATTTAAAGTCATTTGCTGAGATCTTCTAATAGTCTTATGAGTTTTTGGGGGGTACAAAGTGGAAGTAAGGTGGGACCAGATATCTATGTGGGGCTCTATTACCTCATTTCCACTGAGTGGCACAGCATTGGTCAGTGCAGTTCTGTACACCACCATATGGGTCGGTGTATTAAACCGCCATTTGAACTCTCGCTGTTCAGTTGAGGTTAAACCCCAACGCTCAGCATTGCGTCATACGAGTGTGGCAACAAACGCGACGCAGTAGTATAGCTCATGCTTGATGCCATCAGTGACAACCAATGGACTGTGTTGTGTAACAGCTGTAGTACCACTACAACCATACCATAGCACTTTCTTATGGACCAACAGCTGAAAGGCTGGTCCAAGAAGGGTGTGTTGTAGAGGTCCGTTGAAATTACTTTTACAATGGAAACAGACCCAACAGTGTGAGGAACTGCACTGACCCGTAACCATACCGCTTCCCTCTGACATGAATTCATCTGTACTCTGGCTGCTCAAGCCACCGAGGATGAGCCATGCTAGCTGCAGCAGCTTTCACAGTTGAAGCACCAACACTATATACACACATACCACAGACACAGAAAACTGAGTTATTATATGGATGGCCAACTTTCAGATAATAAAATTATATAAGGCAGTTTATTTATTGGGAAAATGTTCCTTTTTTTAAGTACTGGCTACCCTTTCCATTTATTGTGTAATTTGCTCATTTTAGAGCTCAAATGTGGGGCATAATGTAGATGAAAGATGAATGGAATGGTCCCATATGACAATAGTCCTCATGTTGATATAATCCCACTATACCACATATTGGTATATTGATGTTTTTTAGGCAACGTTCTATAAAGTTATTACTAGTAATAAGTTGCCTGTAGTAGAAAATCATTCGAAAGCCACACAGACCCCCAGTTCATAACCATGTATTAAGAGATTTATCAGTCTCTCTGATCAGATGGCACTCATCAGTTTGGCAATGGCAAAGATTTGTTTCCAGAGGCAGTTATTTTACACCAGCATCAGGGTCAGCTGATTGAGCCGGCAGCTTTACTGTAGCTTAGCAACAAAGCAGCTTAGCATTCTCTTGACCAATAATTAGAGGTGAACCGATCCGACATTAATGTCTTAATCGGGCCCAATATTGAAAAACAATTGAGTATTAGAGACAATGTGCCTGATCCATAAGGGCAAATCTATTCAGTCTAATTTCTATGCTTTGTACTTTGGGCGATGTTTACTAAATCTCAGATATTTGTATCGGTATCGTGAGTGGAAAAAGTGCATCGGTGCCTCCCTACCAATAATACTACAGCGTTGTACCCTGGTGTTTGGCTATAACAGTTTGGATTCAATTGTTCTTAAGCTGTACTCCCTTTTCTTCAAGACATTCATTACAGAAAAACTGACCACACTATTCATTTAACAATCTATCCGAGCAATGACTCCCTATCTGGATCAGTCCAAACCAAGACTGAGCTACTCCATAAACTGATGGGTTTGGAAAACAAACTCCTAAAGGAAAGTGAATGTGTGTAAATCCTGTAGATCCCTGCTTGAACCCCAACACTCCTGTCAGAATTAGAAACACCACAGCCTCTGGTCGCTCTGTCGGGTTGCCAGCTTACAGAGACGTGCTGGCTAAATCATGCAGGGCGAGAGCACAGCATTAAGCTTTGGCCAGACAGTCTGCTGCTAACATGTAATCCCTCTGCTGCTGCTACTTCTTGGTTAGACTGAGGCCTAGCTGGCTGCACTTCTTGCTTTTGTCAAGTGATATCTGCCTCTTGCAATGTGAAATAACAAAGTTTCTGTCAGCAAAAAAAATGCAACTTCATCACACACCTGCTAATTCAGTCAAAGGAATGATTAAATCTACAAAAACAAGATTATAGGCACCATGAAGCATAGAACGCCTCTGGATGTTGTTGGGTTTTTTTCTCTTTAACTGCTGCCTCCATCTGTTTCATAATTATAATGCGCACCCCCACCCCACCGCAGTCTTACATAACTTTGTGACAAACTCAAAGCTCTTTACTCTTATTAAAGCCGAGGCTTCAATGCCAACAGTGAAGCGCTGCGGAGTCTGGAGCAGCAAAGAGAAGTCTCAGAACTATGCAGCTCTTTCATGCAAACAGACGGCAGACAGAAGCACGACAGTATGAGGCTGCATTATTTATTCAGCACAATACGTTAAAAATCGTTCTATTCTAGGGGTGCACCGGTTGCAGGTTTCTGAAAGATCACTGATCTTTAAAAAGGCTAACCTGATGATTTTGGTCAATACTGTTTTTTGGGGGGGTTAGCAACAAGGTTGTTAAGTTGGCAACATTAGAGTGGCTATCATTAACCATGCATGTGTAAACATGACCTGGTGGGCGGGTCTATGAGTCTGTCCTCTCTTATGGCAGAGCAAAAGGCAACAGTGTCTGGTTTTCAGACCTTTGCAGAGGTAAATACAATAGATGGATGAGATTGGTTTCGCATGCAAGTATCGTCCAATCGCCACTTTGCCGGTGCACCCCTGTTTACACTGATGTTGATGCAGTATATATTCTGCATCCCTATAATATATTAACACCGGGTGACTTCTTAAGGCAGTCAGTTGGACTCATGGGGCTACATGATGTTGGGTACACACCAAATGTCTATAATAATGTTGACTATTGATGACTGTATTGTTTGTAAGCAATTCACATTTTCCCCTAACACTTCCCTCCTCCTCCACCAACACAATGTTTGTGATGATGCTAAAGATTTAGTCTACACTCTAAAAATCCCAATGAAATACATTCATTTTAATCTGACAAAATATGGAAAACTTAAAGCAGCATAATTACTTTTGTGTTGTAAAAAGTCAACCCTATGGTGTTGTGTGGTAGACATTTAGATCTAGTCTATTTCTTCTTTTTGCAAGCACTCTCAGCGGTTTTCAAAATAAATTTCAACAAATATCATAGTACAAATCTGTAATTTTGCACCACGTGAAGTATTTATTAGTGGTTAGGCTTATAAATTCAAATTAATTTGTTATTCAATTCACCATTTTCTTTTTTTCCCCCTTTCACCTTGATTTAGCCAAACACATTAGAAAGTGTAGTGAATATTTCCCTCCAGTCACTGACTCCTTCTCTCACGGGTCCTCAGGACTCTCTTCTCTCCAACAGACAGAAAGGCAGGCAGGCAGCCCTCCACCGAGCCGATAAAGACACAATGGAGTGAGTGTTGCTTTCAGACCCCGACCCTCTTCTGCTGTCCATTTTACAGATCCTTGCTTTTATTATGGTAGAGCATCAACACACAGTTTGCGGTGTGAGAATATGCTTCCTGTGTGGGAGCCGTCTTTTTTTTTTTTTTTGCAGGAAACACTTTAGAATTATTGAGCACATTTTTACACACTGAAACTTTATGGCCAAGTTTTAAACTGGTATCAGGAACTTGATGTTTATCAGCTAGCTGTTAGCTAAACTTGATTTTCAAATTAATTTAGCTTACCACAAGAGGGAGACCTTGTAACCTTAGTGCTTCTAATATCCAAATAACAGATTTGATCAACAACAATCTGTTTTTTATCTGCCTCTCCCAGCTGGTCGTCGTCCTCCACCTCCAGCTCCATGGCGAGCAGCAACGTGACCAACAAGAACGACCCCCACTCCCTGAACTCCCGAGTCTTCGTCGGCAACCTCAACACCTTACTGGTCACCAAGGCCGACGTGGAGGCCATCTTCTCCAAGTATGGCAAGATCGTCGGCTGCTCCATCCACAAGGGTTACGCCTTCGTGCAGTACTCCAATGAGAGGAACGCCAGGGCCGCTGTGGCTGGGGAGAATGGCCGGATGATTGTCGGTCAGGTGTTAGGTAGGGGTGATTGACCATCAAGTTGGCAAGGGTTGGAATCCTTCATGTTTTAGATGTATCTCTGCTGTGGAAGACCTAAATCAATTGCTCCACAATTTTTCATTAATCTCTGTGGAGCCCTGATAATTTTCTATCCATCTTATCCAGGTGTGTTAAACTTATAAAAGACAGAAAACATGCATGATAACAACAAACATTTGTCTGATTTTGAACAACACCTATCTAAAAGTCTTGAGAGATTTCCCCAAAGGCTGCTTGATTTCTTGCACAAAACAGCTGAAATACTTAAATCAAAAGGAACCAAATCAAATTTTAACCAGGTGGATGGAGCTTAGATGTTCTCCCGGTGAATATGTGGATCTTCTCTGGGTACTCCCCTCAGCTGCCAGGTGCATGTACAAGCAAATAGCAATTTTTCATCTTTTTGTGTTGTGCCACAGCCTAATCACTATTAGGAAAATACGTCTGTATGTTGTAGCTGGCTAATTTAGCTGAAATTTCCGTTTGACTTGCAGAGTCCTATTTGGTGCTAAGTTTAAAAGACTTTTTATCAGTTTTTAAGGAATCTTAATTGTATTTTATTATCAGCTACTCCAATCCTAGTAGACTGCTGAAGTGTGACCTGGATTTTTCTACGGCAAAAGAAAAGATTAATAACATCTAAATGTGTCTCATGAAATCCTTATTCCATAGCTGTAAACCTCCAAATCAGGATTCTTAATTTTTTCCAAAGTGCCAAGGGCAGCACTCATCAAACGCCTTCTACCAGAGCTTTACTCTGAGTCATGAGTATCTTGCCTTTTAATTTATTTATTGAAGCAGAGGAAATCAAAGCGAAGATTAGTCTTTTTATGATTTTGCCTAAATGGCATGAGCTGTAACATCTGTCTGGTCCATCATTGACATTATGACACTTTGTAGATTTCAAAAGCAAGAAAATCACCATTATTGTGCTGAAAATGCTAGTGTCAAAATTAACATTAATAATGTTGATGCCTAATTTTGTGACAAACTTTGCTTCCTTTAGTATTCTGTAAAATCAAAGAGCCCAGAAAAAGGTATGATACGTCCAAGGACTTAAGTGTTTTATGTTTTATCCCAGTGGTGGTAAATTATGGTCAAGCATCTTCAGAACATCTAGAGCTTGTCTAATATTTAACAGGTTCTGCTAGTTAAAGGATGTTTTGCTTAGAAAAAGATCCAGTGACAGAATTATTGCTCTTTTTTTTGTTTGGTGGAACAGCCGAGTCTCTCTGCTGCCCTCTAGTGCTAAATGTTAAGCATTAAAATAAACCTCCTTATGGTATTTCTCAAGAAGACTACAATAGAAGTTAGTAATATTGTTATATAGTTGTGATCAACTTCTCATTTGAATAAAAAAAAAAAAACACCCTTTCTTCTAAACTTCAGTGTTTTCCTTCCCGCAGACATTAACCTGGCAGGTGAGCCAAAGCCTCGCCGATCGAAGACGGTGAAACGATCAGCAGGAGACATGTACAGGTGTGAATCCCTGCTGCTCAGTTTCTAAATAACAACATAGCAATATATGATTGCATTTGAAATGCTTACTTTAAGGGGTGTTATTGTATACTGTGCTGTTTTCTTCCCTGCAGTTCATCTTTTGATTTGGATTATGATTTCCAAAGAGATTACTATGACAGGTATCATGTTTATTTTTATTATCGAGGATTAAATGTTCACATCTATGTCATTACACTGTCTTGCACCATATACTGTCCAAATATAGTGCATGACATTTCTTCCTTTTTTTCATCTTAACCCTAAACTAAATAAACTACTATTTAGTTCGTTAAATGAGAATGTTGAAGCTTATTTGATGGCATGTAACATCATGTTCCATCACCTTCAGAATGTACCCATACCAGTCTCGGGTGCCTCCTCCCACCCCACCTCCTCTGTCACGTGCCGTGGTCCCCTCGAAGCGCCCCAGGGTGAGTCTGAGTAGCGGGGGAAGCCGAAGGATTAAGACTGCCTTTTCCTCAACCTCCTCCAAGAGCAGCCAGAGGGCCTCCCACACAAGTAGGTCCCAACAGCCGGGCTGATGGATACACGAAGCGGTCAGATTTTCTACCTGTCTTCACTGCATTAAACAAGTGGAACTCCATAAGATTGAAGAGACGAGGGAGCAGCCTGGTTCTCCAAATGAATCAGATTTTCTGACCATCAGTAGAAAAGCTTGGTGGTGTATGGTAATGCAAAGCCAAAGTAGACTTTGGCCAATGCCTCGTGACTACATCTGCAGAAATCATTTTCTTTTGACCGTGATGGACCTTTACCTACATTTGATTGCGAACCTTAAATGTTGATTGTTTGGAAACCTGAAATCCTGCTGCACATTTCTTAAAAGTATCCAAAACCCAAATGAGACCCTAATATTTCCTCAGATGCCGAACAGAACTTGGAGTTTTACCAATCAGCGATTGCCTTAAATGCCCTATGATTGCACAGGACAGTCATTTTGGGAGACTTTACTGTGTATGCACACATATATCAACTGTTGTTTGTCCCACAGTGAGGACGGACGTTTTGCAGACCATCAAGAGAGAGCTGACACAGATTAAGCATAAGGTGGACTACCTGCTGGACAGCTTGGAGCACATGGAGAAGGACCACAGTAAGAAGTCGGGTAGGCCTGCAGATTCATATGTTACTGATAAACTAACTGCATCAATCTTCCCAGAAATGTCATTTGTTTGACCAAAAAACATAAGGTGCCCCATGCACAGTTCACCACTAGTTTATATTTCTGAGTTTTTGTAGTCTGTTCCAAGGAGTGTTTTTTTCCGTGAATCCCACTCAGATGCAGGGGATTTGAGTGGGATTATGATATTTGATAGTTTTTAATGAAGTTCAGGCTGCGGAATCTTCAAGTCTTCCCATAGTTTCTCAATTAGATTTAGGCCTGAAATTTTACTAGGCCATTCTAAGACATGAATATGCTTTGCTCACAGTAACTCTGGCTGTATGTTTAGTGTAACTTTCCTGTTGGAAGGTGAATCTCCTCTGTAGTGTCAAGTCTTCTACTTCTTTCAAACATTGCAAAAGAATATAACAAAATATCTTAAAACACAAAATTTTAACAATTTCAAAGATAAGTTAAAAACAAACAATTAAAGTCTTCACTTTGAGTATAAATCTACCCATTCCATCAATTCAGTGTTATTTCATTGTCCATTATAAGATTCTTTTTAAAATGTACATAAAAGAAAACACCATGAAATTGGTTAGCTGTGTCCAACATGGATTGTATTTGTTAGGTGATGTTCTCTAACAAAGCCTCCACAGAACAACTTGTTAGCTCATAAATATTTCAAATTCATAAATCAAACCCAAATTTCGGTCTCTTTAACTCATTTCTATTTTTTCTACTTGGTTGGATCTATTTTCCTCTCCTTTCCACACAGAGATTAAAAGCTCCAAGCCAGAACCCGGCGAGGTGTCTCCGCTCCACTCATCTACTTCCAGCAAGAAGGAGGGTAGCCTGAAGAGAGCCAGAGGGAGCCAGGAGATGGACGACTCGGAGGAGGACGGAGACCTGCTGGAGGAAGAGGATGAGGTGAACCCAAGCAACAGCAGCTCTTCTACGCCATTTTTGTAGTTCCGTTTTCGTTTAAAAACCCTCCCGCGGTCTTAGAGCGACGCTCGGAAGGAGCGCGCCCGAAACCAGGCAAAACAAAAACCTCTTAATAAGATACGTGAGCTCCGGACCGCGCGCAGGGTAAAAAGCTTGCGGGGTCCAGATGACTCCCTCTATTAATGGTTTTAATTGGTTTTAATGGTTTTAATTACAAAGTTATCTTCTTCTTCTTCTCTGTTGTGTTGAATTCTAATTTTTCTGCTTCTCTCCGCAGGTGAAAAGCAGAGGGCGAGACGAGGACGACGGCGAGCAGGAGGAAGGAGAGGACGACGGCGACAGCACCAACGAAGACGAGTCCTGAACGGGTTATGGAGAAAACACACAAACCCGAACAAAACAAGACGTGTGTTAAACCTTCTCCACGCCACAGTTATCTGCTCGTTTCTGATAATAAAGTGATAGAATTTTTACACAGCTTTGACTTTCCTGCAGATTAGAAGTGAATTCCTCTTTGTCTCCTTTTTTTTATTAAATGTTTCATGTGTTTCCTCTGAATGGCCCTCTGCTGCTAGTAGACAACTGTAGTTTTCCCTGCATTTGGTGAAAATTGAAGTTGGGCAGATGAGAAATGTAAATTATTTCATGTTTGGGAATTTTGCTGCGTGTTTAGCTTACAGATAGCTGAAAGTTTTTAGGGTATGGTGTAAAACAACACTTTCTCACTGGCCCACCTACCAGCATTATGCTAATATTAAGTGCAACTTCTTCCTCACTTAGAGATATTAAGATTTACTGTACAACAAAAAGAACTGCTCTTTTTTTTTTCATCTAAAATCTGTTTTCTTGCATGTGTTCTGTTTTGTTAGTTGATAATTTTAATGTCTTTTTTTGACTGTTGACCTGAGTAAAATGATATAAAATTGCTGCAACCATGTTTCTAAAACCTTAAAAAAAATGACTGCTAATCCTGCTGCAACGCTGCATCCCAGCCAGCAGGTGGCAGCGTGCACCAACTACTACTGTTTGTGTTCCTCAGACAATCTCTCCTCATTTTTGCTCCCAAGATAAAACGTGATCACGCACATAGTCCACACTTCCCCCCTAGACAAATTCTATTGGTTTAAAATGTCTTTTAACCAGAACTGACTTCGGTCCAACTCCGCTATCTTCCATGTTCACCTGTATGTTTCCTTCTTGACTTCACAGCCAAATAAAGTTTTATCCTGTTCTGATTTGTTTTCTTTGTGTTCTATTGTTGGGGCTAAAATGCTTAATTTCTTCGAGCGTAAACAGCAGGGTTGTCCAGATACGATCCCAGGAATCACCTCTGGGTTCAATCACAGTATCTTTAAAAGATCACCTTGAGGATGCAATTCCTGCTTAGTCCGCTTTAAATCAAACTCCATTTTCTTCGTCTAGGTTTGTTTGGGGAGATGTGAATGTGCAACTGAAGTCTGGTATGCCTAAAATTCTAGGTTTTGGTTAAGTTAAAGTGAACTCTGATGCAGTTAGAATGCATATATATGAATGCTACCAGACCGGAGACCGTTCCAAAAGCAGTAAGCTGACTACAACACAGGGCATTCTGGGTAAATACAGACTAAACAACTCACAAGTCTAGGAAATTAACTAGCTTGTGGTCTTTCGTCAGATACAAAAAAAATCCAACAACTCCTAAAATCTGATGCTACTCCACTTTTGTTTAGTGTTTGTGAAGAAGGAAGTTGTTCTCCTGTCTTCTTCAGAGGTTTTCATGTCATTTCCTTCAGTAGTTCTTGGTGTAGCACCACCACAGGTGAGAGGGTGAAGGAACAGGTTTCTCAAAGGGTTTTGGTTCGTTTGAGACAGTAAAGTGTGAAAGCGAGCTGCTCGTGACAGCAGATAGGCGTAAGAGTATAGATTTATTGGTAAATTGGGAGTTTTTTTGCCTTTGTGCTTGTGTCATGTTACTTATTCTGCATCATGTAGGAGAGCGGTGAGTGCACAGAGCAACTGAAACACTGTTTTCAACGTTTGACATGCAAAAGAAAATGGTAAGTTTATGAAGTGCAAGTAAGTTTTTCATAAGTTTTATCTGCCAGTGATTAAATGGAACTTCATTGAAATATGGTATGAGCCAAATTTCCAGAGTGGAGGCATGCTAGCGCTATATGAGCATACTAGCACTTTATTAGCTTGCTAGCAAGTGCTACATTTATGTAATCACTTGCGCCAAATGTGAGAGTACAAAAAACAGTGACGATGTGTTTTGACTAAAACTGTTTTTAAATGCATCATAAGACTGAAAATTCAGGAGAGGCGTTTTCAGGACATAGCGGTTTTAAAAAAACAAGCTAAACTTGCTAAATAAATGCACTGAAATAAAAGCTATTTGCCATTTTATAAAGTTTGACAGCAGCTTGGTCACAACAGCAAAGTGCGCTTATGAACACGAAAAAGGTGAACATTTTAAAGAGGTAAACATAGTTCATACATGTCCCCAGATCTGTCTTTTTCCATCTTACATAACTAGGAGTATAATTTTGGAAACGGCACTTCCTGAGTTGTAAACAAGGATAAAGTTGCATAGGAAACCAGTTTGTAGGCTGCAGACCACAACTTTACTCCTGCATATATTTATACACATTCTGACCGGAATACACATACTGAATTGTGAATTATGCAACGCAGTGTAGCACAGAATTCAGCTTCGGCTTTTATTCAGTCTTTATAATGAGCAATTGTCAGAAAATGTCCAGTATTTGAACACATTTTACCCTCCTGCCTGAAAAACGCCTCCTTACAGCTATGCAATATGCTGCCAGAAATCTTTGGAGGACCTTGGAATTTGGAGAAAGAAACAGGAGAAGGAGGGAAAAAAAATCAAAGAGGCATGCTAAAAGGCGAGAACTAAGTCGATAAGAAGCGCTCTTCTCGCAGGGTGAACTGTGATTAACAGGGGAAGGGGAGAGAATGAAAGCAGGGATGAACAGGCCACAGAGGAGCAGGGACAGATGGAGGGGCAGCCAACAGATGGAGAGAAGGCAGAAAGAGCGGAAAAGATTTCTGGCCACTCGCTCGGGGGGGAGAAGCTGAAGAATGTGGAAATGGTGTAACAGTTGGAGCGAACCCTCGCAGGGCTGTGGCCTCTGTTTGCTGCACTGCTGGATGCTCTTTTACTGCACAGCTAACCTGACAAAACAGGGATATTTGCAACAGTCTGGAGTCATTGAGCGTCTTTTAAAGAAGCAGTGTTGTGTTAAAATGGAATTTTCTGAGCTTTGCATCATTCTATAATGTTATTCCCATATCAAAAACTCCACATATTTGGAGTGTTGCCTTGATCCTTTCATGCATGTTTGAGAAATCCTTTAATCTCCATGGCAACCATTCAGCTGTCCTGAACACCTGGGTGGACCTAGCCCCTCCTTCAATGACACAGCTCCTCCTCTGCGCTGCAGTTTCCAAGTTTCAGAGCTTCCGCCTCACAGAGCAGCCCTCGCTCCCCCACGACTCCTCCACTCAGCTCCTTCAGACTAGCCAGCAACAATAGGCAAACATCTGCTGAGCTCATAATATGAGCTACTTCTCAGAGTAACGCTAGTGAAAACATTGTTAAAGGGTTAAAAATCAATTGAAAGGTTTGAAACCTTAGAGGGAACCCACACGAGGTGATGTCAGATCACACTGGGTCGGATCAGATGACATCTCAGATCCCGCGGGCCGTCTGCCATATCATTAGCACGGCCGCATGACAACTTCAGAAATTATAGCAAGACGATACACACTAGGAGCACGAGATTCTGCTGAACTTAAAGGCTTTGAATCTGGAGCTCTTACGGGAACAAGCTCCGCCCACAAATGCATATTTCTCACAAATGTGCCACAGTTTAAGAGGAAATAAATAGACTTAGAAAATGTATACAGTTTACTGCCAAAAAGCGTTGTTGCAACATTGCCAACATCCACAAAAAAATCGATTGACCAAAATAACTTTCCTTACACACTTTCTGCTGAGTGCAAACTGGGCAACATTTCTTGTCTCATAGCAGTCGGCTCGTCCTGGTACAATGACGGGGGGTGGGGGGCTTAGTCAAAGTATTAATGGTTATAATTCATTTGGTTGTGACAGCTGAGCCCATGCACTGTAAGCATCCTGGCTCAGCTGGCGTACATCAAAGTGGCCAAGCCATTAATAGTGCTGTTAGTAACACCAGAGAAAGTCAAATATTCCTAATAGCCTTCTCAGGATGCTTCCTGCTGGGCTGTATTCAGACACCTGCGGGGAGTGAAGTGTGCTTGTTAAAGTAATTGCAGATAAGCCGTTTCAATAGAAAGTGTATCCGTTCGCATCAGCTGACGATGTTATCTGTTTCTGAGGGGTGAAAACAATATTGATTGTATTTAATGGTACAGGAGCATCGTGAGGAACGCATAAAGTCACAATTTTTTCCACTCTCTGTGAATATGTCTTAAATCATTGATTTAAATTGGGTTTTATTCACTTACAATATTGCACATTTATTCTTTCATGTTCTTCGTTTTATTTGGGTGTTCTGTAGATAAAACCGGAGATTTTCACACCCTCCAAATTCACGATTTACTTTGTGCAGGAAGAGTATTTATATCCATTCAACTTTGTGTGCTGCGCTCTTGATCAAAGTAAAGAGTTTGCTTCACATGCCGGTGATTCAAAATGCTAAAAAATAGAAAAAGGAGCTGGAGACCAAAAAAAAAAAAAAAGCGACTCAAAATTGCATTTAAAAATGAAATGGGCCACAACCTTGAAAAATCAAAATCTTCACATAAATCTGACGTCACAATTGCAAAGTACAGAAAACCTCCTGGTCTTTTAACATAGCAGAATTACTGAGCCTTCTATTGCTATCTCCTCTGCAGCTAAACACAACAAGGCACCACTTGGGGGGGAAAAAAAAAAAACAGCCACTCCCTCAAAGCTGCTTTTGCAAGCTGGTGCTCAGAGAAAGATTGCACAACAAGCATAGTGTGATGTATGTCACAGCAGTGCATAAAACTGACATCTGCACTTCCCTGCACCGACGGGTTCCCATGAGGTTAGCAAGAAACTAACCTCATGTTGCAGAACTGAAGAAATTCTTCATCTTTCTTACCGAGGGTTAGGGAAATGGATCCAGCTTGGTTTTGAGGAAAGCACAAAGACGTGAGGGCGGTATTGGATATCTTACTGTCAATACTCTGCGAGAAAACTAATAAAACCGTTCACCAAAAGGTCGAACCGTTTCCTGAACTGCAAGCTGAACCTGAACTGGTGAGCATTGATTTGGCGACATGTAGGTGAAGGGGCCATGTGAAGGTTGTGTTGAAAATGGACTGACTAATACAGAAGCATCTGCATAAATGCTGACTGCAGGATGATAGATAGGGTGCAACACAAATATGGTGAACGTGCAGCACGTCGCGCAACCTCCCAGGTGGGCGAAAACCGATGTAAAGAAGGCGGCAGGGGGAGAGGGAGGAGATAAAAGAATGGCTTTACTCTGAGCTACTGCAAGGTCACCGTAGCGATGGGAAGAGGGGGAAGGGAACAAGCGAAGGGATGTGGAAGAGAGGAGAACCGAGCGAGGAGCATTGCGAGACTGCAGAATGGTTGAGAAACAGAGGGAGGGACGGAGGGAGGAGGAGAGCCGGAGGTGTGTGGAGCCCGGAAGCCCCAAGGGTGATTTATCGACTCTGCTGGGAACTCTCACAATGAAAGTCTACATATGTGACAGAAATCTGAGAAATAAGAACAAAAACAAAGCATAATGACAGAGACATAAAAGCGGCAGAGCGTGTGTGAGTTCGAATTGGGCGAGTGCGTACTTGTCGTGTGTGCGTGTCCTAGTGTGTGAGAGAGGGTTAGGAAAACGGTGAAATCTGAGTTACACATCAGGAGGAGAGAAGAATAATCCCAGAGGTGGGTATCTGCTCAGTTTCAAGCCAAACAGTCGACGCTGCAGGCGCATGGCTGCGTGTTTGTAGAGAAACAGCGCCGTGCTGGATCCCGGTTCTTTTTGGTTAAAAATGCGCAAGCCGAGTCTGATCGGGTGGAGAATGTCTGCGAACAATAATGTTCTTGTCTTGCCTCAGATTCTGGAATTGGATCTATATCGGAACTTTAACTGGGACATTTGAACACAAGTGCCATTGTAGCTTTGTCTGTATGTTAGGGTCAGTCTCAAATGTTTTGCAACCACAAACAGTTCTTTTTTTTGCAGAAAAGACATGGATTCAGCACTTCATTGTTCCTTGAGGAAGAAATGAATCCCTACAGCATAATGGTGCCACTGCCATGTTCCACCTTGGGGCTGGGTGTGCAGTGTAAAACATAACGCCTGAGACCTATGAGACCTATATGAGACCTTAAGGTTGTTGCATCACAAAATGTTCAGTGACTTTGGGAATTTTTGTCCTTACTGTGTTTTTTTTGTTTGTTTTTTTAAATGTAGGTAACGAGAGAGGGGGAAGACGTGCTGTAAAGGTCATCAGGTCAGGACTCAAACCTGTGACGGCCGTGTTGAGGACTGAGGCCGCCATTCGTAGGTTGGGTTTTACACCTGCACCACCGCAGCACCCTATCCTCACTTGTTGTTCTTATGTTGCTTCTGTCACAACCTTAGATGGAGGAAGATTGTTTTTGAGGCTCCTTTTGTCATGGGTTGTGGGAAACCTCTAACCCACCAACAGGAAACAAAGGTCCAACAAGTTCATTTAGCAATCTGGAAAGTCTCGAGGTCTGAGGTGTTCCTTTAACTCTGGCTGGTGAATCACTGGGAAAAAGTGGAATGGGAATGAATCCTTCAGTCCTACTTCTGAGGTTGAGGCTTGACAATAGGAAGATCCGCAAAGCATCGGACAGTGAGGTTAATTCATGATGGAGGGAGGACAGGTGAGACTTTGGAAGTTGTCAGAACAACCAGAGTAATACGCAAAATACAAGTAATACGCAAAGGTAGATTCAGTCAACCTTTGCGTATTACCTGTCTTTTTGATCAGCTTAGTTGGAGTTTCGTCACATAACTTTGCACTCTGCACATTTTTAAATTAACTGAACTTACTTTAACTCTATAAAGTGAAGCCCCGCTGTATCGGTGTGAGCTTCATGAGCTTCTTGTGTTTTGAACGTTAGAATTGTGCAGTGGTTGCCCCAGGACTCTCCCTGTAGCTGGGGTGAATATAAATGAGAGAAATGGGGCGTCCACCAAACACAAAGAGGACAAAACACAAAGAAGAAGAAAAGGAGGAAGGTGAGAAAGAGGAGCAACAACTGCTTTTGGCCTCATGTTTCTCGGTGGGGGATGTGCAGGGAAGGAGGAAGTTAGCTTGTCTTCCTCCTCTCCATCTCTCTCTCTCTTTGTAACCTTTCAAACATGCTAGAGCATTTTTGATTTACAGCTATCACTTCCTACAGCCCTGTTCTCAGTTTCAGCAACATTATGCTTCTTATTTTAACATCCCCTTTGCGTCTTATCGCTCTCCCCTTTCTCTCATCTCTCCATCTTTTTTCTCACTGCGGGGTGATTGGAGAATGATCTGACTGTTTCTGTGGATTAGGTGTGACCCTGGAGGTGTTTCTTCTCAGAGTTAATCTGCTCAGTACAGAGAAATCTGATGATACTCTGTAACCCAATCATACATACAAGTTGCTTTAACACTGAATGAGCATCATGTTGTCATTCTGAGATTCTCTGCTCTAAGCGATATAGCTTCTCACAGGAACAGCTCAGATGGAACGTTAGGCTGTTTTCACAGCTGAAAGTCTGGTAGACTCAGTTTGATAGAATGGACACGTTTGTCACATTTTCACTAGGTGCTGTTTGCTTTCCCATTGCATTGTGTCAAATGAACTAAGCGCTTTGAAAAACCTGTTTCACCCCCTCACCTGTGGTGGCGCTGCACCAAGAACTGCTGAAGGAAACAATGACACTGAGCACAACTTCCTTCTTTACAAAACGTAACCAAACATTTAGATTTTAGCAGTTGTAGGATTTCTCTTTTGTCGTTGACAAAAGACTATGAACAACTTCAAGCCAACCAAATAAACCAAATAAAATAAATAAGTAAAATTTCTCCCACAAGCGCTAGACACAAATGTTTGTTTTGGAGCAGTGTCTGGTTCGCTTGGCGTTCACATATGCATTTGAACTGCACCAGAGTTCACCTCAACTGAACTGAGACCTGGGTTTTTAGTTAGACCAGAGAAACCGGTCGCTCAACGGTACACAAATTACATCACCATCACAGTGAGGAACACGCAACCACCTTGGCTAGAACCGAACCAAACATTAACCGTCTAGAGTGAGACTTGACAATGGAGGAGCTTTTTTGTGCTAGAATGGCCCAAACTCAATCATGAATCTGTCTCAATTTTTGCAAAGAAAAGTTTACAGAAACTCTCCATCTGCGGGGAAACATTTTATACTCTAGAGGTGCAAAACTGGTAAAGAAACTTACACCTGTCCCTACAGATTAAGGTGATTCTTCATGGTATTGATTCATGGGCTTTACTAAAAAAAAAAAAAAAAGATTGAAAACCACACATCTTGTTCTTTTCACTTCACAACTAGGTACTGCTCTGTGCTGACCCGTATCACGAAATCCCAATAAAATATCTCAAATCATGTGGACGTAGTGTGAGAAAATGTGAAAAGGCTCGAGAGCTCCAGATAATTCAGTCCCACCGCCGTAGATTGTGTCCACATACAGTTGGCAGCAGCCTCGTGCAGCATGTGGTATTTTTCACCTACTTGTGCAACAGAACAGTGTAGCAGTCTAATATTAATTTGATACATATCCACTAAAAATAAACACAGCAGCACCGAGTCACAGTGAGCGGCAGAACGTCTCTGTCCATACGGTGGAAGCTTGCCTCCTCGTTTTGTAACATCTTTAGGCCCGGCGCTGCTTTCCAAGTTCCAGCGCATTAATATTCATCAGGATAGCTTTAATCTCTCGAAAGTGGGTTATTTGCAAGTGGTAGATGTTTCTCCTCTATCCTCTCTGCCTCATTCCCCTGATTAACTCTGCTCCTGTGTCTCAGTGTGATTATAAAAAGGAGTGGGGGGAGGAAAAAAAAGTGCATATTCATGTGGAATATGGGAAGGGAGGTGTGTGTGTGTGTGTGTTGAGGGGGGAAAGAGTTGTATAAGAGATTTAAAGTGGGTGACAGCAAACAAGGGAGACAGAATAAAAGAGACAGCTCTGACGTCACGGGCGCTTTAACTAGGTCAGGCATGAAGTTGTGATGTCACTTACTCCGGAGCCATCCCACTGGGCCAATCATCTGCAGGGACACGCCCCCTTTTGTTTCCCCCAGCCGCACCCCCAACCTCTGCGCTGGTTTCCAACAGCTGCCTAGAATCACACATAGAGATGCACACACATCTATACCGTCCTGCGGCTGTAAACATGGATACAGCCGGGGCTTCTGGGAGAACAGAAGAGGGGCTGATCCACAACGAAAGTTAAAAATGACACCAGTATCTCAGCTGCAGATGCTTAAATAGAGCATGGGGGGAAAGATTCAATGCTATTCTCTTCAGATTGTCATGTATTTATTCATCTAAAACAGTGTGTCTGCTTGCTTTGTGGTGATTATTACTATTTCTATACATCTGATGGGCTGTTCAGAGAGCATACAGCAGTTCACTAAATCACAGCTCCAGAATCTCTTTGCCCCAAACAAAGTTGTGTATGCCTAATTCAAACCCTCCTCGGTAAAATTAGCTCAAAGTTGTTTTTTTTTTGTTTTTTTTTGTGAGGGTATAAAATGTTTCTACTTTTAGGACTAGGTTTAAAGCTGGTCTTTCTAACACCATAATGCCTGAATTTATTTCCAATTTTACAATAACAAAAATTACTTTTGGTGTTTTTGCTGTCGATCAGACGTTTTAAAAACAGGCATTATTACCGACCAAGATCAAGACCCCATTTAGTGTCCCCAACGCAGGAAATTTGTCTCAGTAATGATTAATCAGAAGGTACTAAAGTGCAGTTTACAGAACAAGCAAAATGCAAACGTAAGCAGATTTTTGACCAGTCTTGGGTGAAAAAGGGAAGAATCGATTTCTCAACAGTGACCTAATGTGACCTTCACAATTTCTAGACCTCAACACCACTGTGAATGAAAACTTTTCCATTTTTTTTCTGTTTTGTGACATAATGTTTCTAAATACATTTGAACTCTATAGGACTAGTGGAAACTGTGTAACCCCTTGTCCAATCGGAACAACGTTCAGCAAGCCTTTATGAGTTTGACCCTGAGAAAAATCTGCAATTATTTTTTTTCCCCAGTCTTCATTCTTCTTCCCTTCTCGCTCCTCCGCTTCATCTCATACGTTTCAGCTCGCTAAGCCTCTTCACCATCTCAGACGGAACCAAAGAGGACGTCTGCGGCGCGCATGGGGAGCTATTTTTGATGTTCTTTTGACTCCCAGCATCAAACAAATCCACTTGGCCTTCATCAGGACTCGATAGTGAAGCATTCAAGCCTCGGTTTGTGTGGAAGAGAGTGGCTGCGTCTCAGGGATGGAGAGATTTAAACAGCTGCACGCAGAAACTGACTCGTCTGTGTAAAGACTTCATTTGACAGGGACGTAAAGGGAATAAAAATACAAAAAACACGTTGCGAGGTTGATGCTTTTAAGATCTTTTTTTAATGACACGCAGAAGTATCTCACGATAACAAAGAGGGAAATGAAACCCCGATACTGTCAATCTAATTATCACTCTACATGCAAAGATCAGGTGATCTGTTTCTTTTCTGTGCAAAAAGCTGTGCATGCTCTCACCTTACGTGTTAGCAGATCCAATTAGCCAGAAATTAGCATTCACGAAGTGCAACAAACACCGCAGTTGATTGTGTCAAGTTCACATCATCTCACGTGATTTGGAGTCCCAGATGTAGAGCCAAAAGTGATTTTGACATATATATATATATATATATATATATATATATATGAGGGATTGTGGTGGACGGTTCCAGATACCGTCCACCTGGAACCTTTGGATGTAAAAAAAGAAAAATTAAATGTATATAATTAATTCCCAGCCTTAGTTGTGACAATGTTTGATTGCATAAAAGCAGTTCAATACTCGTTCTGAACCACTTACTTGGCTTGTATAGCTTAGCTAGCTTGTATGGCTAACTCTAGCGTATTCTGTACATATTTTCCTTTGAAATAAATAAACAATAGCAACAGCTTACCTTACTGCAATAATAGTGATGGGGTTTGTTGATTTTCACACCTCGTTTTTCATGACCAGAAATGTTTAAAAATAACTATTTGTTCACCTTGTAAGAAGGTCAAATTGTTGTAGCATTCCTTCAGTGAGTCGGCCACTAGAGAGCAACATCAGGTTGGGGAGGGTCAATGCTGCTTTTGTGTCTCCCACTAAAAATAAAACTACTTTCCTTCATCGGCCTTTCTCTGGCATCTAATTAAAAAAGTTTACACCATAATAAGGCTGTGACGGAAAATTTTTTAGCGGTTTTTCACTTTGGTCTTAGAAAATGGTGAGTGTCTTATCATAGCGCATGAAGCTAAAAACAAACATCACTTTCCTAAAGCAACAGAGGCCATGTTTCAAATCAGTCTTGAAATAGGCAGCTGTGTTACATTACGGTGCCAGTACACAGTGTCTGTGCTATTTGTTCTCTCAAGCTATTTATCACAAATTACAGTAATACTCGTGGGTCTGACGTGTATCATGTCTATCTACCAGCAGAAAAAGAGACCAGATGGTGTGATTAACATTCTAGGGTAGTAAGACATGGCGGTGAGAAAAGAAAAGGGCCTCTGCATGTGCATATAACCGTCCAGTCTGAAAATAACCATTTCACAAGACAGAGCGCAGAACAGAATGACATGTCCATCAAAGGAATTCGTCCTGACAGTTCACGAAGGAACGAGCTGATAATTCACAAGAGTCAGCTCTTCTTTTTCTGATATCATCCAGAGGCAGGTGTGGCTCTGCATAAATGCAAGTCACAAGTTTTATAATTTGATGTGATTCAGCAAAATTCTTACATTTTTACCTGGTCGTCTTTTTTTAAAATTATTTTGTGATGCTGGCTTCAATACCCTGAGAGTTCTAAGTATGTCCCAGTTTTGACTAAATGTGGGGGAAAAAAACATCAAAAGCATCATTTGCCAAATGGAAACGTTCTCTGGCAATGACTGAGAACGCAGACTTATTAACAGACTCAAAGTGCTTTGCACATGAAGGTGTGGCCTCAGTTGGTAATTAAATGTGAATGCTGTTAATTGCTCCGGATAACTGTGTTGCATGTAGGTAAAAGGTCAAAGGAAGTCACTGAAGCTAAATCAAAGAGTGACCTTCTAAAATGACTTGATTAAAGGGAGAACACACCCACCACAGGGCTGTGGGAAAGTATTTGTCTCCTCACAGATTTTGTTTTTGATTTATTGTCAAAAAAACAAACAACCTAGTTCAATACAAAAAAATCATTTCTAACAATGCTGCTCAATTTTAAGCGAACCGATCTGCCTGTATGAATAAGTAATTATCCCCTAAACCTAAAAACTGGTTACCTTTTTATTGCCCCAATGAATATCCTTGTGCATATTCAATAACTGGAAATAATTTTGGTTGGACCATGCGGTAGACTTTTGTGTCACTTTCCTTACTATGATTTGTTTTACTTTGCAACATTGGAGGAGTATAAACTGTCACAATCCACGAGAGTTAGTCTTATTTGTCACATATGGTGTTCCGTGCACCATATGTGTTTCAATATGCCACGTTAACATTTGTTGTTTTTTCACTATTTTCCCCTCCTTTCTCCTTTTCCTACTCATGATCCTTCCACAGCTGCATTCATTTAATCTGGCTTACCAACGTTTCCATAATCACCTCAGCGGCAGCTAATGTCTGTGCGATGAGGGCACTCCTTGTCAGATCCTTCCGTAGTCATTCTTTCTTCATTTGTGGTCTGGACCTTTGTTTTTCTTTTCAATAAATTACTACAGGAAGAAGAAACAGATTAAATGTGTTTTGTTTTTTCATCAAGTGGCAAAAATGAGACATGGAAAGAGAGAAAAACTGAGGATGACTCATGTCTCAGTAACAAAGTATACGGTACTTGCAGACAGTTTAATTTGAACACTATGCATCTGAGCGATCAAAGACCACTGTGTTGCAGATAATTCATTTATATATTTTTTTCCCCACAGACATCAAAGAGTTATCGGTAATGAAACTCGTCTGGAATCTGAAAAGAACTTGCCACATTGTTGAAATTTGGATAATGAATGTGACCGTCTCCCTCGAGCCAAACAAGAGTCAAACACACAGGATCAGCATCCAGTCAGGAATCTTGTTAGCAAAAACTGAGAAAAGTAATATTTTAGAAAGTTGAATTTACATTCAAATGCTGGAAGAAATAATACAAAGACAAACAGTCTTACCATTTTTGTTTGTTACACAAATAGAATCAGCAACGTAATTACTCCTTGCCATGTACACAGTAATGTTTTGCAGGTCTGCCCGGTCTTTTAAGTGTGTGTGTGTTGCCTTTAATGTGCTCTCGGTTTGAACAGTGTGTGTGAACTGGTTCGTGGGAGTGGAAGTCACAGTGTTCTGTTATGTTACACTAAGAAAAATGTCAGGGAAAAAAAAACAAAAGAGAAAAAATCCTGATAGAAAATCACCAGAATGTTTTCTGTTAATTGTAAGGACATTTCCGTCAACTGTAAAACATATTTTTACCATCATTTAACAGTTTGTCAATTTATTCACATTTCTGTTAATCCAAAACTGGAATTGTTTGTGTTTTTTGGAGAATATTTTCTTAGCCCCAACAATAGAGTAAAATCTTTCTCAAAAACTTGGACTTAGCTAAAGTTGCCCTTGGTTCACTTATGCTAAAATCTCATTTAACAGCACCATGCTGAGTTATAACACGCAGACTGTATTTGATTGGCGCAGTGGGCTTGATTGTAATAGAAAGGTGGGCAGAGGCAGCGTCCTGCAAAATCAACCGTCTACGAAAGAGACAAGCTGCTTTGCTAAGTTTAAAATGACCCCGTTGTTACATGAACCTTTATAAATGTTCTTGTTGAGCGTTGTGTGTGAATGCTTCCCTGCTTGCAGAGCTAATTTAGTACCAAGATGCAACGTCCAGCTCAACATGGAGCTGTTGGCTTTTCCATGTCGCTCAGCAGCCCAAAACAAACAGCAGAAACCAAACAAGACTAATTTCACACTGTTTGTTCTCCATCACTCATCTCATTATACATAAAACTCATTGTTTATGTATTATGGTAAATTAAGCAGCCATAATTCATTGTGGCTTAGAATCTTGCTGCATCAGAATGGTTGCTTCCATAGTTAAGCCTGGAGCAGGACTCATTAAAATTTCAGGGTGATCAGATCACACATCAGTCAAAACAAGATGGAAGTGAAGCCTGAAATGTTACATTTTACTTGTGGCAGCCTGTCGGAAAGTGAAATAACCCTTTAAGGTTTTCAGACATGGGACTGGAAATGGAAGTCAAGAGACTCAAAAGTTAAGACTAGGAGGATGGACTAAACTATATGACAACAACAATAAGTAGGGCTTTGACTGACCCCATCCAGGTACCTTTTCAGGTACCGTTTCATTTGAAGTCTAGAATTTGTAGGTTTTAAGTTAAAATCTCAGACTCAAACATACCTGACTTGGAAAAACTGCTTATAGCAACTGCTAATAAAGGGCTTATCGACACTAGTCACTGGATTTTCAAATGAATCCGTTGCATATTTAGTACAGAGCACTGTGTTGTGAACGTGTTATGACAATTTTGAGTTAGCTTGCATTGCTAAGAGAAATTAGCTTAGTGATTTTCCCCAAAAAAACCAAGTTTTTTCTATTTTTCTATTTGAAAAAAAATTTATTGCCCCAATAATTCAGCTTTTCCAATACATGTCAACATTTTTGTAGAGTAAGATAACACCTGCCTCGTGCTGGAACTAAAGGGCCATTTTTTATGAACATTTTGAACCACATCTATTTGTAATTCAGTTTTCACAGATTCACTCGAACCAACAAAAACATAAGAACCTACGTGTCCATCAAAACACACCGGACAATCAGACATCACCTACATATTTTAATATCTTAAGTGTTTTTTATCTCTTTATCTTATTACATTCCTCCAAAAAAATCAATGGGTGCTAATAAGGAACGTCTGCAGATCCATTGTATCGATGAATGGAGTCAAACGACACTCCTCTGTTATAGCTATTCATCTTACCTTGGACTACCCTTGGCTGCATGAATGCTATGCCAGTCTGTGGGTGGTTCTTTAAGTCCATACACTGTTTTAAGAGTTTAATAATTCAAAAAGCAAACTGTTTGAAACAAACAAAGCTAAAGCTGTCGGCTAAACCGAGACTGGAGAGTCATCAACTGTACGGAAAGCAGAGCAGGGTAGTCTCAAAAACAAACATGTTTTGCTTAGTAAATGAAAAAATACCACATGCTTGACGGTGCGTTGTAATAATTTGCATTCACTCACACGAATTTGTGCCAAATCAGCTTCTTTAAGCAGAGATACTCAATGCTTTCTCTGAAAGAACTTAATTATATCAACACTTACACATCAATATACACCAGTAAGCTTGTTTTGGATACTGTTTCACCTCTTGTCACCGTCAAGCAGATGTTAACTGCTTCACAGTGGAGAGTCTTGCGTCACCCGGAAGCCCCTTAATCCACCCGGGCCGACCCAGCTGTGAGGCCAAGATAAGCAGTGACCACCGATATGCGATTGAACAAATTACAGCAGCCGTGCAGATCACCGCCTTGCTGTCTCACCAACGAAGCCCAGGCAAACAAACAGAGCTGCTTTTCCTTCACGTTAACCACTAAAACCCCTTCCCCTCCTTGCCTCTGAAATAGAGATGTGAAGTTTGAGCTTGTGATAGAAAATGCCTTTCGGGCTAAATTCACAGCAGCACGTTTAAACGTGTCGCTGAGCGTCAGTGTGTTTCTGGTGGAATCTGTGGCGCACCACAGCTTGACAGTAAGCACAGGCTAGAGGATCATTATATAAGGTGGCTGCAGGGAGATTTAAAACGACCAAAAAATCGGATGGCAGAAGCAACACATCGAGTTTTCTACTCCAAGCTGGCCCGAAATAGTTTAAAAAAAAATTTTTTATAGATTGATAAAACACAGAGTAAGGAATTCCATAAGAAAATCTTCTATTCACACAATCAGCATTGTTTGTCATAAATCCTCACAGGACGATTACATCATGTTTTCTTGTACTCCAGCCGTAGCTGGCGAACGCTTGCAGGAAACAACGTGGTCAGCTAATGGCAAGACAAATATGATTCTAATCGTGTGACTTTGGAGGTTGGGGGGTGGGGGGGAGGAAGCTGTGACCCTACTTACATAACCCTCAGAACCAATGAGTGATGCTCTGTTTTCCAGCAGCTCTGCTCCTGGATCTGGTCCTCAGTGAAATGCAGCCAGCGCAGGCTCGGCCGGGGATTACACGTGTCGTGTTTATGTTTCCCGTCTTTCTCCTGCATGAAAGAACTTCACTGTGGGGTTTTATATGGAAAACAGATTCACGGGTGTTCACTGCTTCACGGTTACATAACTAAAGGTTTCATGAGGAGCTGATGGTGTAGGATCAGAATGCACATTCAGGATCAGCTACTTCTGATTGCCACTCTGCTTTGTCAATGGATTCTTGTGTTGTTGTTTTGTTTGCCTTTCCATTTGAAGTTTTAAGAATAACTTTCTTGAAAAGTTAAACCCTGGACTGGGTCTACACAGGACAATGATGACTATACTTTTTTTTTTTTTTTTTACATTTCCTCCCTGTTCAAATAATTCCTTTCTTCAAATTGGAATGTAAAGGCATTCAGGGTGTAACTTTTTTGTTTTACAAATGTTTCTTTTTTACTGAACCTTTAGGGAGAAAAGCTTGTTGCCACCAGTGTTATTAGTCATCAGTCCTTAAAAACTGAAGAAGAAAACAGGCCACCGATGGAAACCAGCTTGCTGACAGAGATAATCAGAGACTCTGGCCCAGTAGAGATCATGTCAGACCAATCAGGTTGGCTCCGTTCCCAGGGGCCCCGTATGCTCACCATAACAGTTAATATCGTAAACGTAGAGCCTGAAGGGAACGTGGAGCTTTCCTTATTTAATTCGGTAGAATCTTCTTACGGTTGACACCCATAAAATGATTTCAAAAAACGGATAATGGTACGCTAAATCTACACTGCTTTACTATTACTCTACAAATACATAAAACTTATGAATCAATAATGTTTAGCTACTTCTATGAATCTAAGCACGTAAAAAACATTTTAGTGGCAAAATATTGAAAGATTATAATGCTATTTTTTAAAAGAAAAAAAATATTAAGTCAAATATTCTGTTAAAACAAGGCATGGCATCGGTGAAATCCGATCATCTTGACCCAGTTTTATTGGGCAAACAGAGCGAAGTTCTGGCACATTTTAGTAAAGATGCCCAGCATAATATTCCACACCACATCAAAGTTGATTAAAAAAACTAATGCATTTTATCATAAGCGATACAGTGGATCTGGAATTTAAGAGATCATAATTGTTTTTTTGTTGTTTTTTTTTAAAACTGGGACAAAAATATCCAGAGTACTGTAACTGTGTCCTGAGCCTCTATTTCGAAGTGAATTTCAGTTGGAAAACACTTGTTACAAACCCCGGAGTAATTAGCTCCAGCTTTGCAAGCCATGCATGCCAAAAATGATCTGATTGCTGGAAATTGGCTGCGCAGCATGCAGTCACCCGGAAACACAGTCAGGAACAGGTATTTGAACTCTTCTGATTTAAAAACACCTTGTTCTTACATCCCGACTTTTAAAAAGTTCTGCAAATATGTTCATGGGTGTTAAACTGGACCTCGATTTTTATGTCACGTTTGGTTGTATGTTTTGATTGAAAAGCGAAACCTGAGCGTGTTGGCTGTATTTTTAAATGTTCGCCACTTGTATGCTAATTTTAGGAAAGCAAAGTGGTTGATTTTAAATTGTTTTAGACCTCTTTCGACACCTTACCAGAATTTCAAGCTGCTAGTCTTTTTTTTTCTCTCTCTCTAGGCTTCAGATCCCCACGGTGCTGCTCACTCTCACAGACGAGGGCAAATCAAACTAAATGCTTTATGGGTGAAATGGACAAACCTTGTTCAAATTATTGAGCAACTGTGTTCTAATCTTGTGTGGGATTTTAGTCATTTTAAGTTGGAATAAATGGGGGGTGTTGTAATTGTTTTTCATTTAAAAATTACAAAAAAAAAAACAAAAACAAAAAAAGTTAATCTGTCTCAATTGTTAAGTAATATTACCTGGAACCCAATTGTTCAAGTTGATTTTAAATATCCACATGCCCAAATGTTACAAAAACATTTTATTTTATTTTATTTTATTTATTTATCCATTGAGATCCAGATTGAGATCATCTGGATCTCAATGGATCTGGATCCATTGAGATCCAGATCTCATTTTCAAGGGGGACCTGGGCAGAAGTCTGCAGTGCACAGCAACCTGGTTACAAAACAAAATTGATTAATACATATGCACAAGTATAAAACAGTATAAAACAATTTAAAAACAGTGACACTGTTTAAAATAATCCCGTTGCCTGTTTTTAAGAATCACTCGAAATGAGTCCAGCGAAATCAGTTCTGACATCTTGAGTTCAGACTGGAGCTGATTCCAGGCTGTAGGAGCATCACACTGAAAGCTTGCTTTCCTTTTTCAGTTCGGCAACGTGGAACATGCAAAAGAAAAATGCTGTTGGAGCGTAAAGAATGGGAATTAACAGATCTATGTAAAAGAGAGTTTAAATATGCTGGAGCCAAACCGAGTAGAGATTTATAAATCAGGATCATCAGGTGATTGTTTCTCCGTATGCTTAAAGGAGGCCATTCAGCTTTTGCATACAACTCACAATGATGCGTGAGACGTCTGCTACTGGTTACAAACCTGATACACAGTATTTAATGACTGAAGGCATTTGGTCGAAGCATGCATATATAAAACATCTCCATAATCCATGAGTGGCAGGAATGTTGCAGCTATCAGTTTACTTCTAGCTTTAAGAGAGAAACAAGATCCATTTCTGTAATAAAACCCAATCTTCATTTTCAGTATTCGTAGCAAATTTGCTATATGATTTTTAAAAGAAAGCTCTTTATCTAAAATAAAGCCAAGATATTTATAAGTACTGACAAACTCGATTTGTGTCCCTATAGCAGTGGTAAACAATGGAGGGATCTCTGATAGTTTCCTAGAGTGTGAAAAAAGCCATTGCCTTTGTCTTATCCACATTCAAAACCAACTTCAGAGTTTGTAAACAAGCTTGAACTACATTAAAAGCAGACAGCAAGTACTGAATCGCCTGTACAAGTGATGAAGAATAGCAGTAAATCACTAAATCATCTGCATAAAAATGATAAGAAGCATTTGACAGATTTTCACACAAGTTGTTTATATAAATAGAAAATAAAAGTGGGCCAAGAACTGAGCCCTGTGGGACGCCATTTAAAACCATACGATTAGAAGAAGTAAAGCCGGCCAATTGAACTCTCTGGGTTCTGTTTGACAGGTAATCAGCTAACCACATGCTAGCTTTATGTGAGAGCCCAACGCTGTGTAGAATGTCAATTAAAAGCATGTGATTTACTGTGTCAAATCCCTTTGATAAATCAATAAACAGAGCAACACAATGCTTTTTGTTATCAAGGGCCTGAATAAGATCATTAATAACCTTTAATGTGGCAGTTACATTACTATGTTTCTTCCTAAAACCAGACTGGACATTTTGTAAAACACAATTGGAATCTAAAAAAATCTTCAATTGATCTGCAACTAATTTTTAAAATTTTTTTTGCTAGGATACATAGTTTAGAAATTGGTCTGTAATTATTTACCTGTGACGATTCTCCACTCTTGAATAGAGGCAAAACAAATGCTGATTTACAGACACTAGGAATTTTATTAGAGATTAAACTTAGATTAAAAATATGGCTCTGGTATGGACTCTGCTGCTAATTTTAGAAAAAAGGATTCAGGTTATCTGGCCCTGCCGATTTTTTTAGTGTCTATATTTTTCAATTCTCTGAGAACCTCAACTGGACAAACGGGAAACATTTAAAGTGGTGAAGTTACAATCATTATTCAAAAACTGTTCATCAGTATTTACGTTTGGGTCGGATGAATTTAAATCATCAAATAGAGAGCCAACAGAAATAAAATGCTCATTAAAACGATTTAAAATAGCTAATTTATCAGACACAATTTTACTTTTATTCCAAACAAAATTTGGAAAGTTACTCAGTGGCGCCTGCTCAGTAGCTGATTTCACTGTTTTCCAAAATTTCTTTGGATCATTTACATTTTTTGTCATCTCTGTAAGGAAATAGTCTGGCTTTGCTTTCCTAATTAATAAGGTACACTTATTCCTGAATTTCCTATAACAAAGCCAGCTCTCTTCAGTTTTATTTTTCCTTGCCCTAGCCCAAGCTGCATTTCTTTGTTTAAGCAGATCCCTAATATCAGGAGAAAACCATGGGTTATTTCGACCCTTTACCCTAATTTTACGTACAGGAGCATGTTTATTTATTAGTCTTAAAAACTCTTCATGGAAATACTGCCAGGCAAGATCAACATTGTCAAAAAGAGAGATCCTATTCCAGTTAAATTTGTAGCAAGTCATGGATGGCTTAGGTTTTGGTAACTTGAGATTTGTGACTGTACCTACAGCACAATGATCACTAAGGTCGTTTGCAAAAACTCCTATCCCTGATTCCAGTTTAAAACAGCCAGAATTATGACAAACGCGGGGCGTTTGTCATAATTAAATCTAGGAGTGATGATTTTAGAGGGCATTTGTTGTTAAGTCGAGCGGGGTAATTATTTTACTGGGTGATATTTAAAGAATCACTTACAGTTTTTAAGCTATCTGAAGATGATGTCAACCAGTCCAAATTTAAATCTCCTAGCAAAACAAATTCATTTTTATTTAGATCGGCTAGATATTTAGACAAATGAGGAAGTGCATCAGAGACAGCAGAGGGTGGTCGATAACACCCTATAACTGTGATATGCTGAGCCTTAGTGAATTCAATTTTCAAAGCTAGTAAGTCAAATTGTTTTGGAATGGATACAGAAGATATAAGTGTAACATGGAAGTTGTTCTTTACATTATAACCTTCTAATGACATTTTTTGATTGATAATGGAATTATTTAACCATGTTTCAGTCAAGACTAAGATGTCCGTATTAGTAGATTCAATCCAGATTTTAACCAAATCTATCTTAGGCAATAAACTGCGAGTGTTAATATGTATTATACCAAGACCTGATCTGGTTTTGAATTCTTCCGGTGTGTCAATGTTGCTGGACCTGGGTTAGGTTTGTTTGTTTACCGTTTTATATTAACAAAGCTTATAAAATGTATATTCACAGAATCAAAGTTATGATAATATGACTGATAAATTCCAGTACAATTCTGTACTGTTTCGTGTCATTTTGCAGATTAGTACGTACTTATCTCTTACTCTTAATGTTTTGATGCGGACATCTGTGGTGATATTGACACTATAGGGAGGCAGAAACGCAGCCAGTGGCGACACATTACAGAGAAACTGGGCTCGAAGTCGGAGCTGCAGTTGTTGGACTCCTCCAAGCGCAGCCATTTCCCTCCTCCACCCCGACTCTTCAGCTCCAGGTGCGTTTGTTTACCTGCCTGCTCGGTCCCAGGCGGGAACGCTCGCGCGCTGGGGGGCTCTGCTCCGCGAGCTCCGCAAGGACGGGCTGTACCACCGCAATGATGAAGAGGAGGGGGGAGTCAGCGAGTGAAACTGGACTTTTTCTGCCGATATTAGCTAAACAGTAACTCTAGTCCCCGGACGTAAACCACAACACCGATAAAATAGGATTTCTAATGTTTATAAAAAAATAATAATAGACTTCAAGGGGTTTTAGTCGTTAGCTGTTCTGTTCATAAGTTTCTTTCTCCCCCCTTTCCCTTCCGAGGCTCCATCTTGCCTTTTGATTGACCGCTACATATTTTTTTTCTGGGTGCTGAATTTTCCCCCTGCTGGAAAGAAATAAAGCAACAGTGGAAGGCTGGGAAAGAAAAGGGCAAGGCGGAAAATAAAAAAAGCGACGAAGGAGAAAGTATCATAACAGGAGCTTCACGGGAAAAGTGGGGGGACAGGTTGTAAAAAGAGCAAGAAGAAACTGAGCAAGTGGGGAACGAGACTTGCCATATATTTTCTGGAGTCAGTTCATTTTATTGACAGCGAGCTTCAAATTGAAAGGTACGTCTCTGCTTATTTTTCTCATCCGCGTGCACGAAATTGTTGAGAAATTTTTCAGAAAGTCTTTGTTTTGTTGTTGCTCTAATATTAAATTCTTCTTTTATAATAAATAATTTAAACGTTGAATGCTTTGCTAGAATGTATTCAACTCATACCGCTGTAAAAGAAAACTAATATCTGCTTGCACAAGAAATTGTGTTTTTAATTAACGCGAGAGCTTGTGGCAGAGTCTGTTATTGATGCGCACATGTGGCACAACCAGTGGGCTCTTTGTTGCTCTCTCTCCTCCAGCCACTTGCTACATACAGTAAATGACCGCGGCATGGCAGGATATAGGCCGGTATTGACATTTTCATACCGCATGAACTTATGTGATATATGGAGCGCCCCCCTCACCCCGTCCTCTGCTCTCCTTCCTCCATTTCTTTACTGCCTTTCAGCCGCATCCATGCTTGTCTTTGTGCATTTAAACAGTCCACTCCACAGGGCTGCAGCTCGAGGCTGTTTCATGGTTCAGTGCTTTTTATTTACGTGACAGCGAGGTTGTATTTTTTTCTCTTCTTTTTTTTTTTTCCTCCCAATGCGAAGTGCTGGGAGGGAGCTGCCACATTGCAAAATATGTGCCAATGTCAAATGGAGGTGTGTCCCCTAGTGTGGCTTTAGTGGCCCCCGTGTTGGCTCGGATATATGCACAAGAGAGAAGACTGACATAAAATGTCACAATAAAGCTGCGTTTCACGAGGAAACCCGCGGATATCTTTTAGATACAGCCTATTCTGGGGCGCGTGAAGGAGGAGGGGGCTGTTTTGATCCGGTTTGTCGTGCTACCTAGAGGCGCACGCATTCACTCACACAGAAGCTCGCGCGCAGCTCCTGTGAGTCATACCGCATTTGGACGCTCGCGCTGCTTCAGCGAAGTGGAGAGCCCCTGCTGACAGCGTGCACGCGCACACTCATATAGCCTCTTCGAAAGTAGGAATTGTTTTTCTTATTTGTTTTTAATTAAAATGATCTCAGTTTTTTTTTTTAATGGGGGCGTACGAGGACACAAGAAACACACCTGTACCTGCACGCGCTATGACAGAACTGATGGATGGGTGGCGACGCAAACACAGCCACGTCCAGGAGAAAATGCCCCGGATTTATTTATTTTTTTTCTTTTTCTTCTTGCTGGGGCGTGGTGTATATTCAGCACTTAAAATCTCCATCTGTTTTACATCAGAATGAATGACTACAGCAGGAAGTTACTTTCTAAAATCAAATACAAATGAGACGATTTTAAGGGTTAGTTAGCAAATTTTCAAATAGGTGAATCCTGTTTCACTTCTTGCCCTATTCCACTTTCTACAAATCTCATTTTACACCTCTTGAGCTGTAGCCTCCTCTCTACATTTTGCCATTCAGGCTGGGAAGTTAGTGAATCCCAATTGAAAGCAGCATTGCTTTTGATAAGGTCTGACCTATGCCTACAAATGCACTCACACAAATGTCATTTTCAAAAGGCTTTTAGTCTGATGTGTTTCAATCAGATGTGGAAACTAGCACCTGATACGGGCCAGATTTCACAAATATGCAACCTCTTTAAAATTCTTGCAAATCACTCAAACGTTATTGCTTCTATAAATTGATCATCTGGTTCACTTGATGTAAGAGAGGCCATTAAGATTTAAACGAGATGGTGAAAAATAGTTGTAATTAATGTTGGCCACAGAAAGAAGATTTTTGTTAGCTAACGATGATTTTGCAGGTTCAGCAACTTTTAACAGTCTGACGTGGATTCTGATGCCCATTTTAGAGGTGTGCCGATCGATCGGCCACCGATTATAATCGGCCGATTTCCGTGAAAAAGTGTATGATCGGTGATCGCCGATCACGGTCTCTTGTTGCCGATCACACAAACCGATCACCTGCTTCTCATTTCGCAGCCTGCCTGTGCAGCTGGTCTCCTCTTTCCTTCACTCTGCGCAAACGCGCAGCAACAAATCCTAAGCGATGTGAAACTATAACGCACTGAGTGAATGGGGAAGTTTGCGTGTTACGGCGGAAAATTGAAGCAGGTCAAAATGCATCAACACAACGAATCTAATATGGCATAAAAACAATGCCATACTTGATGGAGTTTGGCTACATCGAGGCTCACTGCAGTAAAAAAGACATATGGAGGATCAGATAGCAGGTAAAGCAGCGCACAGCTACAAACACTCACCCGGATTAACATGACGGTCAGAAAGCTAAACAAATAACCCGCGAAATTATTTAAGTCTTCGAGCTGCGATGTGGTTCTGTTCTCGGTGTTGAACCGTTGCTACGCGCTACAGGTAGTAATATTTCACAGACGGAGCCGCTTCTGCTCCACCTGGTAGTGACTCTCACACCGAACTTCTACTTAAAGCTGCAGCATCTAACTTAAAAAAATACATTTTACATACATATTAAAACTTTCGCTGTCCTAACATGAGACAGATAATCTCTAAAAAAATAATTGATCTCCTCCCTGCTCTGCATAATTACTCCGCTCAGTCAGAAACAGCCAATCAGAACTAGCAGTAATCAGCTAGCCGCCATGCTATCAGGAAGTTTTCATTCAGTAACTCTGGATTGTTTATTGTAATGGATCCTGTATTTGCCTTTGAATGTTAAGTTTTATACTTGAATTTTTTTGGCAATGTTGAGAGGTTTTATTTTGGCTCTTTGCATTATTTAGCCTCTTCAGAGCCTTCATATGTTATTAGTCTGCTAAAGATAGTATTATCAATAGCAGTACAATTTGCACAATGTCTGTTTTGTTTAGTTTTCTTCTTGGAAAAAGTTATTAAAAACAAGTTTTTGTCTAAATTAAGGTGAATTCATGGTTCCATTTTCCACATAATCTAACCGGCAGTGTTTATGACAAAAAAATGTAAAAAAATTATGTGTTCGGTATCGGTGATCGGCCCTCATGGGTGATCGGAATCGGTATCGGCAGGAAAAAACCTGATCGGCACATCTCTCGCACATTTATTAAGTCTGACACTGAGGACTAAAACTTCAATTGAGATTAGCATTGCAAAATCAGACAGAGGGACTGTTAAAGCTACCAGGGGTTTAAAATTAAATATATGAGCCAGAATATGACTGGAGAGACGAGCCATGATGGCTGCTAATGTGGATGCTGAGGCTGAAGTTGAACTTGAAGTTGTACTCCTGGTTGTAGTTTTGTATTTAATTACTTCATGTGCATGTTCACCATTCGTAAATACCATATTCTGCTTATACGGTCTGAACTAGATAAGTGAGATGACAGTGTAGTCACGCTGTCACACAAAATAATACTCAAATCAATGTATTTTGTATTTTGCATTTAGCATCGGTGCCTAAGCTGAGTAGAGAGCTTTATTTTGTAACTAGACAGAATAATTAATAATTAGAAATGTTTTTCTTGTTTACTTGCTGTAACTTTTTTTCAATTTTATCATTTCCTTGTATCAGTACCACCCTTTGGATCGTGCTTCATGTTGGAGACTAACTGGTTCAATTAAACCCACTGCCAATGTTTGCCGTTCATTCTTGGCAGCTGTGGGGAATGGTGCAGTGGTTTTGCAAGTCCCTTGAAAATAAACTCCTCATCACAAACCACTACCACAAGTTTTTGTTGCTAAATTATCCAGTAATTTGTCCAGTACTCTCCTATACAACTCAGATTCCTTGCTGTCATCTTACAGAACACAAGTAAACTCCACTCAATAACAAATGTGCATAAAAACGCAAGCAGTTGTATTTAGGGATGGAAGATGACACCGATTTTCGATTCACTGACATGGACGATCACAAACATATGCACTGGATTATATTTAAATTATGGTTAACGCATAGATTACATACACATCATCCATTCACATTTGCATCAAATTAAAAACCACATGGACGAGAGCGATGCTATGAAAGTATTTGAGAAACTGTTAAATGGTTCCCACCCAGAGGCAGAAGTAAAACAGTTGATCTCCATTGCCACAGTAAACCAGAAGAACGTTGGGCTGGTGATGATGAAGCGCCACCTATTCAAAGCTAATTACAGAGTTCATTGCAACTGTTGCAATCATTGGGTTTGCAATCATTGGAAATCAATGGGAAGTTGTTTGTTTTTGCTCTATGGAGAGTTCTTTGGACGTACCATACCACCTCAAAGATAACTGAATCGGCTGCAACACCACCAAAACAAAGTGATGGGATCACAAGCAGGTTTACTAGCTCTAACTTTTGATGCATGGCCCAGTTTTAATCGGTATGTCATAGTGATTTACTGGGACTTTGATACGAGGGTTTGGCTCTTATCCAAGTCATCACTGCAACATTTTCAACATGACTTGAATACTTAATAAGTGGCATTTTGGTTTTTTTTATGTTTTTAATTTTTAAAACATAAAAATGAAAATCATTTTGATGTTTTTCATAAAAATGTTTTTTTATGAAAAAAACATTTTCATAAAAAATGTTTTTTTTATGAAAAAAAAAAACATTTTTTTCCCCCTATCCTATCATCCTATCCATGATAGGATAGGAAGCTATCCTATCATGTTCCTTATCTCTATGTGCTTCAGTTAACATCATATTGTGATTCAACTTCTCTTGTGCTTGTGAGCTGATTGCATTAGTGGGAAGACATGACCGTACACTTCAAAGGATTTCTGCTCTTCTAATCTGCTACAAAGCATGGTTTATTTATTTAGGTCACGGTAACAAATGGTTCTGCAATGCATCCTTTGTGTTCATATAATTATTGAACAGATGCTGGGCTGCAGAAGAGGCACTTCCTCTCCATTAAGGGGTATTTCATTTTGAAAAATGATGACATTGATAGATGTCACAATGACTCTCCAGACTGGAGGACTGATAATTAGTTTCAACATGCTGTGTTTCATCGATAGACCCAACAGTAACAATCAACCTTGGTGGTACCATGATGCTAGTTATCAACTCATAAAATTCACCAAGGTTTTCAAAATATGTATTCATGTAAAATATGAACAATGTCTTATAGCAACGCGTACCGTAAGAATCACTCAAGTCATTAATAATTAGTAGTTGCAAGATTTAAGCCAGGCTTTGAACATATAAATTGATCATATTTCTGAAGCTAGTCAGGTGAGACAAGTTCCAGTTACGTTCTGCTGCATCTACTATAATCATACATAAATATATAAGTGAAAGCTAGCTCAGTCTGAAACCATGTTTAACGCTGATTAAAATACTGGAATTACTTCTGTAAAGGTCAGAGAGGTCAGGCTTATATGTGATTATTCTTTGTATCATTTCAAATAACTTGATTTGAAAATACTTTATTTATTCCAAATAAAGTAATAACCCTTGTATCTCACATCATCCCATATTATCAAAGAGTCGTTATGAATGGTGATGCTGTGGGCAGGAATGGAATCTGACAAATTTGATTTGACTGGCTCTTTAGCACTGATGGGTTCTGAGAAAAGCAGTCTGAAGAACTATAAAGGCAATCTTATTTAAAAATGTTTTGACATTTCTAGTTGAGAACATGAATGATTTATAAGGTGACTATTTCAGTTACAATGACAAAATGTGCACTTTCAAAAACAGTACTAATTCCCCATATGTTTAAATAACATACAGTACAGGACGATCCTGTGAACTGAAACGCTGACCAGTCACCCGCCACCAGATCAAGGATATTTGCGACCAGTGTTTCACTTTCAGTGAGCTGGACCGTAGCCGTATTTCGCTGTTGATTTCCTACTTTTCTTCTTGAGCCGAGTCATACACATCTGTCGGAGCCAAAAATAAACTCCTGAGCTGAAACACTTGCCCTTTGCTCTGATGCAGCGTCTCTGAGTGTGTGCGGTCCGGGCCCATCAGTCATCCAAGGAGATAAAACTTGCTGACATCACTGCCGGGTGGTAGGAAGGTGGCACACATTTCTGAACCCACTGAGAAGGCAGTGAAGTAATCCGACAATCAGACAAAAGTGGAAACATTAAAAGACGGTGACTGTATTTGTTAACCCCAATCAGCCATGTTCTATCGCCGCCACAATATTGAACTCAGTGGCCGCTATTGAACAAACCTGACCTCATTATTGATGTGACATCATTGGACTTTCCCAATGTCCATTTTGCACTCAGCTCTTTTACTCAGAGCAGACGGCAAATATTCCAAATTAATATTTGTTTTGTTTGGCAAAGAACAAATGTACTTCCTCAGGTAGTGCTGTAAACCAGGACAAATACAGACTGACACCTTGTCTGTTGACTCGACCAATATTAACATTTACTCACACAGTGTTTGCTGATCCGTCAGTGTTGTCTCCAGGGAAGCTCGATCTGTTAGATGAGTAATGGCTCTACAGAAGCATAAGGCTGACAGTTCTGACACTGAATACTAAAGTGAGTTATACTGGGAAATTTATATGTAAAAAAAAAAAAAAAAAAAAAAAAGCATTGACAGTTTCATTTTAATTCAAAGTTACTGATTCAGAGATTTTTTGTTGAGTTTCCAGTTGAACTGTACAGGTGCAGAAAAGTCTGGAAATGTCACAATCCTGGGCAGTTTGTGTTTTCATTTGTCTTTTGATCATTTCTTGGTGTATTATTGTTAGTTCTTTCCATATTCAGTTGTCATTTTTGACATTAGGATTCAGTCCTTTGTGTTTAGGTTCTTATTTATTTTTGTGGTCTGTCCTTTGTGTATTTAAGAAGGAAATGACATGAAAACCCCCGCCTCTCGCCCGGTACACTAGCTGGAGATAGGCACCAGCACCCCTCCCGACCCCATTAGGGGACAAGGGTGTAAGAAAATGGATGGATGGATGGATGGATGACATGAAAACCTCAGAAGACACTCACCGCAACTTCCTTCCTCACAACATGTAAACAAAAATGGAGTGGCGTTGGATTTTAGCGTTTGTATATTTTCTAGTTTGTCTTTGGTAAAAGAAAACAAACCATTCCTCCCACTAGTTCTAGATGCAAGTGTTTGTTTTGGTTGTATTTGCCCACAACGGCCTGTGCTATAGTCCGCTTCCTGTTTTGAAGCGGTCTCCAGTTTGCTTGCATTGAACATATGCATTCACACCTTTGTGTTAATTAGTCTCCTTCCCTCACTTTCTCCCAGCCACAGCTGCAACTGATTGCGTCTGATTAGCCCATCTGGTTCTTTGTCATTTCCCTCTCCTGCCTCAGCATATAAGATCACTGGTTTTCTTTGTTGTTGGATTCTTCTGTTACTTTCTCTCTTTCAGTTTCATCGGTTTCATGACTTCTTCCCTTTGGAGCCTTTTTGCCTCTGGCCCTGCCTGCATTTGGGTCCAACTACAAACCAAACCATGGCAGGAAATAAACTACCACGTCTCGTAAACCTGGACTTTTAACAGGGGTGTACACTTTTAGGAGCCACTATATGTTAGGGATTAGCAGGGTTAGCAGAGTTAGCTTTTTGAGCTGTAAACATCTGTGTACTGGCTGGGTAACCTGCAGCTAACATTTCTGCATCCACCCTTCCTGTTATCAGCTGAGGTCTTACCCTCTGCTTGCATTTTAACCTGACTGGATAACAGATGTGGTGTACTGAAAATCATAAACTTTTGAGTCTTCCTCCTTAAGTAACAGCTTCCACAACAAGATAGTTGTTGTTAGAGCAACTTGGCAGCACTTAAGTAAGGTACACATCATTAAGTCAATCCCCAGGCGACTTAATAGTGCAACTCTAAATTTAAACTGTTAGCATCAATGTGTTTAGCTAACCACAAGTGTTAAACTGAGTGTCACTGAAAAACTGACCAAACATTTTGGTCAGTCAGCTGAGATTCTGTTTATGAAACTTGAGACACTGTGAGCTCTGTTAAAGGGTAAATAAATGTGTGGCGCTACGTTGAGGTGGTCCAGTAAACAGGTTTAATAGAATCCGTGTTGCTTCAGAGGTGGACTAAGGTCCCAGAATAAGAGCAGAGTAGATGTTGCTGTCGTCTTGTCCGCCTTGAAATAGTGCTGGCCTTTCTGTGGAGGCGGTGACGACACCGGTTCCATTTCCGCTGGACTGTGCGGAATGCCAGCTGTTGCTGTTGTGATAACGTTCCGTGTTGTTGGGATGCCGGACTCTGACTGAAAGTGGAAAGCACAAGTGGTCTGTGGTGTAGTGCGTGATGGGTGTTCCAGTGGTGACGCTGCCTTGGAGCCTATGAGCAAATTTCCTTGATAGACTCTTGAATTTTGCTTTCATTTTCTCCAATACCACTGAAGGTTCAAATGTTTTCTTCCCTTTTTGCTGGAAATCTGAACAAAGTGAGGATAAATTCTGTTTCAATCAACAATAATAAAGTTGTCGCAGGTATCTTTAATGATTTTGATCAAATCTGAACCATCGTTTATGCATTGTTTTCCAGTTTGTCTTGTCCGTCAGCACTTTGTCTTTGACCTTGTTTTCAGCAACGGAAATGCCTTGTCAGTTTAAAAGGCGGACATGACATGTATTTTTTCTTATGTTCCTGTATTGATTTCCAGCTAATAGCTGGAATCCTGTATAAGAGTAATGCAAGCTGTTGTTAAGCTCTATACCTCCATCAGAGTTATATATTGCTAACAAAATGAACTGGGGCGTTTAAGTCATGTTCATTGTCAACAAAAGCGAATAACCTTTATTGAGACAAAAACATTGTCAGACAATATAAAGATTAAAGTTGGTATAGCTGAACTGTTATAGCATAGTCTAATAGTGTTTTCAATGCAGCAGAGTTAGAATCTGCAAGAGATGGATCTATGCTGTCTGCATTTTCTGATGTTAAATTAGTTTTATACATGAAAGCGGGTCAACACCTTTGTTTTCCAAATGAGAGCTGTATAGGAAACTGCAGTGTTGTCATTATCACAGTGTCGCACTGTAAGCAATATGGTAATTATGAACTCCATTTAATATGACTAAAAACTATCATTTATGAAAACTTTGATCAATGTGGACATTTGACCAAGCTCCGTATTTGCGTTTGAGTGTAATGCAGCAATATATCCACATACTTTCTTTGACATGATTCCCATTCGACTTCAACTTGTGTTTCAGCTGAAACAGGTTGGGGGGAAAAGGTAATTTCAGCTGAAAATGAAAAGCTGTCTTAAAAATGCTCAACTTTGTGTGACCAGAGTTGGAGTCAAGTGCTAAAAAAATGTAATCATCCTTAGATCTATCCAAATAAATTATTACTGTATTTCAGATTGGATTTAGAGATACCAACATTTGTGGATGTGTTGTAAACATGAAGCCGAACAGTTCCTGTCTCTCTTATTTACTTGTCCCAGTTATATCCTGTACAGCCTGTGAGATTGCAGCTCCTATTAATAAAGACTGTTTAGTTTTATACTTCTGGCTCTTGGCTCAGAGTTAAACACAGACTCTGCTCTGTTGATACAAGCACTCAGCACATTTTGGTGAAACCTGGCCAACGCCACACGAGGAAGCATCAAAAATGAAAATCAAAACATTTCCAGTTGTGCTCACACACTTTGATTTCAAGTAGCACAATTAGCAAAGAAAATGGAATAAAGAAAGTAGGGCTGAAACAATTAATCGTGATTAATTGAAATAATCATCAGCTAATGCAGTATCGATTAATCATTAACTAGAGATTCCAAAAAAAGATCATTTGCTGAAGAAACAACAACACACTCAGAGTAGTAATTAAGACAAAACTGTACAAAACATTTATACCTTTTGGCATACAATTATTCATTGGTTAAGGCTAAAGTTAAGCAATTAATCTACAAATGATCAAGCGTACACTGAAGGAATGCTATGTTATTGGATTATGTATAAAAAGAATTTAATTACTTACATCCTTTAATGCATTTCTTAATAATTTATAAAAATGACTGAAATAAAAAAATCTGCTGAATGTGGGAATTTCTTCTTATTGATTGATCATCCAAAGAATTGATTACTCAAATAGTCATTAGTTGCAGCCCTAAAAGAAAGTTGAACTTAAAAAGTTTTTGCAGTGATTCTAGTCTCACAGCACTGAAAGTGATGTAATTTAATACACCTTTAACCTAAAATACTTTGTGGAACCACATGAATTCATCCTCTGGTGAAAAATTAAATACACAGGGGGACATAAAAGTGCTTTAACACTCCGCCTGTGCTACCAAACATCCTTACAGTCAATTACTCCGATAAGGCTCCTTATATTTCACTTGTACATGGGGTATCTGGAATATGAGCCCGGTTGTATTTTTACAGTCCGTACGGCGAAGAGGAGCACATTAGCTGATGACTGAAATGGTTTGGAAGAACACTCACTGCGTGGGAGTTCCAGATCAGTCTAGTCTGAATAAATTCTGGCCATGTGACTAGCATACAATATTCTCCTCAGGTTTTCTTTCTTGGCCCCAGCAAATGGTAGTGTCTAGGACGTACCAGCTTGAGTAAGAATATGGATTTTTGTTATTTATATCCAGTGTAGGAGTAAGTGTGCGTAAGAGGCTCAGCAACTGGGTCAGTGCGTTTGGATTTAAAGCTGGGTGTAGGTGTATAAGACTGCAGAGGTCTTTATATGTGAGTGTGTGTGTGTGTGAGTGGGTGTGTGTGTGTGTGTGTGTGGGTTTGTTGGGAACACATCAGTCCACTGGCTGATGGCCTTAGGCCAGATACAGATAGGCCAGGCAGCACAAAGCTCCGTCTGTTCCTACTAGTCCAAACGGCCCTTCACAACATCCTATTTATAGGCAAACATTCAGATCCAACTCCATTCATATTTCTCAGGTTGGATCCGAGTGTCTTTTGGCACTCCTCTCTCTCTAACCAGGAGATTTTTTTTATGTTGTGTGTCCGAGTGCGCGTCCAGTCTGTCGGAGCTGATGATACGCCGTGTGTGTGTTACACAACTAGGACTGTTTCTCAATAAATCTTCAGGTTGATGGGAGAGAGGCGGGTTGGCCAAAAGACCAATCAGAGCAAATCAACGCGTCCAATATCCATGTGAGGTGGGTTCATACCCAGCACATTGTGTACATGTACATAACAAATCTCCTAGCAACAAGGCATGAGAGCACTTATCGTATAACTGTTGGCCACTGATGGCCGGGCGTACAGTAACAAAAAGGACAGCTGCTAGAAACGGGCTGCTGTGGTGATGATGGAGTTCAGCTGCAGCTGTTTGATTGATTTATTAGTCAGACCTGTGAAGGCGCTGTTGCAGTAACCAATGCGGCTAAAGATAAACGTATGGATGAGTTTCTCTAGCTCGTGCTGAGACATAAGTCCTCTAATCCTAGAGATGTTCTTCAGGTGATAGAAGGCCGACTTTGTGACTGTCTTAATGTGGCTCTGAAGGTTCAGGTCAGAGTCCATCACTACTCCCAGGTTTCGGCCTGATCGCTGGTTTTCAGTTGTAATAACTGAAGCTGTGCATTGATTCTAGTTCGCTCCTCTTTGGGTCCAAAGATAATAACTTCAGTTTTGTTTCTGTTCAGCTGGAGAAAGTTTTGGCACATCCACACATTCATCTGTTCTAAGCATCTATTCAGTGATTGGATGGGTTTAGAGTCACCTGGTGACATCGTGATGTAGAGTTGTGTATCATCCGCGGAGTTATGGTAGCTAATCTTATTTCCTGTTATAACCTGAGCCAGTGGGAGCATATAAACATTGAAAGAAGGGGTCCTAGGATTGAACCTGGGGGTACCCCACATGTGACCTTTGACCTCTCTGATGAGAAGTTTCCGATTGAAACAAAGAAATCCCTGTTCTTTATGTAAGATTCAATCCAGATGAGCACTGGACCGGAGAGTCCGACCCAACTCTCCAGTCGATTCAGTAAAATGTCATGGTCAGCAGCAGCAGTGTCGAAAGCTGAGGTACACTGAGGTACAACAGTACCAGCACTGTGGTTCTCCCAGTCTGTATTTCTATGGATATGGCATTAGCTGAGCTGATAGAAAAACCAAAACAGTTTTATGATGCACTCTGCTCTGTATCCAGTTGTATTGCAAACCGTGGGAAGCAGAAAAACTGTGGATAAATCATAACTCTGAATGTTTCAGCTCTAATCAGGATGAGTGTAGCTCAGAACAATATCTAGAGCACATTAATGTCATTTGCTGCTTCCTGTGTTAGATCACTGCCATCCAGCTGTCATCATAACTATGGAAAAAAAGAAATAATTATAGACTAGAATAGCTTGAATAGCATTCTCGTTTCTTTTATAGATAACTTTAATCAGAACAGGTTGGCTCCTGCTCCTCATTACTTTTTATTACACCAGAAGATGAAATATGTAAATCACTCACTTATAGAAGGAATGACACATATTTTTATGTAAAGAAATGAAACACCATTTCTCACATAGTTGTGCTATTTATGCTATGATATTCAACAGAAAGATTATAAATTATTATTCAACATCAAAAAACTTGCTATTCCAAAAGGACTGTGTACACTTTTGAAATCCACTGTATTGAATTTTTCCACTAAATAAATTCATCCACTGGTTTCGTTTTCATATCCGGCATCATTTAATTTCCAGCTCTGTTCCTTGATGGACACCGGATTTGTAGTAATGAAATAACCATCCTAATTATGTTTTTATGAAGTGGGACCCCGTTTTTCTTTCACGCCAACATCAGCCACCGCGCAGACAGAGGATCTGTCAACGACGGATATTGGAACCGACTTGTGATGGCGCGTGACGCAGTCGCAAGCGCCCATCTTTGGGGTGATTCATGTAACGCTCATCACGTGACTCGTGTGGTGGATGATGCACAGATGCCTTCAGGAATTTTGGGTGTGCTGTCAGATTCACTAAATATCATAGAAGAAGAGAACTTGAGAGGTTTTGGAGTAAAAAGGGACAAAAGTATGTGGACATTCCTCGTCGTGTTGTCAGATTTCATCCTTTTTTTCGGCGACACTACGTTTGTCAAAAATACCGGGACGCCACATGTTAATGTTGCTCCTTGATTTCTTTTTTTAAACCTAAATGAAACTGTACCAACTGGAACAACACTGACTTGCACTGGTGCTGTTGTGCAGGAAAGCAGATGTTTGCAGTTTGCTTTCAAACGAAAAAAAAAAAAATCTTGTAAAAAGCTTTCTAAGCAAATAAGAAGTTGTGGTTTTGGACGCAGATGAATGAAGTCGGGAGAAAAAGCAGAATAGAATGTTTTGATCTCTACATTCATGTGGCCCGTCATTGTAATTGAATGTTTTTGGACACGCATTTTGCTTTGTTATACTTTAAATGTGTAAAACATTCAGTCCTTGTGGGCAGCCTGATGTTGTCAGATTTTATTATGTATTTCTCTTCGTGTCTTCTTGAGATTTACTGAGTATAAAAGAATTCTGTAGGGCTTTAATGTTTCTTTGAATTGAAATAATTGCAATGACTTTTGTTGGCACTTGCAGTGCTTTGCAACATTTTATATAATGATGTAGCCCTGCAATATAGACAAGGTTGTTTACTCAGAAGAGCAGCAGTGAGTTTGTTAAAGCTCCACAGAAGGGCAGAAAAAAAACTCAGAGGGCAAATGAGTGCCATAGCAGATGTATTAGACCTGTCATGATAATACATTTTGTCCAGTGATAAATTGTCCCAGAAATTACAGCGATAAACGATAACGCTATTTTGGGACCATTTTCAAGTAATGTATTGACAGTGGCATAATAATGCAAGCTTGCCCTCTTTCAGACCAGTACAGTGTTGCTAAATAGGACAGATGAGTATGGAACCCTGTCAAGAACTCGGATGGAAAGTCAGTGTTATGATTTTTTGGAACGCAACTACAGGAAGGAAGATTTTTACAAATCTGCTTTAATACAGCTCTTCTTAAGCTTCATCTTCTTTAGCTCCGTGTCAGAGTAAAATATATGAAATGTAGATTTTAGAAACAAGATTCTACCTCTGAGTTTTGCCTTTACAGGATTTAGGAGTTTTCTAGAATGAGTGTCTGAAGAGAAGTTGCTGTATGTTGGGCAGAAAATCAGAGAACCAGGCTGTTTATCTCTTTCATCTCCCAGCCAATGGCCTCACAATATCAATTTACCATGGTTGGAAGGACAATTAGTGGAAGTGTGTCTCTTTGTGTCTGTGTGTCCATGATCATGTGCTCGTCTATTGGGCTCATGACCTAGATTGAGAAGATCGATTCAGCTGTTCAAATCCCGTTTTTTTTTTTCTTTTTTTTTTTTTTAGAATCAGTGGAAAAAAACACACTCCAATCTGAGCAAGATGAGCCGTCTCGTCATTTGCATCGCCGCAGCATTACTCGGGGGATTCACTGCTTCGGTTCATGCTTTGCTTTGATGAATGTTCTCGGCGACATTACTGAACGAGCCAACTAAAAGCCTGTCAGTCGAGAGAGACACTGAGTTTCATGGATGAACGGAGTTAAAGCAAGGAGCACATGCTCATCATCATCTGCGATCCTGTTCAGCGGAGGAGACTTCTCGGAAGTTAATACTGCGACTGCCGGCCGTTAAATGAACCCAAAGCGCTGACAGGTTCTTGTCACCCTGTCAGATTGTTTCTTTAGATTCTTAAGAGACAAAAAACCCATTTGGGTCAGTCACAAGCTTTAAAACTAAACATAGATGTACAATGTGTGTTTGGAAGGTATGTCAGTGTTATGATTGTAGGTCATCTGAAAGAAAAGCTGACAAATGAGGCTGAATATCTGCAGTTCACAACTTCAAGCAAAAAGTCGTGATCTTAAAACAGTTTATATTGTTATTGTCCAAATTTGCCATTCTTATGTTTACACCATCGCGTCAAGGCAACAAAGTACTCCTGATTTACCTTTTAAAAAACCAAAGCTTTTGATCCAATTTGACCTCAGATGCTTGTTAGAGTATCACTGGACAAACAGCATCATGAAGACAAAGGAAGACAGGGAGAAGGCTTTGGAGAAGTTTAGGCCTTCAAGCAAAACAAAATAAAATAAAATAAAAAAGACACCTGAATTGCCATACAAGCATCAACCAAGAGCAATATGGTGATCTGTAGAGCTTTGCAGCTCAGTTAACAGAATCTGTTGGCAACTATTAATTGCACAATATTGAATTTATGGAAAAAATGGCAGGACAGAGCAAAGATATTTTATCTGCTTTTCCCATAAGTCATCAAGGGAACCCAGCAAACGTGTAGGAAGGTGCTCTGGACAAACAAGAAAAATGTTTAGGGCTTCACATATTTTGGGGCTGCACAAAATATAGCAAATATACTGCCGTCGCAATGTTAGTACGCACAATATTAATTTCATGATGAAGGAGGAGACAATGGCTCAGAAAATATGTCCTTCCCTTGGGGTACTGAATGAAAACTAAGCATTGTGCCATGGTCGCCCATAATTGATTAGATTTGGGTAATTTTGATAAACGACTCGAGGAGCCAGTGATGAAACCCGATGATTCGCCGACGACTTCCCTTCGACCCCGTTGAGGATCAAGTGACTCATGATCTGCTTTTGGACCTCTGTCACAAGAGAGAGAGACACAGACAGACAGAGATTCTGCTCAGAGGAGAGGTCATGACGGAGGGAATGAAAGACAACCCGATAAAGAAAAGAGAAGCGGTGTCGAGCCACTGAATGATGGATCTCAGAGAATATTTAGGAGAGAAAACTCAGAGGACAACTCTGGGTCTCCATGGAGGCTGCTGTCATGTCTTCTCTCGACACATTTGTCGCTCATTTTTCACGTCTCGCGCTTTTCTCTGCCCAGCCAACTGCTTGCAAGAGATTGTGTTTCGTGTTGAAGTGAGCAGAAAATGCCATAATGCTACAGTGCCAGTGGGATTTATCTAGTGAAGCATTATGTTGATAAAAACAGCAAAGCCACGCAGGGACACAAAACTAAAAGTCCCTCTTAAATCAGTGTTTGTTGGCTGTAATCCTTCACACCGGTTTGGCATTTAGATCAAACATTACAGTCATTTTCAGTCGCATGAATCTTTATCGTCATTGTGGCATTTACCTCCACATATCCAGCGGAGCATTAGCGAGCGCACAGTTGAAAAGCCGGACTCTTTTTTTTTTCTTCCTTCTGTTTGCCTTCCATCCATATTTCACTGTGCTGCTGAATAGTATAAAATAAAGAAAACATGACCTCAGCAGATAATCTGTGTGCATGACTACACGTCTCGCGGTGCCCGGCGCACATCTAAAACTGACACAGTGGTGCCCAGATGTGACAGCACTGAGGCCCAGCAGACTAACAGGATTCGCTTCAGGAGAGAGGGCAGATAAAGTCCTCAAAGTGACTGTGTACTCAACACCTGGGGCTCTCCACTGTGATTGCGTGTGTGTATTTGTGTCAACACCGGGGTAAATCCGTAGTGCGCATTTCACTTTCGATAGGAAATCCTCTGAGGTATTACTGTGGGTTGGCTACGAAGTGCCAAAAACATTCAATCCATGATATTTTTTATTACATTGCAAGCATTATGTCTAAATGCCATACTTGCTTCCCTTTTTAGTACATAAAACTCCTAAAATAATTTGCCAAAATCTTCTTATAAAATCTTATTTGGCTGTGACTTGCAGTTCTCAGAACAAAATAAAGCTGTATTTTTTTTGTTTTTGTTTTTATTAAGCACTTTTTTTTTTGTAATTCCAATTTATATTGAAACATAGACGTAGAAGGGGAACAAACAGTCCATGAAAAGAAGTGTACCAAAAATGAAACCTAACCAGGGCCCACCAGCCAACCACTCGGAGAAGTTAGTGAAATAGTAAAGAAAACACACTGTCCACCAAACAAAGAACTCGATTGGTCGGTGGGACATGTGCTTCAATGCAAAGGTAAATTAGAAAAGAGAAAACCTCATTAAAATAACAAATAATCATCCAAGTAAGCATTGTTATTGCTCATTTTCTGCCATTTGAATTTTTATAAAGTAACATTATGGGATTGACAAAGTCATGTTAGCTAGTTAATAGTCACCACAACTGGAATAAGTCCGGTTTTAAAACCCAACTCTAGTGGCTTGATGCCTATTGAAGTTTATTATATAAACAAGAATGATATACTGTATGTTTTCAGTTTCCAATCTGCAGCTGCCACTTTTATTCTTGATTGTAGATATAAAAATAAAGCCAGTGGTCCCAGCTGACCATCAGCAGAATACATCTGGTTTAATATTATTTTTTCAATCGAAATTGTTTACAACTTTAGTATACTTTGGTTACCTGCGTATAACTTTGGTATAATTTCTTATTTGAAAACTTTTACCCCAAAATCTCACTCTTAAAAGAAAATCTGCTGCTGTTGGAGGTACTGAAACTTCACCTCCTTCAGTGACCTGTTGGCTTTTTTGACACAGTCATTTCCCCCCCCAAAAAAACACCTGTAATGTCAAATGTAAAATTGACTTCTACAAAATAATGACAATTAAATAAGAATGCAAAGCATAAAATAAGTGACTGCATAAATATTCACCTACTTCAGACTGTGTGGTTGATTCATTAGCACATGGTCTAACTATTTTTTTTTTTAAAGTAAATTCCCTAAACACAAAAGCATGGAATAGGGAATATACGGACAATACCAAAAGTACTAAAACTATACCATAACTCAAAGTCATGACTGTTGTCAATTTTAGAAACCAGTAAAGTATTTAAGCCTGCTTTAGCTGAACTGTAATATTTGCCTGACACAGTGAATATTCTCAAAACAACCGTCTTTGTAAAATGTCAAGGACTTTGAAGAAGGTCCAAAAGCCTAAAGGACATGAACTCTTAAGCTGCCTTCTTCTTCTGACCCTCAAACATTTTGTTTCTCATCATCTTCAGTCTTAAACCTTAAAAGCTACGGCTCCACATGTTGAAACAGCCGCGCTTGTCTCCCAAATGCCACAGGCTCAACATTTCGACATTTCAGCCTTCAGACTTTCTCTATATTGGTGACCTTAATGCGTAATTCTGACTTCAGACAACTCTACATATGGTTGGGTTTGCTAACCGTATTTGAGTTCTAAAGGAGGCTTTTAACTTAGAGCTGGAGGCAGGGAAGGACCTGGTAAATGAGTTGATTCTGCCTGTCTAAATATTTGCCCTTTTTCTGTTTTCACATGTTGTTGGGTGTGGAATAATAATAGACAGAAAGAAGGACAGCGAAAACAGATGGGAACTGAGAGTGACAAATAAAAAGTCAGGAGCGGAGAGAGTTGGGAACAAAGGTGTGAGAAGCTCTAAGAAAGCGATTGAAATAAAAAAGGAGCTGGTGGAATGACAGACTTGTCAAAGCGGCTGGCTCTGTCACATATTGGACTGTCAATGAAACAAAGGGTTTTATTTAGTTGAAGTTCCTAAAACTTTACAAAAGCCAAGAAGATGTGTGGAGTAAGATGTTCTGTTTAATACAGCTGACTTCTCTTGGCAGAAACGCAAAAGGTCTTTAAGCTCCAACTTTTCTTTGTCCGGCGGCAGATTGCTGCCTCTTCCTCACACACTTATAGACATTACACAGACACTGCCCTTGGCTCACCTTCTCCAAATAAAAGTCCACTTAGATCAGATTTTATGAGGTTTCCCATATATCTTCATTTCCCACATGTGACACATGTGAAGGGTCACTGCAAACTGGTAGATAAGTGATACAGTTGGATGAATCTGACCTGGATGCAGGCCTTGAAAGAATGAATTCAGTATGCTGAGATGTTGGATTCAAATGCAACAGAAAACAGCTTTGTAGTGGACGTGGTCAGATGTGCTGCGTGACTTTTATTTAAGCAATTTTTTCATTCCCTAATTTGGAAACAATGGCATGTGAGGCTAAAAGGCAGGTGCAACTATAAACCTCGCTTAATACATCTTTACTGTCACTGTTGTTACTGGTGCATAAGAAAAATATTTAAAATAAACAGACAACTTAGCCGGGTAGGGGCGAGTAAAGCCTGGTGGCCTGCCATGATTATAATACACTGGGGGAAACCCTGAAGTAAAACTCCTTGTATTGTAGAAACACAATGCAAAAAATTGTCTCCTACTGCAGTAGTTTTTAAAAAAATGGTGTCGTAATGACTGGATTGTTTCTAATAAAATTCAAATTCATCGCAGCAGCTGGAAGCCCAGTCCAGAGTTTTGCTGTGTGGTGACATTGCCCTAGAGGACATGCACATGGAGTCAGCGTGACACAGCAGTGCAGAGCAGGGTGCAGCCTGACAGTGGGGATTGACAAAAACAGCTTGTGACAAGTTGGATTGAGGCGGCCCGCTAACAGGATGGAACAAACTAACATCTCTGGATTATGGATTATGAATGCGTGCAACACTAATTTGAAGGAATTATCGTCCGCAGCCCGACAGCTGATGGACCCGACAACTGTTGCCTGACAGCTGAAACTGGAAGAGCGGTCCAACAGGAAGTGAGAGCGGCCTCTTGGTCTCAGCCAGTTACACGTTCTCCTCTTCCTATGTCGGCGTCCCTCCCCTCGGGCCACCTAAAGAAATCCCAGCTTCTTTCCGTTCCTTTTTCCATGGTGACAGACGGTGCAGTTTAGCAGTTATTACACACTCGGAATCACACGGACTCAGAGAGGCAGCCGAGAGAAAGAATGATGGATGATAGAGGGAGTAAGCCTGATTATGTTACATCAGAAAACTGTATAAGGAAAGTGAGTGGAAGAGTTGAGTAAGTACAGAGGCAGAGTTACATGAGTCCCGTATCAGTTCTGTATAAGGTGTCACTCTGTCCTCTGCTGTCTTTTCTCAAAGGCAATAGATAACACACCTTAAACTGTTTGTAAAGGAAAACTAGCACTGCACATCGATTTCTGATCTCCAGTTTTGTAAAGCTTTGAACTGCAGAGACAAATTTTAGCCAAATGAACTGTGAGCTGTCCTTTATACATTTCTATTCTTTCTGACTTCATTTAATCATTCAATACAGAGTTGGCCACCTTTGAATGTTATTCCTGCAGTAACAACCTCCTCACCGAACAGCCTCCTGGTCACCATTACTTCAATAGCCAACAAAGGATATCCATTAAACCATTCAAAGGCAGATTTGCGGGTGGGTTTCGGATTACTGTCTTGGTGTAACTTACCCTTTAGCCTCCCATATTTTTGGATGTACATCATTCCACCCAGTTCCATCAAAGCATATTCAAAGCAGACACATCCGTCCGTGTACTGAGTGTCGCACAGAAAACTGCTCAGTGGGGAACAGTCTATATTTCTAACTGTCTTGTATGTGACACCGAGCTGATAAGGTTGAGAGTCGGTGCAAGTAGTTACAAGAACGCAGAGAGGTGCAGTAACTGGTGGAGAGAAGAAACGGAGCTAGGCGCACAACTAGCTCATCAAACTTGCTATCAATTGGAGGTGTGGGAACTGAACTTATTTGTCCCTGAAATTCTCATCTCTCCAGCAAAACACACCAAACCTTGTTGTACGCTGTGATTTGCTTGGAATTCTGAATTTCCCAACTTGGGAAACTGATTTCTCGCCAACAGGGTCTCAATCCGACATGGCCGCCTCACAAAAAATGGAATGATAGCCACAGTAATAACTCTTTATATGCAAATCTGTTGATTTGTATCTCATTATCAAATCGATCAAATGTCACTACAGTTTTTAAATGGCTAAAATGCTGAGCGAATCACATTATCAGCTTGTAACATATGGTAGATAACCTAAGTTTGCTGTTGAAGGAAGACGTTACCATTTGGGTGAATCATAGCTGCTGTGGCACCAGGACAAATCTGCAGAGCTCTTTATAGGCTGTTGGGCAGAACAAAGTTAAACTCTCCTGCCTTCACACTCTGTTAATTGTTTTGTGTTTTGTCTCCTATTTTGATAGACTTTCCCATTCTTCAACCTGTTGTGCTGTTCAGTAAATCTGCTCCTCTGCTGCTGTTTTTGTAAATAGCAATCTTCCTGTGAGACAAAGGATTAATTATAGACTGTGCAGCTAAAGATTGGTTTATTTTGTAATTGGTATCTAATGACAAATTCTATTTTAATCAGATAAAGTCATTGGGATGAGTAGATTATGCATGACAGTACATTAGATCAGTCTTCGACTAGGATGACCAGACAGCCGGTCGCCATGGAAAATGAGTAGATTTGTTAGTTCAAACAAACAAAAACACCTTCAGGAATTGAATTGTATTTAAGTGTTAAGATTGTTATGACTTTTTAAAGATGGCATTCATGCAGCAGAGACAGAGCTTGGAATGTGCAGTCTGATTTCAAATGTTTCTGTGGGTCATGCATATGTTGTATCACATGCAAGTGAACACAATTGAGAGAATATCATAAAGAACATGACATTGAACAGATTTGCCACGCTTGGCTACCTACATGTTGAAGAGAGTGATAACAAAATTGATCTGATGACTGTTGTTTCAAATCTGTTCGCATGGTTTCCTTACTTATTTATAGCTCATATTATGTGTCAGTCCTAGTTTTAGAGTAACAGCATGAAAGGGAAAGGCATTACAAAGACTTCCCCTGGTGACAGTACTGACACTAAGAAAACAAGTGACCAAGGAAACGCAGAGAAAGACGAGGTTAAGGAATGTAAGGAGGGAACAGGAGAGCTACATGGTGAACAATGGAAGTAGTGAGTGTTTGGTGGTGTGTGCTGGCCTTCTTTGGTGACTAATCATTTCCGCTTGAGACCCAGTTTTTTCCCCAAGGGGGGAAAGCTGTTCATTTCGTGATGTGTGCACGCTCATATATACACACACATCACACGAACTAACTGGCCTTCTTCATCCGTCTGATGTAATGCCAGACCTGCAGACAGAATGCAGTCATCGCTTTCTGAAAGCAGGACATGCACAGTTAGTATACTATAAACAGCAGTGCTTCTTCATAAAGGCTAATGCTGCGTTCTGATTCATTTTTAATATCTACTTTAAGCAATAACAACGATAGCTAAGCAATAGCTAAAATAGCAACGGTTATTAAAATGTGTGTAGGATTAAATAACCTTGTATCTTTTCATGGAAGGCAAAAGCCATTATTGACTAATCAAAAATATGATGACGGGGGAAAAAATCAATCAGTGCAAAAATAAATAGATAATGGAGCAACATAATAATATCATGCTTTCTGATTATCTTTGATTCTCACTGTACTGCTAATGATTCTTATACCCAAACCAGAGGTGTTTTTTTGGGTGTAAGTTTTGTTTCCATCTTATCTTATTTTAGGTTTTTGTGTTAAAACATTTGGCACAAGGGGTATGAAGAAGTACCAAGCTAGAAGCTAAAGCTAGTTCTGACTTTTTTTTTTTAGCAAAGAACATATTTTATTTGTTCTGTCTTTAACATTACCTACGATTTTATTATGTCATCATCTTATCAGTAATAGACAGGCAATTGTAATATGAAAGATTAATACTTAGATAAACATTACCTTTTTAGGTGGGAAAATGGAGCAGACTCTTAGGTGGGGGAGAAGTGCTAAACTGGAAGCTAATGCTAATTGTTGCTTCACTGCTGAAAAACATGTTTAATCAGTGTTTTAGACATCTTGTCTTCAACTTATCACTAATAATCAGGTAACTATGATGTCAGAACTTTTAATGAACTTTGAACTATTTCAGCATCAAAATTTTTCTATGTCTGATAAGTTTCAGGCTTCGGAGAAGTGCCTTATTAGAAGCTAATGCTTGGTCTGGCTTTAGTTTTGAAGAACATTGCCGACTGTGTTTAGTGTAAAAATACATTGGAATATGGTTTAGTAACTATAAGCAAATGGTTAGCTTCGTATTTGCAGGATTTGTGTACCACCATTTATTTGCAGGTTTTTTTTCTCATTTAGTTGGGAAAATGGTGGAGCACTAAATTTTATACTAACTGTTGCTTTTGTTCTTGGGAAACATTCTTAATGAATGTTGACTATAACATCATGTCTTCAACTTATCACTGATAGCCTGGCAACTGCATTGTCACTAATTCTTAATGAACTTTGAACTATTTTGGCATCGTGGTTTTCAGGCTACAGAAAAGTGCTACATTAAAGCTAATGCTTAGTCTGGATTCCGTTTTGGAGAACATTGTTAATTTGTACTTAGTGTAAAAATACATTGGGATAAAGGAGGTTTTAGTAACTACAATGCCATTATTTAGTTAGCTTATCATTTGAACTATTTGTTTTTCTCACGTTTAGGCAGGAAAATGGTGGAGTGCTAAATTTGAAGCTAATGCTAACAGTTACTATATTGTTCATGCTTAAGTAGTGATGACTTTTACAATTCCTGAGCTTTTTTATCATATTTTCTTATCAGTAATGGTCAGGTAACAAAAGATGCTGACTCCATATTTATAAGCTAAACTTTTGCACCATTTTCATTGATCAGAGAGCAGTTCCTTGTGATTATTAAGTGTTTATCTTAACATTATGTCAAAACGGTTCAACTGTTGAAGTGTGTACAAAATCCAAAAAACCCTAGCTCTTAACAATGCCTTCAGGTGTAGCGTTAAGCTCCTGGCTGCTCTCACAGTAGCACCCAGTATCACGCTGTGGCTGTAAAGGTGTTTTTCTCCTCCCCGCCAGAGGCTCTGGTTTCTCACCATCAACCGTCCCCTCAGGTTGCTGTCATTTCACGCAGGGTTGTCACTTCTTCAGCACAGGTTGCTGCATATTAGAGTAAATCCCTGTCACACATGTACTTTAGCCATCTGTTATGCATGTACCGTTATTTTGATGTGTCCATCTTCTCTTCCAGCCCTCCCAATGGTTCTTTTTGCTCTGCGTTTTCTCCCCCACAATCCCTTTCTGCACATCTCTGCCGGCACTAATTACTAATTAACTTTGAAAAGGCCCCACAGCCCATTTTAAGTCCCACGAGGACAGCAGCTACATGCAGTATTTAATCACTTCCTGTGTATGTGCAGGCCACAATCTGTGTTTGTGTTCATATAGATACCTCAAAATATAAGCCACAGAGTGTGTGATTTCAAAAAGGAGACAGAGATATGAAATGTTTTCAATGTTTTTGTTATTCTTTTCCACATTTAGGGGGAGCCACCATGACATCAGAAATGCAGGAAATCGCCATCACAGAGGACAAGCCTTTACTCACGGGTCAGACTGATGCTGCCAAGGTTAGACATTCTGCTTCAGATATTAAATATCATATAAACTTCACAGGAAAACTCATATCAGTAGCGATCACACTAAGTCCAAACCGAGCCAGGCTCAAACCAGAAGCATTTTGACTCCTGCCAGAACTTGTGTGTGTCCCGGAGTCGGTGTTTGCACTCTTGAGTCTGAGCAAATCCGTCATCAGACGACTTGTCTTCCAAGCACATATGTGAAAGGTCTTAACGCCCGCGCATAAGCGGGTGTTTGTGTGAGAGTGTGTGAGCAGAGCTGCAGCGCTGGCTCCGATCTGGTGGGTTGACGTCAAACGATGAGGGAGCGAGAGCAGATCCTGCTCTGCTCTGCTCTGCAGGGCAACATCTGCATGGCAACATCAGGTGACTTGATGATGACACCTGGTGGCCAACACGGGTACAGCATAAATGCAATAACTTGTAATAAGTTTTTGCTTTTTTAAAAATTCTTTAGAGAAAGTAGATACACTCAAAAAATAGAGCAGGCAAATATTTGAATACTGCATTTAAACTCAAACTGTATGATGATACAAACAAGAATAGTGGTTCTACTTATTACAGAATCATTTTTAAGGTAATGAACTTGTTTGAGTTTAGATGCAATTTTCAATCATTTGCCACCTCCGTTGCTTCTGCTTCTTCTTTTAGCTCAGCGCACAACCTGGTTATGATCCAGCAGCAGAAACTGTGAATATTTGTAGCATTTTTCCTGCGTCTTAAAATATTCATTAGGACTGTGTCTGCTTCCACTAACATATAAAGAAGAGAAAATGTTACATAAATAGAAATCCACAACAACGTAAGCAATCTTAAAATAACTTGATTATGAAAATATTTTGACTACTGTAAGGTTGTTAAATTTATTACTATTTTCGATTTGAAGTTTTTGTAACGAAAACCAGCATGGAAATTATTTTTCTTGCCTCCCTACCATGAGCGGCCATTAATCATTTATATTAAAAGAGGAGGAGACGTCACACCGTGTGTGTGTGTGGGAGAGCAGCATCTGTACAACATGGATTCACTCTTTTAAAATGAGGACAAAATGATCAGATTGACATTTTGAATGCATTACATATAAGCAGTTAATGCAATCAGCGTTACCAAGACAACACTCCCTGTGTGTGTGGTCTGTAAAAGTTGGATCTGTAGCCAAGATGTCAAAACCCAACATGATCCAAGATGGACCAAACAGAGCAACTTTGCTCTACTTCATTCTGCCTTCCTGTTACCTGAAAGTCTTGCTCTCTCTCTCCTTCTCGCAGCCTGAATGAAACGCAGACACATCTCAGTATGTCATAGGAAATACAGTTTTCTTTCAAATTGCTTCATTTTTAAAAATGTCACTGATGGCTAAAATTGAATGGTCTTCAATCAGTAACAGTATCCACAACAAAGAGTGGTGTTGCTGCAGCAAACTCACTGTACTTAGGCAAGATACGTTCAGTATGAAATAATAAAACTCACATCAGCACATCCGCTTCCAACCCGTTTTTCCAATAATTAAACATCTAGAGGTTTCTATTTATGTTGGTTACGACAAAAAGAAAACCCAGATGTAGCAACATTTGCTTCAGTCTTAGACGTAAAGTAATTCAAATAAGAGTGATAGCGTAAGATTTTCATCTACTCATATTGTGTTTTTGTAAAAATAAAATCTATCATCTGTCTCATCTGATTGTTTTCTTAGCCCTGTCTTCATGTACCACGTGTATATTCTGTAAAATAAGAAAACATTCAAAGCATCTTACTAATTAGTCTTTTCTTACATATAGGATGTTGCTGAACTGGCTGCAAGGATACTCCTAGATCAAGGACAGGTGAGACCGCCACAGATGCTTGAATCAGTTCAGTCGGGTTGAAAATAACTCTAACGCATGTTTAAAAGCAGATATATTGAGAAACAACCTTTCATAACAAAGCAACACTTACAAAATATTGAAAAAAAAAAGTAATAATTGAAGTGTAACCTTCAGACAGTTTCTTGATTAGAGTAATTGAGGTTGAGAGAAAAACACACCAGAGAATGAAACCTGCAAATTAACAGTAAAAATAACATGTTTGCCAATAAGTCATTGGTTATTCTCAAAGCTATCTGCTGAGCTTCCTTGAAATAGACAATGGTGTCAGTTGGTGTTTTATGTTTAAATTATCATTTTATTGTCACAAGGACAATTTATTTTGTCCTTAAACAAAATAAATTAGTTTATTTGATCTTTCTGGCTCCATACATATAAAGTTACAGTCTTAAATGCTAGGCTAAAGCTAGCATGTTTACTCTCTCGTCGTTTTTGCTACGACTCAATAATTGAAAAATTCTGCTTCTTGGATATTTCAGCGCAGTTCCGGATAATCATGTGAAGACAAAACTGCTGTTGTACCTTAATGCTTTGCTTTGACCGTCATAAATTTGAATGAGTAATGTTTCAGCTGCTCTCATCTGTCTGAACAAGCAAGTCAAGCAAAGTAAATTACATGACTGTGCGAAAGGAAATTGAACTGTCTTATAAAGAAAATAGAAATAAATAATTTCTATAAATAAATAGAGGTTAGCTACATATTAATTCTCCACACTGATGTGTTCTTTTCAGGAGGAATCCAATCATATTTTCTTTGTTAGACATGAGGTTCAGAAACATTATTGGCTTGACCCAGAGCTTTGTGTTTATTCAACACTAAAATGAGCCCAGCAGGGTGGATAATTGCTGTGCATGCACTGTTACATTCACGCAGTAATGCTAGAGACTGAATTCAATTAAATGTGAATACTTTCATTGGCCGGGGTTAGTTCTGCTTCAGCACTATAAAGCAGAAACTGAATGGAGTGAGTAGCGTTAGGCTGTTTGGATTAAAATGCAAAGAATGGTTTTGCTTTATTTAGGGAAATGTGACTCACTGAAGCAGGCAAAGATTTATTACTCAGCAAAGAAGTTTATTTTTTTCCCTCTTTGTCCAGTAATTGTGTGTACAGAAGTAAACCTTTGTAGTTGCCTTTTCAAAAATGTTATTTAATGTGTGGATATGTTGTCATACATGGCAAAAAGCAAAACAAGGCAATGTTTCTGTAGGATCATCAACACATTCAATTAAAAATGCATTAACTTGATAAAGCACGATAGAAACATAAAACGTGAAAAATACTTTTTATCTTAACTCCTGTTTGACATTTTTACAGTCTGTGAAGAAAACTGATCTTTCAATGTCACCATTTTGGGGTATTTGTGTTTTGATTGTTTTCCTGTTTGTATATTTAAGCTCAAGTTTTACCATTTTCTCTTCAGTTCACTATAGTCATTTTTTTTTTAAGTCTTTACTATATCAGTTCCAGGCTGTCCTTAAAAAGTCCTAAAGTTGACTTAAATTTGTGTGTTTTAAATTAAGGCCTTCAGACATCCTAAAATGTCTTAAGGACTTCTAAGAAATGAAGTTTGTACATTTATTTGGAGATATGAAGGTCTTAAATTCCATTCATAGCGGCCTTAAAAAGTCTTACATTTTAAACCCCGAGTTAATTTCTTTGAATATCCATTACAAATGTGTACAAAACTTTGTCGACATTCCACTAATGTGGAATGTCGACAAACCATGTTTAACCCTGGTTAAACATGGTTAAACCATGTTTAACCATGGTTTTTCTATTAAATAAGAAACACAATTAAAATCACATGTGAATAAGTTTGTTTATGCATTAAGTTGTTTCAAAACATGTCACGCCATGATTCTCCAACAGTAATACTTTATTTGAAGGGGTGTGCATAAGACTGACATGACACTGTCATAAACATGACATAATATCATGAACATAAAGAAGTCTTTATGAAAGTTTCTGACAGTTGTCATGAAATGTCATTCGATAAATAATGACACTTTTAATGCAAAGTTGTTCTAAAAGTTATATAAAAAGTCCATTAAAAATCCCATCTTTGCATTAAATTATCATCATTTACAAAATCATGCAAAGTTGGCACTTTTAATGGACTTTTAATGCAACTTTTAGAGCAACTTTGCATTAAAAGTGTCATTATTTACCGAATGACACTTCATGACTGTCATAAACATTCATAAAGACTTCATGTTCCTAACAGATGTTATGTCATGTTTGTGACAGTGTCATGTCAGTCTTATGCACAAACCTTCAAATAAAGTGTTACCCCTCCAACTACTTCCTGTCTTCTTCTTCATGGCATCATCCGGCTGTCGATCATGTGACTTGTGTGATGCAAAAATTGGTTTGAGAAACAAACAACTATATGGCAAAAAAAAAACACCTCATTCTAACAGCAAAAGTTTTTCTCAAAATTGACACGTTTCTGTTAAACAAATTTATTTTCAAAATGTCAAATTGCTCAAATATATGATCAGTGGAAATGCAGCTCTCTGTGCTGGCCTGTCACATTGAATTCCAAAGAAAAAGGTGAAGTTTGTGGTTGTGATATGACAAAAAAAAAAATCTGAAGCGGGATAGACGCCTCAGATGTGATGATTAGCAATGTTAACATCCTAGACTTAATGCCCCCACCTTTCTCTGCTCAGGAGCACAGCGTTGAGACCCCGCACGGCGTTCTACGCGTGACCCTCCACGGGACGCGGACCACCCGCCGGCCCGCCATCCTGACCTGCCATGACGTGGGTCTGGACAGTGAGTAGAGCTCTCTCTTTCTCTCTCTCTCTCTCATCTTCATTTTCTCTTCCTCATCCTCCCTTCGCGCTCTTTCTCCGGCAGGTAAGAGCTGCTTCTCTCCTCTGTTTAAATTCGAGGAGATGCAGGAGATCGTCAAGAGCTTCACCCTGATTCACATCGACGCTCCGGGCCAAGAGGAGGGGGCCTCCGCCTACCCTCCAGGGTACGCTGATCTCCGTTTCCTAACATAACCCTTCGTTTTCTCAAAGTGTGAATAATCTTCTGTGCAGGCTTCAAAGTAATCCCCTCTAAAAATACTCAATGTTCCCATCTCTCACATCTCCCCGCTCCCATATCTGGTTGCTAAATGCGGTTTTGTCAGAAACTAAAACAAAAACCTTGATCGCCTCGTTCCATTTCTTTTTGCTGTTGTAGCTACCAGTATCCCTCCATGGAGACCATCGCTGAGATGATCCCTGCTGTGCTGCAGTTTTTCAAGTAAATACTACATTTGATTTGATTTGACTTGTATATATATGATGTGCTCTCACACAAAACGTCTTTAAATTAAGCTCTTTTTTTTTTGTTAATTCTCTCCGTCTGTCAGCTTCCGTACCGTCATTGGGGTGGGGGTGGGAGCGGGAGCGTACATCCTCTCCAAGTTCACAGTGAGTAGCTTCTATTGTTAGAGCTGTCATTTTTTTACCATCTGTGTCCTTTGCATAATCCAAAGTAGCTGTCAGAATCTGACACTGTTCTCGCAGTCAGGCAGATGAAGAGTATGGTACAGTCCCGTTGAAAGAGTGGAAATGAAGGAATTCTGCTTAAAATAGATATTTTTTGAGTGGCAGCTATCAAAAAGGGCAGTGTTACAGTTTTAAGCTGTTTTAGATTTTTTTCAATTGTGTTTTTGCACCAAATTTAGGGAAAATACTGTAGATACTAGCTGGTATTTTTAGAGAGACATATTAATCCTCCTGAGGTAAGGTAAATATTAGGCACGCGCGATATATAATCATCAACATCGATATATCGGACCAAAGTTTCATATCGGTTCATCTTTAATAAATATTAGTTGCACCACAGCCTCTAAACAGAAAACCAAATGAAAATGACAGTAATTATTCCTGCATTTATATTGCCTTGCAGATGTGTTCATTCCCTTTGAACCCACTTTTACACATTTGCCTTGTTACAAAGATCAACTTAAATGGATTACATTTTTTGCCACATAAAGCATTTTGCATGTAGGCCAAACAAGTTGAATTTTGAAACGTGAGAAAGTGTGAAAAAGTTCAAAGGGTACAAACTCGTTTACAGACAGAATAAACAACACAGCAGCCTTTCAAATACTCATCCAGCGAAAATAGATGTGGGATGCTGGGAAAATTAGGTTTGAGAGAATAGAGTAAATATTACAAGCATGAATTGTTACTATTTTCCATCTCAGGTACAGTAAAGTCGAGTATACCAACAAAGAAAAGGCACCAAACATGAAGCTACATTGAGCTCAGGCAGTCTGCTCGATTCTGAAGTCGAAGTTTTATTTGCTTTAAACTTGATTTCTGTCTGCAGCTCGCTAATCCAGATTCAGTGGAGGGCCTGGTTCTGGTTAACATCGACACCAACGCTAAAGGATGGATGGACTGGGCCGCTCACAAGGTTCGTCGGCTCACCATCTGACTTCTTGTCTTCCTGCTGATAGAAACCTGAGATTGTAACAAAGTTTGACCTGATCAGGGCTGTTAATCAGTTAAGGGATATAAAATTAGACGAGACAGTGTTATAGATTATGTTTCTGATGTGAGAATCGGCTAAATCGATCTGTTCTCTTTGTCTCCTCTGTAGCTCAGTTCTGTGACTTCCTCCCTCACAGAGCAGATCTTATGTCACCTTTTCAGTCAGGTACGGCAAAACCTTAAACGTCTGGAAGAAAACACTACAATTTACATAATCTTTTTCATGTTTTCTAAAAAAAAAGCTATCCTTTTTGTAGGAGGAACTTTCAGCAAACACAGACTTGGTGCAGTCTCACAGAGAGCGGATCTCCAAAGCGCCTAATCTGGCCAACATGGAGCTCTTCTGGAAGACGTACAACAGGTAAAAACATCCTGCAGGGGGCAGCATACGCACCAGAACCCAACCAGGGCTAACCCCGTCTCTCTCTCCGCCACAGCCGCAGAGATCTGAACCTGGACCGCAACTATACCTTCAAGTAACTACACCTCTTCTTTCTTTAAAAAAATAAAAATCTCAAACAGTTCAATGCAGCTCATATGAGTTTGAAATGTGTTTCTTTATCAGGTGTCCAGTGATGTTAGTAGTTGGGGATCAAGCTCCGTATGAAGATGCTGCTGTAAGTTTAAGGTCTTGTAACTTTGATATACCTGTAAAGAAAGATTTTTTTTTTCATGTTATTCTTCCTGTGTCCACCAGGTGGAGTGCAACAGCAAGCTGGACCCCACATCAACTTCCTTCCTGAAGGTGAAACATCAGTTTGTCTTTGCTTTAGCGTCTCTTCTCTGACTCTGTTGTAACCTTTGTTGTCCCTGCCACAGATGGCCGACGCAGGCGGCCTCCCTCAGCTCACTCAGGTAACAGGAGCAGCAGAGTGTTTTAGAAACGTCACAAACTGCTGAGTCAGCACTTAGAATACATGAGAAAATGACCTAGTTGTTAAAATAAAAGTTGCATTTGTTTAAATAGGCAGGAAATGTAAAAAATCCTTCTGAAATGTTTCAGTTTTTGTTTAACTGATTATTTTTATTGTCATTTTTCTGTCTGCAGCCTGCTAAACTCACCGAGGCTTTCAAATATTTCATCCAAGGAATGGGTTATAGTAAGTTAACTTTTCTGAAAATTCATCTAACATTTCTCAGCTAAACATAAATCTTGATTGTGGGGATTTCCTGTTTGTACGTTTCTTGGCAAGGAAATAGATATATAATATCAGTAAATATCGTTTATTGTCCACAACAGCAATACAATATCAGTATCAGCCCAAATTTTCATATCGGTACATGAAATTTCCAGGACACCCGTAGTCTGGACTAAAAATGAATGCCACAGTTATGGGAATGTTCTGCAGTGTGTTGTTTCGATCACATTTACCACCTTCTGAACATCAATAAACACAATCTTTCTCCTCAGTGGCTTCCTCTTGCATGACCCGCCTGTCCCGCTCCCGCACCACCTCGCTCTCCTCCTCCTACTCCATGGACGGGTCCCGCTCTCGCTCGCGCACCCTGTCCCAGGGCTCGCAGGGGGGCCAGATGCCGCCCAGCCCCTCCCAAACCATGGAGGTCTCCTGCTGAAGAAGACTCCGCCCCCTTCCACCACCTAACGACGGCAAAAGCGGAGAGCGACAAAGGAACGAAGGGAAAAAGGTGAAGCGTGAACGCAAAGAAAACGAGACGAACGAATGGCTTTCTCCATCAGTCAAAACATGACTCCCATCATTCCCCCCCGCAAGAGCAGACAGAGAGAGAGAGAGAGGGCCTGTCCTCCATGTTGGTCCAGCACAGTTGCAGTCTTTCAGCTAGAAGAGATTAAAAAGAACCAGGAAGGAGGTGCAGAACGGGAAGCAGTCCTCTCTCCCTCTGTCAGCCTGTAGACCCCTTTAACCTAGATCCAGAGTGTGGCATGTAGAAGCTGCACTCATCACTTTAACCCATAGAAACACTTCAGGAAGCAGAATTGATGATGATGCTGAAGCTAATGATGATGTAATAGGAAACAAAACTGTAACACTTTTCTCTTTATTACATGATTTTAATATAATATAGAATAAAAAAAAACATACTATAGCAGAGATACTTACTACAATGTGTGTGTCCACTACTTTTACTGCTAGTTTCTAATGTGTTTTTTTTTTCTTCCTGATTTGCAACCTGTCTCAACTAATGGCTGAAGCAGTCAGCAAGAGCCATTCTAGCAACTACATGTGCGTCTCAAAAAAAAGTTTAACATAATTTAAAAAATTTATTTATTTCAGTTTTGTTCAAAAACTGAAACTCGTGTATTATATACATAATGAGGCATTAAATTTCAGTGATGTATTTCAAGCCTTTAATTCTGTTTGTATTGATGATTGTGGCTTACAGTTGATGAAAACACAAAATTATATTTCTTAGAAAATAAAAGCTTTACATAAGACCAGTGAAATAAAGATTTTTTTTAATAGATCAGTGTTCTGTATGTTGCGGTGTTTTATAAAATGAGCTTTTCTTTTAAAATCCTCGCACACGTTTTTTCTTTCCACACAACGTTCCATCAATTTGCATAGACACTGCACTTTATTATTATTTTTAGGAATTACCTCTTTATGGATATCTCAGTGAAAAACTGGGCAACTATCATGTCAGCAACTGTCCACATGATTAGGTCTTTCATCATATGGGTAAAATACAATCATTCTGTACTAAAAATGTATTTTTATTGATCTTATGTTCAAGTTTTCTGAGGAACATAATTTTGGGGTTTTCATTAGCTGTAGGCCTTAATCAACAGAAATAAACATGGAAATATATTACTATGTATGTAACAAGTCTATGACTAGTTTCAGTTTCTGAATTGAATAACTGAAAAATTAATTTTTAATGGTTTCCAGATTTTTTTTGAGATGAACATGCATTTCCTCCTTGGTGTTGCCAGGTTTTAGTTTTTGTCTTCCACTCGTCCCGTCCTCAACGTTTTACTTTCTTTTATTTTTTATTGGATGTAACAAGGTTGAAAGTTTTTTTTTTTATAATTATTCTCTTGAATCTGCATGCTTGGTCTCACCCCACGTGAATACTGACTGGATATTTTTCTTTCATATTCTGCTAATAACGTGTGTTTGTTTGTTTGTGTCGTTTGGGGTTTCTAGCGACAGTCTGAAGGACGTTCCTGGGTGGGATGTTGTCTGCTTCAGCAAAAGCTTTGGGCGCTGTCGTCAACTCGAGTCGCACATTTCTAAACTAGTGCTTCCAACTTTTCTGGCCGCGTGTCGAACCACCCGTGACGTCTGCCGAGGCCAGAAGGGATCACTGTGTTCACCGTGTGGGTTGTGGTTCTTTTTTTTTTTTTTTTTTTGCGTTTCTTATCTTCCGTTCCAGTTTTATTCGGGAACTAGAGATTTACGAATTCCCAGTAGGAAAAATCAGCTGGACCGCGCTCCGCAGTCGGATTTCCCACGAGGAAACTGGAAGCAAATCCGTCACGACTTGTAAGGCGGATTCAATATGGCCGCTCCTCGAATCAACAATAGAAACGTTTGTTTCAGGAGACGCACAGGTAGGACTGCGTCTCAGCTTAGAGATGCGTGTGCGACTCTAAACTGAACAAATTAAAAATGGTGTTTGATTGTAGAGCGTAAAACTTAAATTGATGTTTGTAGCTATTGCAAACAATGTTTACGGGCGTCGCCATATTGAAATTCCATCTTCCAACCTCGAGCGCCGTTACCTCGGGTCTGACGTCAAGCCCCAGCACCGAGTTTCAACTTCGCAGGTAACCTGAACGCAGCATAACCTTACCTGTACGTGGATACCTCCAAATAGACGCAACCGGCTTAGTTGAGGCGGAATAAAAACACACTCCTCAGTAATGGAAGCGCCTTTTACTTAAACTGGGCCGCTGCTTGTGTGTTTGCTTGTCGCGCGGAAGTAGATAGAAAGCGTTTGTGTCCGGTTTGCTGAGTAGAAGGAAGAAAATGGAAAACAAGAGGGTGCAGTTTTTTTCTTTTTCTCTTTTTTTTTAAACGGGGGAAAACCCCATGTAAAACAGCCCCCCCACTGCCAACAAGCCAAATAAAAACCGCCTGAACCTTGAACTGTCCTGTTACAGCTAGGAAGTAACAGCGTACTGCCAAATTTCAGAGCCTCGTTTATCTGGTGACTCAGATCTCCCTCTAAACGTTAATATCTCAACACAAAGCTGTCCACTGCCCTGTGACATGTTGCCAATAGCCTGACTATATTTCTAAAAATGAAAAAGAGCCTATATGTGAATGCAGCCATGGATGTTTTCACATTTTTAAACCATTTACGATTTGAATGAGTCGGGTGGAAACGGCCTGTTTCTTGTTTGTGTGATCCGGTTCTACTTATCCAAAGCTTTTTAAAAAGAGGCCGAGCCGTGATCGGTGAGCATGACGGGGAAGACCGTGGAAAGCTTTAAGATGGAGGTTACAATGGCAGGAAGCGGAGACCAGAGAAAAAAATGGAACATGGATTCAGGGTGTTGTTGGTTTTGAGGCGGGTTCTGATTTCAGTCAGACACGGAGGAAAAAGTCCAGTGGTACTTCTTTCTAAAGAGTTGAGCAGGGATGTGTGATTGTAAATGCTTGTCCATGTTGTCTTCTGTCTGACTCTTAATTTTTATTTCAATCTGTTTTTTCCTCTTCTACATCTTTTTTTTTTTATCTGTGTGAAGTGTTAGTTTATTGTCCCGATGTGCTCACAAGTTAGTTAACCGTGTGCTAGTTCTTGTAACTTTTTTAGCATTAGCGCTTATAAGGGAGAGTAATATAATTAATAATTAAAAGATCAAAAGTGAAAAACAAAAAAATAAACTGAAATTTACTTGTGTGACTCATTTCCCTGTGTAATGCAATGAACATCCTTAAAAAGCAAACTTAAATATCAATAAAAGCTTAAAGAGGAACAACTTGTCCACTGTCTTTATTTTCACATGTGGAGTTTCTCATTTGTACACTTATATATTCAAAAAAACTGAAACAGTTGAGTAGAAACTGCCCAAATGTCTTCACATTCTGTGTAAATTGAAAGGATAGAACAATACTCTTTACAAGCTTTTGGGACACTCACAAAACAGGTTTTCCATTATCAGGGTGTCTGTGCATCCTTAAGGTTTAAAATATGTCTAAAATTTCTTAAATTCATATCTTAATATTAAGTTGGTTTAAAAAGTTGGGTTAATCACAGGTTTTAAATTTTGTCTTGTCATGACTATTTAATCTTGTATTTTTTTTCTGGTGGCAAAAGTTTGAGATCATTTTGTTCTGAGACTCCAGGCGGTTGAGGCTATTGGTAACTAGCTAATCTATCCTTTCTGGCTAGCTAGTTTTTTGCATCTATCATGGGTAAGTGCATTTCTGTGGTGATACAGGTCTTAAATTCCATTCATATTGGTCTTAAAAAGTCTTCAGTTTGAGTTGGTGAAACATTCAGAAACCCTGAATATTTTCTGTAAACCCTAAAAGATTTTCTCCTGGACCCTCATCATGAACTAAAGCAATTTTGCATCACTGAGTAATTTCTTTATTTGCCTTGCTTTACAAAGCAGCAAAAATAAAAATGTCCCTTGTGAACTTAAGAGTGAAATCATATTTTTATAATAGGTGGGTTAATAAAACAATTTATGTTCAAAGTTCTATTTTAAGTTGAACTTGAACAGAACTTAAATGTTCAGAATAAATCCACTTTTAGGAATAGTTTAGTTCACCATACATTTTACTCTTATTGAATAATAAAGTATCACTTCTATTACATGAGTAACATTTCAGGATAGTGTGTGAGAACAGCAAACGTCTTAACCAAAATGCACCAGATACTGACTTTAAGTTAATATAAAAGTGAGACCTTTGTTCAACAGCTCTGTTGTTTAGATATTTTCTATTTGCTGAACCTGTTGGGTTATATGGAAATCAAGAAGGTGGAGTAAACACTATGTACTGCTACTGGAAGTCATTTATCCTGTTCTAATCTGCATACCTACATAGGTACGTACATACGTATGCATGTATGATTTATCTACCGTGAGCATTATAAGTTTTATTTTGAGAGAAAAATTACATTCTTCTGCTTAAATTTTGCTATTTTGTAATTGCTATTTGTAGTAACTTTTTCATTGTACTCTTTAAAATACAGGAATTTGCACCTAATTTTATATTTTGTATCTGATATAAGTTTTAACATTCAGATGTTCTGATCGATTACTCAGTACTTGAGGCACTTGATTTTTAATACATTTTTACTCGTATTTGAAGAATTTCTTGGACGGCTAGGTACACTACACACCTCTGATCAAATGTGCCCAACAAATAATACAGAAATATTACGCTTTGTGGTCAAGTTCAATTTAACATCCGTTCTACATTTGACCACTAGGTGGCAACTAAGCTTCTGCTTTAGAGAAAGAGGAGGTTAGTCTTTAAAACTGACTTTCCTCTGTTTATATTTACCAAATACAAAATAAATGTGACACTTTTTCAATAAAATATTCATCTATCATAATTACAATAGGTTTTCTGTAATACATATCATTAAAGAATTTTTTTAAAGAGTCAACACATAACAGAAATTGTACTTTTGTCACATGAAGAAACACTTATCAGACATGAACAGCAATCATTTAAGTCATATCTCAGACATTTAAGTCAGTATTCTCCAATAACTTGTATATATTCTGTAAAAACATTAATAAGGGTAGCTCTGCCAATACCCATTGACTCAAACCCACTGACTGTTAATTTCATCTTAAAAATATATTGACAAAACTGATTGGATAGTGTTTGACTGTTTAATGTTTCCATAATATTCCATGAAAACTTTTGTAACATATTAAAAATCATTTAAATAAAACGAAATAGTTCATTTGCTCTTGTTTAATAAGGATGATCGTGTCATATTAATATTTAAAATAGTAAAGTATATTGATTCATCAAGCAGCTATCAGGCTTTGTGAAACAAAATTTCTTTTTCAAATCCCCTATAAAGCATGTTCTATTGACTAAAACATATGGGTGGTTTTATTCTAGTTTTTTTAAATGCATTAAAGCTTTTTATTTTACTTTGCATGCATGTTCTAAAAGTAAATAAATAAAAATAATTGAAATTATTGCAAATTTAGATTTGAAAATTTATTGCAATAAATTTTAATTATTGCAAATTTAGATTCTTGGCTAACGTCAGGGGTTAACTATTACCCACTGACTTTCTGTTACTTAAGCTCAAACAAATTCTCTATGTACTTTAGAACCAATCTTTGAAAAAAGCCAGTCAAAGAGAGCAATGTGTCTAAGACCCATTTATTCTACACTTTTGATCTCAATAAAAACATAACAATGGTGACTGATAATTTTTCGCCTGCTTAGAGGGTCACTGGAAGAAATTCCCCCTGATGCTTCTGTGTGGAGCATCATGGACAGAATGTGCTCTGGAAGCAGGAAGTAGGCTAAACTCTGATCTACTTTAACTAAACCACCCATCCTCCTTGCTTTTTCTTTCTTTATAGCCTGACGAATATTTGATATCAAAGAAATGAGAACTGTTGCTCTTGCTTTTAAGTGTAAGTCAAATCTGGTGATGTAGCTGCTGATAAGCTCTATGACTTCTTGTCTGGCATATTTATGTGTGACATTAAGTTGTTCACAGTAAAGGTCAAGAGACTTGAGTGCATTTTGCAAATCCTCCAGAGCCTGGCTGAGGCACTCAGGGTCCTGTTTCCTGTTCTGTCTGGCTAAATATGCAAAAGCACGATTGTAATATGCTACTGCTGCCCAACAAGAGTCCTGGTTTATAGCTTTAGTGTACATGCTGATACTTTCAGAAAGCTTTTTTTTTTCTTTTAGCTCACTGCCACAAGCAGTGTAGTAGTGGAGATTTGAGAAAGGAGATTCTTTCCGATTTAGTTTTTGCATTGCTTTTTCTAGGTCTTCTTTTAGTTTTTTTGTAGTTCAGTGATGGGCTGTTCCATTTCAAGGTTTGTAAGGAGCCACATTCCCCAAAACTCATTGAGTGCTGACACGTCAGATTCAGATGACTTGTTGTTTTTGTAGAGAAGATCCAATGTTTCCAGGTACTGATAGAAGAATTCCTCTTTCTTCTTTATCTTTGGAAGATCAGACTCCACATAACTAGACAGTTGTTCTGCCACTGAAGAATCTCTGATCTCTTTGACAATCCTCATATCTGTGTTAGAGTTTTCAGCTAAAATACTTCTCAGCAGCAAGAAAATCTCTTGATTTTCCACCAAGGTTTTGCTTCTTTGATAATGCCTTAGGCACAGAAAAAACAGCTTTTCACAAGGTGAGCAGAGAATATTTCCAATGGAGGACAGAAGGTTGCTTGTTAAAATCAGCAATTGTAGGGACTTTGACAGATGGCTGGAACAGACAATCAGCTGAGCAGATCCTGGTGCTCCTTGTCTAGCAGCACGACCAAAGGCTTGAGCCTCCACACGAGAATTCTTAGGCAGGAAAGTTTGCACAACAAACAGACCCCCGGCTTCCTTTACAGACTCGGAAACCTGAAGGTCTGTTCCACGACCAGCAAGGTTTGTAGCTATTATCACATCTCCTGCACCCAACTCCTTGGCAAAGACTGCACTGTTGTCCCTGTTGTTGTTTATGTAAAGCATTGTCTTTGAAACTTTGCCTTTTAAAGCCTGATCAATAGTATTTGCTAGTTTGATAGTCTCACAAACGATCAGTACAGCTCTTTTGCCTACTAAAGCTGTAGACTGGCTTTGTTTAACAACAACTTCACAGATTTTCTCGATCCATCTTTTTTCATCCTTCATGATAACTCCTTGAACCTCAAACAGCTTTCTGCGCTTGAATGAAGGGATTTGGCAAGTCTCGATACCCTCATATATCTTCATCATGGTCTCAATCTCTGCTTGTTCTCCAAGAGTCCCAGATAGTCCGTAAATCTGACTTTTGTACTTTTGAAGCAAACCAACATTGGACATGTAGTTGGTGATGGTGGTCATGTCGCTCAGCTTAAACATATGTTTCATCTCCAGAAATTGCTGTAGACCATCACTCCATTTCATGAGGTTTTGCACAACACCTGTAGAGCTGTAGTCAACAGGAACAATTTCATGACTTTCTAAGACATATTCTTGATCTTTTTCCATGGTTTGTGCACGGAATGCATTTTTTATCCAGACCTTAAGTTTAGATTCTACCAGATCTGAAAGGAAACCTGGAATGTAGCAGCTTCCTTCAGACTTGTTCAGCTCACATGGTGTGAAATGCAGAAAGCGCCTTACGTCTTCTTCTACAGCTTTCACTACACTGTCTGTATCAGGATACATGTATTGACAGAAGCCACCATTCAAAAGCAGAGACACTCGTCTCTGGCCATTTCCTCTTGATGACCCGTTCAGTTCTTCAATGGATCCATCTGTATTGATAATGTGCAAAGCAAACTGACATGATGGGAATATCATCTCCACTGTCCTAAAGAACTCAATCAGCTTATCGGCTGGAACATTTGCAGTTTTCTCATCTAAAAGACTTGGATTCCTCTGTATTTCATCAACTGTGCCATTGGCCAGTAGACCTGTGTCCTCGGCCATTTGAAGGACTGTCAACTCATCGAATCCTTCCTGCTTAATCTGTTCTAATACAACTTGGTGAAAAGGGTATTTTCTCCCAACAGTTTGACCTGATCCTACCTTGCTGTACTGGTTAGCTGTGGCCCATATTAATGCCAGTAGAGGGTTGAGATGCTGCAGAGCAGGCATGTCACTGCTTAAGTAGAGAACATGATGACCTTTGTCCAGTATCAAGGAATCCACTTCATCCACAATTGCACACTGGAATGTCCTCTGGCCAAATATGTCCTTCCTAAGAACATGGTGTTTCAGCCAGTCACCAGAAAATTCATCAACCGTACCATAAACAATCTGGCTCTTGTAGCACTTTTTTAAGTCTTCATCTTGCTTGTTGATGTTACAGTCCACACTGATCTTTAAAAGTTCATAAAATTTCTTCCATTCTTCCATGTCTCTCTCTGCTAGAACAGATGAACTCGACATGATGTCGACTTTTTCTCCTCTCAGAGCTCGAAAGGCAGCAAACATGGCCACAATGCAGGACTTCCCCTCTCCAGTGCCAACCTGAATGAGGCGCCCCGTTTTGGAAAGAGCCATGAGACACCAGCTCACCATCTGGGTCAGTCGTGGTTTGAAATGAGTTTCTTTTGCTGCCTGACAAAGAATTAGCAAATCGTTTTTCAGGCCAGTCAGCTCTGATCCTGAACTGGGGGACCCAAGACTGGCTTGAACTGATGACACAATGTCTTTGACCTCGGCCAACAGCTCATCATTAACCTGGTTCAGTTCTCCATCTCGGATTTCTTTTATAATTTCATCCAATGTTTTGTCTTCATTATTTGCCAAACGTTCATTTAGTGTTTCATCGGTCACTGTTGCATCTCTGACCAACTCCAGGAGGCTTCTTCCTGATTTAGATCTCCAGGTGGGTGTGATGTAGTTAATCTGAATGCAATGCAACATTTGATGAAACCAAGTGAGGAGATGTGATCTGTCACTTTTATTCACCGACTCAGATCGCTGTAAAAGGGCATCAAACAGTTTATTAACGTCTTCAGGTCTCCATTTGATACTCCTGACCAGTCCTTGCAATAATGCAAAGAAAGTTTGTTCACTGTCATTTGGAATAAATAAGTGAGCAATAGAAGTTTCAAATTGCCCACACTGTTGCACATTTGTGGAATTTTGTTTAATTGTGTCCATTTTATAGAAACAAAATCTGATCTGGTTTGAACAGAAGCAGAAAAAATGGGTTTGGAAACTCTGTTTAGTAACTGCAGACACAATAACTTGCAAAAATTAACAATAATTGTGCAATATTTATCTGGAGACAAGAGAATATTGTTGAATGCAAAACACCTCAAAATTCACACATTACCAGATTTACATCCACACAGGTTTCCAAGGAGATTTTGCTAATGCTGTGCTACTCAATTTAGAAGCCATATGATACTCACTTGAGATGAGAAAGACTTTGTTTCCTCCCGAAACCTTGTTAATAAATGGCCACATCACCACTACATGTATTTATAGTATTTTTTACTTTCACTTCTTGACTTCACCCTCCTTGGGGAGGAGCTCAGTTGAAGCTGGAAGGGTGTTTCCAGCTTTTGACTTTGCTTTAAACCACGTGTCTTACCCTAAATGCAGGTGTAATTTGGTGTTGGAATGAACAGAAGCAATAGACTTGAGTGGCTGCAAAGATTAACATTGTTTAAAGTTAAGCTTCAAAAAAAGCCAACATTGGGTTGACAAACAAAAAATCTCACTAAGAACAACATGTGAGACATGATTTATCCAAGGCTTTTCTTTTCTCTGTTGATGGTAATCAATACAATCATCAAGAAAAACAACCAAAAAAAAATGTAACTTTTCTCAAGTGGAGAAGTACTCAGTAGGTGTGAAAGCTCCCATATGGAGAACATATACAGCTGCAGGATATATTCTACATATGGATGTGTTAACAGGAAAAAAATATGGCAGACCGTCATTGTGTGAGTTCTACTTAAACTTTTCAGTTTAACACAAATTCTTATATGGAAGATATGAGTTACATGAGCACTTGGTTCATTGGAGACAGAGATGCACATCGCATTTAATGCAGATTCCAATACTAATTAGTGTGCTAATATGTTCAGTTTGGTTCATTCCATCTGAAGAGACCCTTGAAGTTAAAAAGAATTATGACAATATGCTAAATTTACAGCACCATGTACTGTCCTGGCATGACAACTACAGCAGATTAAAACAGTGATATATTCTAGTTCCAACATGATCAGGGTTAGAATTAAAGCCTGACTCACTGAGTTAATTGTCCTTCTCCCTTAACCTTCAAATAAACTTCCTGTGTTGGTTTTTTTATGGTGTTGTTCTGAAAATAGAAACCCTGACGTTCTGATTGGCACACCTCACTGCCATGTCTTGGCAAGCAAGTTTTTTTTTCCGGAAATAAACTTCATAACTTGGTGATAATCAGGTGATGCATGGTTTTTCTTTTGATTTCTTGGACATTCTTGCATTTTGTAAGCAGCTATGTGTCAAGATGGGTAAAGATAATGAAGAAAAACTACATTTACTTGGAAATATATTATTCCAAAATAACTTATTATGCCAGTATAACTTCATTGGTTGTAAAGTTTAGTGAAAACCTTCCTCTGACATCTGGCTTAAATGTTTCTCTACATGCGTAGACGGGTAAATGTTTCTGATTGAAATTGTGATATTTCGTTAGCATTCCAAATACTGCGAACGTTTCTGGGTTATAGTTAATTAATCAAAAACAATCCGCCTATTCCTAAAAATCATTTTGTACCATTTATTGCAGGCAGGTTTTTTCTTTAATATTCAGAGAACAAGATTCACTGTCTCCCTCTCCAGAAATCGCAAAACATAATATTAATTGGGTTTTATTGAGCTAAATTTTCCTTCTAATAATAATTTTAAAAACATTTTAAAACGATCAAATATTACTAGAAACTGACTAAAACAATTGATGCAGATCCCAGATATCTTTAAGTTAAAAGGTTGCACAGCCTCCAGCCTTCCTTACTCCTACTCAGGAATGTGAAGGTGTGTTCACTGACCAGGAACACACCTGGTCAGTGAACACCAGACTAAGTTCTAAATGGGTAGAAGCATTTAGAACACTAAATGGCTCTCCCCATTTACTGTAATGGGTAGAACCGTCAAAGAAAGAAAAGAAATTGTCTAATAAAATGCAAAAGAGATAAGAAAACTGAAATAACACATCCTAACAAAGTGTAAGAGTGACTCAAAGTGCAAGACCAAAAGCAATAATGAACTCAGGAAAAGGCATAGCTAGGAATGTAAGTCAAACATAATGCATTAAAGTAGACAGAAATCAATATGACAAAAGATTAAAACTCTGGTTTTGCTCTTATAATAGTTTCATAAGTCTTTGACAACTACATAAATATATAATCTAGCAGCTGATTTCAGACTTGTAGGCCTTGTATGTCTGATTCAGCTGCTTTAAACTGAAACAAAGAAATTACTTAGTTCCGGTTTGGTCCACAAATAAATGCCAGGAAGCAAAAACTTCTAGTTTTAATTCTCCTGAATAAAAGAAAAAATGTTGTTATTGGTTATCATTTGCTTTTTTTCAGAAGCTTTCTAGAATAATAATAAATGTTCCTGGCAAAATGCAGACAGTTCTCCAGACAGACTCTCTTCCCCCGTTAACAAAGCCACGTCATACATCCTTTTTAAGCCCCACTTTGCTGTCTGGTCGTGTTTGTTAGTCAAATCTGATGGCTGAGTTGCTGCCATGGTTGGTAGGCGTTCTACTGTTGAACTCTGAACTCTTCCAGATCCTGATTAACCCATCTGAACATTTGTTTTGCTAGACAACTGTCCAGATCCCAACGTTTTCTAATACAGAACACATTCATTAGTTTACTTAGTACTTTTTAGTTAAATGTTCCACTTTTTACTGATGGTAGTTGACCTGATATTCATTCAAAAAACAGCAAGTCATTTTCATATCTTGGCATAACTCAACATAGTTTATTATTCACCTCTCTTAACCCTTAATGTTACTTTCAGTTTTGGTTGGTAAACTTGTTCCTCTAAGTAGCCAGAATATTTCTCTGTCTCTTTGGTAAACATCTCTCACCACATCCGGTGAAACCTGTTATGCAAATAAGTCAGCTATGGTCTGTTGTGGCATGGTTTTTCTTTCATTTTCTTTACATTCACACAATGTCTAAGAAGTGGACAATGACCACCGAACAAGCAATGACCACTGAACATTTGCTTGTTGAAGGTGCATTAGAACAATCAGAACCTGACTGGGTTTAACAGAAGCAGAACTTGAGGCTTTGCAATTACATCTAAGGGCAACTTAAAGTATTTGTTTGACCTAAACGTCATGTCTTTGGACTGTGGAAGGAAGCCAGAGTACCCAGAGATAACTCACCCATTCACAGATAGAACATGCAAAGACCCCAGAACCTTCTTGCTGCAAGGCAACAGTGCTACCAACTGAGCCCCAATGCAGCCCAGTTTCTACAAATTGTGGGTCTTCATCCCAGACTGTAGATTTATCATTTTACTCACCCTGCAAAAATTATGAACTCCAATTATGCATGTCTTAAATGTATTTTGTCAATCTTCTACTACTGAAAACAAATCTGCTATTATTTTCCATATTGAGTAAGATGTTACCAGGTCATACGATGACTTTATGCTTCTCACTGACATTCTGAGGGGCCCCGACGCTTATCATGTTAACAGTCTTGTCTAAAGGTTATTTTGTAATGGAAACTCCACATTTTGATGTTTTGTTAGGTGAAATATGAAAAGCAGCTTTTTGATTGGATTGACTTTATCTTCAGATACATCCTTTGTTTCACTGTCATGATCAAAGATGTTTCAAGGTCTGTCATCTGTTTACTTTTACTGTTAACTCTAATAGGCTCTGTATATCATCATAACTGTGGAAACAAATGTGAGAAGAACTAAGAATCTCAATGAGTTTTGCTCCTCTTCTATTGAGCGTCCACTCAGTGTGGCTGGAGTGTCAGCTGTGGCAGAATCTATGAATACATGAACAATAATGATCATCAACCCAGAGATCAGGATCTACAAAGGCTTTATTTCACAATTTTCAAAATTATTCCGTTGAACCATAATTCAAAACCAGTGTCTGATTTTCATTGGTTCATTTGTGTGTGTATATATATATATATATATATATATATATATATATATATATATAGAGAGAGAGACATATACATCTATTTTTTTTACAATTACTTTTGTGATTTTCAAGTTATTTCAGTCACCATTGTGTGCTTTGTGGGCTTTAACAGCGGGGGAGCCAATAATTTTGTTCATGTGTGTGTACACCTTGACGCATCACTTCTGAGAAATTGCATGAATGTAAAATAAATGAAAGAAAAACCATGCCACATTCAGTGCTGAATGTTTGGGAGCTTTACCTGCAGAACAATCCAAGACACGGTGAAGATATTTGCCTAACAGATTAGATAGGGGAGTTTCCCTCTTTGACTGGAGAACCAGTCTTAAACTAAAGAAAGAAAGAATACCTCAAGGTTAAAGGAGGAAAGTAATCAGCTGTGTCTGTTTAGGAAATAATTTTAACTCTGTGGGTATTAGGCATGTCTACCGTATTTTGACTTCTGCACTGACAGAAAGCTACTGAATTTACAGCAAACGAATTAAAAGGCAGGAAACTCCCTTGTGGCAGTGCCTAGGAGGAGTCGACAAAAGTGAAACTGAGACAAATGGGATAAATAGGGCAGTTAATCACCATTTGAAATCATTTGAAGATGGGAGCTGTTCGGTGAGTATATTACTCTTATTAGTTTTGTAATATAGCACTACAGATGCAACTACAGAAGTATGTCCATGCATATCTCAACAGGTAGAAAAATTAAGTGTTTCTTTTTGTGTCATTACATCTATAGCTCATTACTACATGCTGTTATACACCAACATGTGAAATGTATCCCACAACAAACTCCAAACTGTTTGCTCTCTTCCGTTTCAACCAGACTTCAGCAAAATGGATTGGTTGAACCCAGATACCAGAGAGTTTGATTGGGTTGAAACTCTTTTCATGACTCATCGATTATTCTCTCCAAATGACAATGAAATTATTCTCAAGCTACTGCAAGGACTGGTCAGGAACATTAATTGGAGACCTGAAGACGTCAGGGAACTGTTCGATGCCCTTGTACAGCGATTTGAGTCGGTGAATAGAACTGAGAGATCACATCTCCTCACATGGTTGATACAAATGTTGCACTGGATTCAGATTAACTACATCACACCCACCTGGAGATCTAATTCAGAAAGAAGCCTTCTGGAGATGGTCAGAGACACAGCAATGACCAATGAAGCACTCAAGGTGTGTTTGGCAGATGATGAAGACAAAACACTGGATGAGATTATTGAAGAAATCCGAGATGGAGAACTGAACCAAGTTAATGATAAGCTGTTGGCCGAGGTCAGAGACATTGTGTCATCAGTTCAAGCAGCTCTTGAGTCCACCAATTCAGGATCACAACTGAATGGCCTGAAAAAAGATTTATTGAGTCTTTGCCAGGCAGCAGAAAAAGCTCATTTCAGACCACGACTGACCCAGATGGTGAGCTGGTGTCTCATGGCTCTTTCCAAAACGGGGCGCCTCATTCAGGTTGGCACTGGAGAGGGGAAGTCCCTCATTGTGGCCATGTTTGCTGCCTTTCGAGCTCTGAGAGGAGAAAAAGTCGACATCATGTCGAGTTCATCTGTTCTAGCAGAGAGAGACATGGAAGAATGGAAAAAATTCTATAAGGTTTTAAAGATCAGTGTGGACTGCAACATCAACAAGCAAGATGAAGACTTAAAAAAGTGCTACAAGAGCCAGATTGTTTATGGTACGGTTGATGAATTTTCTGGTGACTGGCTGAAACACCATGTTCTTAGGAAGGACATATTTGGCCAGAGGACATTCCAGTGTGCAATTGTGGATGAAGTGGATTCCTTGATGCTGGACAAAGGTCATCATGTTCTCTACATGAGCAGTGACATGCCTGCTCTTCAGCATCTCAACCCTCTACTGGCATTAATATGGGCCACAGCTAGACAGTACAGCAAATTAGGGTCAGGTCACATTGTTGGACCAAAATACCCTTTTCACCAAGTTGTTTTAAAACAGATCAAGCAGGAAGGAGTGTTTGAGTTGACTGTCCTTCAAATGGCAGAGGACACAGGTGTACTGGCCAAAGGCACAGTCGAGGAAATATGGAGGACACTAAGTCAAGTAGATGAGAAAACTGCAAATGTTCCAGCCAAAAAGCTGGTTGAGTTCTTTACGTCAGTGGAGACCAGATTCCCATCATGTCAGTTTGCTTTGCACAGCATCAACACAGACGGATCTGTAGAAGAACTGAACATGTCATCAAGAGGAAATGGTCAGAGGCGAGTGTCTCTGCTTTTGAATGGTGGCTTCTGTCAATACATGTATCCTGATACAGATAGTGTAGTGAAAGCTGTAGAAGAAGACGTAAGGCGTTTTCTGCATTTCACACCATGTGAGCTGAACAAGTCTGAAGGAAGCTGCTACATCCCAGGTTTCCTTTCAGGTCTTGTAGAATTTAAACTAAAGGTCTGGATTGAAAATGCATTTCATGCACAAAACATGGAAAGAGATCAAGAATATGTCTTAGAAAGTCATGGAATTGTTCCTGTTGACTACAGCTCTACAGGTGTTGTCCAAAACTTCATGACATTGAGTGATGGTCTACACCAGTTTCTGGAGATGAAACATCAGATGAAGTTAAGTGATATGACCACCATCACCAACTACATGTCCAACATTGGTTTGCTTCAAAAGTACCAAAGTCAGATTTATGGACTGTCTGGGACTCTTGGGCAACAAGCGGAGATTGAGACCATGAAGAAAATATGTGAGGGTGTCACCATCTGCCAAATTCCTTCATTCAAGCGCAGAAAGCTGTTTGAGGTTCAAGGACTTATCATGAAGGATGAAAAAGAATGGAGGGAGAAAATTTATGATGTTATTACTGAACAAACCCATTCTACCACCTATAGAGATGGAAGAGCTGTCCTGGTCATCTGTGAGACCATCAAAGAAGCAAAAATTATCCACAGAGCTTTTGGGAGAAAAGTACCAAAGAAGATGCTTTACATCAACAATAACATGGACAATACTGCAATATCTGAGACGTTTCAAGAAGGTGATGTAATCATAGCAACAAACCTGGCTGGTCGCGGAACAGACCTCAAGATTTCTGAATCAGTGAAGAAGGCTGGAGGTTTGTTTGTGTTGCAAACGTTTCTGCCAAAGAATGCTCGTGTGGAGGCCCAGGCTTTTGGTCGGGCAGGGAGACAAGGATCCCCAGGGTCTGGTCAGCTAATTCTACACATCAGACAACTACCTCATACTTTACCTGAAAACAGTCATTTAGATATGATGATGGCTAAAAACGTCAGAGATGGCTTGGCTGCTGAAGAATTACATGCCTACATGAAATTCCACATCCCAAAGATAAAAAAAGAGGAAAGGCTCTTCATTGTGTTTCTGGAGAAACTAAATCTGCTTTACAAACGTGCTAACAATAATCCTTTAGCAACAGATGTATCTGCACTTGATGAGTTTTGGGGAATCTGGCTTCTTACAAAAGTCAGTGAAAAAAACTCTATTGAAGCATTGACAAAGCTTCTGAAAGGAGATCTGGACAAAGCCTTAGAAAGACTGAGACAACAAGAGAGCCCCTCATCAAATCTGCACTACTATACTCTCTATGGCAAGTACCTACAAACATTGGGAAAGCTTTCAGAGAGTATCCAGATGTACACTAGAGCTATAAAACAGGATCACTGTTGGGCAGCTGTTGCATATTACAATCGGGCTTTTGCATTTTTAACTCAGCAGAACAGGAATCAGAAACCTGGCTGCCTCAGTCAGGCTTTGGCAGATTTACAAAATGCACTTCAGTCTGTCGAGCTATACTATGAGCAACTTCAAGTCATGCATCGTTACATCACCAAACAAATCCCAGAATCTGAAAGAAAAGACACCAGATTTGACAAGCAGGCAATGGTTAGAGTCCAAGTTCTATTTTTTTTTAAAGCAAACATTAATGAAGCACTACAGAAGGTTGACCGAGCAATGAAGAGAGGTGGTCACGTTAAAGTAGAGGAGAAGATAATCTGGTTCCTTGTTTCTCTAAAAGATTTTCTTCCTTCATCAGCCGCCTTGTTGAAAGCTGCCCGTCATTCCAGAGACCTTTTAAAGATGTACCAACTCAGCAGTCAGCCCTCCTTTGATATAATCAATGAACTCGAGAGTCTTCATCAAATTGGTCTGACTCATATTTATGAGTTAGATGCACTGTTCTCCCTGGGAGGATTTATTTCAAAGATGTTTTCACTTACATAGTGAAAACATCTTTTACAGTAGTTTTAAAAAAGCTAATAAAAGACAATAATAATACTACTTTATTTTTGTAGAATCTATTTACTCAAAGATATTTTACAGGGGAACAGCAATATACAGACACGTATGATTATATACATATATGTATTGGAATACAGACACATATACATATACACTAATATGTATATGAGTGTCATGAAAAAAATTTTCTAAGAATTTAAAGTCTAGGTGTCTTATCAAAAAAACATGCTTTGATGTTATGCTATTTGAACTCTTCCTTTTATCTGTTCTTAAAGATATGAGCACATGTCTGATGAAAATAACACTGTGTATCTTTTCATTTAATGTATTTTGAAAACAAATGTTTTGTATAAATAAAAAAAATATGTTGTTCACTAAAATGTTATCAATCAGAAATTCAAATGTTTTAAAAATTGGAAAACATTTTTAATGTTTATCTGACATATTTTATATGGATGAACTATAATATACAGAAGATGGTTGCTTTTGGTTTCTCTTTTGCAAGAATTCTTAATCCACTGTATTTATCTGTATTCAGGAATAATGTAATAAAACTGAAGCAACTTATGGAATAGTACCAAATAAAAAAATCATTTGAGTAAATTTTTTCTCATTTTTACTGCACTACAGTGACTTTTATTTGAAAGGTATTGAACAAAAGAGAAGGGAAAGACAATACTGCAAATACACCAGACCAGGCGTCGAACCAAGGACAGCCACATCAAGGAATGATTTTTTGAAAATTGTCCAGTTTCTCTACTTGCAAGATAATATGGTGCCCTTAAAGTGGCTCTTTCAAGTCAAAATGATATTTACTTTCTTTGAGCACACAGAACGGGATTTGGATGCAACTTTGTTTATGCTTAAAATGAATATTTGAAGAGCTGTTGCCTTGCAGCAATAAAGTTCTGGGTTCAGTTCCCGGCCCCGGTCTTTCTGCATGGAGTTTGCATGTTCTCCCTGTGCATGCGTGGGTTTTCTCTGGGTACTCAGACTTCCTCCCACAGTCCAAAAACATGACTGTCAGGTTAATTGGTTTCTCTAAATTGCCCATAGGTGTGAGTGTGTGTGTGCATGGTTGTGTGTCCTGTGTGTCTCTGTGTTGCCCTGCGACAGACTGGCGACCTGTCCAGGGTGAACCCGCCTCTCGCCCGGAACGTTAGCTGGAGATGGGCACCAGCAACCCTCCCGACCCCACTGAGGGACAAGGGTGTACAGAAAATGGATGGATGGATTAATGTTTTACTGCCCTCAAGTGGTCACATCTGGGACTGCTGTTGGTCTTTTCCAGAACACCAACAATATCTCTTTGCAAGTATTAGTTTTAACACACAAAAAGACAGTTAAGTACATAAGTAAATGTAAGTAAACCAGTGGTAGCCAAGAAAAAATGTTAGAATCATCCATTCAGTTGAGTCAGGCACAGAGAGGATAATGTTGGTTGATATCTGCAGTGCATTTAAAGCAGTACATCCTGTTTTGTTAGAGATGTGCATTGAGGTTAAAAACTGGTGAGAAACTAATATGGGTGTCTTTCATAACTGGGAACCTTCAACTTTACCTAAGAATTTGAGTTCCACCAATGAATAAAAATATGGCAACCCCTGTGGAATACACCCCACAATTGATATTATGGGACAATATATAAATTGCCCCCACAAGATTTCTGGGTACATATTAACTAAATGTAATTTAATTCTTCACATTGCAGTCCTTTAACATGAATTAATAAAACGTTCCTGTTGTCTGTTGTTACCTTTATAGTGATGACCAAATATCAATTATTATAAAATAATTGAAAATGAATCACTATTACTTTACATTAACATTAAATTAAATCTTGTACATGTTCTTTAAGCTCAATCTCTGGACTGAGTTGTTGGATATCTCTCGGGAAAAATTTATATGTGTCCATTCCAGGCTGAATGTAGTCTATCAATGTTTGGAAAAGTATAAAATCTGCTTTTATAAATTTGCAGGCCTGTATATGTGTGGAACAAAGAAAAAAAGTATGGGAAAAATATTTCTGTTTACAGACATTCCTTATTATATTTTTTTTGAAAAGATGGAAACATCAATTTCTTAAGATTTATGCAGAAAATTATTTTACATTTTAGTTGAGGTTCATGCCAAATCAGACAGGCCTAAATGTAAAGATTCACAAATCAATGTACAGAGAACTTTCATATATTGGGTTAAAATACTGAAACTGTTGATGCTATTTGGCCTGACATGATTAAAGCAAAATGTGTTCTTTATGAAATGAACAAGTCCATGTGCATAACATCTTTGTCATACTTGACCGCTGAAGTCAAGTCAGATGTTTCCCTGTTCCTGTGTTTGTTGTTAAGGTACATAAAGATCATGTAATTCAGCACATGCAAGCTTGAACATTTAAGTTTATAATGGATAAACTTAAATGTTTATCCAGGGCATACTGGATTAAAGATGTGAATATGTTTTTCACAACCCACATAAGCAAATGTGGGTTGTGAAAAACATATTCACAACCCTCATATTTAATGCAAGCATAAGTCATTGTTCACACAAAATATTCTCAGAAGAAATACGAGGAAATAAATAAATAAATAAGAAATTACTCGTAAGTAATAAGTAGCCTGGTATTAACAAGTCGTAGTATTTTTGTACTTCATACTTCATCTTAGATTTGTCTTTATACTTTTCAGTATAAGCCAAGTATACTTCAATAGTTAATAAAAAGTAAACTTCAAGTACATTGTCTCATTTATAGTATAAAATAAGCTTACTTGTAATACATTTGAATGTATTATATTTTGGTATGTTTTACTTTTCAAGCTATTTGTCCATGAGAGTTTGATCCATTAGTTTGGATTTAGTTCTGAGAAATGTTCTAGTCTCTGATACCTGAGCAGGTTTAGTTGTGAAGTGAGTACCGTAATCTCCAAGCTTTCAAATAAAGCAAATATGTGCAGAAATCAGTCTGTTAGCATGAACTCAAAACTAGTTCTCTATGTGAAAAACATAAAACATTTAAAATAAAGGAACTTACAGGCGTAATTTGTGTTTAAGTTATACAACAGATGCTCCATGCAGGTTTTTAATAAACAAGTTTATTTTATAATTAGCCAAAAACTTCAATTTGACATAAAAAAATCAAGAACAGATCTTTAAAAATACACAGCAGTGCTTTCAAATATGCATTACAATATTTATTTTACAGCAAAAATGTGTTTTACTTATATTTTATTGTTTCTTTTTAACATCTCAGCCAAGAAGACATGATAAATGAAAAAATGCCTTTCAGTTAATTGACTTTTTAAACTCAAGAAATGTCAAATGATTTATTAAATTGCACTGTCCCTTTTCAAATTATTTATTTTCAAATAAAATAAAATCAGATGCTACTAAACATTAAATGATAAATACTAAATGACTTGACATTTCACAGGTTAAAAAAAACTTATCCTGTCATGACATCAGTAGTCAGTGGCTCATGTTAGTTGTTTCACAAAGCCCTCTGTAAACAGAGTCTTTGTGTCTTTCTAATTTATGTAAATTAGAAAGAGTCTGACTTTTCACATAAAACATAGCTACTCTTGATTCTGTTTTAAAAAACCTCTAACTAGCTCGTATTCCTGTTTGTTTGTAGATGTGAGTTTTGATTGGGCAGCCAAGAGAATCACACAGAAACATTTTTAGTTATTTTCACAAAATAACATAAGGTTCTAAGAACTAAATATGCAAACAACAAAAAGAATGCCCCATGTTTTAGCAATTTTTTAAAAACTGCTAAAATCTGTTGACTTGATTTTTGTTTGTTGTTTTTTTTTTCTACGACATCTCTTTTATTTGAAGCCAAAAAGAGAACTTAACTTTGAAAATAACCCACCTGATGAAACAGTCTCCAAGACATATATTTGAGTTAGGCCCATAGTTTCAAATCTGCTTAGTTCAAGGAAAGTATCAAAGGAGGGATGGCTGATGAGTTGGTAGGTGTTTAAAGGGTCAGTGGAATGAACCTTCTTTGATAATATTGAGATGACTGCCAAGGTCACAATGTACTCTGGAGAGGCAAGAACATAAACTAGACTTCCCTCCACTTGAACACATCCTCCTGCTTCCCTAGCCCTGTTTACTACCTCTATTGCTTTAGAAATGTTTGACATGAGAGACACCAAAACTGTGTGTTTGGCCTCTTTTTGTTTGTCAAATCTGTTATCTAATTTCCTGGCAGAGCCTGTGGTTTTTTCACCAGCATAATGATAAGTGACATCAAGCTGGTCACAGTGGAGCTTCACAGACATGAGGGCTTTTTGTAAATCTTCCAGAGCCTGACTGAGACACTCTGGATCCTGGCTTCTGTTTTTCTGGATTAAAGATGCAAAAGCACGATTGTAATATGCAACTGCTGCCCAACAGGGGTCCTGGTTTATGACTTTAGTATACATGTCAATACTCTCTGTTTGCCTTCCCATTTTTTCGAGCTCACTACCTTTGATAGTGTAGTAGTGCACGTTGGATGAGGGAGATTCTCTCTGCCCTAGTTTTTGTAAGGCTGTACTCAGGTCTGCACTCAGGATGGCTTTCAATCTAACAGCAGAGCCTTCCTCAGAAAATTTTGTCAGGAGCCACATTCCCCAAAACTCATTGAGTGCAGAAACATCTGATTCAGCTGGTTTGTTGTTGTTGCTCTTGTAGAGTAGATCCAGTGTTTCCAGGTACTGACTGAAGAGTTCTTCTTTCTTCTTTATTTTTGGAAGATCAGACTCTACAAAGCTAGACAGTTGTTCAGCCACTGAAGCATCTCTGATCTTTTTAACCACTGACATATCTGAGCTGGAGTTTTCGGCCAAAATATGACACAGCAACAAGGACATTTCTTGACTTTCTTTCCTGGTGTTGCTGCTCTGATATTGCCTCAACTCCATAAGAAATTTTTTTAGAAAAGATGCAGAGATGTTTACAATATTTTTAATCAAGGACAGAAGGTTTTGTGTTAAAATTAGCAACTGTAGGTGCTTTGGCATATGGGTGGAACAGGCAATCAGCTGAGCAGATCCTGGTGCTCCTTGTCTAGCAGCACGACCAAAGGCTTGAGCCTCCACACGAGAATTCTTAGGCAGGAAAGTTTGCACAACAAACAGACCCCCGGCTTCCTTTACAGAGTCAGAAATCTGAAGATCTGTTCCACGACCAGCCAGGTTTGTTGCTATGATAACGTCTCCGGCACTTAGTTCCTTGGCAAAGATGGCACTGTTGTCCATATTGTTGTTGATGTAAAGATTTTTGTTTGGTATCTTATCTCCAAAAGCTTGGTAGAGAGTTTTTGCTAGCTTGATGGTTTCACAAATCACCAGCACAGCTCTTGAAGACCTGTATGATGTAGGTTTGATTTGTTCAGCAACAACTTCACAGATTTTCTCAATCCATATTTTTTCATCATCCATGATAATTCCTTGAACCTCAAACAGCTTCCTACGTTTGAATGAAGGGATTTGGCAAGTGTTGATACCCTCATATATTCTCCTCATGCTCTCAATTTCTGTTTGTTGCCCAAGAGTCCCAGACAGTCCATAAATCTGACTTTTGTACTTTTGAAGCAAACCAACATTGGACATGTAGTTGGTGATGATGGTCATATCACTCAACTTTGACTGATGTTTCATCTCCAGAAACTGCTGTAGACCATCACTCCATTTCATGAAGTTTTCCACAACTCCTGTGCAACTGTAGTCCACAGGTACAATTCCATGTTTTTCCAAAATATATTCCTGGTCATCATTCATAATGTGTGCATGGAATGCATTTTCAATCCAGACCTTTAGTTTAGATTCTACCAAATCTGAAAGGAAACCTGGGATGTAGCAGCTTCCTTCAGACTTGTTCAGCTCACATGGTGTGAAATGCAGAAAGTGCCTTACATCTTCTTCTACAGCTTTCACTACACTGTCTGTATCAGGATACATGTATTGACAGAAGCCACCATTCAAAAGCAGAGACACTCGTCTCTGACCATTTCCTCTTGATGACATGTTCAGTTCTTCTATGGATCCGTCTGTGTTGATGCTGTGCAAAGCAAACTGACATGATGGGAATCTGGTCTCCACTACCCTAAAGAACTCAACCAGCTTATCGGCTGCAACATTTGCAATTTTCTCATCTAAAAGACTTGGATTCCTCTGTATTTCTGTAACTGTGCCATTGGCCAGTACACCTGTGTCCTCGGCCATTTGAAGAACAGTCAACTCATCAAATCCTTTCTGCTTGATCTGTTTTAATACAACTTGGTGAAAAGGGTATTTTCGCCCAACAATGTGACCTGATCCTACCTTGCTGTACTGGTTAGCAGTGGCCCATATTAATGCCAGTAGAGGGTTGAGATGCTGCAGAGCAGGTGTGTCACTGCTTAAGTAGACAACATGATGACCTTTGTCCAGCATCAAGGAATCCACCTCATCCACAATTGCACACTGGAATGTCCTCTGGCCAAATATGTCCTTCCTATGAAAATGATGCCGCAGCCAGTCTCCACCAAATTCATCAACTGTACCATAAACAATCTGGCTCTCATAGCACTTTTTTGAGTCTTCATCTTGCTTGTTGATGTTACAGTCCACACTGATCTTTAAAAGTTCATAAAATTTCTTCCATTCTTTCGTGTCTCTCTCTGCTAGAACAGATGAACTCGACATGATGTCGACTTTTTCTCCTCTCAGAGCTCGAAAGGCAGCAAACATGGCCACAATGCAGGACTTCCCCTCTCCAGTGCCAACCTGAATGAGGCGCCCCGTTTTGGAAAGAGCCATGAGACACCAGCTCACCATCTGGGTCAGTCGTGGTTTGAAATGAGTTTCTTTTGCTGCCTGACAAAGAATTAGCAAATCGTTTTTCAGGCCAGTCAGCTCTGATCCTGAACTGCGAGACCTAAGAGCAGCTTGAACTGATGACACAATGTCTTTGACCTCGGCCAACAGCTCATCATTAACCTGGTTCAGTTCTCCATCTCGGATTTCTTTAATAATTTCATCCAATGTTTTGTCTTCATTATTTGCCAAACATTTTTTTAGTGTTTCATCTGTCTCTGTTGCATCTCGGACCAACTCCAGAAGACTTCTTTCTGAATTAGATCTCCAGGTAGGTGGGATGTAGTTAACTTGAATGCATTGCAACATTTGTATCAACCATGTGAGGAGTTGTGATCTGTCACTTTCATACACCGACTCAAATCGCTGTAGAAGGGCATCAAACAGTTCACTGACATCTTCAGGTCTCCATTTAATACTCCTGACCAGTCCTTGCAGCAGCTTGATGAGATTCTTTTCATTTTCATTTGGAGAGAACAATTGCTGAGCAATGAAAGAAGCTCCAAGCTCGCCAATTACTCTACGATCTTGGTTCAGTTCATCCATTCTTCACAAGTCTGCCTGAAGCAGAAAAAGATAAATAGTTTGCAGTGTCTTACAGAAACTTTTTTAACAAAAACTTTTTTAACAGATACGTTTGTAACAGCGTATAAAAACATCTAACAATTTGTAATAGCTGTAATGAATCAAAAAAATTTTAATTGACCACAGTGCATGTAAATAAAAAGACCTTGGGCTTATTTATACAGACCAATTGTCAATAGTGCTAGATTACAAAATTCATTTTAAGATTAGAGGCACTTACCTGGTCGAGAGGTACGACGCTATGCTCTCTGTAGTCAGACCTGTCTTTTTATCAACTTTGTCATAGTTTCACTTTTGCTTTCTGGGCACCACCCCAAGGGACTTTCCAGGTTTTTACTTTGTTTACTGTAAGCAAATCACTTTATTCTCAAATTTAAAATGTCATTTGTATGTAAAGACAATACTTCTATGAAGTCCACATGTTCTATACCTTGTATGCAGAAATTATTGTAGCTCATCAGCTTCGTAAGACATTTTTATGGATCTATGCAGTAATTGAGATACTATTTCTGATTTAATTATGATGACCTGAGGTGGTTCTGAACATTACATTTAAAACAGAATTATTATTATTATTAAAATTCATTTAATATAAGAATACAAGATATGTTGCTTGGTACATTATTTTAGTGGAAAAACACAAACAGAAAATATTGCGTATTAATAAGTGAATATTGATAACTGTGTCTGTGCGCATTTGTTTAGGGGGGTGTGCATGTGTATGTGAAATATTAATGTATCCTATAATCAAATAATGCGCTATATGTAGCAGCAGCAACTCCAGTCGCTCCTCAGCACTATTAACTATATTTGTCTTCTACAATTTCCCTGAGGGTAAAATCCCAAAGGGATGAATAAAGTTTCTATCTATCTTTACTGATAAGTACTGGTACCCTTAGAATTTAACTTGTTATATATTTTTGAACACAGAGCAAACTCTAATGTCAGGTCATTTGTAGCTGTCATCTACACTTTTCATCAGTGATAAAATAACTTTAATAAATATACATAGAATTAAAACCTTATTAAAATTCTTGCACACCTGATAGCCATCCTCCCTCAACCTTCAGATATACTTTCTGTTCAGGGAAAGTCAAAGCAATTCACCTGACCTATAGTTCTGCTACTGTGTAGTCTATTTGGAAAACACGCTCATCATGTCCTGGCAAATCTATTATTTTGGAAATAAAACTCCTAAGTGGAAATAACCAAATATGACATTACTTTTTTTTTCCCCTTTCATTTTAATTACATTTGGCAGTGTCAAGATATCAGAATATTTCAGCCTGAAGTGCATATATCCAATGATTGATTAATTTACCTAAAAAGATATTTCCTAAAAAGTAGAATAAAAAAGTAGCCATCCAAAAAAGGTTTTCCAGTAAGTAAAAAAGCATTTTGTTAAACGGTTACTTTTGTAATGAGTTATTGTTTCCAGAATTAATTTTAAATTCTACTTTGTTTATATAAAGCCGTTAATAATCAGTTCTAGAGATCTGGTTGGTCCATTTGTTCCTAACATAGCACTTTGCTCTGAGACTGCAAGTATTCTGTTGGCTTCTAGAGTCTCTAAAGGTTTAATGGGAGGCAGATGTTTTAATTATCAGGCTTCTCTCCTGTGGAACCAGTTCTAAGTTTTAGTCTGTGAAGCAGCCACCCTGTTTACTTTTAAGACTAGGCTTAAAACTTTTTCTTAGATAAAGCGTTTGAAACACTTGGCATGGAACTTCCTCATCAAAGCAAAATGTGATCGGGGGATCACCACCACACACCAGCGATGGCCAGGCACACCCCCCAGCCAACTACCTACCGGAACTTAACAGTCACCCTGACCAAGGGGCCGGCCACCAAAACCAGGAACAGTAATCCAAAAATCGGAATGATCCCAGGAGAACCAGAATACTAGCCCCCCACTCAACTGCCCTTATAAGGCCAGAACACCCGCATTCTCACCCCTGGTCAGACAGTAGCAGCAGACGGCTACAAATTTTACCAAAACTTGACAGGTATGATTATTGTTGAAGTTACTCTGTATGAGACATGTCGCCAAAAGACGTTTGCTACTACTGGCACCAAGCCTTGTCCAGAAATAACTGGTTGTGTTAAAAAATCAGTAAGGGTGTGAATATTTCCAATGTCTCTGAAACTGATATTGCCCTGTCGGATCATTTTGCTGTTTTCTTTGACAGTTCTTTATCCGTTAATCCACTTGGACAAACAGCTACTATCACAAAACGTACTTTCACAGAAAACACAGCAGAAACATTTAATCAAATCTACTCTTCTTCTTCACTCTTAAGCTATAATGATGTAGATAAGTTGGTGGATGATTTTCAGTGCAAACTTTCAGATATCATTGATTACATTGCCCCCACTAAAGTAAAGGTTGTGACTGGTAGGAAGAAATCTCCATGGAGAAATGCACAAATAGTTCAATCTGCAAAACAACTCTGCCGCAGGGCCGAACGGAAATGACGTAAAGGTCAACTGCACGTTTATTGTGACATCTACAAAGAAAGACTATGTAACTATCACACAACACTAAAACATGCAAGAGAGGCTTTCTTTGCAGATGTCATAAACAAAAACACTAACAACACTCGAGCTTTATTTGCCACTGTTGACAGGCTCACAAATCCTCCGATGACGTTGCCACCTGAACTTCAATCTATTGCCGCCTGCAACAAGTTTTCTACTTTCTTTTCAGAGAAAATTCAAAAAATCAGAGGATTAATCTGCACATCCACTCCAAAGACAGTACTAATGCTAATCCCAAACAAAACAAATGCAGGAAAAATGACCCAATTTCAACTACTAAATTATAAAACCCTAGAAGAAATTATAAGTCAATTAAGCTCCAGTTCCTGCTGTCTGGATGTCCTACCCACTCATTTCTTTAAGAAAGTCCTGCCTGTTGTTGCTACTGATCTGATCCAAATAGTAAACTCATCGCTCTCTTCAGGTGTTTTCCCCCAGGCTTTGAAAACAGCAGTTGTCAAACCACTGATAAAAAAGAACAATCTGGACAAATCCCTACTGCAGAATTACAGGCCGATCTCCAACCTCCCATTCATCAGCAAAATTATTGAAAAAGCTGTTTTTAAACAATTAAATAACTTTCTAACCATAACAAACTGCTTTGACTCCTTCCAGTCTGGTTTACGTGCTCACCACAGCACGGAGACGGCCCTTGTAAAAGTGTTCAATGACATCCATATAAATACAGACTGTGGGAGAACCACAGTGCTGGTTCTGTTGGACCTCAGTGCAGCTTTCGACACTGTTGACCACGACATTTTACTGAATCGACTGGAGAGTTGGGTCGGACTCTCCGGTCCAGTGCTCATCTGGATTGAATCTTACATAAAGAACAGGGATTTCTTTGTTTCAATCGGAAACTTCTCATCAGAGAGGTCAAAGGTCACATGTGGGGTACCCCAAGGTTCAATCCTAGGACCCCTTCTTTTCAATGTTTATATGCTCCCACTGGCTAAGGTTATAACAGGACATAGGATTAGCTACCACAATTATGCGGATGATACACAGCTCTACATCACGATGTCACCAGGTGACTCTGAACCCATCCAATCACTGAATAGATGCTTAGAACAGATCAATGTGTGGATGTGCCAAAACTTTCTCCAGCTGAACAGAAACAAAACTGAAGTTATTATCTTTGGACCTAAAGAGGAGCGAACTAGAATCAATGCACAGCTTCAGTTATTACAACTAAAAACCAGCGATCAGGCCCGAAACCTGGGAGTAGTGATGGACTCTGACCTGAACCTTCAGAGCCACATAAAGACAGTCACAAAGTCGGCCCTCTATCACCTGAAGAACATCTCAAGGATTAGAGGACTTATGTCTCAGCACGAGCAAGAGAAACTCATCCATACGTTTATCTTTAGCCGCATTGATTACTGCAACAGCATCTTCACAGGTCTGACTAATAAATCAATCAAACAGCTGCAGCTGATCCAGATGCTGCTGCTCGTGTTCTCACTAAAACCAGGAAGATAGAGCACATAACACCAGTTTTAAAGTCCCTACACTGTAAAGCTCCCTGTAGCTCAGAGAATAGACTTTAAAATACTGTTGTTAGTTTATAAATCACTGAACGGTTTAGCACCACAATACCTTAAAGATCTGTTATTACTGTACCAACCGTCTAGACCCCTCGGATCTTCTGGTTCTGGTCTGCTCTGCATCCCTAGAACCAGAACCAAACGAGGAGAAGCAGCATTCAGTTTCTATGCACCACAGATTTGGAACAAACTTCCAGAAAACTCTAAAACAGTTGAAACACTGGGTGCCTTTAAATCTCAACTTAAAACCCACCTGTTTAGAATTACTTATGGCTAAATTAGGGTTAGAGTGCGGGTTTTGATGTCTTCCATGTTTTTATGTCTTTAATGTTTTTAATTTCTTTTTATTTCTTTTCTACGTTTTAATGATGTAAAGCCCCCCCGGAAAACGTCCCAGTTAAACGACGTTTAACTAAAGTTTTACGGGGTTTAGAGTCCCAGTTGACGGCGTTCAATTAAAAACCTAGAGTTTGGAGTACTTGTCAAACGGTGTTTTTGACTAAAGTACAGGAGGGTTAGAATCCCAGTTAAACGGCATTTAACTGAAGTCCTAAAGGGGTGGGTTTTTTTTTTGGTTTTTTTTTAAATCTCTCTTTCTCACTGTTTATTTAATGTCACATGTTGTTTTTATTTTAATTATGTAAAGCACTTTGAAATGCCTTGCTGCTGAAATGTGCTATACAAATAAAATTTGATTGACTGATTGATTGATTGTGCTGCCCTTTTCAGCAGTTAGGTGTGTTTGTTCTTTTATGGGTTAATTTGTTCTTTTATGGGTGGTAAAGTGATTAGGCTTGATATCTATAAAGTTGGAATACATCAAGTGTTATTTAAACTTTGGATTGCTGTCCTCTCTTGGCCTTCAGATGTTGGTTCATGATGCTCATAGATAAACTGTAAAAACTACCAACCCTAATGTCAACTTGTCGGCATTGTGAAGTTGACCTTTGGTCTCCAAGTTAAAAGATTTGAAATGTATTGCATTATAAAAATTCCCCTACAGTCTGTTTGGCAAACGTCTTCACCATGTCCTGCCAAGGGTGTTATTCCAGAGGTTACGGCAGCAATCAGATTATGTGACAGTTTTTCTTTCACTTTCTTAACATTCATAAAGCAGTGAAATGTCAAAAGATGAATACAACATTAAATATGCTCACAAAGGTCATGTAAATATGCAAATCTTTTCAGCTGTATAATTTGTTCCAAAGTTCCCCCCAGCATAAATCTTAAATATTAGGCTAGGGATTACTTAAATAACAAACAAAAATATGTATATGAAAATTAAAAGATGTCAGAAATGCAAATGGATAGACACCAAGTGATGCACGTCATGTACTAATGGTACCAAACAGCAATACAGTCCACTGTTTGTCTTAATATTTGCTTCATATAAGTCTGGAATCCTCCACAGTATAAAACAAAACACCAGACACAAAACACTGGTAGAATGTATCAAAAATATTCAAACAGATTTTAAAGGACCCTAGCCTCCTTAGGAAGAACTTCCTGATTTCCCCCTTTTTTATTAAGGGATCCAAGATTAGTTGAACATGTTGGCCTAAATATCTTGCAATTTTCCTATTAACCAAAAAAATTGTTGTTGACACACCAAAACTCATAATTACTTCAAAAATTATATATTATATTTTCACCAGTGGACGTCACAATTTTTTCACCTGGTCGGTTGATGACGTCATTAGGTCCATTTTGTACTGGAATCTACAAAGTAAACACAGGAAGGCCAACTTTATCATATTGCGTTTCACTGGTATAATTTTAGACAATGCCACACCGTGTCACTATTGGCCGTGATAAAAAAATAATAATAAAAAAACAGTAAGGTGAATCTGGATCGCTTCCACACAGAAAAAAAGAAGAGCGCGGTGAGCGAAAGCTGGAGCTGAAACACAACTTCCAAAGGACCAAAATTTGTGCTCTCGACATTTCTCTCCACAAGACTTTGTCATTTGTATGAGCAAAACTGACAAAGACTCTAACCGGTGATCATTACCTTAACGAGCTAAAAAAAATGGTGTGGAGACGTTTTTATCCACAAAGCCCCTAATAATAAGTCCCGCTGCCACCGGAGCGAAAAAAACGCCGGACGAAACATCAGGAAGAGAGCACCGGAAACTGTTTTAAATGTTGAGAGAGCTCTGCACCTGTAGTACCGGCGGTACTACTTATGTCCTGGACGACACAGAGTTATAGCAGTACTTACCGGATCACGCAGTTCGACCAGAGTTTATCATTTCATTTAGGAAGCAGAAGGCAGCAGCAACACACCAGCAGCTCCTACGGCCAACTCTGTCCTCTTCCTTTGTTTGGTCCTCCTCATCTTCATCACCTCTTGTTATTTCTACATTTCGATCGATTTCAATGCGCCCAGGTTCAATTAGAAAATCCTTGATAACGTTACTCGTCGCTGTTTTGGCTGGACGCAGCTAGCAGGTGGACCATTAGGCGTCATTTACCTAGAATGCATTGCGGCGTGAACTACATGGCGACGTTCCTGTGACGACATTTTATTAAAATGTATAAAAACTAAACAGCCTTCAATATTATTACAGAGTTGTTTTTACATCAAAAACAGATATTTCCCAAATAAAGTCGCTTGTAGCAACTACTCCTGGATCCTTTTAAGTTACAGTCTGTTCTAAATACACCAATTTAACTGTTATTCCAATATTTATTATTTCAAAGCTCTACATTGCAGCAAATGGTTGATTCTTTTTTTTTTTCAGTGTAATGCAAGGCGATTAGTTTGCAGGTAACTTTTTGTGAAATAAGTATGTGAAATATAACAAACACTGAAGTTGCATTACTTGAACATTTAACAAATTCAACTTTTTGTTAAAAATGTACTAATTTAACCGTTTTTAATATATTATTGAATCTTGATTTATTTAGTTATTTATGTATTTAGGCATCAAGTTGTGTGGCATCCAGATGTCAAAGTGATAAAATGTTGACTTTCCTTTAAAACACTATAAACAATTATTGAACTTGTGATAGTTTTAAATTCTCATGGTCATTAACACTCTTGAAAATCATTCATTCAGGTTCTATCAATATCAAATTAAGTCCAAACTAAAAATATAAAAGAATTTAGATTCTAGATTGATCATTGAAGCAGCATAATTTTTTATCTTTTTGTCCTAAAATAATGATGTTAAATTTATTGCATCTCCTCAAATTTAATAAAGTGAATCAAAGATTGACAGCCAAGCAGAAGGAGATGCAAACTATTATCAGTTATATATTAAGCCACACAGAAAAAGTAAAAAACATTACAACAGTCTGTCTATCCTTTACGTTTTTACATTCACAGGCCTGGCTGCTGAAATTTAGTCTGTTGATAAAGTTAATTTTTAAGTCAGCTCTCTTTAACCCAGTGTTTATTTAATACCTTGAACATATATGATATATTTGAAGCCAAGTGTTTGGAGGAACAATTAAAAAACTGAGAGCAGAGCCACAGTGACGAGATAAAACATGCTCATAACTCCAAATCAGCTCATTATTGTCCTCGCATAACCTTCAGAAATGCTTTTGGTTTTGCTTTGGTAAGACTGGTTTACTAAACGGTTACAGACAGAAAATCCCCGGAGCGGTTTGTTTGGCAAATGTCTTCATGTTGTTATTTTTTCAGGTATGCAAAGAAGTGGAATCATGTGATTCCACTTGACAGTTAATAATGTCAATGGAAACTGTTTTATTTGAGCTCACCAATGACCTCTGACCCCGGATCTTAAGGTCATGACTCATCATTGACTTAATAAGTACATCATTTTCTTTAATTCTCTTGAGGTTTTTAGATAGCTTTCTATCCAGCAAACTAAAAAAAAACAAACAAATAAAAAAAAAAAACTAATGTCTGCATCATCTGATTTTGTTGGCACCAAACACAAATTTCTCATTCATTCTGTTTCACTATGAATGGGATATTCTGTCAGACATTGACTTAAGTAAATGTATTTATATTTAGTTCTGTAATATTTACAAAACAGATGCTAACAAAGTATATTTGAACATCACAACATAAATTATAGACAATCCAAACACAAAATCTAAGCAGAACCATTTTTAAAGTAACATTTTGTTTTGATGTGTTATTTATGTCTCTACTTTTTATTTCTTAGCAGAAAGTCTTTTTATCAATTCACAAATATTTTTATGCATACATGTGGGTTTCCTCACAGTTTTCACTAATTTATATAAAAATCAAAGTTTTTATAGTCCTGCATCTATTCAGTGTTTTCTTTCAGCTTGTTTTCTTTTTCATTTAGAGCGTCTGTGCATGTGGAATTTGAAACACGGTGTTTTATTGTGTATGTGAATAAAACACTGACATCTACTGGACAGATTAAAAACGTGCCTAGTGCCATTTGGTACACAGTCAACTAAATATATGTAGGTTAATGATAAATAGAGATGCAGACATAGAGGATGTCATTTACATGCATTAGACAGTTTTATCAGCACAAGATAGTTTAACTGGGGGTCCAGGTAGTCTGTGGGTTACAGAGTGGGCTGGACATGCAGGGCATTTGGCTGTTTTGTATTTATAATTACAAATACAAAATAGGTGTATCAAATAAAGAGGCCACAGTCATCAGCTTCTGTTTATGCTCTTTAATAAAAAGTCAATTCATACAAAAAATAAAATTTTCACATTTTATTTATATATATACATACATACATATGCTATGTTTGGCATATGTATGTGCCAATATCTTTGGCAGGAAATCCAAGATTTTATCCAAAGTTACGACAAAACACATACCAGACACTTTGTTATGACTCTTTGTGTCTTTGTCACATATAATAAAGTTTCTCATGGTAACATAAAGTATCAAGTCATTGTGATTATTACATTGTATGTCAAAACTGGACTTAAAAAAATGATAAAAATGTAAAATGTTAAACTTTTTTCAGAAACGTAGAACTTTAAACATGTATCTGTAGACACTGAGATGTAGAAGAAAAATGTATCATTTTTTTCTAAAAAAAAAAAAAAGCTAGAGGTTTCCTCTGTAACCATGTAAACTGATTTATAGCAATTCATTATAAAAAAAACTGTTATAACATGCAAAGTTAATAAGTTTCCATCCCTTTTCAAAGAATTGGTAGTCAGAAGAAAAATCTATGTTTTCAATACTATACAATTGTTATGGGCAGAATATTTTCACCCCTTACCAAAAGTCACTGACTCTGCTCATGTAAGCAACACAAAGGTCTGCTGAAAAAATGCATCTCTATCTCCTTAGGCCCTTTTGTGATCACTTGTCAACAACCCTAAACATTTTTTGTGCATAATTTAAATTAATATGTGGATATTGTATCTTGTCAAAAAATATACTGTGTTCAGTTTCTTCACTCTCACAAAGTCAACCCAATCAGTGAAAGGCCCGAGCTATCTTTGCAAAGAAGGCAGCCAAAGAAGAGGGTATCTCTACGAAATAGATGTGAGTAAGGCCCATAGATTCAAGACTCATGACTTCATTGAAAATATCTAAGGAAGGATGATTGGCGAGTTGGTGCCTCAACAGAGGGTTTCTGGAATAAATCGCCCTGGCTGATTCCAACAAGATCACTGGCATGGGAAGAAGATGCTCCAGAGAAACCAGGGAGTAGACAGGAGTCTTCTTCACTCTAACAGATCCGCTCGTGTCCTTGGCCCTGTCTACCTTCTGCATTGTTTCATAAATATTTGTTTTGAAGGACACCAGAACTGTGTGTCTGGCCATGATGTGTTTGTCGAATCTGGTTGTCGAGTTGCCAGCAGGGTTTGTGGTTTGCTGTGTGACGTATCTGTACGTGACATCCAGCTGGTCACAGTGGAGCATCACAGACATGAGAGCTTTTTGTAAATCTTCCAGAGCCTGATTGAGACACTCAGGGTCCTGGGTCCTGTTGTGTTGGGCTAAAGATGCAGAAGCACGATTGTAAAATGCAACTGCTGCCCAACAGGGGTCCTGGTTTATGACTTTAGTATACATGTCAATACTCTCTGTTTGCCTTCCCATTTTTTCGAGCTCACTACCTTTGATAGTGTAGTAGTGCACGTTGGATGAGGGAGATTCTCTCTGTCCTAGTTTTTGTAAGGCTGTACTCAGGTCTGCACTCAGGATGGCTTTCAATCTAACAGCAGAGCCTTCCTCAGAAAATTTTGTCAGGAGCCACATTCCCCAAAACTCACTGAGTGCGGAAACATCTGATTCAGCTGGTTTGTTGTTGTTGTTCTTGTAGAGCAGATCCAGTGTTTCCAGGTACTGACTGAAGAGTTCTTCTTTCTTCTTTATGTTTGGTAAATCAGACTCCACGTAGCTAGACAGTTGTTCAGCCACTAATGCATCTCTGATCTCTTTAACCATCATCAAATCAGAGTTGGTGTTTTCAGTCAAAATACGATACAGCAGCGAGGACAATTCCTGACTTTCTCCCCTGGTGCTGCTCCTCTGATACTGCCTCAAGTGCATAAGAAACAACTTCAGAAAGGTTTCAGAGGCATCTGCAATATTTTCCATGAAGGACAGAAAGTTACGTGTTAGAATTAGCAACTGTAGCGGCTCTGACAGATGAGTGAAGCAGACAACCATCTGAGCAGACCCTGGTGATCCTTGTCTAGCTGTATGTCCAATGCCCTGAGCCTCCACACGGGAATTATCAGGCAGAAAAGTTTGCACAACAAACAAACCCCCTGCTGACTTTACAGAGTCAGAAACCTGAAGGTCTGTTCCACGAGCAGCCAGGTTTGTTGCTATGATGACGTCTCCTGCACCCAACTTCTTTGTAAAGACAACACTGTTGTCCTTGTTTTTGATGTAAAGCATTGTGCTTGAGACTCTACCACTAAAAATTTGGTACAGTAACTTTGCTAGCTTGATTGATTCACAAGTCACTAGCACAGCTCTTGGAGACCTGTATGGTGTAGGCTTGATTTGATAAAACACAACTTCACAGATTTTCTCGATCCATCTTCCTTCGTCCTTCATGATAACTCCTTGAACCTCAAACAGCTTCTGGCGCTTGAATGAAGGGATTTGGCAAGTCTTGATGCCCTGAAATGTTTTCCTCATGCTCTCAATCTCTGCTTGTTCTCCAAGAGTCCCAGACAGTCCGTAAATCTGACTTTTGTACTTTTGAAGCAAACCAACGTTGGACATGTAGTTGGTGATGGTGGTCATATCACTTAACTTTGTCTGATGTTTCATCTCAAGGAACTGCTGTAGACCATCACACCATTTCAAGCTGTTTCCAACCACATCTGTGCAGCTGTAGTCCACAGGTACAATTATATCACCTTCAAAGATATATTCATGATCTTTTTCCATGCTTTGTGCACAGAATGCATTTTTTATCCAGACCTTTAGTTTTGAGTCTATAAGATCTGAAAGGAAACCTGGGATGTAGCAGCTTCCTTCAGACCTGTTCAGCTCACGTGGTGTGAAATGCAGAAAGCGCCTGACTTCCTCTTCTGTAGCTCTCAGTACACTGTCTGTATCAGGATACATGTATTGACAGAAGCCACCATTCAAAAGCAGAGACACTCGTCTCTGACCACTTTCTCCTGGTGGTCTTCTATTTAGTTCTTCTATGGATCCGTCTGTGTTGATGCTGTGCAAAGCAAACTGACATGATGGGAATCTGGTCTCCACTGACGTAAAGAACTCGACCAGCTTGTCGGCTGGAACATTTGCAGTTTTCTCATCTAAAAGACTTGGATTCCTCTGTATTTCCATGACTGTGCCATTGGCCAGTACCCCTGTGTCCTCGGCCATTTGAAGAACAGTCAACTCATCCAATGCTTCCTGCTTGATCTGTCCTAATACAACTTGATGAAAGGGGTATTTTCTCCCAACAATGTGACCTGACCCTAATTTGCTGTAATGGTTAGCAGTGGCCCATATTAATGCCAGAAGAGGGTTGAGATGCTGCAGAGCAGGCATGTCACTGCTCATGTAGAGAACATGATGACCTTCGTCCAGCATCAAAGAATCTACCTCATCCACAATTGCACACTGGAATGTCCTCTGGCCAAATATGTCCTTCCTATCAACATGGTGTTTCAGCCAGTCTCTAGTGAACTGCTCTGCAGTACCATAAACAATCTGGCTCTCATAGCACTTTTTTGAGTCTTCGTCTTGCTTGTTGATGTTACAGTCCACACTGATCTTTAAAAGTTCATAAAATTTCTTCCATTCTCTCATGTCTCTCTCTGCTAGAACAGATGAACTCGACATGATGTCGACTTTTTCTCCTCTCAGAGCTCGAAAGGCAGCAAACATGGCCACAATGCAGGACTTCCCCTCTCCAGTGCCAACCTGAATGAGGCGCCCCGTTTTGGATGGAGCCATGAGACACCAGCTCACCATCTGGGTCAGTCGTGGTCTGAAATGAGCTTTTTCTGCTGCCTGGCAAAGAATCAGCAAGACTTTTCTCAGGCCAGTCAGCTCTGATCCTGAACTGCGAGACCTAAGAGCAGCTTGAACTGATGACACAATATCTCGAACTTCAGCCAACAACTCATTATTAACTTGGTTAAAGTCTCCATCTCGGATTTCTTCAATAATCTCATCCAATGTTTTGTCTTCATCATCTGCCAAACATGCCTTGAGAGCTTCATTGGTCACTGCCGTGTCTCTGATCAACTCCAGAAGGCTACTTCCTGAATTAGATCTCCAGGTGGATGTGATGTAATTAATTTGAATCCAGTGCAACATTTGGAGCAACCATGTGAGGAGTTGTGATCTGTCATTTCTACACACTGACTCAAATCGCTGTAGAAGGGCATCAAACAGTTCACCGACGTCTTCAGGTCTCCATTTAATACTCCTGACCAGTCCTTGCAGCAGCTTGATGAGATTCTTTTCATTTTCATTTGGAGAAAATAGACGAGGAGCAAGGAAAGAAGTTACAACTCGGTGAATCACTCTGGGATCCATTTCCTTGCTCAAGTCTGGCTAAAACAGAATAGAGTAAAATGCTTAGAAAGTGTTTTATAGAAACCTTTTTTAAAGAGAAACATACAACAGCGTTTAACAACATCTAACAATATGCTATAGCTGCAATGAAACACCGCGCCAAACATTCATAATATGTAGCTAAGTAAAAGTTCTGGGTTATAGTTACACAAAGCTATTTTCAATACTGCTGGATTACAAAATTCATTTTAAGAGCAGTGGACTCACCTGGTACAAAAACAACAAATCAAGCAGCAGATGTGTCACCCTGTGATCATGTTTGTCTTTTTAACTTGGTTGCTGCTTCAATGTTGCTGTCTTTAAATTGGCACCACCCCCAGGGGGCTTCCGGCTGTTTACTTCATCTAACTTGGCATGTAGTGACAGAACTGCACTGACGTCCGTATTCTGCATACCCTGCATGTAAATGATCATAGCTCATGTTAGTAAAACATTTTTTATGGATCTGTGCTGTAACTGAGATACTATTTCTACTTCAATCATGATGACTTGAAGTTTGAAAAATTGTATTTAAAGCAGAAACATGATTTTTTTTCTTTCCCTTTACTCACACTCACAAACCTAGTAGAATTAAGACCTTATTGACATCGTGACTCACCTGATCACCGTCCTCTTAAATCCCGGTCAGAGTCGTACGTTTATTTCCAACTGAATTGCCGACGTGGAAAGCAAGCTTCCTCCTGCTGTGAGAAGTCATTCTTATCCTTTTAATACTTTTGTGTTGGTTTCACTTTTGCTTTGACTCTGTGCCGCCCAGAGGGAATTTCCAGGTTTTAGCTTTATTTACTCTAAACAAAGTGAATTACTGTACATGCAGAGGGCACAAATATTATGACCAGTCATTGTGAGATACGCAGGTGATGACTGGTACCTATGTGCTGTTTTTCATAGCACTGTAGAGAATTGCATCATTTCATAAAATGTATACTTTTACATTTATACATCAAGGGGTGGCTTTGCAATTAGACCGCTGCATGTTATTGTGATTTCCCAGTTCAAGAACCGGAGGTCCGACTTTCATTTTTAGAACCTGCTGGCGTCAAATGGTCAATAATCACTTATAATGGTGGTAAAGCGTAATTTCTTGCAGTTAAACTTTTAAAAGTTTCTGGCAGAAGGTTGGAGGTCCTAATGGGTCGATCAGACAGCTTACCTTCACCATCATACTCAGTGAAGTAACAGCAAATGGATGCAACACTTTTAGTGACAGATGGCAACACATAATCTTTCAGTCCATGCATGGATGGACCTGTCTGTTTTTTCTTTTACAGCTGAATTACACAGGTTAACTGTCAAGCCATGTGGAAAAAGTAATACATTTGTTTATAATTGTCCTATTTTCACTTCACAAAACCCAGTCGTTTTTATAGGGCTGTGTACATTCTTGTACACACACTCTTTTAGGTAGTTTTTAAATGTTGGCCAATCACTTTTATTTCATCTAAAATTTTCACTCACTCTGCAGCAGATTTTAGCTTAGACAATTTCAAGTCAGCTCAACTTTAATAAAAATAATTTTTAATCCAAATGTTTTTTTTATTTTTATTTCCTAAATGTTACAAATAAAATCCATCTGAATTTAAACAATTATAATACCTCAAAACGTGTTTATTTGAAGCCGAGTGTCTGAAGGGACAGTTAATAAAGTGAGGAAAGAGTGTGACCTTAGATTACTTTTTTGTTGTTGTTGTTTAAAGTCAGGCTATACTGACAAGATAAAACATATTCACAGCTCCAGCTGAGCTGACTATTGGCCTCACTTAACCCTAAAGCTTGCTTTCAGTTTTGATTGGTTAGGCTGGTTCTCGAGCTACACACAGAAAAAACCCAGAGTGTTTTGTTTGGCAAGAGTCTTCGACATGTGCTAGCAAGCTTGTTATTTTGGAGACAGCTACAATGAAATACTCTGCCAAACAACAGTGCTTGATTTATTCTGTTTCACTGTTGGTGGGACATTTTGTTTACCATTGAGCTAAAACTAAAGGCTGTTCTCTAATGCAATCAGAACATCTACAATCTTAAAATGACCCAAAATGAGGTCAAATTAGACGAACCACAAGCTGGAAATACAGTTTTGTCTTTGACAACTGACCACCAGCCTGACTGGAACAGGAGCAGCCAGAGCAGATGCTGTTTGACGAAAGAAATGATGTCATATGCCAGGATCAAAACTACCCCGGTCACATGAGTGACCAAATGTAACAATCACTGAGGGAAGTGGAACTAAAATCTAAATGTTCAATTTCACCTAATGTTTATTTCACTTTGGATTTTGCCAAAGCATACAAAGAGTATATAGTTCTCTTTCTCTTCTGGGAAAGTAGACCAATGGAAGGAATCGTGGTGAACCGGCAGCTGGGTCACTGCTGCACATGGTGAACGAAGGTCGATGCCCGTGTGCTCAGATCCAAAACTCCCTAAAATTACGGAAGAATTAAATGTTGGTTCAGACGGAAAGGTGTTAGGTTATATGCTGTTTCATGGTTTCAGACCAGTTTGGGTGCCAATGTTGAGCACCACCTAAAAAAACCAACAATGGGCAGGTGAACATCAGAACCGGACCATGGCGTAATGGAATAGGGTGGCATGATGTAGTAATTTAGATTTTCTTCAACATCATGTGGATGCCCTGGTGAATCTGTGTTTTTTATCACAAGAACACACTTTACAACAAGATGTGAAGAAGGTAAACAGATGGAAGCAGTCGTATAATGCTTTCGTAATTTGTAATTGTTGTAGTGGTTTGCACCTCAGGGCCACCGTACAAAGTTCTACTGGGACGCTTTGGATCACTAGGTACTACGTGCCTGAACACCATACTTTGTGATGCCTTATCAGTGAATCTTCAGAGCATTTACTTTAAACCTAGCTTGTGTAAGCAATGGTTAAACACAAAATGTAATAAGTTGTTAATGATGTTAAGCGTTTTTACGATGATTTCATACATTTTCACACAAGAGACAGTTTGAAACTAGAACCACCACGATCAACAGGGCACCGAGTCAGGCTGTAGCCAGGATCCAGTATTTAGTCTTTCATTGGTGGTAATCAGGATAGACGAAGCATCAAAAATGTGAAGCAATGACTTGACAATTGCAGCACAGTGCTTTGCCTGTGTGACTCCAAACGTAGACTTCCTGGAATTTATGTTTTTCTGGGTTTTTTTCACATGACATGAAATCACCAGATCAAGCTCAGTAGGTAGACATCTCAGCATGTCCTGGCAAATTAGTTTTTCCCCAGACATGAATAAGTGGTTTTAACATGGGGTTTAGTTCTTTTTTTTTTTTTTTGGCAGTTTAACAAAACATTGTGTGTTGCTTTTCTTAGAGCCCCTTATTTCAAAATCAGGACTGCAGAATACATAATCACCTCTATGTCATTGTGAACAATCAAAATCGGCCCAAGGCATAAGCAAATAGTGACTCAATTCTTTGACTTTGTGAAGAAACAAAACCAGTGATGGTTACAAAAACGTCTCGGTCTACAGAAGCAAAGCAATGAAAAAGAAAACAGTGCCACCATGTGGACATTATCAGTATCTCTATTTTGAACAATTGGAAATGTCAATTAGTTTGTCCTGGAACAATAATAGTCATGATTCAGCAGTTCTTTGTCTGAGTACCATTGGGCTGCCATTACTGGTACTTCCAGGTAATTGTCTTAATTATTAGCAAGAAAAAAAAATTAATAACTGTGGTAATTAACACCAATAGCTAAAACGTTTTTGTTCAAACAAATAAATCGTTGCTGTAAAAAGGAACTCCTGGGAAAAACAAAAAAAAAAAAAAAAGAAGTTGAGAAAATTTCAATAACTCCCATAATCTTACAACACCACGTTTTTCTTTTGAACAATCAAAACCACTGTGTGTACAGTCATGGCCAAAAGTTTTGAGAATGACACAAATATATTTTCACATGACTGCTGCCCTCTGGTTTTCATGTGTGTATGTCAGATGTTTTCATCACATACAGACATACAATTGCAATCATATTATTCTGTCAATAAAAGCTTTTGTTACTCATGAGTTAATGCAGCAAGTCAATATTTGCAGTGTTGCCCCCTCTTCTTCAGGACCTCTGCAATTCTCCCTGGCATGCTCTCAATCAACTTCTGGACCAAATCCTGACTGATAGCAGTCCATTCTTGCACAATCAATGCTTGCATTTTGTAAGAATTCCTGGGTTTGTTTGTCCACCCGTCTCTTGATGATTGACCACAAGTTTTCAATGGGATAAAGATCTGGGGAGTTTCCAGGACATGGACCCACAATCTCTATGTTTTGTTCCCTGAGCCAGTTAGTTACCACCTTTGCTTTATGGCAAGGTGCTCCATCATGCTGGAAAAGGCATTGTTCATCACCAAACTGCTCTTGGACGGTTGGGAGAAGTTGCTCTCGGAGGACATTCTGGTCCCATTCTTTATTCATGGCTGTGTTTATAGGCAAGACTGTGAGAGAGCCGACTCCCTTGGCTGAGAAGCAACCCCACACACGAATGGTTTCAGGATGCTTTAGAGTTGGCATGAGACAAGACTGGTGGTAGCGCTCACCTCGTCTTCTCCTGGAAAACAGCTTGTTCGATGTCCCAAACAATCGGAAAGGGGATCCATCAGAGAAAATGACTTTACCCCAGTCCTCAGCAGTCCACTCCCTGTACCTTTTGCAGAATATCAGTCTGTCCCTGATGTTTTTCCCTGGAGAGAAGTGGCTTCTTTGCTGCCCTCTGAGACCAGGTCTTGCTCCAAGAGTCTCCGCCTCACAGTGCGTGCAGATGCACCCACACCTGCCTGCTGCCATTCCTGAGCAAGCTCTGCACTGCTGGTAGCCCGATCCCGCAGCTGAAACACTTGTAAGACGGTCCTGGCGCTTGCTGGTCTTTCTTGGGCGCCCTGGAGCCTTTTTGGCAACAATGGAACCTCTCTCCTTGAAGTTCTTGATGATGCAATAGACTGTTGACTGAGGTGCAATCTCTCTAGCTGCGATACTCTTTCTTCCCTGTTAGGCCATTTTTGTGCAGTGCAATGATAACTGCACGTGTTCCTTTAGCGATAACCATGGTTCACAGATGAGAAACAATGATGCCAAGCACCAGCCTCTTTTTAAAGTGTCCAGTGGTGTCATTCTTACTTAATCATGACAGATTGATCTCCAGCCCTGTCCTCATCATCACCCACACCTGTGTTAATGGAGCAATCACTGAAACGATGTTAGCTGGTCCTTTTAAGGCTGCAATGAAGTTGAAATGTGTTTTGGGAGATAAAGTTCATTTTCTAGGCAAATATTGACTTTGCAATTAATTGCTGTTAAGCTGATCACTCTTTATAACATTCTGGAGTATATGCAAATATCCATTATAAAAACTGAAGCAGTAGACTTTGTCAAAATTAACATTTGAATCATTGACAATGACAAAATCATTAAAAAGAATCTGTCAATAAAAGGAAGTCATCATAACATTAATCTATATGACAGTAAACAGATTATGGCATCTTAAAAAGCAGGACAACTAGATGTACAGTCTGTATATTACATAAAATGTTTGCTTTTGCAATAAAGAAGTTAGTCTTTTCTGGTCAGACAATGTTATTGATTTTAATTGTTCAAGCAGACGAACTACGTATGCACATATGGTGTAACATTGCAAATAAATATATTATTTTTATTGCGGCTATTACAGCATTTTCCATGCAAAGGCAGACATGCTGGATATTCAGGTCAAAGTTGGTGAAAATCTTTTTGTGTTTTACACTCCAAACTTCTGTGAACTTTGCTGGAATGTTGTTTCCCATCGTTCCAGTTGAATCATCGTTTGAAAAAAAAAAAAAAAAAAAAAACGTCAAGAAGGTGGTGTTTGGAAAACGTGACATTTAGAGGCGGTGCTTGTTATGAAAAAGTTTGTGAACTACTAAATACAGAATATGTCTGGCAAAAGGTTTTAGATACATCTCACCAGGGTCGCAACTACATATTATTCAGGCGGATGCGAACACATAAATCGGCGTTGCATGCCCACTTTTTGCGCCACTGCATTTCACCATAACCTACGTCTTCTGCTAGATGTTTCCAGTTGTAAGAGTTTGAATGGCTCGAAACAAAATGATTCTTTTGACGTAGAGATGGGAAATCTCCTGCATCATTGTTATTTAGCAAAACGTCATAAGCTTCTGAAAGTTTAGGAGGGACCGTGAGAACTAAAACAATTCAAGCAATAACATCATCTGTCAGCAGCGAGCGTCACGGTAACACACCCGGACCACTCCATCCGGTTCGGCGGGGAGAGGACGACCGGTCTGTCCGCTTCGAGGAGGCTGCGCTTCGGATGAAAGGTAAAGCTCAGCGGACTGCCATCAGCCTGCAGCAGCATTGAAAGCGGAAACAACCCAGATCTGTATTTCAAAATAATGTACTATCTGCACGAATGCTTTCGGATACATTTTTTTTTTTACCTGTAGTGATGCAAATGTGGTGTTGGGGAAAAACAAACTTGTATTTATTTGGGTCTTAACAATTTGTTAAGATTTTTGGCCTCACTCATAAGGCAAAGTGTTTCCTTAAACATATTTGTATTAATACGCTTTTGCATTTATGATTTTTGCTGGGCCAGACGACAGGAGGGACCCAAATATTGAATAATAATACTAATACTAATACTACTAATAATAATAATAATAATAATAATTATTATTATTATTATTATTATTATTTAATATTTTTCTAGTCATTGCATTTAAATAAATATCATATGCCTATAAGGGGTTAGTTGTAATAATGTTTTTGGATTTTTCTGAATCAATAATACTGAAGTATCAAAATAACGTTACAGTACTTTTTTTTCTTACAACATGTATCCACCAGTTAAGGGTTGTACAACCACCCTTGCATTAATACCTGTTCATGTATAGACCTGAATATTAACATTCTGTAAGGTGCAATAGTACAAATGTTCTTCTATGGATAGGGAACATAAACTGGCTCCATCCGGAAAGGGCACCTAAAGTATCTATTACCATTTTAATGTGTTTCAATTATGAGAAACCATACACATTGTTTGGAGTCAAATTCAACCACAAAATATTTGGGACTTTGCATTGAACCCTGACAGTTCATTAACAAAGCTAATTTGTGTTAGTCAAATATCTTCTCAACAATGCCTCTTGTTTCATAATTTATGTATGTAATAAATTGTGATTTGCAGTAACAGTTCACCTTTTATTCCGTCGTGCTTTTCAGCAAAATAAACATAGTTTACAGTTAGTAAATATATTTAGAGCTCCTTGCTCCTTCCTGTTAAAACGAAACCGCATTTTTAGGCAGAGGAAATTCGAAAAGAATTTTATTTTGAAAAACCTAGCAACCGGAAGTTTAATTGATTCGTACATCCACCTCGCAGCAGGTGCTTCCAGCAGAGAGGTAATTATAAACCAAAGCCGTGCGGAAGGCAGTGATGTGTGTTAAGAGGGATTTCTGTTTTTTCGTGGAATAAGGCACAACTGTGGGAAAATATTCTGTTCTGGGATAAAACATATTGTTAAAATAAGTTCAGGAAGGACATGAGAGGAGAAACGGCTGTGGTAATTTTTTTATTTTTTTATTTCTTGTAAAATATCTTTTGGAAAATAGAAAAATAGGCTGTGTTACTGGTAAACTGATTCATGTGTGAAATGTTTAGTTTTTTTTTTAGGAAAACAGACCTTTTCACTAACATTTAATTAGTAATTGTGCTTTTTTAATATATAAAAAAGGAAAATGGTGTTGAAGTGGTTGAACATGGAGGAGCAGCAGCACTAACTTCACTCGGGAGTCGACCTGTGAGTCTTTTATACTGGTTTTCTGCTACAAACATGGTTTTATGTGTAAAAATGTTTGTTGGTACCAAAGTATGATAATAAGTAATTCCACTGTTTTCTAAAATATTTTATTTTACCTGTATCATATTTTGGAAAATATGATGCAGGGTAAGCATTAATTTTCAGATGGGCAATGCTGATTTTTTTCCCCCCCCCTTGCACTGGTAGCACTCTAGGTATCATTGTCTGTATCATTTCTCCTGACAAACAAAATGTACTGCCAAACCCAGATTGTCATGGCAACTGTTTGTGAATTCCTCATGCATTGTTTTCTCTTCTAATCTCTGACATCAGCAATGAAAGCAAGTTCCTCTGTGAAAAATAGCAGGTGTATTGAATATTAAAGTTTCTGAATTTACAACTTTATGACTGCACATACGAACAGATGCCTCATTTATTTCCATAGGACAGAATTATCCATGTATTTTTGGTTTGTGGTTGGATAATTACATGTTTCGTTGCAGTTTGGAATTCAAGTCTTTTCCATATTTGAATAAATAGGTTGCAGAATGATATCTACATTTCCAAACTTTCTACATCCCATTGTCAAAAAGAGACTGAATTCACAGACTTGGCACTGCAGAAATATCACCAGTCAGTTCACTGTGAACTTTAGTTGATTTATACTTTAAATTCCCCTGTAAATATGCTAAAGATGATGACAGGAATTCAGTGTAAGATGCTTGAATGCAGTCTTCTGTTTACCAAAGTTTGGGTATTTTCATATCACAGTTTCAGTTCTGCAGTCTAGTTTTTCAGGTTCTTGTTGTTCATTTTGTTTTTAGCATTGTTTCCGTTCTGTTTTAGAGCATGCCAGATCACAAGCCAGTCGAACTACGTTTGGAAATGAACATTTATACACATGGTGACTCGTGAAAAATCATCAGCAAAATATTTAAGTTAATCTTTTAAAAATCCTAGTCAGATTTACTATTATTATTATTATTATTTTGATACTTTTATCTTTACTCTTCATTTTTTTGAAGGTGGGGAAACATGGAAAAGCTGGCAGTGTATCAAATGCTTATTTTCTTATGTTTCCTGATATTTATGTTTGCAAGTTGCAACGTAAAAAGAACCAATTTGTACACCCTTACCATAGTTTAACATGTCTGATTAAATCATGACGGAAGCTAAATGTATGCATTATCAGTGATGCAATGGTTTGTCTCTGCAGAATGTTGCAACTCTACAAAATATGCTGAAAATGGCTTCTCATGGCTCCCCTAATCATCACTACAATTTTGATTGCACAAATATACAATCAAAATTGGAATTACTTCCAAATGGACTGAGGTGCATGCAAACTTTCTTGACTTAGAAACTTAAAAACTGATAAACATTTCAGCTTATTTAGCTCTAAACAACAATTAGCAGCAAAGTTCTTTCTTTCTATAATCATGAGCCAAGAGGATTAACCTCTCCAGGGAGATCAGAATCAGTCTCCATACTCTGGAAATGGTTGACATTTTAGTCTTTGTAGGGTAGGTTTGTGCTCAGAAAGCAAAAAAACCTGCGAGCTGCATTTTAACATTTTCAGGTCAAAGGTTAAATGTTATTATGAATTACAAAACCTTTACAAGAAGTGTAGTTTAAAATGGCCTGAGGGATTTGACTTGCTTGTCTTGGGTTTTGAAAAGCGACACCTGAACTCATTTTTGGAACAATTTTCTTTGGACAAACCAGGTTAAAGTGTTGATGTTTGGCTATAATGCACAGAAACTGTTGTGTGACGATGGAGAGTTGCTGATTTTGGCTTAGTTTGCACAATAAGAGGAGGTGGAATAGAATTTATTTTATTTTTCTTCTTTAGAGTAGTCAGTGTGGTGTAGTGACCCACTGACAGCTCACATCTCAAGTAAACTGAGGAAGGAATGCCTTAGTTTAAAGAAAAATCCTCATTTAAGTATCTAGAAATAAACTCTTTTTGGTGATAAACTAATTTTTTTTTTTTTTCTTGAAGCTGAACAGGTTGTTAAATGATAGGAACTCAGTTTCTTTGGCTAAGAACAAAAGTATACAAAACAAAGAAAACTACAACATTATTATAAAAAGTATAAGAAATACTTAAAACTAATCCTCCATAGATGGTAAAACACAAGTGGTTACATGCTGGGATTTAGAGTTTAAGACAACTCTGTGGAAGTGTTGAATTCCCCTATCTGAAAAAAAAACAAAAAAAACTAATGTGGCCTGAAACATGCCAATCACAGGTCTTAAATTTGGTTGGTAACTAGCTGCTAATACACCCTTGCTAGCTAGTTGGCTAATTTTGTTGTTCATCTGCTCTCGGTGAATACAAATGTGTCACCAAATGGCTGGAGGACGTAGTTTTTTTTGCCAGTGGCTCACTTTTGTTACCAGCCCTTACAAGCTACCAGGATCCCCAATCATCCTCTTTATTCATATTTTTGTTTCTGTTTTAAATTTGACTTGCTGAAACCTGCAGATACCCTGATATCTTTACTGTCTGGGGTGTTATTTCCTTTGAGTGTCAGACAAAGGATATCGGCAAATCAGAAGCTACTGTGGACATTTTTAGAGTAGTTCAAGCAGGAAGAAGTTTTTTAAAAAGACATGAGCTCCATTTGGTGCTACATTCCACATTTTCATCACGCAACAAAAGCAGCATGCATGACTTCCTTTTTTCCCATCCATGGATGTTTGTTGATATCTGTAACTTTTGCTCCACAGGGAGGTGAGGGGTCAGATATGGACAACCAGCACTTTGAACAGGTGAGATAAAAAAAAAAAGTTGATCCCTAGATGTGCTTATCCTTGATGATGTTGCCGTTTAAGCGCCATAAGTAGCTGTTTTAGATCAATAGAATGGCTGAGGATAAGGACCTGATATGGAACTGGTTGATTTGTGCTCCTGTTTGGTTTTGCTATCTACCTAGAAGTTTTTTGTCTTTAAAGCTTCAGTTGTAGGTGTGTCTCTGTCACATTGTTGTCTGACTAGAAAGTTCTGTTCTGTTCAGTAACATCATTCATGTTGTGATTGCGTGCAAATTGACTAGACACTTAAACACTTAGACACGCTAGGCACTGGTTCCTGTCACGGTCTAAATTGATGATTCATGATGCAAAAGCAGGACTCAGTTTTTGTCATTTTTCAGGGTGGTGGAGTCCAAGAAGACTTTCCGTCAAGCCCTCAGGTTTGTTTTTGAATGACTATTTCTCACAGCTGTGCAGCTTTTACTAGGTTTTATTTATTTAATATTGAATTCGTGTTACTTCAAATAGAACGGAAACTCTGAAGATTTGATCAGAGAGAACCCTTTTTATGCATATTACAAGGTATGTATGTTACTGATCTCTGCCTTTTAACAACATTGACTTTTACTGAACACATCCCAAATGAAGTTGTGTTTTACCGTTAGGAATCGACTAGTAACACTGATGGAATGGAGGCTTCTGTACAAGCAGACGATTCCATCTCTGTACCCACTATAAAATTCCTAGGCTCACCTCAGGAACTTGGTTATGGAATTAAGGCCACGGAAAACGGAGCTATCCTGTCTGAACATCTTAACGTGCCTCAGAGGTACGACCCTAAAGACGAGCTCTTCAGACCGTCCTCTCTGAGGCTCAATGGCACCGCCAGTGGGGATTTTCATGATAAGTTCTCTAAACCCATACAGAGAAATGGCTCAGACATTGTCACAGATGACGTGGATGCTTTGTTTGTCTCATCTAACAAAGGGAAGGATTTGAGCCGCTTTCCACAAGCCGTGGCACCAAACCCATTTTATAAAACTTTGGCCTCAGAAGCAGATTTGTTCTCAAGGAACCGTGAGGACCTCTTCCAAGCAAACGACACCCAAGACGATGCCCCCAGCACAGACAACAACAAGTCTTTTAAGGAAGGGTTTGATGTATTTTCATTGCCTACAAATCCGGTGGATCCATTCCCAAGTCCGCTCCCAAGGAATTTATTCAACGCCCCCAGTTTGGATGATCCTTTTGGTCCGACTCCCTCCAAGACGATGTCCTCTACATCTTTAACCAATCGCCCATCTGAGTTCAAGTTAGACACACCAGCGTCAACAGGTCTAGTAAAGAAAACTCCACCAAAAGTTCCTCCAGCTGTTCCACGAAAGCCTCAGATCAAACCAAGAAATATTTTGACGACGCCTCAGGGAAGCAAAGAGGAATTTCTTGAGTCAACCTCCTTCAGCCAGGCCAGCAGTCCGTCCTCCTCGCCCAGCATTTCTCCAGCTGACATTACTCACGTATGTAACTCTTATTCCAAACGACAAGAGACTAAACACTTTAAGGTTTCTATAAAGTAATTTCATACATCATGCAGGTGCAAACTTTCAGACGGCCACCGAGACCCGTTCCTCGAACTCGACGCCCCAAAGCAGAGAAACCACCAGCACCGGAGAGACTTCCACCCCCTTCACACTCTGTAAATCTCAAAAACGCAGATGATTTTCTGATGTTTTGTGTTGAACTCAATCAATGAGGACACTTGTGATTGTATAAACTCCTTCTCTCCTCTAAACTCTTAGACTAAACTGGAACCAGAAGTACCTGAAGCGCACACTACTGAGCCAGAACTGCCAAAACCTCCATTTAAACCAGTCCTTAAACCTCTTCCTAAAATAGTCCTTCCCCACAAACCAAAGAAACCGGTATGAATGTTTTTGTAATATGGTGTTCAAATGGGTTTTCCCTATTGTTACACAGACATAGAATCTGTATTTTCTGTTTTTATATAGGAAAAGAAATGCAAAGCCAAAATTCAAGAGAAAACCAGCAATCTACCTCTCTGTATATAATTTATGACTCTCTGCCAAACTCTGGGACTTTTTTTTTTTTTCTCATAGTGAATGTAGTTTTTACTGTATATTGTAACTTCTATCATAAACCAGTGGCAGACTTGTCAATCATGTCTGGGCAATAGAAATGTAACCATGCAATGTTATCTTCTGCTTCTTTTTAACATTTAATTTGAGTGCAAATCTCATTGTTTTTTTATACCAGGTAGAAAATTGCTCAACATGGATGTTTTATATATTTGTTTTACAGGAGAACAAACCATTGGAACCTGAGAACTTTGTGTTTGAGGACGTCCTCCTTATTGGACAGGTGAGTTTCACCTAGAAAAATTTTCACAACCGTAAAGCTGAAAATTTCAGTCTGTTAAATGTTGTACAGATTTTGGTTAGAATGAAAGATTGGAAAACTGTAATCTCATGTTTGAGACACACTTGATACCTAGGGTTTGGGGTCAGAGGTAGCTAGTTTTATGTGCTGAGGGCTAAAGTCTGAACTATGTGCATGATAAATATTCAGGTTTTAAGGTATGTCCTTAAAACCTGAATGTTTTACGAGCATGAGCATACTCACATGTGTTTTTTAATCACTCTCCTGTGCTGTAACATTTAAAAAAGCATGACTTTTGTGACCTAATCAGTTTCTGATTGTTTGAGCCGATCTTTGACATCTCTACCGTGTCGGTCGCAGAATGCACCACTACAAAATCTGAGGTTGTATGAATGTGACCATAGAGCTTTTTTGCAAGTGTCCTACCAGAAAACAAATCTGGTGCCAATGAAGAAATAAATTGCTTTGAAAGAAATATGTGCTCTTCTGTTTTTATGAATGAAGCAAAATCTAAAACATTTTTCCCTCAAAAAATCAGGAACACTGTGTGGAGGATTGGCCTGAGGACAGTCCTGAGCTGGATCCAGACTTTAAGCCAGTAAGAAAACAAATCTAAATGTTTTTCTTGATTTGTCGTTTTCAACATATTCAAATGTAATTTCTTGAAATTTTGAATTTTAATTTGTTCTTCTGTCTGACTTCTCAAAGTCTGGAACATTTAAGCTACGAAGAGAGTCCATGAAGGTCAGTCAGTTCAGTTTCCTCTGTTAAACTTTGCTAACTAATTTTTAAGTCATAAAAAAGCAGCCGAAGACTTCTGCCTGTTTTTAGGCCAAGATGGAGTCAGATGGAGGAAGCAGTGAAGATCCTGACGGGACCTTTGGTCACGTTAAGGTAGAACCTCTCCTCCTTCCTGCATGTTTTCCTGCTCTATCTGCAACTTCAGCTAAACTCTGAACATTTTCCAGAAGAAGGACAGGAAACTGCGAATGTCGCTGCTGTCCAGAAGAAGCTCAAAGGTAAATCTGGTCTAATAAAGGAATGTTTAATTGTTTTGCCTTGTTTTACTAAAATGGTAACAACTTTGACAATGCAGGACAAGTATTCAGATGATTCCATGGAGGGAAAGAGCAACACGCTGCCCAGCCGACGAAAACCCCCCAAGGTAGAGATCGACACATGTTGTAAAACCAGCAGTTGTTTTATGCTAGCAGGTCTTTATGCAGGTTATTTGGCTTTTGTTTTGCAGGAGTTTGGTTCCAATGACTATATTTCTACAGGAGATGATGAAGATAATTATAGTTTGGACTATAAAGTATGTTCTGTTTTCCAACAGTGTAAAGTCTGGCTATAAATACGGTTGACAAATTTATCTTATAACATACTTAATGCCTCTAGAAAAAATCTTCAAAGGCCAAAGTCAGTCACCTGTTTCGGAGAGCCTCTGATGCTTCCTCTACGTACAACGACAAGCGCATGAACGAGTATTCACATTCAAAGGTAGCTTAAAGAAGCTTGTAGGAGATTTTCCAAGAGATTTAACTCCAGCTTTCCTTACAATTCTTCTTTAAAAGCAAAATGATGTTTGAATGTATGAGGGATTCTTGAATACTCTCCAACAGGATGGTGACCATAAGAAAAGCAGCAAGAGGAAAAACACAATCGTACGACGACAGTCGGCGGTAAGCAGCCTCCATTCTTCAAGTTAAATGTGGAAAAGCAGCAGGTCAGGTTTTCAACCCAACATGGATTCATATTTGAGTCTATTAATGTATAAACTTGAACTATTTCTCAGGACTCGGTGTTGGACGATGATTATGAAGATGGGGAGAAAGGTGGCCATCGGCAGGTTGTTCGATTTTTCCCTCGTTATTCAGAAACGCGTTTCTGATCACATGAAAACAGAACCTGCTGTGCCTTTTATTCTAAACCCAATCTGTGTCCTCCAGAGGAGCAATAGCAAGGTGAAAATCAAGTTTGTGCCACAAAGGGGATTTGCCATATCATTAGAAAAGGTAGAAAACATCTGCTACACCCTGATACTCTGATTATATGACTTCTCAAATTTAAACAAAATTGAAAAATCCCACCTCATTTCAACTTCTTTGTTTTCTACAGCCACATGATGAACCAAAAGGAGCTCATGGTTATACATCTCGCAAGGGCTCAAAGGTACAACAGGGACTTGTGTCTGGTTAACTGTTTGTGAATGCCATGTTTGTGGAATGAGGATGTCTGAACATGTTTGGGATGTTTTCACCCTCACAGGACAAATCTGTTGAAGAATTTGGAGCGCATGGCTACACACCTCGTGACAAGCTCCAGGTAGTGACTTATTTCAGTTTCAACAACAACAACCTGCACGGACTGTGTCTGATACGACTGTAGATAGCATAGTTTGATACTTTTAGTCAGTTTTCCACAGTTTATGGTTCTTACAGTGTTTTGCAAAAGTATCCATGCACCCCAAGCTGCTTCACATCCCTTCTTAAGACTTTCACTAACTTTAATGTAGTAAATAATTACATTCAAGCCTCCTGACTGCCTACTGAAGTGACCTGATTGGTCAGTAGAGTCCGGCTGTTCTGCAGCGGCTTTACAGGTTTGTTAGGGAACATTAGTGAATAGCATAATGTGGGCCAAGCAACAGCACAGATGAGTCAGGAAGAAACGAGTTAATAAAACAAACATCATCTTATCTGAGCTCATGGAAGAGTGTCAAGGAGGCGCCAGAAGACATCCTGTCTACAGTTTACCTGAAGCTGTGTAAGGAACACAACATGAACTCTAGTCAGAAGAGATGTTGAGCAATGAAGGAAAAACATGTAGACCCCAAGTGTAAGCCACCAATCCCAATATCGTGTGGGCAAACTTTTACAATAGCCCTGGCAAAAGAGCTGGAACATGTGGCTTGTGGTGAAGATGTCTAACACACCTTTTTGTGTGTGAGATTACGATTTTGAATGTCAGAATCACCAATAGCCATGTTGTTATCAATTATTTCCACTTATAGTAGCTTTGCAGATAATTTCCCACCCTTATTATTCTGAATAGTGTATTATTCTAACATCCATATGCTGTCTGTCTTGTTCAGGATGATGATTTTGAGGAGATGGAAGCCCTCAGTCTTCACTCTGCTAAGGTAATAAATATCTTGATCAACTAAATAACATTCAGTGTTTTCACTGACAGGCTACATAATCAGACTTTTAATGTGCCAATCAGGCTGCTACCATGGATGACGTACAGCAAAAGTCTCATCGTTACTCACCAAGTCTGCAGGGGGATGACGATGTCGAATTGAGCAAAGAACGCAAACATGTAACTTTCTGCCTTTTTTTCATGATACTACAAACTGCATAAAATTTATCACATTAAACTTATGTTAACAACTGTTCTTTTTTTTTTTTTAAGTCTTTACGAAATACAACTTGATGTGCATTGATTATTATTATTGTTTTAACTGAAATGCTTTTCTCCTTAGTAGTTATTAGTATTTTTTCACTATAAAGTACAAAAACAAAATCATCATCTTGTTTCTGGCAGAAAAAGTCCAAACGTAAGATTCATCTGCCACACAAATCTAAGGCATCACACGGACTGAAAGAGGTAGGCGTAGTCTAAGTGTTTAATGGTTAACAGACAAACATACAAATAAAAATTATTCATGTAAAAATATTACTGGTGTTTATTGCCAGAAGGGCTCCACTGATGACGAAATAACAGAAAAAGATATGAAGTCTCACGAAGAGGAGTATGATGAAGATCCAGATGAGATTGAAATGCTCAAACTGGTATTTTTTGTTCTTTATTTAGACTCCAGTGTTTTTTTTCTTATTATTTGTATGAAAAAATACCTTTGACACACTTATTTCCTTTCCAATAGAAAAAGCCATTCAAGTTTAAAGTTTCCAAAAAACCCAAGCACAAGGTAAGTGTGTTTGGTCCGCTCTAACCACACCAGAGGAATCTTTACTCGTTGATCGACAACAACACTCGATGCAACATTCTCAGACTGAACCTTCTCTCATCAGAGCAAAAAGAACCAATCAGAAGCCCCACCTGATGAGCACCTCTCTGAGGCTGCTAAGGTAAGTCTGCAACTTTTCAACCGGGAAACTGTAAAAGTGCTGATGGAAAACTTCTGATAGCGATTCCTCAATGATATTGATTCAAACTGTCTCATCAGAGCTAAAACTGAGTTTGAAAAGGCTTAGAGGGCCAAGTTATTAGTAGGGTATGTCTAAGATTCTTACTCGATTGATTTTTACCCAGAAAGCACATGGGCAAAAACAGTTAGCGAAACGGTCACTGGGACTGACTAGTATATATTCCATTGAGGGAAAGTAACTTAAGTAACTTTAACATATGAATTCCTCATATGTTAACATAAAGGCTCGTTTTGAAGTATAAGCTGCTACTTACAGGCATTGCTTCGAAGAATTCGACCTGGAATACGGCGTTCATAACAAACACGTGTGTTCATCTGCTCTACCGCTAGCAAACAACTGTACTGATTAAATAACATAAAGGCAGTTCCCTAAAAGTCCAACAGATGGCAGCAATGCGCCATGCAAAACAAAACACCCACAGTTTACAGGACACACTTCCTGCTAAAGAGCCCCCTGGTGGTTAAACCGGAAAAATAAAATCTGAACGTTCTCTGGTATTGTTCAGGGGGCTGGACCAAATGTGGAGGCGGGCCCGGCCCGCGGGCCGTAGTTTAGGGACCACTGTAGTAAAGCATTTACCATTTCTCCACCACATCACAATTGAGCTTTGCTTTGGGTTGGTCTGCAGAAGGGGGTCTGCAACCACTTAGCAACTTTTTGCCGTTACTCCAATTAAAGACATTTAGAGCTACAAACATCACAGTCAAAATTTTTAATATTTATGTTTTTTAGCTGTTTAAATCAAAGAAAAATATGAGGATCAGGACATTTTCTTCTATATGGGATGTTGTTTGTAAAAAATTATGTAAACAGAAAAAAAGAACTTAGTTTCCAATGAAATAATGTTTTTTAAAGTCTGAAATTTAAGGCGGGATTTATTCCATCCCAAAAAATTGCTAAAATCTCTATTCTATTTTTAATATCTACATTTGAAAAAAGTAAATAAAAATGATTAAAATCTCTATTTGTAATGTCTACATTTAAATAAATATAATTTTTTTAAATGGCTAAAAACTCTATTTTGATATCTACATTAAAAAAAATTAAAATTACAAAAATCTACATTTTAAAAAAGTTGTTGCTTCTGCACCGTTTCCAGCCAAATCAAGAGCCACAGCGGAAACTCAAGTTCTGACCCCTGTTATACAGCATGAAATACATTGACATTTATTGTGGAAAATCCCAGTGCTTTTGCAACACTGTACTTTTATCTTTACTTTAGCTTTCCTTCCTTACTTTCCTTCCTTAGCATTCACTATCATGTGATAGCTGTGCACTAACGGTTCAGATAATCTTCACCTGCTAATTATCAGATTTTAAACGTTCTACCAACTCTGAACCATTTGCTTTAATTGGGAATCTTGACTTTTGTCAGTCAGGCCACAATGCAGGTTTTATTGATTAAGCCCTCATGTTAGCAAACTATACTCTGAAACCATCTCATGCTGTTGTTTTAGTCTGTTTGCTTTCTTTTCTCAATTGAACTTTGACATATCCTTGTAGCATCTTACTGGACCGGTTCAGCTACATACTGCCTTCTGACACACCTACTGCTGTGTGTGAAGGCCTACAGTGCTACCTTGAATGACTTAGTGCTACCTTGAATGACTTAAAATAGTAACGCTTGCTGCAAACACTTACTGATTAACTCGTCGTCTTCCCTCATTCAGGCAGCATGGCAGGCTGCTCAGATGGACGAACAAGCTGCAGCCGGTGAAGAGGAGGACGAGGAAGACGGGGTCAGTTTCTTTGGTTCTGGAAAAATTCTGGATCCTGTTTTTATAGGAACAGAATTATTTGATGTAGGGTTGATGTATGAAGTCTTTGTAAACAAAATTGTCCTTCCAAAAAAGAGCCAGTTGAGACAAAAGCATCAGACGGAAAACTTCCATCATCCACTTTTAGTAGAAACGGAGAGAAAAATGATAAATCATTGAAAATGAGTTCATTTTAATTTATTTGTGATTGATTTATTGCGACAGACCTAGTTGTGTGACAAACTATTTTCCTATTACAGATTTCTCCTGTTTTTAGGAGTTCACCTGTGTAAATATAATAAGCATTTTATTTCATTTAGTGACAAAAAAAAACAACTATCCAAGCTGACCTGGGTCTGTGTGATAAACCAGTCACCCAATTAGGTAAATTCTAAATTGGCTGATTAGTCACATTTTTTGTGAAATGTTCCTACATTTCAAAAGCAACATGCTAGGTTCTATATAAAAGAATTCAAAAAATAGATCATACCTGTCAAGTCTCCCGTTTTGGCTGGGAAACTACCATATTTTATCCCTCTGTCCCGGCGTAATTATTTTCCTGTAAATTTCCCATATTAGATTAATTATGTCGGGAGGATAAGACAGACCAAATGTATATGCTCTGGTTTTGTTCATAAATGAAACCAGAGAGCTGAAGAAAGGTCATGCGTGTTTGACTACTTTTTGTATCTTTGTCTTTAGGACACGGACAGTTTATTGGAGTGGTGGTACACAGTAGAAAGTAAGTCAACATCCAAACAGATTTAAAATCTCAGGGAACTGATGAGTGGTACTGGATTTGTATTCACCTGTTTGTGCGTTTCAGAATGGGACGAACTGCCATCGGATGAAGAGGAGGCAGCCGTCAAAGAGGATGAGTCAAAGTGCGACCATTTGCTTTTACCAGCAGTAATTCTTGGTCAACTCACTGGTTATTATGGGTTAATGCAATAGGTTTTTACTTTACTATTTGTATAGCACCAGTTCACAACAGCCGCGGGTTATCAAAAGTCACATACACTCCAAACGATTCTGGTTATCAATGCAGTCAAGTTTAGTTTATTATTCAAATTAGATAATGAGTAATTGGGTAAAATTATCAACTTACATGGAGGATTATAAGTTTTGAGTACAACAGAAGCTAGTGGAAACCCTAATGATGCTTTTCGCAAAGTACCCAATGCTCAGCACTCTATGCAGTAGAACTAGCACCTCCTCTTTCTGCAGCAACACAGGTCACTGTAAATGCAGACAGTAGAACAAGCATCATCTTTACCAAAATAGCTTTGTTTCAATGAGCAAAGTACTAAGATTTAGCTCTTCTAAAATCTTGCTTTGATTGCAGGTCATTCACCGTCTTGGCAGACAAGGTCGAACGCGGCCTGCGTCTCTTCAACAAGGTGTTCACCGAGCAGGCCGAGGTCCTGTGGGAGTCCATCATCTCACTCCACGCCCTCGCCGACGACATCAATGAGTTCCATCACAAAGCCAAGATCGCTGGGATCAGCGGGGGCACAACCACCGCAGTGGGCACTGTGGCAGCCATCACTGGCCTGGCTCTGGCTCCCGTGACCTTCGGAGCGTCCCTGATAGTTACGGCTGTGGGCGTGGGAGTGGCAACGGCTGGGGGGATCACCTCCGCCTCTGCAGCCATCTCTGATAACGTCAACAACAAGAACGAACGCAAAAAGGTACTGCAGGTTTTTGATGCAGTAAGACGTGATGGCAGCCGCAGAGGCCGCATGTCTTGATCACTCTGTTACTTTTCCGTCTGTGTGAAATCACTAATTGAACATTCTCTGTCCTTAATTAGATCGAGGGTCTGCTGCAGGAGTACGAAGAGCGAATGCTGGAGATCTCGAACATCCTCCACTTTGTCAATAAGGGCTTGTACAAGCTGCGCGGCCACCCTTTCCTCAGGTCCGGCACGCAGCACTATTCCCAGGACTGGGAAATCCGTAAAGCGGTCCAGATGATCAGCATTGTGGATTCACCTGTGATGAGAGCGACGCAGATGACTGACGACGCCGTGGACTCCCTGCAGGGACTTTTCAAAGGTATGGACAAGTACTTTGTGAACGAAACCAGAGAGCTGAAGAAAGGCTGCAGGAAGGAGATTGTGGCCGTTATAAAACAAGTGGCAAACGTGCTGAATGACTGCATCGTGGGGCTGAACGCCATCAGAGAGGATCTGCAGGAGGCTACTGGACAGATGTGAACAACCTTCATGATCACGCTGATCATGGCTCTCCACTGACATCTCCTGGCTGAAACTAAGAACTGCTGTTCCATGTTGCATCATTCTTGGAAAATATTCAACCTCTGTGAAACTCATGAAGATATTTTTGGCATTGTGGCTGAGAAATTAGTTTTTTCCACGTTTTTAGACCTTAGATTAATTTTTTACTTGTATAGTAAAACACAGATAAGTTTCTTTACTCATCTTTTGTTCAGCTTGAGCAGCATCAAAGTTTTTTTTCCTATATAAATGTCTCAGAATTGTTAGAATCTAGTGAACCAAAGTGATAATTGTCAGATTTTGGCAGAATGTTTTGCAGGTCATAGGCCCTTGTACTGTGAGACTTTTAATCTTTTAAGTTGTAAAAAAGAATCTTGTTTTCATAATCAGGTGTCAATAGATAAATTTATTATTATAACTTAAATTGGTTTGTTCAAAATATAGCTCATGTTTTGCAACGAGGGAGTTGGTTTGATTTATTCAAAAGCTTGAACACATTTTAATGCTTTTCATTTTTCCTGAAAGAGTTGTCTGAGATGAATGCAAAGCATGTTGCAGGACAAACTGAAGTTTTTTCTGCTTGATTGTAGGCGCATTGTCATTTTATTATCCATACTGAATCATCCAGCTGCTATTTTACCCCTAACCACCCTTAACCAGAGGCATTCTTAACATTTGACTTATCCAGCTTTGACAGGCCACTGTCATTGCAATGCTGACGTATTTGTTCATTTATTTGCATTTTAACATGAATGTAACTGTATAGGTTTTTAATTGTTCTATTTTACTATATTCAATATGTCCTGGTTAACCCAAGAATAAAATGTAAAAATGACACATTTTCACCTGGAGGCAAAGTATGTTGGGGTTTTTTTCAGTTGAAAAATATTAATCTCCAAGTCAAACTATAAGATATAACCTATAAATGGTTCAAAGTGCCAGTATAAAATTATGTACAAAAGTGTAAACTTGATATAATATCCAAAAACGCACACTAACATCATACTTGTATGGTTTGATGACTACCAGCACATCTTCCAGTTTAGATTAAAACTGGGTTGAAAGACTATTTTAACACCATATTTGAAATTCAACTGGTTCAATGATTGCTTTAGTCCTGTGAAAAATGTTTTTAATAGACTCAAGTTCATTATCTCAAAATAATTTAAAGTCATCTTGTGTCATGCCTATGTATAGACTTGAACGTTTTTACATTTCATAATAAAACCATAAACTTCATTCTAGTTTATTAGAATGAAATGCAGATGTATAATTCTGAAATGGAGGAACAATTAAATAGTCAACTGAACATTTTAATTTTGAGAGTTTTGTGGATGCCTTCAATCTCCTTTAAAATCCAGTGCAACATTTAGACCAGTGTTTCTCAACCCTGGTCCTCACTGCCCCCCTGTACTGCATGTTTTAGGTATTTCCCTTCTGCCACACACCTGAATTGTATCTCTGGGTGATTAAGAGGCTTCTGCAGTACTTGATGGTTATGCAATCATTTGAATCAGCTGTTCTGGAAAGGAGGCTCATCTAAAACATGCAGAGGAGGGGGGTGGTGAGGACCAGGGTTGAGAAACACTGATTTACACTTACAAAATGGAGCCAATCTGTGTGTAATTAAATCTCTCAGCTGCTTGGTGAAGATGTGTGAAAGAAGCGTAATTGTTTTATGGATGCACCTTCCCCATGTTGAGAGTTGGTGGTGGCAGCATCATGCTCTGGGTTTTTTTTGTATATTTTCTTGCAAATTAAAGTTGGTCACAGCTGATGGGAAAAATGGCTGAAAACTCACACACACACACACACACACACATAAAACTAGGACAATCTTGCAAGTAAACATGTTCTGAAGCTGCAAGTGACTTAGGGCTAGCATCTAGTGGAAAATTAGCTTAACACCAGAGCTAAAACGGGATTGTTTTAGAGATTATTTTGCAAATAACAATAAGCAATAACCACCTTGACACGCAAACTGGCAATTCTCATTGGAGTATACAGTAATGGCTGATAAGGAGGCAAATAAACGCCACCTTTGACGTTTTCACTTTTTAATTCAAACTCTTTGCCCTTTTCGTGGCACTTCACAGCTATGCAATATTTATCATTCTGACAAACGATAAAAGACAAACCCACGCGGCAGACGATAAGCCACGCCCCCTACAGGTGATTCTCTTTAAAACCGCCGCGAGCTCTCCACAGCTGAGTGGGCGTGGTGACTCGCTCACAGTCAGCCCATTGTTTACCGTCATGCAGCTAAAACGTTATACTGTCTTCAGACTGTAATGTGACTCCTGTTTGGGTCCACCTCATTATTTTTGGTCCAATCGGTTTGTCTCCTTCATTTGCTCGGCGAGGATGGAAAAGGAAGTGAAGGGCTGAGCTGGGAAAGTTCAACAACTGGTTCGTGTTGTTTTGTTTTTGTTTTATTGACTTATTGTCTGACTGCACGGCTTACGCAGGCTCTTTTCGCTCTGTTTTGTGTCTATGTTGCCCCGCATTCCGTTGGATGTCATGTAAAGGTCGCTGCGAAAGCAGGTTGCGGATTTAAAAGAAGAAAAGGTGACGTTGTATACAGTTTAAAAAGCTGTTTCCTTTTTGTTTTCATTAGCAGAAAGTTGCAACGTGACATCATCAGTCAGCTAGACTGTTGGCCTCTACGTCACGCTCCTCACGAAACTTTCACAGGCAGTTTCTGTTTCTAGTTTTAAATGTAATAAGTCTGAGTGCATGTAAATGTGTCTGTCATGAACAGGAAGCCGGAAGGACAAACTGTATTTGCTGTAGTGATTTATTTTGAGCCCATCGTGCCAGGCTTACAGCTCTAGGCAGGTAGAAAAAAAAATGGCAAAAACGCCACTGGAGTATTGAGTTACCTCCGTTTTAATATTTTAAAATGTTATCAGACAAAAAGGTACAGCTATATGCAAATCCTGATATTTTAAAACCTAAAATGGAAAACGAAAAATGTCAATGAATGGCAAAATAACACATTTCAAGCACAAGAAACAAACTTCTAAATCAATTTCCTTTAACTACAATATCTATCTACTCATTTGAGCAAACTGTAGGTGTCTGTACCTGCTGTATTTTTCCATAACATGTTTGCTCTTGATTCAGTGAAGTAACTTACAGCAGGTAGATTAGCCCGACAGTTTACTTTCTTCAAATAAGTCAAGTGATACCTCCTGCTAACATTATTCAAGTAAGAGTAAAATCTACACCTAAAAGTAAAATGTTCAAGTAAATGTAACTGGTTACTACTCACCTCTGCTTACAGCACCATGAACATGTTCAGAAGAGACAAGGGGTCACCTGCCCAGACTCCTGTGGTTCCTCCAAGACCCACCAAAGAGGTCAGAAAATGCAGGGCAATAACTTATGTGCTTGTTCTTGCATGAAACAATCGGGCGTAACATTATGACTACTACGTAATGGTGCCAGGAAGGGCTGCAAAGATCCCGGAAGGTGTGGTGTGGTATTTGACCTCGGTTAGCAGATCCTTTTAAGCTGATGTTGCATGATCAACAAAACCCTTCTATTTTCTTTTTTTACTTTAAATTTTATGTTGTGTTCTTTCATTCATGTGCCATTCTACATTTATTCTCAGATTTGTGATTCTTTCCATGAAGGGTATAACTGGTTGATTGGATAGCAGCATCTGAATTTCCTACCCGAACTTTCCTTAAATCATCCATCATATGGTTTCTGATTTCTTGCTTACACCCCATAGTGCATCCTGGTACTTTGTGTTCCCTAGCAACACACATGAACCTCACCATCCACATGCCCTAAAGCAAATGTGGGTCATCAGATCAGGCTACTTTTATCTGTTGCCCATTGTTGGCACCGTTGGAGAGGAGAGGAAGGTTTAGCATAGGTACCCTGACTTGTCTGTAAAGTATTGTGACACCTTTTTATCAAACCCAGGATTAGCTTCTCACCATATGACTTGTAACAATAACTTCCTGACGAAGCCTGACAGGCTTTTTATGCATTACTAGGAGCTGGACAACCCCGTCAAACACGGCCTCAAAACGGAGGATCCTGAATCAAATGCAGCCCTAAAGGTAAATGTTCAAACTTGATTGTAAATATGATATCAGTGAACTTACAACCCTTATTTCTTCTAGGAAAACACAAATGATCTTGACCCAAAGACAAACGTGCGATATCATTCATCTGTTAGCCTCTAATTGAGGATCGGTAAGCTCTGTTTGCTTTAATTCATGAAGGTTTTGTTGTGTTTCCTTTGGGAGCAGCAGAAGGCAGGAGTGATGGGGGTTGTGCAGAAGGTCAGTCCCTTCAAGTCATCGCTACAGGTAGAAAAACAAAGGTTTCATTTAATGAGTAACCAATAGCTCTCTGGCTTGCATAACTTTGACTTGTTTCTTCTACTTAGGCGACCTCTTCGTCTTTGAATGTCAGCCAAACTTCTTCCTCTGAATCGTCAGAACAGGCAACAGACTCCACACAGGTAAGTGAGGATTGTTTTGTTTGTCTCGCTGAATGGCAGGAGGATCTATGTTCCTCATGAACGCAGGCTACTAACTCGGTCAGGTTCATTTCAATTCAAATCAATATCAGAAAACTGGAGATCTTATCATTGTGTCACCAATAAGCCTCTTCTAATTGAACCTTTTCAGAAATGGGTGACTAAAAAATAAATAGGATTTGCACTAACTAGGTATCTTTTGGAAGAATGTCTCGACTCCAACTTCCTTGAGATGGAACAATACTGTCATAAGACTGGCATAAAGAAAAGGCACAAAACGGATGAAAAAATCCTAACCTGTAAAATAATATACTGACTTGTGATTTAGTGAAATGGCATGGATGCAATTTTTAATTTACAAATAGGTGGATCCTGGAAAATATTGAACTTATACTTTAACAAACTGCCAGCTCTATTTTTTTGTTGTTGTTCATTTATTTTCATTCTATTTTCATTTAGCAATGTGGATATATCATTTCAATAGTTGGGGTGTCATTTTACTTATTTTCTTAATTAAAGAAATTGAGCACTAGGGGTGGACAACATGAACTTAAATGTGTTAACACAATATTATGAGGGATTTATTGTGATAATAATGTGCAACATTGCAACCAATAACTGCTTTGCAGGCAGGGATGAAATTGACTTTCATCCCTGTATCTCAGCCTATGGTAGTTCCTTGTTGCCAAGATTTGAATGGTTGCACAGTCCTGGTGGATGACCCATTTACCTTTTTTATATATATATATATATATATATATATATATATATATGTGTGTGTGTGTGTGTATTTTGTTTTTCTCAAAGCAATCCATTTTTATGTAAAACACAATGGCACACACAGTATATCCTGCACTGTCTTGGTTTTTGAAAAATGTGTATTTAAATTCCATGTTTATAAAAAAAAAACAATGACAAGGCAGATTGTTACTTGCTTCATAATTTTAAGACTTCAAGGTTTCCTAGTTTAAAATATATTTGACCTTTCTAAATAGACGTCACCTGTCCTCAGTTTTCTAGTTGAGAACAAAAATGTATGCGCCAGAGGTTAAGTGTTATACAACACAGCTTGTTGGGCCAATCAGAACAGCTTTGTGTGTGAAGTTTCATGGTAGATGGGGAAATGCCCATGTCACTTCTGTTCCAGAACCCTGGGATGCTAAAAGGAGTCGTGCAGAAAGTGAACCCGTTCAAGTCCACCTCCCAGGTAACTACAGTCCTGTCTTTCTGATCTGTGTCAGACAGCAAAGTTTCCACTGAGCTTGCTCTCTCACACAGGGGCCTAAAACTCCACCCTCAGGCTCACTTGAAAAAGAAAGGAGCCCAGACTCATCTCAGGTAGGGAAGTTACTGAAACTTAACCCAAAGTCCTTTGTTTCAGGTCTTTGTTTCTTTTCCCACATCCTATTTCCCACATCCTATTTAGAATCACACCCATTTCTAACTCTGGCTGGGAGCTATAGCTTTTCTTTTGTTCCTTTTGAACAGCTTTATTTCTTTCAAAAGAGATGTTATGCCCTATTTGTTCCTCCTGCATATTAACCAGTGAGACGTTTGGGAGCTTACTTTTCCTTAAACAGTCTGGTCCAAATAAGACTAAAGGTCTAACTCAATAAACATATAGTTCACCCTTCTTGTAAAACCAAATGTCAATGTTGGTTTTTAATAATGTTTTGTTAAATAGTGCTTTTATTGGATAAAATTCGCTGTTGGAGCCAAACAACTTCCGCCTTCTTTGTATTTGACTGGGAGACGTCACAGTAGATATGAGTCTACAGAGTGGAGTCCACCATGCAAAGTACAATTATTTGTGATTTTAAAACTCTGTTTTATAGCAAGTTGTGTCCTATTCTCAATAACTAAGGTTTAATACAATGCCTGCCCACCCTCTGCTTCAACTCTTCTGGGAAAGTTTAAGGTTGAGTTTCATTAGTATTCTGACTCTTTCTTTCAGAATCAGATATGTGTGATCAGACACTGATGCTGGATGAGAAAGACTGCCTTGCATTATCAGCTCCAATTCATCCGGAAAGGTGTTCTATTGGATTGAGATCTGGGCTGTATAGGGGTCAGTCAGGTTCTTCCACACCAGACTCACTCATCCATGTCTTCGTAAACATGGCGTTGTGAACTGGATTCCAGTCACGTAGGAACAGAGTCTCTAGCCTCAAGCTGTTCTGAAAAAATGAATTGTTTAAAGAGACAGGTGCATGTTACCGTGTGTCTTACATGTTTGGCACTGCAAATGTTGAAGAAGGTGCTGTTGTCGAAGGAGGTCAACATTAACCTTCTCGGGCTACATGCAAAACGTTGTGTGTGTTGAAAAACCAAACTAGTAATGCACATCACCCTGTTTTGCAGGGTAGTCTGTGTTCACCTTGTTTACCCTGTAAACTAAGTGGAAATATCTGGCTGTAGAGATGTATTTGATAAACAGACAGGAAGGCTCTTCAGTGTCTGAGTAAAACCTGTTAGAGGCCTAAAAAAACTTGACTAGGGACAAGGTCCACTTTCTAGGACGACCATAAACGGCTCAGCAGATATCTCCCATCCCTCCACTCTCACTGAGAAAACCATCGATAATTTGTATTTTGTGCTTATAAAGTTGCAAAATGTAGAACGATTCAAGAGATAAAACCAGTTTTAGAAGTCATCGTTAAAGGCCAAAATTAAAAACGAATGCCTACTGAGTCGGTGAATAAGTCTTACCATGATCACACTGCGTGGTTTCACTGAAATGTGCAACTTCCAGTTATTAAATTTCTTGGAATTCATTTGAGGTTACTGATAAATTAAACTAAATGTAAAGGCGGATGGGCGACTAATTCTGCCCCAGGTTGCATGGCTCTGCCTAAATTATTGGCAAATCAAAGCAGCTGACTGAGACATTTTGAAACTTGATGTTGCCTAAACAAAGTGCTGATTGTGTCGAGCTAATAAAATATCTCCAACAGATGCTGCTTTCTTGATGATGAGATTCCTGGAAGATGTTGGCTAGTTTGTCTTTGGCTGCTCTGTTTGTGTTGCAGAGCCCTGGTATGTTCAAAGGAGCCATACAGAAAGTGAATCCCTTCAAGGCTTCAGCACAGGTATTGACTAGTTCAGTTTGTTTGCATCCTGGAAAGATGTTCATGTTTCTACTCTTTCTAGATACACTTGTACCTTGTCTGATAACTTCTAAATTGAACTTGTCTATCATTTTGTCATTCAGTGTTTTGTTTTCGCCCCCTTTTATTCACAAACCTGCAGCCCATTAGTGTAGGTGCTCCTCAGGGCTGTTCCATTTATTTCACTTTCTTTATGAGTAACTCTTGAGAAGCAGTACGAAGGATATTGGTAGCATAGTATGTTTGTGTTCACTTAGTCTTATTTTGAAATGTTCATGTTGACGTCCTGTGCTCCTGTTTACAACAGAGTTTATAGGTTTTAGACTTAATGTTTTGACTTGTATTAAAACGGTTTTATTCTGCCAGGCTGTTCTCTACAGTCTACCTAGGTAGGGGATGTCGGTTTGCATCTGTGAGGTGCATTGGCAACCTGTCGGATGAAGTGAAATCTAAACTGGCTCATAAGGTTTATATAGCCATGGAAGTGAGTGGTGTGTGTGTGTGTGTGTGTGTGTGTGTGTGTGTGTGTGTGTGTGTGTGTGTGTGTGCGCGCGTGTGTGTAAACTGAAAGTAGGAATTCTTACAAAATTTCTTTCAGCCACTTATTTAGTGATTTATGGAGTTCACAATTCCTACCTGAGCTGTAAACCTCTCTAGTTGGTTACAGTGGACTGTATTTGGTGGAATCGCAGTAAAGAGGGCTGAACTTTTTTTTTTTTTTTTGTGAAACCATGAATCCCTTTCCTAAAATTTCACATCTATGCAGTGCTTTGTGCTGACCTATCACCTAAACCCAATAAAATCTATTAAACTGTGTCTTTTCCACATCACAAATGTGGACAAAGTTCAGTGGTGAAAACACTTTTGCTAGCGTAACAGCTAGAAATTTCTCATCTTGACTGAAACCAAGATTTCTGTGAGGCATTTGCACTAAAGTACCTAATTTCTTTTCTCATTTGTGTTTAAAGCCCAAAAGCGATGCTCAAGGTGACCCTGCAAACACACAGGAGTCTGACAGACACCTTCAAGACAAACGGGTAAGCTGCATTCTCTCCCGTCTTTTCCAGATAACCCGTTTGTGCTGAGGTTCGATCCTAATCTGGTTCTAATGCTTCATCACTTAGAATCCAGGCGTGATGTCAAGCATGTTTCAGAAAGTCAACCCATTCAAATCCTCCCAGCCTAAGGTATTTTTTTTAAAAGTCCTGATATGTAGTGTCTGGCTGTCTAGGAAACCCAGGGGGACATTTGGAAACTTGTTTACACACAATTTCTCCACATGCTTTGTTTGCTTTTCTCTGGCTTTCATTTCAGCCCCTTCAGGACACTCGGTCTCTACGCAGTGACAACTCCTCTTCCTCTGGAAGTCTAACGGACAACAATGTGCCAGAGAAGCAGGTTGGTGCAAAGAACTAAGGTTTATTTAGATCTGCACCTTAAATACACATATTTCCTGGCATAAAAGTGACGCAAACGGGCTGAACTAGAGGGTTAGACAAAACTCTAAAATGGCAAATCTTCTCTATAAAAGTTCATTGGGAGAAAACTTCTGTTCTGATTTACATAGAGCGTCACACTATTGGTGTAATACTTGTAGTTACCACAAGATGGCGGACAATGTAATGATTTCAAACTACGACTTGTTGAAACTGCCTGGATGTATTTACAGGTGCAAATCAATGAACTGAAATATAATTGAAAATTTCAGTCATTCAACTTTAAATGTGGACCTCATCATTTAGACATTAAGTGTTTGTTTCTGTTAATCTTGATTATTATGGCTTACAGTTAATGAAAACCCAAAATTCAGATATTCAGGAAGTTTCAATAATACAGAAAACTAATAAAAACCTAAAACAATGAAATGAAGATGCTCTGTTGTTTGATTAGATTTAAGCCATAATCATAACAATATAGGAATAAATACTTAAAAAGTCCCTATGTAATCACACCATATAAGTTTAATTTATTTGAATTTTGTTATTAAGAATACTCTACTGGGTGTGCTGTGATGGCGCAGGGGTTAAGCACAGTCCACATATGGAGGCCTCAGTCCTCGACGTGGCCGTCGCAGGTTCGATTCCCAGCCTGGCGACCTTTGCTGCATGTCTTCCACTTCTCTCATTACCCACTTTCCTGTCAACTAACTATCAAATAAAGGCCAGTAGAGCCGATAAAACCTTTTAAAAAGAATATTCTACCTTGTGCTTTTATAACATATTAATGTGTATCTGTAACCTGGTGACTATAGTCGAGGCATATTAGGGGGAAACTAATAAGTTGGGTTTCGACTTTGACGAGTATTATCAGTGTCATTCTTGGCATAACCACTAGGTGGTGCCAAAGGACGTGATTTTAAAACTTGGGAGAAGATCTGTTTCTTTTATGCAGTATCTTTTTATGTTTTTATTGTAGAATCCCGGGATGTTTAAAGGGATGATGCAGGAAGTAAACCCCTTCAAGTCACGCACACAGGTAAAGATTTAATCAACTTCACATCAGAAGAACCCGTTTTCACAAGCTATAAACCTGACATTTTTAACCTTATTGAACTTTTCACTGACTTGTTGATACAGGTAACATATGACTCTTGTGAGAATGACTCATCTGTTCCTTCTAATGTGACTGAGGTAAGTATAGCGGAGAAAGCAACAAATAACATTTAACTTAGTATAAAAGGTTCAGCAGTCATGAGCTGTTTTGTTATGACCTCATGAAGCTCTTTAACGCATTAAGTTTTCTTTGTGTGTCATTGTTGGAAAGTTGAATCCACGTACAGGTGCACCTCAAAGAATTTGTCTGTCGTCAAAGTTCAGTATTTTTTATTGTTGCTTCATAAAGTGAAGCTGGTGTATAGAGTTATTAAACATGGTGTAAAAATGTAAAGCCTTTTTTTTTTTTTTATAATTTTGATTATGGTGTGAAGTTAATGAAAATCAGGAATTATTAATCAAATTTAAATTTCCCAGAAAAGTTTCAATAAAAAAAAGCTTTAAACAGAAATATTAAGCCTCTAAAAAGGTGATTTTTGTGCACTTAATACGTGATTAAGGGCTCCTTTTGCAATAAATTACTTTATCAATGTGGCGTTGCATTAAGGCAATCAGCCTGTGGCGATGCTGAGATGGAATAAAGGCCAAAGGTGCTTTGATAGGTCATCTTCATTTTTGGTCTGGTGTTTCTCATCGTCTTCTGAAGGCCAGGTCACATTGTGTGCCAATTCAGAACAGTTATTGGATCTGCTTTTGACACCTTTGGCAGTCTGGACGGGTGCCAATTCCTGCTGGAAAGCTAAGATTTTACAGCATGAGGAAACACAAAAAGGCTTTAAAACTTCCTGGGAGACGGCTGTGTTTGCTGTACATTTCAGAAAACCCAGTGAACCAACACCAGCAGATACTATCACTGACTGTGGAAACTTCACACTGGACCTCAAGCAAAGTGGATTTTCCATAACTCTTCACTCTTCCTCTCAGCTTTGTGATAATGTTTACCAAACAAAATAGAAACTTTAAGTTCATCTGAATAGATAACTTTGAATGATTGAGCAACAGTAGTTTTTTTTTTTTCTTTCTCCTCAGCCCAAGTAAGACACCAGTAGCCCTGCTCGACTGATGCGGTGACCGCATCCTCAGTCCACTCCTTCTGAAGTTGCCCCAGATTCTTGATTACTAATGCTTGTTCACATTTCTGACCATAAGTCTCACTTCCATTCAACGCTCGGTGAATGTTTGGATCTTGCAGATTGAATGCGCCCCTCTTTTGCCATGTCTGTTTGTGACTTACCTTCCTTTGTGGAGGGCGTCTATGGCTGTCTTCAGGACATCTGTCCAGTCAGCAGTCTTCCCGTTTATCATGTACCCCATAATATGACCATAACATTGACTCATTCACTGCAAAAACACAAAATCTTACTGAGTATTTTTGGTCTAGTTTCTAGTGAAATATCTTATCACACTTGAAATGAGACAAAACTAACTTGCTAGTAACTTTTCAGCAAGATATAGGAACTTGTTTTAAGTCATTGATTCCTTAGTATTGATGGTAAAGTACTAGCTATAAGTGAAATAATCTGCCAGTGGAACTAGTACTTTTTCATCAATATGAAGAATTGTTGACTTAATAAAAGCTTCTATATCCTGCTGAAAAGTCACTTAGTAGTTAATGGTGTCTCATTTTGAGTAGACTAAGATATTTGCACTTGAAACTAAATCATTAATACTTTACCTTTTGGTGGCTTTGAAATTGGCTATTATATGAGACACCAAATTTTGGATTTCCATCATCCTGTAAGCTATAATAAAGGCTTTAAATATTTCACTAAACATATTGAATCCAGATGCAACACATATTTGCTTTCTGAAAGGAGAGAGCTGACTTTTTTTGAGCTGTACCTGTATACCAAAAATGGCTTTCATTTACTACATTAGAATCCCCTCCATCGATATTGTGTGTAGTTTGTTCTGTTTAACTAATGGAGCTGATGTTGACTCAGTATTTCACTCTGACTCATCAGGTCGAGCGAGCTGTACACAGTGAGAACTCCAGCAGCTCTGAAAGTCTGGACGACAGCGCTATAGAGAGACATGTAAGTTATGACGTACATGTTCGTTATAGTGGGTGACTTGTCATCCGTCATAGATTCAGATGTAAAAATAGAAGTCTGATGTCTCGCTACAACAATGCTAAGCATGTGACTGGGTAAAAATCACATGGTGGTGGTGTTGACTTACTGGAAGCAATGTTATTTGATAGTGGTGTATTTTTTTTTTTTTTTTATCAGTTTTTGACAAGAGTGTGTAGATATCTCCTCAGTCTTTTGGGGAAAATAGTTTCCCTTTGATAGAATGTTCATTCCCTCAGGTAACTCAATGATGCCTTTGCCTGAGTTGATTTATATCGGGTGTTTTTGACTCGAGGTCTAGAGTTGAAGGTCCCTTATTTAGAGAATACAATAAAATCAATTACAAAAAAAAATCATTGTATATATACTTATTTTAAATTGACCCGAGTTACAAACTAATCCATTGCCCTCTCCAGACTATTTGGTACACAGACGCCGACACCACGCCTGAGGTGGGAAACCAGCCAACAGAGATCTCAAGGAAAAAGACTGAGGTTGGTCACCATAAACATCACCCAATCTTTATGAAAACCCCAGTTTTTGTAATGGTGGTATTTGTTTTTTTTTTCCTACCATGTCGTTCTCTTTAGATTATCTGGAAAAACATCTTAACACTGGGAATAATAATAATAGGATATGTTTCATGTCATTTCAAGATTAACACAGCAGTGGGGACTGTTTGGATTTTGTCAAGCTGAATCTTCACTGCCATTATTAACACTCACTGGACGCACCGCAGCACAGGACCTAGTTGTGAAAGTAACATTTGAATGTGTCTTTGTCTTTCAGACTTTCATTATCAAAAGAATTCTTCCCAAATCGTTTTTTGGGTCTGGATCCAAGGTAAAGTTGATGTGTATAAATTTCTGGCCACCTTAGCAACATTTTAGAAACTTTAAACAAACAAATCAACATTGAAGTTGGGAAACAAATCTTCCAGTGGAACTAGTATTTTTTCTTTAAGAAATAATTTATTTAAAACAAGCTGCTATATCTTACTGAAAAGTTACTTGGAAGTTGGAAAAAAAGACAACAAAACATATTTGCACTAGAAACTTGACCAAAATGACTTGATAAGATTTTATTTTTGCAGTACGCAATATTCTGGGTTTCCTTTAAATAGAAACTTTTTAAACTACTTTGATTACTAAAACGTACTGTACTGTTTTTTTTTTTTTTTTGTAAATTGCCACAAAAAGACATGTAAATAAACAAAAGTCAACTGAATTCTAAATGCATAAATAAGGAGAAAACTTTCTGGAATAAAGACTCTCCAAGATCAGATTAGGACAGGAAAGTAGATCAATACGTTTACATTTAGGTTGCTATTAACAGGGCGAACCCTGCAATCATCTGATAAGAGCTGACATGATAACATAACATGAGTTCACTATAGAGGCAATTTTACTAAGATATGTCATTTCTGAATTTGACATTTGAATCTTTTTGATGCCGTCTGTGATTTTTATTTTATTTTAATTTTTTTAAGTTAACTAAAATACGTTATCCTTGCTGTAGGAGGACATCGAGGTTCAAACACTACAGCTGGCTGAAGTACCAGTACCTGGTGAAGGAACACAACTGGACCCTCTGGATGTACGCCTGTTTCTTTTGATCTACGCTTAATGAATTATATTTGAGTAGCCAGACGCATCCTGAAAAACAAAAACAAAAAAATGTATTTGCAGGATGAGGAAGGCCTCCTCTCATGGTGGAAAACTGCTGAAGGTAACTTTGCTCTCAGTAGTTTTTGTTCACTGCAGCTGAAACTTTATAAAGGTAACTTTTTTTTTGTCTTCTCTGACTCCAAGGATGGGATGAGTGGAATGAAGCGAACCAGAATGATGATGCTGAAGAGTATGTAAAACAAATGAGCATGTTGGATTTTTCTTTGAGCTTATGATTTAAAATGAAGAGCAAGAAATTGCTAATTTAAGACGATACTTGTTTGAACTGCGATTTAAATTTTCTCATTGTATGGTTTCTTCTATAGCTGTGTCTATTGCTTTATTTTTCTAATCATCTCCATTGATGATCATACATTTCAAATTAGGCATCTGTTTATATGGAGAGTCCCAATCCAGTGTGTGTGTGTGTCAGAGCTGTATTTAGTACCTTTGCTTGGAACATAATGACACTTAATTTCATTTGATGCATGTGAAAGGGGACAGTTTAATTAAACACATGACAATTCATGAGCTATAAAATGTCAGCTAGCCAAAAGGCTATTTGTAGTCTCATGGCCAGGTAAAAAAAAATACAAGAATGAATAAGATGCTGTAAATAGTTGAGATTAGACTTAAAAAAACCAACAACCTAACCCTCTACGAAGGTAAGGACACATAACTCCAGACAATATGATACGAATAAACAGTACAGCACAACATCATGTTGACCAGTGTTTCTCTCCCACAATGAGAAACACCTTATAGTGACTAATGGTCACTATAAAGATGGGAAACCACTAAAAACTTTGAAGTATTACATTATTTTGATTAAACAAATCCACAGAATGCTGTGGCAAAGCTGATTCTTGGCATCCATTAGCATATCCTTAAATTCAACCATACAAAACTTAAGAAATAGTCATAATATGCATATTTGTAGTTGCCATTTTTTTAACCTTTTTTTTCGTTCTGTTGTGTTGATTAGAGTGGTGGAACAAGCCGCCGACCGAGTCTTCATGGCCGCGCGCCTTTTCGTTCGCTTTTTCAACCAGCGCGGCGCCTCCCTCCAGCAGCGAATCCTGGAGCTCCTCTCCTTGGCCGACTTGGCAGACAACTTCCACAAGAAGACGGTGACGGCCAGCGTGGGCGGCGGGGTGGCCAGCGTCGCCGGGTCAGTCACCACCATCACCGGGCTCATTCTGGCGCCCTTCACGGCGGGGACGTCGCTCATCGTCACAGCGGTGGGCATCGGCATCGCCACGGCGGGCGGCGTGACGTCTGCCTCGGCCAACATCACGGACACGTTGCATTCAAAGACCGACCGCAAGAAGGTGGAGAAGATGATCCAAGACTACCAGGATGAAATTAAGGACATCAAGGACTGCTTGGAGTTCTTACAGGTCAGAATGTGCACACATTCTAGACGTTGGAGTAGATTAGAATGAGTATTGGGGCCATCCTGGATAAAGAGTAAATTCCCACCCAAAAAAATACTCAAGATTTTCTAGAAAAAAACTCGGAACATTTCCAAAAGCTGAAAATGTTAAACTTTTTTAAATTAAGAACTTTTTTTTTTAAGTCAAAAATGTTCAACTTTTGAAACTCAGACATTTCCAAGTTTTTCCTAGAATTTCTTCTTTTTTTTTGGCAGAAATTAAAAAACATTTTTCTTGTTTTAAAAGTTGATCATTTTTAACTTTTGAAAAATGTTCTTAATTAAAACAGTTCACTTTCATCTTGTGTTCTGAGTTTTTTTTCTAGAAAATTTGAGATCTCTACATTCAAGGTTTTTTTTTGGCGTAAATGTACTTTATTTTGACACACAGTTGCCCAAGTACATTAGTTTTTATTTTTGTGTGATTTCTTGGTGTCGGTTGTTTAGAAATGTGTGTCAGATGCTGATTCCTTAAAGCTTAACTTGCCATCTTCTTAGGAAGGGATGGAGACGCTCGAGGAGTGGAACTTCGAGAAGTACGCCGAGAGCATCTCAAAGAAGCACCTGAACCAGAACGTCAAACATGTAATGAAGGAGGGCGGTCGGGCTGGGAAGGCTTTGGTCATCAACACAGAGAGCCTGATCAGCACCGTCCAGGTTCTGAACGTCGCCGGCGGCGCTGCTAAAGCCGCGCAGGTGATGAGCGTCACCACAGGGGTCATGTCGGGCCTCTTCCTGGCCCTGGACGTGTTCTTCCTGGCGAAGGATTCCATGGAGCTGAAAAAGGGCGCCAAGACCGAGTTCGCCGCTAAGATCCGAGAGGTGTGCAAGGACCTGCAGGACGGGTTGCTGGAGCTAAACCGAATCAAAGAAGAGCTGCAAAAAACTATGGATGGGATAGAGGTGGAGGTTGAGGAGGAGGATGAGGAGATGTTGAAGTCTGACCTGAAGAAGTTTATTGAACTTGAAGATTGAGGGGTGGTGGCTGCGTATTTAAAATGAAGCATCCCAGTTTTAAGAAGACAGAGAAACTAAAATGGTTTTGGTAGTTTTTTTTTTTCCTGTCGTTACTGATAAGATGTTACTTTTTTCTAAAATATTTTACTAGCTTCTTTTTAAATATACTCGACTAAAATGTTTTATTGTAATTATTCTAAATGTGTGCATTTTCCTCTTTAATCAAAGTGTTTTATTTGTATTTTGTATGTTTATTGACATAACGTGGACAGCTGGAACCAGGAAGTAGAGACACGCGGAGGCCAGTTTTGATCAGAGAATATTCCAGTAAACACTGCATGAACACCGCGTGCTCGCGCCACAATGCCAGCATGAAGGCCTGAAAAAATGTGGAAGGGCCGCCTTATCAAGGCACGTCTGGAGGGAAAAAAAATGTTGTCAGGAACCAAACCTTAACAGATGTTGCCAGCATGAACGGTAAACTGGGAACAATAGAACAAAGGAAGTTAAAATGCAGCCAATGATGACGAGCAATTACAGGCACTGAGATGTTTTGTATCGTAGCCAAAGAAAAGGAATGTTTTTAGTTGCAAAAATGTGGAAAAACAAAGTTTGCGCCCTTGTGCCAATAGCCAGGTGACACTTATCACTCAAAACATCATAAAACGGATCATTTTATAGGGAAAACCCTCACTTAAGTCCAGATGGAAGAGGAGGTGTACACTCAACAACTCCACCCAGTGTGGATGACTGACCTGGTCAAATGACTCTTCACTGTAACAGAGCAGACTTTTCTGGTTGGTGGAAAAGGAGGCTACAACTTGTCAAGTTCAAATGGAAAAGTTTAAAAATCAACACTTTGTTCCACTGAGACTGGCTGAATGTAAGCTGAGGGAAAGAGATGTGATTCTGGACTGTTAGATCTATATGGGCACTGTGAGAATTCAAACTTCTGAAAAAAATTGCACAAAAAAATCTCAGCCTCGATAATCCAGAATGTTGTTTTGTTTTTTTTATAGTTTCCTTCTCATCAAACAGAATTCAGGTATTTCCTTTAAAAGCCACTTTGGGGATTTATTTTTCTCATTCCTGTTACTCTTTCCTGTAGTTGGAGCAGACTGAGTCAGACAGTAAAACTTTGTGTTTATGTCAATCAAATATTCACACCTCAGATTATCCTTCCCAATCTCGGTGCTTACTGCAAATACCTGCAGTTCAGCTACTGTACTTAAAAAAATACAAAATCTGATCTTCGGTGGTGGCTGAGTGAAACCTCAAACTTGTGGTTGTGTTGCGGTTAAACCCCATGTAATAACTCAGAACTAAATCCAGTCTTTTATTAAGGAAACATTATTTTTCCATTTTCCTTCATCTAATCAGACTAAGATTTCAGATCAAGTTTTCATTTGCAGTGGGTTCCACTGAAAGGCTGAAAATCTGCCTTTCAGTGGAATAGAAGACAAGTTATAGTAAAAAGGAATAGAATAGAATTTATTGGAAGTTCCAGTTCCAGAAAAACTCATTTGGTACTTTTTCGGTCATGTGGGTGTGAGTAATGAAAGAATCTGCACTGACCTGTTCAAGGTGTTTACATGGCAAAGTGGACACTTCTTCATGCGAATGGCCTTTCATGTCTTAACTAAAAAATAGGAACCTCTGAACAAACTTTTTTATATAGTTTTAGACTGGTATTAATTCAATCAAATCTGCCTTTTTTTGTGTGTTGGGCACAAATTTCATTAACTTTGGAAGGCGAGTGCCCTGTAATTTAAATTACATTAAATGTGTATCTTTAGATTACTGTCATCACCGGCAATGATGACTACAGTAGGAGTTGCATAAAATACTGAAGAATCCACTTTTAATTTCATATCGTTTATTAGAGACATCATAAAGGAACTTGTTAAAATGAGTTGAATACATCTGCTACAGAGTAAAACATTTATTTAAACTCCAGTGTCATTATTTATCACTGCAAAAACAAAAAGTATTTTTGGTCTACTTTCTAGTACAAATATCTTCGTACACTTGAAATAAGACACAACAAACTTGTATAACGTTCTAAAAGTTACTTGTAAGATTATTTTTAACTAAACAAGTCCTTAATATGTATTTAAATATGTACTACTTCCACTGGCAGATTATTTCACTTATAACAAGACTGTTACAAGTGAAAAAAATCTGCCTGTGAAACTAGTTCTTTTTCATCAGTATCAATTAATTATTCACTTAAAACAAGCTCCTATATCTTGCTGAAAAGTTAATTGTAAGTTAAGTCTTGCCTTACTACAAATGTGCTATAACTAGACCAAAAACACGTGGTAAAATTTTACAATTTAAACAGTGCTTTAAAAAAATGTTCAGATTGTAGTAAGCTGATGAGAGTAAATTGTGGCCCATCAGAATAAAATTTAAAATATAAACACTAGAAGATCTTAGAGTCTAAAACACAAAAGTTTCTGAAAAATTAGATCCTAAAATCTTTAAAATTTCTTCTATTTGAAATGAAAACTGCGACAGCTTACTGTACATTTCTAAAATGGCTTCAAACAAACGGAAACATTTGGCTCTTTTACACATTTATAAGCACAGGGGCAAGACTTCTCTATACCTCAGCCACCTTGTCGGCCTGTGTATGAAAATATCTCAAAAACCTAATGTGAGCTGACTTGTCTTGACAGCAGATGTGAGTCAAACAACTGGGCCTCAACAACAGGACAATGACCCCAGTCACTGCAACAAATACTTTTGGAAAAGTTTTTTTTTTAAATGTGTGAAGAATGAAGTCAATGTTTCGGAATTACCCAAACAATATAAACATCACTCTAATCGAAGTGCCAGGTGCCCTCAAGATAGATGAGAACTGATAAAAGCAACCACCGGGCCAAGAAACGCCCCACGTTGACGTGTGAGGCAGGTAACACGATGAAGAACGAGATATGTCTGCTAAAGCAGGTTGGACTCACTGATTTATGTGATCCACATTGTTTGTCGTCAGCCTCCGACTGCTTTATTCTTTGTGTGTGCTGAAGTGAATAGTTACACTTTCCATTTGCCAAATGTCTTTAGGACAGGGTTGTGTTTTTTACCCACGGCTTTGTCAATAGTACGACCGACAAAGCAGTGCCTCAGCTCTGGACTGAGGGAGAGGACTCCGACTTTTGTGACAACCATGGAGTGATTCTGATGAGTACAATCACAAGTAACAAATGAAGGCAACATTTTGTTCTTTTTAATAACTAGACTGTATTAACAATAGGCCATATAAAGAAATAAATACTGCTTCTTAGAAAGGAAGCATAGTGTCAAACCTGATGCGTACGTAAAACTTCCAGACAAAAGTTTACTGGTTTCTTATGCATTTCAGTTTTTAAAATCAGAATGGCTTTCTTTTAAGTCAGGCTTCTTTGTTTTAACTGTTTTTATAAATAAAAGATAAAGATAAAGATGAGAGACAAGCAGACAATGCTTCTGTTATGTGTCATCGGTAACACACACAAGCTGGATCAGGAAGCCCAGTCAACCAGATCCAAAATTCAGTGTGAAACAGTGCTTGAACCATGTATGCTTTGGCCTTTCAAAAGCTGTGGTACCAGAAATTGCCCTGGCTCCGTGTCAGTCTTGGTGTTGAGGGCGTGGTGTGACTTTTTCTACTCCAAAGCCTTTAATTGTCAGTCATCACCTCTCGCCATGAATGCAGACGCAGCATTCTTTGGAATAAAGCATGCAAACAATTTACCGTGCGTGAGAGACCTGCTGGTCATAAGACTGTCATGACAACACATTTATGAAGATCGGTCAGTACGGGTTCAGAAATGTTAAACCCGTACTCGGAAATATTGCCGAGTCTTCTGTGCGCTTTGGAAAAAGATGGGGAGTTGGAGATTCTAAAAATGTCCCTCCAGAAAAGCATACACGCCTTCAATGGAGTGCTTTCAGCTGTCGCCTGTCAGTTGCAAAACAAGAGGTGCAGGGACTTTTCACGGTCCTTACTCCAAGGCAACAACAAAGGAAACAAAAGCTGCGTGAGACTCTCCATTTCGCTCCCATTGCCTCTCCTTGCATCTGTATCCCGTCTGTATCTCACAGGTACTGCGCCTGCACATAAGTGTCCTCTCCCTGCTACGACAGGACTAAATTCTTCAAAGTCTTGGATGCTCACCATGTGTAGTTTTAGGAGATTCGAGCAAAAAGGAATGGAACAAGTCCTTTTTGCTCAACATCTGGGCATCTGGAATAAGACATCTGGAACAAGTCATTTTCACAAGATAAGACATACTGTGGTCAGTACCCAGAATTCAGCCCAGACATCCTTAAAGTTCAGCTTGCATTTAGTTCAACCCTTGAAAACAAAATAGTGTATCTTCTGATAATAAGAGGAAATCAACACATTTTCTTTATTGAAATGTTTACAAAAAGAAAATCCTGAAAAGAAACTGGTATAAAAAAAAAAAAAAACACAAAAAAACCATCAATTTTATGTAAAGAAAGAGGATACGATAGAGAACATACTGCTAGCTTCAGTTTACTGAAGAGGGAGTTTTCAGTTATACATATTTAATGAATACACACAAAAGCCAGTTTTTAAGTGTTTGACCTATCGATTATCTGCCGGTCAAGGGAAAAGTGTGCAGGTTTTCTGCTGACTGATTTGCTACATTCCCCCCCCGTCCCCCCCGTCCCCCCTCAGCTGATACAAGCGTTAGCAGGATTTGATGCAGCCAACCCGGATCTGATGAAGTCATTTATGTACTTTGTATCTTAGCCAAACTGTGCTTTATGACAAGGGTGTCAACATTCTCACAGCACATCACAGAGACATGAACAAAGTGAACACATAAAGAATTGCAGGAATGTCACAAACCAATGTTTTGAAATAAAGGCAACCTGTCAGAGAGACACTCGTCTGCGTCAATGGTTGCTGTTCGGCAGGTCTGTCCAGTTTCACTAATGTTGCTTAGTTTCAAGCGCTGACATAATTTGTTACTGCTTTGACAACATGGGGGGCGCGAATGGGGTGGAGAAATAAAAACAGTCTTCATCTGCAAACAATCTGATGGAATGACCTGCAAGAATGGCAGAATTACATAAATAAGTTGGAGACAGACTGAGGAACTAGAAGTTGTTTTAGGTTCGCTATTTTATATTTGTTTAAGACGATATTCAGACCAGCCTTGTGCAAATAAGACAACAGTGTTTTTCAATCTCATGTGTCATGTTGGTGATCAAGGTAGAATTACAATGTTTGGTTGGGAGAATAAAAAAAAAGCTTAACAATGTTTTAAGGCAGGGTTGTCAAACTCATTTTTGTTTTGGGCCACATCAAGACCACGAACATCTTCAAAAGGCCAGTTAAGGCAGAATGTATTTCTAAAGTTTGTAACACTTTATTTGAAGGGGTGTGAATAAGACTGACATGACATCGTCATAACATGACATAACTCCTGTCATGAACATGAATAAGCCTTCATGAATATTTAAGACTGTTGTCATAAAACGTCATTCGGTAAATTATGACACTTTTAATACAAAGTTGACATTATTCAAAATGTCTTTGTTATGACAACCTGACATTAACCAAAAAATTATTACTGATTTAAATTTGTTAAGATTACAGAGCGTTCATTTTATAGTGTTAACACCGGTGCTGTAAGTGGTATGAAACAGTGTGATAGAACAACACAGTACTATTCAATAACCAGAATGCCAAAATTGTTTCCGTTGTTTTAAAAGGTTTATGTCAGTCTGCCTTTTCCCCATCGATACGCTTCCCGACCGCCCTGCACCTTAGGGGCTTAAACAAAAAAAAAAGACGCGCACATTGCACAAAACTCTGAAACAGGAGAAGCAGGACATAAAACGGAGCGACGAACTAGATGTGAATTATGGCATTAAAAAAGAGAATCCGACGCTGAACAGTGAAAAACTCATGATGTGCATTGAACCTGTCAAACCTGTTGATTAGGCGGTGCAGAAGGTGATGAGATTACTCATGGTGAGCGTCAATAAACGATAAAATAAATGTAGCAACAGGAAAGAAACTAAAGTGGACATAGCAATAAACCAGGAGAGGATAATACTTATCAAATGAAACTAAATGGAAATGAATGAAGAACAAAATGCAAAACTAAGAAACTAAAGTAAATACAAAGGAATAAACTGGTATGGCAAGACCTTTAGAGCAATAATTAATACAGAGGACAGTATGGCAAGAATAAACAGACACTATTCCCAGATAAAAGGTAAAATAATATTGTTGACGTGCCATGGGTTTGTTGAGACCATATCTAGTACTGAGAATAAATATATCTTACAGACCATAACAGTAAAGAACCTATCACTTATGTTTTTAAATAGATTTGATATATTTATTTCTTCAATATTATTTTTCATGTCAGTGTTAATGTCATGAGGCTGATGACTCCACTTTTAATTTTACTCATTAGGATTTGATTAAGAACCAGATTTGTTCTTTGTAATTTCTGTCCAGTAAAACTATTAATCTTTAAATCAATAGACAGGTCTATATAAAGATATAATCCATGTTTCTGTCTCATATTTGTATGGTATTAAAAGGACCTGGAACTTTTGTTTTTCCACTGAAAGCTCTGGTTTGCACAATAAATGCCACGTGGGTGAAGTTTTATGGATGATACTCTGATGTCCGATTCTCCTGAAGGCAGCACAGAGCTGCACCACCAGAAACTGACAAACACTGAAGAGAAGAAGAGCTATGATTAATGTAGTTACAGTTCTATCCATGTTTTAATGTTGCAGAGCTCAGTCGTTTTGCAAATAGATCAAAGTTTAAACTGGCATGTTGAACATCTTTTATCTGGTCATTTTGTGCAAGATTTAACAACTAGAAAATGGCACAAAATAAGAATTTTTTTTCGACTCTGATTGGCTGCTGTTAGGCCTCCGATTTTATCTTGAATGTTCATTAAATTTTTCGTAGACACCTGTAAAAATAATTTCTATTCACGTAACTTTTTTGTTCTCTGGGAAATTATTTTTGATGATAAATATAGAAACAAGCATAAAATCTAAACATCTACAATAGTGATAGTAATATTAATGATAAAATAATGGTCAGTGCAAAGTAGCCTGCAAATTCTTTGGTGGGGGGCGGTGAGGGACCTGGATAAAGGCTGGGGGGGCGCTGGCACAAAAAAGGTTGAGAAACACTGAGATAGGCTATTTTTTTATCAGAGGAAAATGGTTGGAAGTTGGCAAGAAGTAGCGAAATGTGGATACCAACTGTCAAACTGCTCCCAAGTCTTTGTTATATTTCTTCTAAATATTCTTTATTTAGATTTTTAAAATGATTCACTGTTTATTGTTTATAGTTTGTTTGTTTTTTTTATCTGCTGCCACGATTCATTACATTTCATTAGAAACAGTGAAATCTGAACTTATTTGTAATGTTGGTGGGAACAGAGAGTTCGCAAGCAGTTGGCTAGTCAAGCATGTCTCAACCCTGTGCCTTCAGGTGTTGCTCTGTGCTTAATATGCCTTCCCTAAAGCAATGAATAAACTAACAAGCATGTCTTCCGATTGTGGAAAAGCACTGTAACTATCTGTCAACATAAACAAAGCATTTTGAAGCAGAAAAACATGTAAAAGAAGCAACACAGTTTTTCCCAAGGACCGGCATCAGAAAACACCAGTTTCACACTATTAAAAAATATTCCACTCGTAAGAAGATGAAGTTTTTCCAGAACAGACTATCCGCCTTTTTTTTCCAAAATGTTTCTCGTAAAAGTTTTAGGGCTGATTCATCTTCGCAAATTTAGAACACATCACTGTTACATTCAAATATTGCCTACATATGAACATTATTGCAGCTCATGATGTGGTGACAGGGAAAACAATATGTGTGTTGTACTCCAGTGTCCTTCCACAGCACACACACGTGGTCAGGTTTAGTTCACTGATGATTCTAGATCAAGTTTAAGAGTGAGTGCAAGCAATCTAGCTGAAAAAAAAAAAAAAAGAAAACAGGTGTACACTGAAACTACTCATCCTCAATCTTCAGTGCAAGCATGAGTGTGATCTCAATGGAATGAGTTCAAGTCAGCTATAGGAAATAGAACAAACTGAAATCTTACAGAATTGACAAAACTGTACAAATTGACAATACTCTTTAATGCCTCAACTTTTACCAAAAATTTACTAAATTTCTGATTATAAATCTTAGCAGGAATAATGCTTATTTTGAGTAGAAATGTTGGAATTAGCTGAAAACTTTGATTATGAAAAAAAACAGAAGAAATCAAATGAACAAAAGATTCAAAGCTAAAAAAAAAAAAACATCATTTGAAATAACTGGATACAACAGCTTATGGAAAACCGAAAAGATTTAAAGGGTTGAGTATGAGTGTGAGTGCTGTCTATGCAGAACACAGGTGTTCTGTCGACTATGATAATCAGTCAGCACCAATATTTTTATTAACAAACATAAATATGTTTGTAAAAGTTGCAGCTGTCCTCTCCAAACTGATATTTGCACCAAGACCCTGCTTTTGAGCTGGGTTATCAAAGTTGTTCATTTCCAAAGCCTAAAGTTGTATAAAGTAAGAAAATACTTAAGGTATTATTTTTGTACTTTATACAACACCATCAAGGTGTGGTGGAGTCATACATCCTGTCAGTCTGCTCTGTTTCCGCCTGAACAAGTGTTAATGGAAATATTTATACGTGTTTTGTTGTTTAACTGCTTGCCTGCAAGTGAATGCCAACCAACCAAATACATTTTATTATTTCATATTCCTTTAACCACGATTGAGAGAAAAAGCAACAGTGGCGAAAGGAAGAAATTTTTTAAGCAATCAGAGTCGCTGCAAAAAAAATCAGCATTTGAGAAAAAAAATTTAAGAAATGTCATAAAATAGTATTATATGGAAAACCCCATGTGACTAAAGTTTTTTCTTTGTGCATTTCAGCACCATAAGCTGGCAGAACAATACCAACAGGCGGAAAGCTCCAGTAATGAACATGCATGCTGTGTGTGGATCAGTTAAACTTGTTCCTTTTGACTGTTTCCTCTCATGGCTTAGCCATGAAAGACATAATGTGATTATTTTTCCCATTGTAGAATGAAAAGTTGTTTTCTTTTTGTTGTAAGATAAAAAGAACAGCAAGAAAAGAGGAAAGTAAACCTGTCAAATCTTCCTTCACTACTCTAAGCTCCTTCTAAAGTTCACCAAGCCTACAAGCGTTTCTATACAAACGAAGAGAGAAATGCCGATCCGAACGAGGCAAATTTACTCGAGTTCATCAAAACCACAACCTCTAGGTTTCCCATTGCTCAGTCTCGCTGCAAACCTTATTTAGAGAGTATTTTGCACAGTCATGCCTCGCCCACTTTCCTGGCTATATTCACGGCCACAAGATTAAGGAATAGACCATAACGGAGATGCTCCAAACTGGGGTAGAACCAATCCAGACATTAACCAGTTAGAGTGAGGCTGAACAATGGAGAAGTCCCCTAACATTGTCTAGAACCAGTTTGAGAAAACCTCTGCCTACAGTCTGAGGTTGGAGAGGCACATCATCGGACTTAGAAGACAGAGAATCTAAGAGAGGCTTCTAATTCTCAGAGCCCCTGGGAAACAGAGGAACATGGAGAACCTAATTTTTCTAAATCCTTTCTGGAAACTCTGGAAATATTATCAGAGCGATGGGGGATTTGCAGCATCTGTATTATCATTTTCATGACTGTTGGTCGGATGACAGGGCATAGGAATGTGGGCTAGGCTGTATATGCTATGATTCAGGTTTGATGTGAAGGTGTAACCCAGTCTAATGATTCAACTATGTGACAACGATTGCGATGGCAGCAGATGCTGAGGTGGAGAATGGCAGACCAGGGATTCTTGTTCTACTAAGTCTCTGAGTTCAAGTCTCAGTATCTACTTCACCTATCTAGGGGCTGCTAGTGAATCCAAATACAAGATGATCAGCAGGTTGGAGAGAATGTCCCTTTACGGACGGCCGGATCGCCGGCGATCTGAGTTGCAAGTAAATACACTGCTCAAAAAAATAAAGGGAACACTTAAACAACACAATATAACTCCAAGTAAATCAAACTTCTGTGAAATCAAACTGTCCACTTAGGAAGCAACACTGATTGACAATCAATTTCACCAGCTGTTGTGCAAATGAAATAGACAACAGATGGAAATTATTGGCAATTAGCAAGACACACTCAATAAAGGAGTGGTTCTGCAGGTGGGGACCACAGACCACTTCTCAGTACCTATGCTGTCTGGCTGATGTTTTGGTCAGTTTTGAATGTTGGTGGTGCTTTCACACTCGTGGTAGCATGAGACGGACTCTACAATCCACAGAAGTGACTCAGGTAGTGCAGCTTATCCAGGATGGCACATCAATGCGAGCTGTGGCAAGAAGGTTTGCTGTGTCTGTCAGCGTAGTGTCCAGAGGCTGGAGTCGCTACCAGGAGACAGGCCAGTACACCAGGAGACGTGGAGGAGGTCGTAGGAGGGCAACAACCCAGCAGCAGGACAGCTACCTGCGCCTTAGTGCAAGAAGGAACAGGAGGAGCACTGCCAGAGCCCTGCAAAATGACCTCCAGCAGGCCACAAATGTGCATGTGTCTGCACAAACGGTTAGAAACCGACTCCATGAGGATGGTATGAGGGCCCGACGTCCACAGATGGGGGTTGTGCTCACAGCCCAACACCGTGCAGGACGCTTGGCATTTGCCAGAGAACACCAGGATTGGCAAATTCGCCACTGGCGCCTTGTGCTCTTCACCAATGAAAGCAGGTTCCACTGAGCACATGTGACAGACATGACAGTCTGGAGACGCCGTGGAGAGCGGTCTGCTGCCTGCAACATCCTTCAGCATGACCGGTTTGGCAGTGGGTCAGTAATGGTGTGGGGCGGCATTTCTTTGGAGGGCCACATAGCCCTCCATGTGCTCACCAGAGGTAGCCTGACTGCCATTAGGTACCGAGATGAGATCCTCAGACCCCTTGTGAGACCATATGCTGGTGCGGTTGGCCCTGGGTTCCTCCTAATGCAGGACAATGCTAGACCTCATGTGGCTGCAGTGTGTCAGCAGTTCCTGCAAGATGAAGGCATTGAAGCTATGGACTGGCCCGCCTGTTCCCCAGACCTGAATCCGATTGAGCACATCTGGGACATCATGTCTCGCTCCATCCACCAACGTCACGTTGCACCAGACTGTCCAGGAGTTGGCGGATGCTTTAGTCCAGGTCTGGGAGGAGATCCCTCAGGAGACCATCCGCCACCTCATCAGGAGCATGCCCAGGCGTTGTAGGGAGGTCATACAGGCACGTGGAGGCCACACACACAATACTGAGCCTCATTTTGACTTGTTTTAAGGACATTACATTAAAGTTGGATCAGCCTGTAGTGTGTTTTTTCACTTTAATTTTGTGTGTGGCTCCAAATCCAGGCCTCCATTGGTTAATAAATTTGATTTCCATTGATGACTTTTTTTTTATGTTGTTGTCAGCACATTCAACTTTGTACAGAACAAAGTATTCAATGAGAATATTTCATTCATTCAGATCTAGGATGTGTTATTTGAGTGTTCCCTTTATTTTTTTTGAGCAGTGTATTTTTCAAATGCCGGTAGAATTCAAACCACGTAAGGTAGAGCACTTTTTTTTTGCATATAAAACCGTAAGAATTTTACTTACTTTTCCGACAATCCACATGTCCCAGAAGCGCTGCATGGACGCATTACAACTTCACAGATTTATAGTAAACGGAGGAACCAAACACATCCATATAGATGGATATCCATTCACTATATCCATCTATATGGTTTTTAGATTTGCGCAATCACTTCCTGGTTTGGATCTCCCACTCACGTCGACAGCATAAAATATCATGCGATATTTTCACAGGTTTTCATTTCCCGTCGGACTTTATTTACGGGTACAAAATGCTGTACCATACACATTGTGCCATGTATACAGCGTACCTGCACCACCTATGAGGAAGTGGTGTACAAAACGAAGCCACTTGTGCTGTACACGTTTTTTAGTTGTTTTTTTTTTATAGATCTTTATTGAGGAACAGTAACGGTACAAACAGGGCACAAATAGAATACATTGTCGTAAAATGTCCACCACAATATACAAAGTCTATATGACACGCACATTTCTATTCTGGCTTTAGATAGATGTTATAAACTTGGCAGTATGTGAAAAACTAACTTCTGCAAAACATCAAAATACAAGTTGTATGGTTCAGAAGGCCTCTGTGCAGCTTTTTGTATTGACAAATTTGGTAAATAAGATTAGGAAATTGTTATATTTGCAATATATTGGAAAAAAAATTATAAACCGAATTACGTTTTTGGGATTTTTCTTTGCAATTTTTAGCATTTCATTTAGTTGTTATGGATTAATAACATATAAATTGTGAAAGACCTGGATTTAAGGATTGTATTGATGTATTGATTATTGAAATGTTCCAAATAATGGCTGTGCAGCATCCAAAAATGTAAAAAAATAAGCTCATGCGAACCTTTATAATTCTAGCCCTAAAAGGGATTGAATTAAAATATGATCATTAGGGATTACTGGAAGCTAACAGGAACTGGACAGAAAGGTATGACAAAAAACAGAGCAAAGTTGGCAAGTATTTAAACTGGGGTGGAACTCAGCCGATACTGAATACCTGTCAGGAATCGGAGTCTGGAGTCAACTGAGGAAGGATGATTAGGAGTAATGACTAAGCACAAACAAATACATGGAGACGGTGACATTAGAAAGACAAGATCCAAACAGAAAAAGGCCAAACAACCAAACAGAACATGCCTAAAAGACAACCTGAAATACCAGAAATACTAAACACAGCAAGAAGACGTACAAACTGTTCTAAAATGAGAAGAACAACGCAAACTTTGGGATGATCAATTACACTCCGCCTTTGTAATAAGGTGTGGTCCAACAATGTTTAGGCTTGCCTGTGTTAGGTAGGTGTTAATTAGAAACCAAGAAAAACAATGGGGCAAAATGAAAACCATCTTGCACCGCCACTGACGAACCAGTTTTCTGTATTTTTGTGTTTGGTTTTGAATGTCAACTAATAAATATGCTTGTACATTGCTTTATTTTGTTATCACATCCTGGGGCAAAAAAGACAGAGTGTTTTGACCTGTCAGGAAAAATCTTCTCTATTTGGTTGAAAGAGTGTCAACAAAAAGTTGCAGCATAATACCAGAGTTCGATATTAAAACCTCTTGCTTCACTACAATAGAAGTCTAAGACTAACAACAGTGTAAGACTCGTCTCAATTTTCACTCCCAGTTGTAATAAGGTACCTCACATAGTAGGTATGAGTTGTAATATTTTTTAAGAGTTATGTTAATTCCAACTGCTGGGATCTCACTTGGTCAGAATAGAAGTGACGATAGAGCTGGGGAGCCAGAAATGTGGAATCCATAGTAGCTAGATTCATTGGAAACTAGAGGTTTTCAAGGACGGCCAGCTGCTGCAAGAAAGTTTCAAAAACATGTAAACTAGTCCATTAATTTCAAATTGCTTTTTATTTAATTAAAAAAAAAAGTTTAATCTCATAAAGTTTCAATGTCATTTCAGCTACAAGTAAAAATGTAGGAAAAAAGTGTCAGAGCTCAAACATTGTCTCCACACAAGACGATATTGTATTTGTTGTTTTTGATTAAACTAATATAATCAATTTTTCCCATCTTGTGAGTTGAATATGTTTCCACCTATTCAACTGTAACTCTGTTCACTTTAATTTTGCCATTTTGCGAGATCATTTTTGTTGTAAAGAGGCTTGACACAAATATATATTTAAGTTACTTCCTCTTCATATTCCAAGGTCTTACATATTTTTGGACAGATCTATGGGCCTTGATGGAGTTCTGAAATTTCTACTTAATCTGTGCTGAACAAATAAGAACATGATCAAATCTGGAGTAGGGCTTTGTACACTTGAAATCATAATTTTAACACTTGGGAAAATCTACAGTATCTTAATATGCTAAAATTCTGAGAATTCTCAGAATTTCTCCTGGAATTTCTCCTCCCTCCAGGAGCTAAAATACTGAGAATTCTCAAAATTTCTCCTGGAATTTCTCCTCCCTCCAGGAGCTAAAATACTGAGAATTCTCAGAATTTTAGAATTCTACGATCAGAGACTAAGAACAGAGTCTGTTCTTAAGACTTTTAACATGTCCAAGTTAATTGTATGAGGTACACTGAGACATTTTTCCAGTCACTTCAAAAGAATGTTCTTACTTCTTGCCTGCGTAATAAGATAAATTTAGGAAAAAACTACTTGTTTCCTTGATCTAATCTAATCAAGGAAACAAGTAGTCACAATCAAATCTGTGTTTTGAGTGGCCCTTAAAGTAAACTCAACAGGGAACATGCCACACCTATAACCCTTTTTCCCCTCACATTCTCCTGTCTCCTCCCTCCCTCCCTCCAGGAGATAAATAGTGCCATGGAGTAAACAGGTGTCACAGTTTCACCTGAGCATCAGAGGGCATCAGAAACAATCCACCTGCAAATCATACCTGGGGATTAAACATCACATATACAAGACATTCTAAGGAATTCTCTTTTGCACCAAGGACAAAAAATCTACAGGTAGGTACAACAACCAATTTCAATTTTCTTTTTTTCTTTTTACATTTTTACTATGTTATACAAAAAAAAGAGTGTTTTAACATTCTGAGGAGTGTTAAGTGGTAATTCCATAAAGAAGCTTCTGCCTGTTTGAAGTTCTTTAGAGATATGAAATAATAACTCCCTATTTTGTCATTTCTTAAAATATTTTGTTACTCTTATAAAAAATATTTCATAATATTCATAAAATCTTTAATTAGGAATGTAAAGCAAAACTTATTCATTTGAAACTTTTAATTTTAGACAATTTGACAAGTTAATTATCTTTTTGAAGTTCTCACATATAACTGAAGCTAAGCCCTCATATTACTTAATTAAGCTATCTTACCTTTTCCAGACAGCATGGATAAACTACTGATCCTCAGTGTTCTGTTGGTGACGCTATCCTGGGCATTTATGGCCACAAATGCTCAGGTGGTACCCACGACAGCAACAACCACAGCGGCACCAGCAACTACAACCACAACAGCACCAGTTACTACAACCACAGCAGCTGCAGCAACTACAACCACAACCACAACAGCACCGGTTACTACAACCACAACCACAACAGCACCAGTTACTACAACCACGGCAGCTGCAGCAACTACAACCACAACCACAACAGCACCGGTTACTACAACCACAACCACAACAGCACCAGTTACTACAACCACGGCAGCTGCAGCAACTACAACCACAACAGCACCAGTTACTACAACCACGGTGGCAGCAGCAACTACAACCACAGCAGCTGCAGCAACTACAACCACAACAGCACCAGTTACTACAACCACGGCGGCAGCAGCAACTACAACCACAGCAGCTGCAGCAACTACAACCACGACAGCTGCAACAACTACAACCACAGCAGCTGCAACACCTACAACCACGACAGCTGCAACACCTACAACCACGACAGCTGCAACACCTACAACCACGACAACTGCAACAACTACAACCACAGCAGCTACAGCAACTACAACCACGACAGCTGCAACAACTACAACCACAGCAGCTGCAACAACTACAACCACGACAGCTGCAACAACTACAACCACAGCAGCTGCAACACCTACAACCACGACAGCTGCAACAACTACAACCACAGCAGCTGCAACACCTACAACCACAGCAGCTGCAACACCTACAACCACGACAGCTGCAACAACTACAACCACAGCAGCTGCAACACCTACAACCACAGCAGCTGCAACACCTACAACCACGACAGCTGCAACAACTACAACCACGACAGCTGCAACAACTACAACCACAGCAGCTGCAACACCTACAACCACGACAGCTGCAACAACTACAACCACAGCAGCTGCAACACCTACAACCACGACAGCTGCAACAACTACAACCACAGCAGCTACAGCAACTACAACCACAGCAGCTGCAACACCTACAACCACGACAGCTGCAACAACTACAACCACAGCAGCTGCAACACCTACAACCACGACAGCTGCAACAACTACAACCACAGCAGCTGCAACACCTACAACCACGACAGCTGCAACAACTACAACCACAGCAGCTACAGCAACTACAACCACAGCAGCTACAGCAACTACAACCACAGCAGCTGCAACACCTACAACCACGACAGCTACAGCAACTACAACCACAGCAGCTACAGCAACTACAACCACAGCAGCTGCAGCAACTACAACCACGGCAGCAGCTAACACAACCACACAAGCACCAGTTACCAATGCGACTGCAGCAGCAACAACCATCATACCTGCAGTGGTAAGTCATACAAAATGAAAAATAATAGATTGCTGGAAAGTACATAAGAACATGATCACCTATGAGGATTATTAGGTTTCTACAGTGGGATATTTAAAATACAACTTAACATTTGCAGGCTAGTATTTCTCGACAAGAATGTGGCTCCTCCAAGCTCTGTGCAGCTGAACCCAAAGAGTGCAATCCCGCTTCTGGAGACTGCTATTTCCTTTCTGCCAAGCAACAAAGTGGCCAAACGTACAACTTTGAGCTCTCAGGACAGACAACAGGCTACATTGCTGCTGGTGTGTCAAATGCTGCATCTGAGGTAGTGCATATTTTATGATTCTAGATTAAAATACTATGAGATCTAAACCAGAGTATTTCTCTTGTCTGAAAAGATGGATAGTAAAATAGTGTTATGTTTTCCAACAGAGTGCCAGTCACAGAGCCTACGTCTGCGCTAACCACAACAATGCTGTCCGTTTCTTCACTGGCTTCATCAACAATCAGGTTTTAAATCTCACAGAGGTGAGCGAAGCTTATATAACATTAGTAGTAGTGATATATTTATCAATTTATGCGATGCAGTGTATGCATGGACATCATTGTTTTACTTTCAGTTAATTAAATTGTTTCTCTCTTCAGACACTAACAACAAGCAATGTGAAGGGATCAGTCACCTCAGGAAAAATCCAGTGTACATTTTCAGCTGTTTTACCTGACACAACACGAGCAGCAGGCTATGCTTTGTCTATTACAACTGGACCTTACAATCCCAGTAAGGAAACACTAACCATTCACACAAATTCAATGTCACCTATGATATTCACCAAAGTCATTGGCATCACTGTTTGAAATATTTTTGTGCTTTTGCATCTTTTCTTAGCTTCCGGGGAACTGGGAAACACAATCTTCAGACTCCTAACATCTGTTGTGAACCTCTCTGACAGTACCGCCAACATCACCAATTTGCTGGGAAACAACAGCACTTCCTCTGCTTATCCAGTCACACACACACAGTCATTTTTGCCAGGTAAGCTAATGACGCCAAGGCCAAGGAGACAGGCCTTCCAGTCGCTAAGACTTGGGTTAGTGTTAGTCATTAGACTAGTTGAAATATGGCAACAGCTTATGACTTGTCATAAGAGAGGCTTGATTGTTGTAGAGCTAATACAGAGGAAGAAAGGTATTAATATTATGCTTACATGTCATTTTTAAAAGTAGCTACTCTTTTTAAATGGGCAGCCTTTGCACATTTTTTAGTTTCTAAAAGCTGCCTACCTCATTCCTGGTAGAAACAAACTACTCGACTAAATACAAATAGTTTTCAATCTAAATTTTCCATTTAATTCATTGTTAAACTCCAACAAAATCTTTTTGAGCTTCAGGGTGGTGATTTAAAATGGGTAAAAGAAAACTCATCACATAGCTGATAGAGAAGAATGGGACAAGCTTCTCTCAAACCAGTATCATTAACTGGTGGATGGCTACAAGAAGCATCTCACTGAAGTTATTTTTACTATAAAACAGGGGATACAGTATCCGAACTGAATTGATTGTGATTACATTTCTGTTTAGTCAGTAAAACATTGTTCCTCTTTTTACCTTTACTATTTGCCAAAGTCTCACATGAAGACTGTTCTCGAGGCTTTATGCAGCAAGAATCTTTTTAGATGTTCTCTAAATCTGCTGGTACTTGATATTAAAAATTACTAGGACATTGAATTTCTTACTCCTTTATGTCTTCTCCCCTACAGTTCTGCTGGTCACCGTGTCTATGCTGGCTTTCACGACAGTATGAAGCGACTTATCTCCACCATGTCTGAAAAAAGCCGTAACGTCTCTATCAATGAACACAGACGACTAAGATGGAAAATGGAACAGTTCTTGCACAGATTTTCATACTTTGATAGGATTCATTTTGTGCTGACTCAGCGATTCTTTTTTTTAAGGAAAACAACTCTTCGAGCCTCTGCTCCACCGCTTGTTGACAAGTTTACAACCCTTTGTGATTCTGAATCGAAAGAGAAATTATGTAAAATGCTTCATCTTTAGTCCTATAAAACTATTTACCCACAGGACTGCTGGAATTCTGCTCTGTGATATAACAGGAATGTAAAACTTTTCAACAAACGAGGAAGAGTCAAAAATATGTAATCATGCTTAAGCATTTGAGTTTCAAGGTCTGGTTACTTTAGAAGCCCATTTTACTGGTGCATGTTGAAAACTTCAGTTCTTACTTCTTTTGACACTACATTGTTCTTTGCTGTAATGGTGTTAATTATTTAGCAGTTCCTAAATTATGAAGTCGTTAATGGTTGATGTGTAAGGACATGTTAATACAATTAAGATGTTAAATGTGGTAATACATCTTTAAGGTAATTTAAAAATTTACACACATTGAACAGTTTAATATGTATTTTTAATAAAATACTTTGTCAACTTATTTATTCAAATTGAAATAAATACATCTTCCTGATGGAATCACTTTTTCCAGCCTTTTTATTCTGCTTTTAACACTGCACTTCCTTTAAACATTTTCCACTTCTACTGAATTTTCTAGGGAAGCTCCGATCTGACTTTTTTTGCTGCTGATTCCTAAACCAATCTCCTGGATTAAATTTTCACTTCAGGTATAAACGCTACTATGTGATTTAGCAAAATGGAAAAATGATCTGGTAATAAAATCACCTAACTTAGACAAAAAACAAACAAACAGGCAAGATACTTGCAGGGACAATGTAACAAGTATTAAGTCAGAAAGACAACTGAAAAACATGCCATCAGTAATATAATATTAAGCAGTAAGGCTCTCAACAGCCTAAATTATACAAAGTCAAACAGATCTCACAACACTGCTTATATCAAATAATGTCAAGTAAAAAAGGAAACATTCATTCAAAATCAAATAAAGGTTGCATTAAAATAAACAATCCTAAATTACTAAATCAGAACTGCTAGTGGGCGTGGCTTGCTGTTTTGTGCTGGTTCTGGTTAGTTGTTTCTGACCGAGGAGGCAAAGGAGCTTTATTTTTTATTTTTTCACAGATTATCTATCTCATGTTAGGACATAGCGAATGTTTTATTACATATGTAAAAGCTTTTTTCTTTTAAAGTTACATGCAGCTTTAATGAGACGCCTGATGTGAAAGAACATCTGGAGGAGCGTGAATGGCGCTACGTCTGTGAAATATTATGTCTCAGTAGCACGGTAGCGGTCCACTGGCATCTAGCCCGATGACATTTGCTTAGCTTTCTGACAGTGATACTCATCCGGATGAGTGTTGTGAATTTTGCGCTGCTTCACCTGCTGTCTGACTGCTCTGGATGTCTTTTTCCTGCAGTGAGCCTTGATATAGCCATATTCCGTCAAGTCCTTATTTTTTTTAATATATTAGATTTGTTGTGTTGATGCATTTTGAGATGCTTCACCCCCGAGGTATTTTTCCATAGCAACACGCAAACTTCCCCATTCACTCTCAGAGAGTTAAAGTTCCACACGACATTGCGAAGCATTTGCTGCCATGCAGCTGGGCATTGTGAAGGAAACGGGAAAATATGTTGCACACGGGACCTCTGTAGGCAAGTATAGGTGATCGGTTTTTCTTATAGGCAACAAGAGACAGTGATCGGCGATCACTGATCATATGCTTTTTCAGGGAAATCGGGTAACTGTGATTGGTGACTGATAGATCAGCAACCGATCAAGCATTTTCACATGCTACCTGAACATATTTAAACTCGGCCTGGCTTATCATCCAATCCATGTCAGGTTAAAAGTGTCTCTTAGGAGTGAAAGGAATTACCAAACAGTGCACTAGCCCTTTAACCCTGGATGATTCCATTTAGGCTCAAGATTCCTGCCAGAATTTGGAGGTTTTATGCAGTTTCTTAGCTCTTCCATAGACCACACTCTTCTGGGCAGAGATCTTAGAAGTTGCTTGTGGAATGGACTCTTTGCCCCTCAGCTTCCGCGTTCGGGGAAAAGCGGCTCGATTGTTTCCGATCCAATAAAAATAGCATTTTAAACTAGGTGCTTGCAGGGCTTGGCCAAGGTTTGTACATCGTCAGCTGGAGAAAGGTTTTAAGATGTACGCCTCCACGCCTCCTTATACATTCACTGATACGAAGGTGAGTTTTACTTAAACTTTGTGGCTAACATTAACCTTAGCTTATGCTAGTAGGCAATATTCTCGGACATTGTTCTTGTAAAAATGTGCTATTTAAGTATCTAAACATTCTAACGGACAATGTTTTTATCCTATTTTCAAATATAATATGGTGGTTTATTGTCGTTAGTGTCAGAGACTAATGGGGGAGGCACTAGCGGAACAAGTCAGCGTCGGGCCGGGGAGCGGACCAATTACCGGCCCCTAACGAATCACCGGGCCAGCAGATGCTGATGGACTGCCAACTTGTGAACAAAGTTCTTAGTGTAAGCTGAGAGAAAACTGCCTCACAGCGAGAAAGAGTTAGATTTGGTTACATCAGTTGTTTCTGTGTAAATCTTTATCAATATATCCGTGAACTTCCTCACCTTCTTATGAGTTCAAACAGAAGGAAATTATCCATGACTGACAACGACTAAGCAGCTCTGTGAACTGTTATTTTAGTATTGATATCTAACCCTTCCGCGGGTTTAAAAGATGGGGTTATTTGGACCCACGATCTTTTACTCTGCGCGGCCCAGCCGAGTTGCTCATACCCCATGTGCGCTTCTACATGGCTTTTTTGTTTGTGGTTTCAAAAAGCAACAGTCTGATGGGTCAACCCCACCTCACAGATTCCATTCAAGCTAAATATAAATTACATTACATGTGGAAAAAGTGGGGTAAAAAAGAAATCAGAGCGCAAACACTGTCCCAGTACAAAAGACTGTTTCAGCTGTAATCTTGCTTTGGTGAAGTTAATATAATCTAGTTTTTCTTACTTTGTGAGCTGGCTCTATGTTTCCACCATTATTTCTGATGTGAATGGGCTTGATATACAGATATCTTTTGTATAAGGCCTCCTTACATTCCATGATATTATATACATCTGTACAGACTAGAGATGTGCTGATCAGGTTTTTTCCTGCCGATTCCGATCACCTATGAGGGCAGATCACCGATACCGATCACATAATAATTATTTTTTTAATCATAACCACTACCAGTTACATTATGTGGAAAAAGTAACCATGAATTCACCTTAATTTAGACAAAAACTTGTCTTTAATAACTTTTCCCAAGAAAAAAACAAAATAGGCATTGTGCAAATTGTACTGCTATCGGTAATACTATCTTTAACAGATTGAAAACATATGAAGGCTCTGAAGAGGTTAAATAATGCAAAAAGTCAAAATAAAACCTCTCAACATTGCCAAAGAAATTCAAGTATAAAATTTACATTCAAAGGCAAATACAGGATCCATTACAATAAACTATCCTGAGTTCCTGAATGAAAACTTCCTGATAGCATGGCAGCTATCTGATTACTGCTAGTTCTGATTGGCTGTTTCTGACTGAGCGGAGTAATTATCCAGAACAGGGAGGAGGCAGAGATTCGTTGTGTTGATGCATTTTGACCTGCTTCACCCCACGTGCTTCAGATTTCCACCGCAACATGCAAACTTCCCCATTCACTCAGTGCGTTATAGTTACACATCGCTTAGGACTTGTTGCTGCGCGTTTGCTCAGTGTGAAGGAAAGAGGAGACCAGCTGCACAAGCAGGCTGCGAAATGAGATGCAGGTGATAAGTTTGTGTGATCGGCAACAAAAGACCGTAATCGACGATCACCGATTATACACTTTTTCACGGAAATCGGCCGACTATGATTGGTGGGTGATCAATCGGCACACCTCTAGTACAGATCTATTGTTTTGAGGGAGTTCCCAAATGTTTACTTAATCTATGCTGAACAAGTATTTCCATGATCCAATTTGGTGTGTCGCTCTGCGTACTTCAAATGACGCTTGGACAATAAAAGAAAAAAAATCTAGATTTTTTTTTTAAGTAGGTTGAAATACTACGAAGACAGGGTCTGCTTTATTTCTACTATGTTTCTAGATTAAAGAAAGTTGACTAAGTAAACTTCTGTGAGATAGAATGTGAAAATATTCTAGTCGCCTCAGTATTATGCGACATCCTGCGTAATCACATACGAACAAAGAAAACTATGTGTTTTCTTAGTGAAATATCTGACATAATCCCATCTTTGAAACCTTTAAGAAGTAAACTCACCACGTAACATACCGCACCTGTACAGTTTCTTTCACTCCCCTCATTCTTTACTGTAGCGTCTCCTCCCTGTATGTGAGACTTAAATAGTGGTCACACATTTACCTGAGAATCAGAGGACACTGCGAGTCATACCTGGGAATAAAACTAGCCCTGTTCAAGGACTTATCTTTTGCACTGAGAATAAAATCTAAAGGTAGGTACAAGAGCAACCACTGTCTGTTTTGAATTATTATTTTACAAAAACTGTTTCAACCATATAGAGGTAGAACTGTTAAACGCTGAAATGTATAAAGAAACTTACTCAACCAGTCGTTTGAAATTCTTCAGGCATATAAAAGTGTAAAAATTCATTATTTGTCAACTAATTTATTTCTTTGTTCATACATTGTTTTCTGAGTTGCACTAATTTTGTGTGTCTATATATATATGCTATCAGACAGGTAGATTTTGTGGAACAGATTCTACAAATATGGCACAAAAACGTTCTTTTCACTCCAAGGCTGATGAGTGGTTGTTAGGGTTGGGTGGGATCATTGACTGTCAAACAACTGTGTTTAGTATATTAAATCTTAAGCTCAACAGAAACAACCCAAGAGATCTTGATGAAAAGTACACACAACTCAGTTCTTAATATCATGCTTTCTCTTCTTTAACATCAATGACTGCTTGGAATCTGTTGTGGTAGATTCCATAAAACCATTACTATGATGGTAAAACTGCCTGTTCTTGGCAAAACGTCTGCAGCTCCAGTGAATTCCTGGGCTTTCTTCCATAAACTGAATGTTTGAGCTTTCCCCAGAGTGACTCAATGACATTGAACTCATTAGACTGAGATGGCCACTCCAGAACCTTCAGTTTGTTCTGCTGTAGCCAATGACAGCTGAACTTGTCCTTGTGCTTTGGATCGTTGTCGTGTTGGATTGTTCAGGTACAACTCATGTGCAGCTTCCAGGCTGATGAGAGAAAATGTTCCTCCACTATTTTCTGATAACATGTTGCATTCATCCTGCAGTTCATTTTGACCAAGTTGGGGCTCACACAAACTCAAAATATCAGTGATACCCCTCTGTGACTCGCAGAGGGGTGTCGAAAGGAACGGTGTGCCTTTTGTCACAGGCCTTGGTGGAGAAAAAGTTCAGCTTTGGTCAAATCAATACAAATAACTTGGTTTCAGAAATTTTGATGCTTCTCTCTGCTGTTTGGCGTATTGTAAGCAGGGTGCTTGGTGGCTTTTGCGTAGTAATGCCCATCTTCAACTATGAAGTTTGTTCTTCGTCAAGTACCTCATTACTGTGCATCTTGAAACAGTTGTTTTTTTAAGAGGCCTGAATTTCAACTTAAGTTGTTTCTGGTATTTTCTGTAAATTCTGAAACATTTTCCTGACAGTTGCTGTCTACCATACCACATATGCTAGACCAGCGTTTGATGATCACCATGTTCATTTGGGTAGTTTCTGTTGTCACTGTAATATACAAATAGTAAGCACAGTTGTTAGACACTAAATGGCTTCACCCAACATTAACCATAAGAAAATATTTGTGTGCTCTAATATATATATTGAATGTATTGTATGAGATTAAAAGACACTAGTTTTAACCTAATTAAATTTAGTGTTGCATTACTTTAAAGAATGACACTCAAAGTAATTACTTTTTTTCCACAGACTGTCAGTAAAATACTATATTTATAAGAAATAATAACACATTTAAATATTTTTACTTTGAAAGAAAATCTCATTTCACATATAACTGAAGCTACTTTTGTCCTTACATTACATTGCTTAATTAAATGATCTTCTCTTTCCTGAAGGCATGGATAAACGACTGATTCTCATTGTTCTGTTGGTGACACTATCCTTGGAATTTATGGTCACCCATGCTCAGGGCAGTATTGCAACTACAGCAGCATCAGCCAGCAATGCAACCACAGTAGCACTAGCCAGCAATGCAACCACAGTAGCACTAGCCAGCAATGCAACCACAGTCACATCAGTCAGCAATGCGACCACAATAGCATCAGCTAACAATGCAACCACAGTAGCATCAGCTAACAATGCAACCACAGTAGCATCAGCCAGCAATGCAACCACAGTCGCATCAGCCAGCAATGCAACCACAGTAGCATCAGCTAACAATGCAACCACAGTAGCATCAGCCAGCAATGCAACCACAGTAGCATCAGCCAGCAATGCAACCACAGTCGCATCAGCCAGCAATGCAACCACAGTAGCATCAGCTAACAATGCAACCACAGTAGCACTAGCCAGCAATGCAACCACAGTAGCATCAGCCAGCAATGCAACCACAGTAGCATCAGCTAACAATGCAACCACAGTAGCATCAGCCAGCAATGCAACCACAGTAGCATCAGCTAACAATGCAACCACAGTAGCATCAGCCAGCAATGCAACCACAGTAGCATCAGCCAGCAATGCAACCACAGTCGCATCAGCCAGCAATGCAACCACAGTAGCATCAGCTAACAATGCAACCACAGTAGCATCAGCCAGCAATGCAACCACAGTAGCATCAGCCAGCAATGCAACCACAGTCGCATCAGCCAGCAATGCAACCACAGTAGCATCAGCTAACAATGCAACCACAGTAGCACTAGCCAGCAATGCAACCACAGTAGCATCAGCCAGCAATGCAACCACAGTAGCATCAGCTAACAATGCAACCACAGTAGCATCAGCCAGCAATGCAACCACAGTAGCATCAGCCAGCAATGCAACCACAGTAGCATCAGCCAGCAATGCAACCACAGTCGCATCAGCCAGCAATGCAACCACGGCAGCACCAAACACACTCCCGGCAGTGGTAAGAAACAGAAATAATAATATTAATAGCCTCCCAAAAAGACAAAAAAAAAAGTCGACAATTAAGTTTATTGTAATTATTACAGTGCAATATTTAAAATGTATGTTTTAACCGTTGTAGGCTAGTATTTCTCGACAAGAATGTGGCTCCTCCAAGCTCTGTGCAGCTGAACCCAAAGAGTGCAATCCCGCTTCTGGAGACTGCTATTTCCTTTCTGCCAAGCAACAAAGTGGCCAAAAGTACGACTTTGAGCTCTCAGGACAGACAACAGGCTACATTGCTGCTGGTGTGTCAAATGCTGCAATTCAGGTAGTGCATTTTTCATGGTTCTATATTAAAATGTTAAGAAATCCAAGCCAGAGCACCATTATAGTTTGAAAAGATGGAAAATAAAATAATGTTATGTTTTTCAACAGACTGCCAATTTCAGAGCCTACGTCTGCGCTAACCATAACGGTGCTGTCCGTTTCTTCACTGGCTTCATCAACAATCTGGTTTTAAATCTCACAGGGGTGAGTTAAGTTTTTTTATGATTAGTAGATGTAGTAGATATTTATCAATTTGTGCGACACAATGTTTGCATGGACATCAATGTTTTACTTTCAGTTAATTAAACTGTTTCTCTCTTCAGACGCTGGACTCAAGCAATGAGCGGGGATCGGTCAACTCAGGCAAAATCCAGTGTACATTTTCAGCTGTTCTACCTGACACAATTACACGAGCAGCAGATTATGCTTTGTCTATTACAACTGGACCTTACAATGCCAGTAAGGAATCACTCTCAGCACTTGAACAATTTTCCTGTCGCTCAGAGAGTATTTGGTAAATCATTGGTATTAAAGTTAGAAATCTTCTTCCATATTTTCTTAGGTTCTGGGCAGCCAGGAACAGCAAGCCTCAGAATACTAACGCCTGTCGTAAGCCTCTCCGACCCGACCGCCAACGCCACCAATTTGCTGAGCAACAGCACTAACAGCACTTCGTCTGCTTACCCGGTCACACACACACAGTCATTCTTGCCAGGTAAGCTAATGGCAGTGGAAAGTAGGGCTTTGATGTGTCAGATGACACATCAAAGTAAGGTTGTTTATAGTTTGATATGGGACTTCTAAAAGTATGCAGAGGTTCAGCCAGATGCCTGACTTAAATCAATCAGAGAAATAAAGATAGAGCTACAGATTAGGGTGATGAGGAAGAGGCTCTCCAAACTCAAAGACCTCAAAACTCTTAAAGCTCATGAACTAAGGTGAACTGTCAAGATGTCAGTGGTAACATGGAAAAATATGGTAATCTCCAGTTGAGTTATCATTGTATGAACTAGGCAGATTGATATGTTTTGTCAATAAAATAGAATTTTTATTGTCACTGCAACATTGGACAAATAAATGTATGTGCAATTCTCCAGACAAAAACAATATCTCACTTAAAAAGATAATAATTAGTTCTCAAGGTTTCCCCCAGAAAATTTGCTAAGCCCGGTGGTCGGGGCGTCGAGACGGTCCACCGGTGGTCCACCGTGTTTTTCTATTAAAAGATGTTAAGGTGACAGGAAATGTAAAAGTATTACTGTGTAATTATATGTTAAGGTAAAATATCTCCAGTGAAATGCTATTTAAACCCACAACTAGTCTAAAAACAACAAATTTTCACTTCTGTTTAATCCAAATTAAGTCAGCGGCTCCATCAGGCCCTCCAGGGCTTCAGGGTCCCCATAAACGCTAATATTTTAAAATGGACCACAGATACCTGTTTATTGAAATTATCAATGCTGTTAAATTTGATTCAATTGTTTAGGCATACATAAATTAAATTTTAAATTGTTTAACATTTAAATACAAAATTTTAAGGAGCTGGCAAGTTTACTTTGTAAAACTTCAAACAACAATATGCATAGTTAAATTGTTTTGTTACCATAGCAACAATCTGATGCTGTGAGTTTAATCTTTGAATTTACAAATACAATTTAGTAAACTGCGATTATAACGTATTGCTTTTTAGGCTGGCCAACTAAACTACTCCCTTCTCCCGTATTTCACTAAATCTAACACAGAAGCTGTTAGAGGTGCTGATAGTTTTAGCAACAAAAGGGGCCCCTAAGTCATATTCTGCTCCAGCCTTCATCCACCCTTGGACCGGCCCTGCATGATGAGTAAATCCGCTGCACTGCGCAGAAATGCGCAACAAAAGGGAGATTTAATTCATTGCTGCTAATGTTGCTTTATGGATTTAGTAGCTCTTTCATTTCGTGTCTGTTGAGTTTTTAGTAAGCGTCACAGAAACTATTCTGGTTGGTCAAGTTTATGGGATGAGTGTCTCAGATCTCCGTGCGGCCGCGTGCATAAACTCTAAGTAGACAACGCATTTGATATGGTTTGATGCATCGTGTAACCGGAAAAATAATACTAAAAATAATAATAAAATAATATAAAATCAGCGTGATGAATGACTCCGAGGAAAGCGCGAAAGTTCCTCACCGGGCTGAACCTGCATGATGAGGTTAGCACTGCTCGTTATCCACAAACGCTCCGGCCAACCGGGACCACAGACATAAACTTTACAGGGAAGACAGACAAAGAGCCACACGCTGGGCAGCCCGTTGAGATGTAAACGCCGCATATAATTGTTCGTTCACAAAGATACATCATTCTCACCACTTCACAACGTGACCTCTGAATTCGCTACAAGTTATTCCTGCGGTTCACTTTGAGCTGCGCAACCGCAGCTAACGCGGCGGGTTTTAAACTCTTACCTACATAGAGTTCTCCAAAGGATCATAATTACTCACAGTAAGTTGACGTAAACATCCATACAGGTCAACCTGTGTCCAGTTTGAGTGAAAGGAGGCGCGCGCGATCCGCGCTGAGGTAAAGCAGCGGCAGCGCGCGAGGCAAAGCGCAGAGGCAAAGCGCAGAGGCGCCAGCTGTGTGATTGGTCCGCGCTGTCGGGTTTAAATGCATAAACTATAAACCTATCCTGTAGGAATACATCTGCTCTGCTAGTGAAATGCTAAGAGTAAAAGAGACGCTTGCAGCCCTGCTTTAAACAAAAAAAGCGATTTTTTTTTTCTCCCTAGAAATGTAAACAAGCAACGGCCTGGCGGCAGGGCTAGCATGGCCCTGGGGGAAACCCTGGTACTATTTCACTTATTACCTAATAAAAAGTTAGCTGAAGCTAAAATAGACATGAAAATAGAACATGGACCCCTTTTTACAAGAGTCCATATTCTGAAAGATTCTTGCCACATTTCTTATTAGAGACAAACTACTTAGTGGAAAAAACAGTTTTAATCTATGTCTGCCAGGAGTATAACTAATTGATGAAGCAGAACTGGTCCCTGCAACGTGATCTCATTAAGCTGCAGGTTGGTGACTTGAATTGGGCTGAAGACAATAGAGCCTCTTTAAACATCTCACAGCTGATAGAGAAGGCAAACTTCCCTCAGACCGATGTCAGAGACCGGTGGATGGTTACAAGAAGCATCTCACCAAAGACCATCAAAAGGAATATAGTGACCTAACATTCATGTTTTAAGAGTCTCTTAACTGAATAAAACATGGTTTCTCTTTATGTTTACCTGTAAATAAATCACTCTACTTTCTGCTACTTTCTGAAACTGAATATGTCGTAGAGTGTCCTAATTATTTCTAGTGACTATATGTCAAGGTGTCAAATCCCCTCGATGAGTTTTGTTTCCAAGGCTCTGTGCAAGACATATTTTTTAGTAGTTTTCTAAACCTGCTAGCTATCAATGTAAAAAAGTATCCAAAAAAATGTATTTCTTTGTTCTTTTGTCTTCTCTGTAGTTCTGCTGGTCACCGTGATAATGCTGGCTTTCACAGCTGTATGAAGCAACTGACCTCCACCACTACACTATAGGAAAAAAACAGACTTTTTCAAGAGTCCCAAAGCAAGTTGCCATGATTTTCACCAGCATGTCTCATCATTCATAACAGCTTTTTGGTTTAAAGGTCTGGTTACCTTTCTAGTCCATTTTACTGGTGCATGTTGAAAACTTCTAATCTGACTTTTCACTTGATGTAATTTAATTCTATGTTGTAATTGTGGTGTTATTAGCTGCTCCTAAATTATGAAGTCTTTACTGATGTGAATGGGCATGTTGATACAAGTGGAATCTAAATGTGGTACCAATTGTTGGTGAAGGTAATTTAAACATTTCCACAAATTAATAAATATTTTAGTGTATATATACATATATATATTCCCCTTTGTCATCTTATTTGCACAAGCTTTAAATAAATATGTCTTTCTTAAGGAATCACTTGGTGCAACAGTTTTATTCTGTTTAACACTGCATTTTTTTCTAAACATTTTCCAGTTCTGTTGAATTTTTACATGCTACCTGGGGCAACGGGACATATTTAAACTTGGCCTGGCCTATCATCCAACCCACATCAGGTTAAAGGTGTCTCTTAGGAGTGAAAGGAATTACTAAACAGTGAACTTGCCCTTTACCCTGGGATGCTTTCTTTTAGACTCAAAATCCCTGCCAGAGTTTTTTTAAATTTTTTTTTATGAAGTTTCTTAGGTCTTGCAAAAACTCAACTCTTCTGGGCAGAGATCTGAAAAGTTCTTAAAAAGAAATGTAAGCGTCTGTTTTTGCCGGACTCTGCCGTCCGTTTTATATTATTATCCAGGCCCCGTCACCTAACAGGACAAGGTCTCCAACCTTGCAGCACCAGGCTCCGTACAGCTGTCACGCGAATTTTTGTGCAAGGACTTCGCCGTCCTACACGAATTTTTGTGCACTATTTTTACCTGTTGGAGTCTAGAATTTACAGGGTTTTTCTGTTCGCGCAATGACCCTCAGTCACTAGCCACTTTTACATCATTAGAAAGAGGGTTTTAAGTTGAGATTTAAAGGCACCCAGTGTTTCAGCTGTTTTACTGTTTTCTGGAAGTTTGTTCCAAATTTGTGGTGCATAGATCCATCCAAACAATTCAGTCAGGTGTTATCAATTGTTGATATTATGAATGTTTTTGTGCTCTCATTTGTTGTTGTTTTTACCATTATTGGATTATTGTGTCACATCACATGATCTGTCTAATTCAGGGGTGTCAAACTCCAGTCCTCGAGGGCCGGTGTCCTGCAACTTTTAGAAGTGCTTCTGCTGCACCACACCTGAATAGAATAATTAGGTCATTAGCAAGGCTCTGGAGAACTGAGGAGGTAATTAAGCCATTTGATTCAGGTGTTTTGTACCTGTGGCACATCTAAAAACTGCAGGACAGCGGCCCTTCAGGACTGGAGTTTGACACCCCTGGTCTAATTGAACACACTGATGTACAATAAAGGGTGTGTCTTTCAAACAAAGGCGGAACAACACGAAAGCCAAACCAAGTGAGTCTCATGCTGACACATTGAACGCTGTGCCGAAAAGTGATTCTGCTGTGTAAGTAAACAAGGAAAATGAACAGAAGAGAAAAAGACATGGCACACAGCCGCTGGTCAAGACTTCTCTGTGATGGAGACGAGAAAAATTACGAACTGTGGGAAACAAAGTTTTTAGGACATCTTCGATTGCAAGGGCTGAAACAGACAAGCCCCTCCGATGATGAAGAGGAAGACGCGAAGAAAAACGCTGAGGCTTATGCAGAGCTTATTAAGTTTTCGGATGACAAGAGTCTATCACTTATCATGCATGACGCGGCAATCGACGGATGTGCGGCGGAATCCTGCGGGCCCATTACGCCGGCAAAGGAAAGCCCAGAGTGATTAACCTGTATACTTAGCTGACTTCACTGCAGAAATCACCCAGTGAGTCAGTTACCGAGTACATCATCAGAGCTGAGACCGCGATCACCGCTTTAAGAAGTGCAGGTGAGGAGCTGAACGACGGACTTCTGATCGCCATGATCCTGAAAGGACTTCCAGTGACATTTAAGCCATTTGCTATTTATATCACTCAAAGCGAAGATGGTGATAAGTTGACTTTTGCAGAGTTTAAGACTAAAGTTTTAAGACCAGTGATGTGAATATCCTTAGAGATGTAAAAGAGAAACTTGCATCCAAATTTAGGATGAAGGACTTAGGAAAGTTGACACATTTTCTTGGCATTGACTTTGAGAAAGATGCTGACAGTATCAAAATGTCACAGTCAAAGTATGTGAGGAAAATACTGGAAAAGTTCGACATGCAGAACTGTAAGCCACAAACTACCCCTTGTGAGCAGAAACTTAACTATGCTGATAATGTTGAAGTAATGAGTGATGTCAGAAAATACAGAGGCAGTAGGAAGCTTAATCTATTTGTCAACATGTATAAGACCAGATTTAAGCTATGTAGTAAGTAAACTGGCACAGTACTTTGCAAACCCAACCACAGTACTGTCCAACTAATGAAATGGTTGCAGATGTACTAACTAAACCAGCAACAAAGATTACGTAGAGAACACGTCAATCCTCTCTGTTGCTTGTGATGCTGTAAATTCCAGCATGACAACTTTAACTGGATCCCACCTATAAGTGGTGTGCCAATAGATAGGCCACTAATAATAATTGACCGATTTCCATGAAAAAGTGTGTGATCGGTGATCACTGGCTCTTGTTGGTGATCACAAAAACTGATCACCAGTATCTCATATTTGCAGTCTGCAGAAGCCAGTGTGCAGCACTGGCAATGTCGTGTGGAACTTTAACGCTCTGAGAGTGAAGAGCGTTAAAGTTCTTCACTCTCACAACAAGTTTGTGTGTTGCAAACTTCAGGGGTGAAGCATCTCAAAATGCATCAACCCAATGAATCTAATATGACATTTAAAAAACAAGCACTTGACGGAGTTTGGCTACATCGAGGCTCACTGCAGGAAAAAGACATCCAGAGCAGTCAGACAGCAGGTGAAGTAGCGCACAACTAGTAACACTCATCCGGATGAGCATGACGGCGAGCTCTACAGGAGGGCGCTCTCTCACATTAAACGTCTCCTTAAAGTTGCAGCATGTAACTTTTAGTAATATAATGTTGTTTATTTCACTGCAATCTGAAAAAAATACAGGCGATTCCAGGTTTTTCAGTGTTTTTAGCGAATACTTGCTGCATTGTGCCTGCAACTAGTTTGCACATTTTTGTCTAAATTGCCAGATTACACTTAGCATTTATACCTAAAGAGAAAAATTAACAGCCAATCCGTGTTATTGTTATCTGTGATTGGTGGTGATCGGAATCGGCAGGAAAAACCTGGAAAAAACCTGATCGGAGCATCCCTGCCACCTATTCAAAACATTGTGCAACTTCCTCTTTTGTAAGCAACTGTCATTGGTATTATTGCAAAACAGAAGCCATTTTGAACAGCAGCAACTTGTTTATAAAATTATAAGCTAGATAAAATTATAAAGCAAGGTCAGCGGATGGTGATGGACTGCCATTTTGTGAATAAGGTCCTGAGCTTAAGCTGAGAGAAAATATTTGGAATGAATATTGGCTTGTAGAGTTCAAGTCAATATGTACCAGGCATGTTGTTTTGACTTAGTTTATCTTACTGAGCTAGCATAGTAGAGCCTACACCACTCTCTTGAGGTATCAGAGAGTGATACCTCAAGAGAGTGGTATCTCTTGAGTGGTACCTCAAGTGGTACCTCATGTCAACATGTACAAGACCAGATTTAAGCTATGTAGTAAGTAAACTGGCACAGTACTTTGCAAACCCAACCAGGTACCACTCTCTTGAGTGGTACCTCAAGAGAGTAATCCAGCCATCCAACGGAGTCTAGGATGGCTGGACTCCGTTGGCAGTCCAGTCATCCTGGACTGCCAACGGAGAGGTGCTCAGTCAACTGACGCAGCTGTTAATGTTAATTCGATATTTAGAAGCATGGCCGACATGGACTTGTTCATTTCCTCCGCTGCCATTGCTGAAATTACAGGCAGACTACAATTATAAAACAGTACAGTTGTTCACAACTTTTCCTTCTGTTCGCTGACTGGCCAGGTAGAAATTCTGCCGGAGGAATCCAACTAATTCAAAGAAAGCCCAGACTCTGATGCGAGCGGAATTGCATAGGAAGGCAATGGCCATGCTAAATGGAAACGTGCAGAAAGCTGATTACCAGTCAAAAGAGGGACTTGATTGCTGTAATGATAATAAACATAAAAAAAGTGTATAAATCTGCCATTTCTAGACTATGCAGATTTTTTTTTTTTAATGGATATCACATTAGCTTGTTTTCTGAAAGATGCTTGCCTAATTTTTTCTTAGAATGAAACTAGTTTTAAATCTAAGTCTGCCAGAGATATTATTAATTGATGAAACAGAACTGTACTGGGTGTATTGAAATATAATAAAAACCTTGTTAAACATCTCAGAGCTGTTAGAGATGAATGTTGTAGACCAATGTCAGAGACTGGTGAATTGCTACAATAAATATTTCACAAAAGACTAAAATAGGGTATACTGTGTCTTAACTTAAAGGGGTTTTAAGATTTTTGTTTTGCTTAATTAGGAAAACTCGGTTAAATTTTTTGTCTCTCTTTGTGAAACTAGATATTTCATAGGGTTTCTATTTTTTTTCTCATGACTATATGCCCAGATGTCAAACCTCCTCCATTAAACGTGTTCTCAAGTAGAACACAGTTTTTATCAGTTGTTCTCTACATCTGATGGCTCCTGGTATAAAAAAATTAACAAAACATTTTATTTCTTTTTTTTTTGTCTCCTTTATAGTTCTGCTGGTCACCATGTGTTTGCTGGCTTTCACAGCAGTGTGAAGAAACTGATTTCCACCATGCATGAATAAAGCCATAACATCCCTATTGATGTCTGTCGCTTTCTGAATAAAAACAACAAAGCTCAAAAATTGAATTTTCCATGTACAGTTTTTCTTAGTTTGGTGGGATTCATTAGTGACTCAACATTATTTAAAGAAACAGCAACATTCAAGTCTGTATTCCAAATGTCAAACTCTTTGTGATTCCGAAACTAAAAGAGAAATGAAGTCAAATGTTCTATTTAGTTGTATAAAATTATTTACTCACAGGAATGCCGGAATTCTACTCTGTTACATGAAGAGAACATAACATGTGTTTTACTGGACTACACATGAGGGGAAAAAATACGTTTTTAAGAGTTACAAAGAAGTTTTCCGTGATTTTTACCAGCATATGTCATTATGTGTAACAGCTTTGGGGTTTCATGGCCTTGTTACTAGGCCTGTTGCGATAAACAATAAATCAATTAATCGCACGATAAATTAAACCTATCGACCTCATTTTAAATATCGGTTTTATCGTCTCTTCCTGCCTTTTTTCTTTCTGTTGATGACACTGAATGAAAAAAGACTCAGCTCCGGTGCTCTCCACTGACCCTCCCTTCCTCATTTCCTTAGTGCAATGTCCAGCTCACACTACGCGAGTTGTCGGCCGACTGTCAGCCCATTTTCTAAACCTGAGACACATTAGCCAACAGAAATCCTAGGTCGTGCCGTGTGGTGTCCAGCCACATGGGCACAAAATAATGGCTACAAGTCCAGTTAACTAATTTTAAAATCAGGCATTAATCAATGCTTCACTAGAATCTACCTGTGATGCATGTGGCTAGAGTCAGCGTAAAGTCCTGACTGAATGAAAATCATAATAACCTATTTATGTCACGTTAACGAAGAACAGCTGAAAACTTACCGGGTTTATTAATTGCGGTAGAAATTTGGCTCCAACTCCTCCCCTTGACATTTCTATATTCTTTGCACGAAATGTTGAATAAATATTAATGTAGTTTCCACATATTATCTCCGATGTCCGCTGGACTTCGGGTTGCGCCGTGTCAGCTGTTTGGGATTCCCCTCGTAATTTCCCCTCAGAAAGCACGGAGGAGAATCCGCCTCTCTGATTGGCTACCTGTCACATTTAGCGTTAAGCTCCCAGTTGGGGAAAACCCCTGATTTAGATCGGAGCGGCCACAACGATCTAAGTCACACTACAGGATGATCGGTTATGAAATCACCAGTGACAATCTTAGATCGGCCAACGATCTAAGATCATCATAAGGAGAAAATGGAGGCAAAAAAAAAGGTGTAATGTGAACTACTGCATTAGGTAGTGGGATGTGCTCATCTTCTCTATCTAAACCTAGTTATTACTGAAGGCCAATATAGTATACAGACTTCATAATCTGCACTCTTTTGGTTGAATGCAGTATTTATTTCCACTTTGGCTTTATGTTGTTATGTTATGTTGTTTTTGGTTGTTTTATTTATTCAGTTTATTATTTCCACTGTTATGTGTTCTTTTAAAAATAAAGTGTATCTATCTATGGCAGGAAATCAAATGCATTATTAGTCATTTCCATTAAATCAGTGTCAAAAGGTCTTGAAACAATATTATCGTTTATTGCAATAATTTTTTAGACAATTAATCGTCCAGTAAAATTTGTTATCATGACAGGCCTACTGGTTACCTTTGAAGCCTATTTTACTGGTGCATGTTAAAATGAATATATCTTTCTGAAATAATCACTTGGTCCAGTATTCTTTAAATTCTATTTTTAACACTGCACTTGTAAACATTTCCACTTTTGTTGAATTTTCTCCACATTGTTCTACTCACGTCTTCTCACCCTTTGACTGCAGAACTTCCCACCCATTCTACACACAGTTGTTCTTCATCACAACCAAAGCCAATTGGTGACATTCACTCTAAAAAGTGTATTTGGGCTGTAGTTAATGTTATGGTCTTTTTTACTTTAACCTGACTTAATTGTTTGGCTTTAGTTGTGTCAACTTACTTTCATGAGTTCAATTAACTTAAAAGTCACACATTTCATCTAAAACAAACGTTTAACTTTGAGTTGAAGTGAACCAATTAAGTTGAATGCAGTTTTACGTCTGACGTCATTACGTAAGCTTTGCCCGAGACAGATCCACTTTACCGACCGTGTGCGCAGCCGCCATTTCTTCTGACCGTTGACTGTTCATCGGATTGTAATAAAACAGTAAGTATTCTACACACCATGACAAAATATTATTTAAATGGTGTAAAAATATTCATGACTTTTTCTACCTTTAATTTGAAACAGTTAACTGTGTTTAACGTCGAAGTATCATCACTTATTTGCTTTGAACACATTTGCTAGTTGTAATTAGCCGCGCTATTCGGCGGAGCATTTTTGAACTTAACTGCTCTGTTAGTTAGTGAACGTTTATTTTGGGTGTATACTTTTAATTTGACCCTAAAGAACTTAAATAGCTAGAAGCCTTGTATGTAGTGAAAAATATGAAATGTGGACCGAGGACTGCTGGCGTGTTCCGGTCGGAAGCTAGACTGGGTCAAAGTGTGGGAGCAGCTAATGCGCTGCAGTGGTGGCCAGACTTTATACCAGGAACTACTGGACAGGTCGTTTTTAATGGGTAAGCTTAACGTACTGTTACGGAGGTGTTAGTGTTATACGCAAAACTTATTTAATGTGACGCAACTGCGCTCTGCTCGTCACCGTGAGCTGCAGTCAGGGAAGCCTTTGTTCCAAATGTCAGGCTGCTTACTGACGACATGATATAAAACGCATAATATCCTAACTAAGCTAATAATCCATAAGATGTCATTTCTCTTAAAAAGGGAAAAGCAAAAAATAAAATAAGCAATTCATGTTTATAGGAACTTTGAGTTAACTTCTCTTTCCTACTCTCCAGGCCTGGAACCAAGCATCATCAGACCATAGAAGGTAAGCCATATTTGCTTCACTAAGCTTCTAATTTAACAAAAAAAAAGTTATTAGTTAATATGCTGTATTGTATTGATAATATGAAAAACACATACTCTAAACTAATTCAAAAATAGGTTCCGTAAATAACGTCATTTAGGGAGCTTAAAGTAAAAGGAATAATAGGTGGTCAAAGAACGAGATGAAATTAATTTCCTCCAAAGGGTTGATGAGCTCTCCCTCAACATGGGGTCAGAAGCTCAGTCATCTCGGAGAGTACTCAAAATAGACTCTGCATCCATATTTGTTTCATCTTCCTTGCCTTCAGATTTGCCAACATACATGTAACTCAGTTCCTGTCTTATCCTTCTAGTGTTGCACTTCATGTGGAGATGCAAAGACAGCGAGAGCATGTTTTCCAGAAGATCTGAATTGCTCAAGCACTACAAACTAAATCCCAGGCATTATGGACGGGGCTATTCATGTCCATGCACATATTTAAGTTGCGCGTGTAGATTCAAGACCTGGAATGCTTTACTGAACCATTTATCAAGACATCATCCAGTCCACCAAACAGTTACCAATGACTTAACCACATTCAAATGCCCCATTTGCAGTGCAAGTAATGCAGATTGAGGATTTTTACTTAGATTTTGGAATGATTGGTCAGTATTTACTTTTAAGTCATTTTGTAACATACTAAATAAGTTTTGTTTTGTTTTTCAGATTAATGCGGAGTTCCTGAGACTCATGGCTCTTCCCTTGAGCAGACTTTCTTTGCCCAGTTGGACAGGCTCTCAAGTCAGCTGATTAAAGTCATCAAAGCCAAGGGAGGAGCAACACGTGCAAAAATAGCTGGAATCATGAGAACCTATGATAAGGTATGGACATCATCGATAGGAACACTGAGGGACATTTACCATTTTTAATTTAAAACAAAGAAGTTATAGTCTCTAGTTACTTTCAGACTTTTTGTTTTAATTATTAATACTTGATACACTTTGTGCAAAGCTGATATCACTCAAAAGAAAAGCAATTTTAACTGTCTTATGTATTTTTGGTGGATTTAGTCAGTCAGTCTGTATTGCGGTTCATTCATGAATTTCATAAAATACACCTTTCAGTCCAACTTGCCAGAAACATTTTTAGGGGCATGCCATAGCAATGCATAAGGAGAGCAGTACTGACTTGCGAAGCAAGTCAGTACTGCCTCCATGCATTGCATGGCAGGCACCTATTGTTCTACACCCAATAGAATGTCTGTTTATTAGGGGCATGCCATAGCAATGCATAAGGAGAGCAGTACTGACTTGCGAAGCAAGTCAGTACTGCCTCCATGCATTGCATGGCAGGCACCTATTGTTCTACACCCAATAGAATGTCTCTTTATTATTATAAAAATAATTTATTATTCTTCCGTTACCGTTAATGCGGCTCGTACCGCTGCATGCCGACCCACAAAAGTGGTATCAAAACGTGCGGCTCAATCCCGGCAAGTGAGCTATTATTTTTATAGGGGATCGGAGTTACGACGGCGACGTAAAAAGCGAAAAACGAGCGAAATTTCCAACTGCCGAAGCGCAGAGTGTAACTGACACCAACTGCCGCTTTTTTAGAGGGAGAAACAGGGTGGAATTTTGACCCAAAAACAATTTTGAAATCGCTCTCATGGCCGCAAAACTTGTGCTATTGGTATGAAAGTTGGTCAGGAAATAGCACCGCATGTCTGCTCCGGTAAAATGTTTTCAAAATTTTTCTAGGGCTTACGGTTTTCTGTCCAGGTGCTTCAGTGCAAAGTGACAGGACATGACCAACTGACGCTCCCCCTCAGTGTTTAATATAGGTTTTTGAAAAATTACTGAGCTCACCACACACCATTTTTCTCTCATCAGTGCAATTATTGTGAATGACCTACAGATATGAATCACAGGACTATCAGAGACGACAAGTAGCACTCTCATATGCTTCAAACGGTTTTTGGATCGGCATAACGGTTCCCGAACGGGAAGGGGTCGTTCAGACTGCTTTTTTCATTAAAAGTGACTGGGTGTTCTCTAAGTTGCATGAAGTGTCTCTCACACACACACAGCAGTTGGCAGAGGCTTGATCGCTATGGCAACTGCTGGTTTGGACTACAAGGTCTCTGTAGTTCTAAACATGGTGAAACACCTTAATACAGAGGGCAGAGCAGAAGGTCAGAACTACAACATGGCGGATCATTCAGTTATTACAGAGGAGGGCTGAGCTGGAATGTAGAGCTACTTGCTGTTTTGGGCATTATATTGGTGGATTAACCAAACCACTGTTACACATTGATTAGTGTGTCTATTTAAAATGAAGCTTACTGAAAATTTCAAAATAAAAGCCCTGACATTTTTCACATCAGGTTATTGGTCTTTTGGGCTTTATGGGACTGGTTTAAACAAACCAGAGTTGCACATTGAATTAGCGTGGTCATTAAAATGAAGCTTACTGAAAGTTTCAAATTAAAGTCTGCCTATTCCTCTAATATTATTGCACCGCCGTAGGCGGTGCAATAATATTAGCCTTTTTTATGATATTTATTTCTCAGGATAGTGAACTGCCTTGCGCAGCAAGGCAGTTCATTAACATTAGCACAAACATTAGCATTTGAGCCCCCTTGACTATATGCTTCACACGGTTTTCGGATCACTCTAAAAGATCCTGAATAGGATGGAAATGTTTGGACTGCTTTGTTCAGATAAACTAACTGCTTCAAACCGTTAGAATCTGTTTATCCCTTTGTGTCTCACTCACACGATAGTTGAGCTGCTCTTTAGAACTACAATGACTGAAGGTCAGAACTACAACATGGCGGAACTCTCAAATAGCACATAGTGATGAGCTGGCTCTTAGATCTGCTTGCTGTATGGGGCATTATTTAGCTGGATTAACCAAACCACAGTTACACATTGGATTAGTGTGTAATCCACTGTAAATAAAATAGCTATTGTAAAGCTATTGTAAATAAAGCTTACTGAAAGTTTCAAAATAAAAGCCTTGACATTTTTCACATCAGGTCATTACTCTTTTGGCCTTTATGTGACTGGTTTAAACAAACTACTGTAACACAATGAATTGGTGTGGTAGTTAAAATGAAGTTTACTGAAAGTTTCAAAATAAAAGCCTTGGCATTTTTCACATCAGGTATTTCCTCTTTTGTGCTTTATGTGACTGGTTTAAACAAACTACAGTAACACAATGAATCGGTGTGGTAGTTAAAAAGACGCTAACTGAAAGTTTCAAAATAAAAGTCTGCATATTCCTCTCGTGTTAGTGCACCGCCGTAGGCGGTGCAATAATATAAGCTTTTTTTATGTTATTTATTTCTCAGGATAGTGAACTGCCTTGCGCAGCAAGGCAGTTCATTAACATTAGCACAAACATTAGCATTTCACTTCCGTTGACTAGTGTACTAGCACTTTTACCTAAAGTTAGCTATTAGCTAATTTTCTCATTTATTACACATGTATACTGAATGGAGCAGTAAAATTAAAACAACATGGTCCTGTTGCTCCACATGCTTCTGCCAGCATTTAGGCTAACATTAGCATACTGGCTAATTTTAGCTTATGCATTAATTTTAACATAATGAATGGTACAAGTACAGCTTAGTCAACATGCTTCTGCCTCTCCACAGGTTATTGACTACGTTGCAGCTTTCTTTAGCATTAACGCAAATTTTTAACATAACGCTGGCTCAAAGCCGACGGGCACACTTTGGCATGCCCCTTTAAAATTTCTGCAGGAATTTTCTAGTTAGGGGCATGCCATAGCAATGCATAAGGAGAGCAGTACTGACTTGCGAAGCAAGTCAGTACTGCCTCCATGCATTGCATGGCAGGCACCTATTGTTCTACACCCAATAGAATGTCTGTTTATTAGGGGCATGCCATAGCAATGCATAAGGAGAGCAGTACTGACTTGCGAAGCAAGTCAGTACTGCCTCCATGCATTGCATGGCAGGCACCTATTGTTCTACACCCAATAGAATGTCTCTTTATTATTATAAAAATAATTTATTATTCTTCCGTTACCGTTAATGCGGCTCGTACCGCTGCATGCCGACCCACAAAAGTGGTATCAAAACGTGCGGCTCAATCCCGGCAAGTGAGCTATTATTTTTATAGGGGATCGGAGTTACGACGGCGACGTAAAAAGCGAAAAACGAGCGAAATTTCCAACTGCCGAAGCGCAGAGTGTAACTGACACCAACTGCCGCTTTTTTAGAGTGAGAAACAGGGTGGAATTTTGACCCAAAAACAATTTTGAAATCGCTCTCATGGCCGCAAAACTTGTGCTATTGGTATGAAAGTTGGTCAGGAAATAGCACCGCATGTCTGCTCCGGTAAAATGTTTTCAAAATTTTTCTAGGGCTTACGGTTTTCTGTCCAGGTGCTTCAGTGCAAAGTGACAGGACATGACCAACTGACGCTCCCCCTCAGTGTTTAATATAGGTTTTTGAAAAATTACTGAGCTCACCACACACCATATTTCTCTCATCAGTGCAATTATTGTGAATGACCTACAGATATGAATCACAGGACTATCAGAGACGACAAGTAGCACTCTCATATGCTTCAAACGGTTTTTGGATCGGCATAACGGTTCCCGAACGGGAAGGGGTCGTTCAGACTGCTTTTTTCATTAAAAGTGACTGGGTGTTCTCTAAGTTGCATGAAGTGTCTCTCACACACACACAGCAGTTGGCAGAGGCTTGATCGCTATGGCAACTGCTGGTTTGGACTACAAGGTCTCTGTAGTTCTAAACATGGTGAAACACCTTAATACAGAGGGCAGAGCAGAAGGTCAGAACTACAACATGGCGGATCATTCAGTTATTACAGAGGAGGGCTGAGCTGGAATGTAGAGCTACTTGCTGTTTTGGGCATTATATTGGTGGATTAACCAAACCACTGTTACACATTGATTAGTGTGTCTATTTAAAATGAAGCTTACTGAAAATTTCAAAATAAAAGCCCTGACATTTTTCACATCAGGTTATTGGTCTTTTGGGCTTTATGGGACTGGTTTAAACAAACCAGAGTTGCACATTGAATTAGCGTGGTCATTAAAATGAAGCTTACTGAAAGTTTCAAATTAAAGTCTGCCTATTCCTCTAATGTTAGTGCACCGCCGTAGGCGGTGCAATAATATTAGCCTTTTTTATGATATTTATTTCTCAGGATAGTGAACTGCCTTGCGCAGCAAGGCAGTTCATTAACATTAGCACAAACATTAGCATTTGAGCCCCCTTGACTATATGCTTCACACGGTTTTCGGATCACTCTAAAAGATCCTGAATAGGATGGAAATGTTTGGACTGCTTTGTTCAGATAAACTAACTGCTTCAAACCGTTAGAATCTGTTTATCCCTTTGTGTCTCACTCACACGATAGTTGAGCTGCTCTTTAGAACTACAATGACTGAAGGTCAGAACTACAACATGGCGGAACTCTCAAATAGCACATAGTGATGAGCTGGCTCTTAGATCTGCTTGCTGTATGGGGCATTATTTAGCTGGATTAACCAAACCACAGTTACACATTGGATTAGTGTGTAATCCACTGTAAATAAAATAGCTATTGTAAAGCTATTGTAAATAAAGCTTACTGAAAGTTTCAAAATAAAAGCCTTGACATTTTTCACATCAGGTCATTACTCTTTTGGCCTTTATGTGACTGGTTTAAACAAACTACTGTAACACAATGAATTGGTGTGGTAGTTAAAATGAAGTTTACTGAAAGTTTCAAAATAAAAGCCTTGGCATTTTTCACATCAGGTATTTCCTCTTTTGTGCTTTATGTGACTGGTTTAAACAAACTACAGTAACACAATGAATCGGTGTGGTAGTTAAAAAGACGCTAACTGAAAGTTTCAAAATAAAAGTCTGCATATTCCTCTCGTGTTAGTGCACCGCCGTAGGCGGTGCAATAATATAAGCTTTTTTTATGTTATTTATTTCTCAGGATAGTGAACATTATCCTGAGGCATTAACATTAGCACAAACATTAGCATTTCACTTCCGTTGACTAGTGTACTAGCACTTTTACCTAAAGTTAGCTATTAGCTAATTTTCTCATTTATTACACATGTATACTGAATGGAGCAGTAAAATTAAAACAACATGGTCCTGTTGCTCCACATGCTTCTGCCAGCATTTAGGCTAACATTAGCATACTGGCTAATTTTAGCTTATGCATTAATTTTAACATAATGAATGGTACAAGTACAGCTTAGTCAACATGCTTCTGCCTCTCCACAGGTTATTGACTACGTTGCAGCTTTCTTTAGCATTAACGCAAATTTTTAACATAACGCTGGCTCAAAGCCGACGGGCACACTTTGGCATGCCCCTTTAAAATTTCTGCAGGAATTTTCTAGTTAGGGGCATGCCATAGCAATGCATAAGGAGAGCAGTACTGACTTGCGAAGCAAGTCAGTACTGCCTCCATGCATTGCATGGCAGGCACCTATTGCTCTACACCTAATAGAATGTCTCTTTATTCTTATTAGGGGCATGCCATAGCAATGCATAAGGAGAGCAGTACTGACTTGCGAAGCAAGTCAGTACTGCCTCCATGCATTGCATGGCAGGCACCTATTGTTCTACACCCAATAGAACGCCTCTTTATTATTATTATTATATATTTATTCTTCCGTCACCGTTAATGCGGCTCGTACCGCTGCGTACCCACCCACAAAAGTGGTATCAAAACGTGCGGCTCGTACCCGAGAAGGGAGCTATTACTTTTATTGGGGATTGGAGTTAAAATGATTACATAAATTAATAAAAACGAAAAAATTTGAGATTTTGTGTCTCACAGAATCAGTAATCTTTCTCTATGAAACACACACACAGGACTGTTTATGGCTGACTCAAAAACCCTTTTTAAATCCCCCTCACAGGCATAAATATCGCCCTATTGATCTGAAAGTTGGTCATAACATAGATACACATGCCTGCTCATGTACAATGTTTACAAAAATTTGCTAGGGCTTATGCTTTTTGTCAGGGTCCTTCAGACTGACGCCTGGTGTCTCCCAAGTATAGAAACTGTGTCTGAAGAGCATTTTCCCGCTCTTTGGCTCTCACAGCTGCAGGGGATTAATTACCATAGCAACAGAAGAACACAGTGTCTGGAACTGCAGCTACCCAGGACTGCACTGTAGGGTTTACTGGTATTTACAACTTCTTGTGTTTTCAGCATTATACTACTGATTCAAGACTATAACCATTACACATATGAAAATGTTAAAATCTGACATAAATAAGAATAAATAGTTGATTAAAAGTCTGTGGACAGAAAATAACGTCGCTGCTCCTTTAAGGAACCAGCGGCACAGACGCGGCGCCTGGGTGATGCTACAGATCACAAACCTGACAGAGAGCAGAAGAGGATTCGTAGGAAAAGAGCGGTGATGAACGGAAACGCTTAATATAGTTGAGAAAACATAAATTACCTGGTCGAAAACTGACTGGGATTTAATGAGAACTAAGTTACATCGGTTTTGGTGAGTTTTGTTTTTATTTTCTTACATTTTCATCGTGTTGTACTTTTCCTTTTAGCAGAGAGCTAAGGCTAAAAACGTAGCCGTTTGCAAGGAAATACTCCGTCATAAACTGTTATCAGGTTAATATATAAACTGTTATCCGGGTAATATATTGGGTTTATGAAGAATTTATTTGAATAATTTCAGGATTTAAAAAGACTTTTTTCGTGTTTGTGACCTGTTACACAGGTCAGGTTTTTTTGTTGGTTGGAAGCTTGGTCGGAGCAAGGATTGGTCTGCCATGTGTGACGCAAGTAATGACAGACAACATGCTACTGATGCTCCAATAGCATTCATGCTATTGTTAGCATTTTGGCTCATTTTAGCTTATGCAACATACTAAAATGAGCAAAAATGCTCATACTACCGTACGAGTACAGCTTAAGAAAACATGCTTCTGACTCCCCGCAGGTTATTGACCACACTGAAGCTTTCTTAAGCATGATTGCTTAATGCTAATTTTTAACATCATAACGCTGCGTCAAAGCCGACGGGCACACTTTGGCATGCCCCTTTAAAATTTCTGCAGGAATTTTCTAGTTATTTATTATTCTTCCGTCACCGTTAATGCGGCTCGTACCGCTGCGTGCCCACCCACAAAAGTGGTATCAAATCGTGCGGCTCGATGCCGAGATGGGTGCTATTACTTTTATTGGGGATCGGAGTTACGACGGCGACGTAAAAAGCGAAAAACGAGCGAAATTTCCAACTGCCGAACCGCAGAGTGTAACTGACACCAACTGCCGCTTTTTTAGAGTGAGAAACAGGGTGGAATTTTGACCCCAAAATAATTTTGAAATCGCTCTCATGGCCGCAAAACATGTGCTATTGGTATGAAAGTTGGTCAGGAAATAGCACCGCATGTCTGCTCCGGTAAAATGTTTTCAAAATTTCTCTAGGGCTTACGGTTTTCTGTCCAGGTGCTTCAGAGCAAAGTGACGGGACATGACCAACTGACGCTCCCCCTCAGTGTTTAATATAGGTTTTTGAAAACTTACTGAGCTCACCACACACCATTTTTCTCTCATCAGTGCAATTCCTGTGAATGACCTACAGATATGAATCACAGGACTATCAGAGACGACAAGTAGCCCTCTCATACGCTTCAAACGGTTTTTGGATCGGCATAACGGTTCCCGAACGGGAAGGGGTCGTTCAGACTGCTTTTTTCATTAAAAGTGACTGGGTGTTCTCAAAGTTGCATGAAGTGTCTCTCACACACATGCAGCAGTTGGCAGAAGCTTGATCGCTATGGCAACTGCTGGTTTGGACTACAAGGTCTCTGTAGTTCTAAACATGGTGGAACACCTTAATACAGAGGGCAGAGCAGAAGGTCAGAACTACAACATGGCGGATCATTCAGTTATTACAGAGGAGGGCTGAGCTGGAATGTAGAGCTACTTGCTGTTTTGGGCATTATATTGGTGGATTAACCAAACCACTGTTACACATTGGATTAGTGTGTCTATTTAAAATGAAGCGTACTGAAAATTTCAAAATAAAAGCCCTGACATTTTCACATCAGGTTATTGGTCTTTTGGGCTTTATGGGACTGCTTTAAACAAACCAGAGTTGCACATTGAATTAGCGTGGTCATTAAAATAAGGCTTACGGATACTTTCAAAATAAAAGCCTGCATATTCCTCTCACGCCAGTGCACCGCCGAAGGCGGTGCAATAATATTAGCCTTTTTATGTTATTTACTTCTCAGGATAGTGAACTGCCTTGCGCAGCAAGGCAGTTTATTAACATTAGCACAAACATTAGCATTTGAGCCCCCTTGACTATATGCTTCACACGGTTTTCGGATCACTCTAAAAGATCCTGAATAGGAAGGAGATGTTTGGACTGCTTTGTTCAGATAAACTAACTGCTTCAAACAGTTAGAATCTGTTTCTCTCTTTGTGTCTCACTCACACGATAGTTGAGCTGCTCTTTAGAATTACAATGACTGAAGGTCAGAACTACAACATGGTGGAACTCTCAAATAGCACATAGGGATGAGCTGGCATTTAGACCTACTTGCTGTTTTGGGCATTATATAGCTGGACTGTTACACGTTGGAATAATGTGGCCATTAATCCAATGTGTAGCAAAAGTGAAGCTTACTGAAAATTTCAAAATAAAAGCCTTGACATTTTTCACATCAGGTATTTCCTCATTTGTGCTTTATGTGACTGGTTTAAACAAACTACTGTTACACATTGAATTGGTGTGGTAGTTAAAAAGAAGCTAACTGAAAGTTTCAAAATAAAAGTCTGCATATTCCTCACGTGTTAGTGCACCGCCGTAGGCGGTGCAATAATATTAGCTTTTTTATGTTATTTACTTCTCAGGATAGTGAACTGCCTTGCGCAGCAAGGCAGTTCATTAGCATTTGTACAAAAGTTAGCATTTCACTGTCTTTGACTAGTGCACTAGCACTTTTACCTAAAGTTAGCTATTAGCTAATTTTCTCATTAATTAGACATGTTTAGTATACTGAATGGAGTAGTAAAATTAAAACAACATGGTCCTTTTGCTCCACATGCTACTGCCAGCATTTAAGCTAACATTAGCATATTGGCTAATTTTAGCTTATGCATCAATTTTAACATAATGAATGGTACAAGTACAGCTTAGTCAACATGCTTCTGCCTCTCCACAGGTTATTGACTACGTTGCAGCTTTCTTTAGCATTAATGCTAATTTTTAACATCATAACGCTGCGTCAAAGCCGACGGGCACACTTTGGCATGCCCCTTTAAAATTTCTGCAGGAATTTTCTAGTTAGGGGCATGCCATAGCAATGCATAAGGAGAGCAGTACTGACTTGCGAAGCAAGTCAGTACTGCCTCCATGCATTGCATGGCAGGCACCTATTGCTCTACACCTAATAGAATGTCTCTTTATTCTTATTATTTATTATTCTTCCGTCACCGTTAATGCGGCTCGTACCGCTGCGTGCCCACCCACAAAAGTGGTATCATATCGTGCGGCTCGATGCCGAGATGGGTGCTATTACTTTTATAGGGGATCGGAGTTACGACGGCGACGTAAAAAGCGAAAAACGAGCGAAATTTCCAACTGCCGAACCGCAGAGTGTAACTGACACCAACTGCCGCTTTTTTAGAGTGAGAAACAGGGTGGAATTTTGACCCCAAAATAATTTTGAAATCGCTCTCATGGCCGCAAAACATGTGCTATTGGTATGAAAGTTGGTCAGGAAATAGCACCGCATGTCTGCTCCGGTAAAATGTTTTCAAAATTTCTCTAGGGCTTACGGTTTTCTGTCCAGGTGCTTCAGAGCAAAGTGATGGGACATGACCAACTGACGCTCCTCCTCAGTGTTTAATATAGGTTTTTGAAAACTTACTGAGCTCACCACACACCATTTTTCTCTCATCAGTGCAATTCCTGTGAATGACCTACAGATATGAATCACAGGACTATCAGAGACGACAAGTAGCCCTCTCATACGCTTCAAACGGTTTTTGGATCGGCATAACGGTTCCCGAACGGGAAGGGGTCGTTCAGACTGCTTTTTTCATTAAAAGTGACTGGGTGTTCTCAAAGTTGCATGAAGTGTCTCTCACACACACACAGCAGTTGGCAGAGGCTTGATCGCTATGGCAACTGCTGGTTTGGCCTACAAGGTCTCTGTAGTTCTAAACATGGTGGAACACCTTAATACAGAGGGCAGAGCAGAAGGTCAGAACTACAACATGGCGGATCATTCAGTTATTACAGAGGAGGGCTGAGCTGGAATGTAGAGCTACTTGCTGTTTTGGCCATTATATTGGTGGATTAACCAAACCACTGTTACACATTGGATTTGTGTGTCTATTTAAAATGAAGCTTACTGAAAATTTCAAAATAAAAGCCCTGACATTTTTTACATCAGGTTATTGGTCTTTTGGGCTTCATGGGACTGGTTTAAACAAACCAGAGTTGCACATTGAATTAGCGTGGTCATTAAAATGAAGCTTACTGAAAGTTTCAAATTAAAAGTCTGCCTATTCCTCTAGTGTTAGTGCACCGCCGAAGGCGGTGCAATAATATTAGCCTTTTTTATGTTATTTATTTCTCAGGATAGTGAACTGCATTCAACATTAACATTAGCACAAACATTAGCATTTGAGCCCCCTTGACTATATGCTTCAAACAGTTTTTGGATCACTCTAAAAGATCCTGAATAGGATGGAGATGTTTGGACTGCTTTGTTCAGATAAACTAACTGCTTCAAACCGTTAGAATCTGTTTATCCCTTTGTGTCTCACTCACACGATAGTTGAGCTGCTCTTTAGAACTACAATGACTTAAGGTCAGAACTACAACATGGCGTAACTCTCAAATAGCACATAGTGATGAGCTGGCATTTAGATCTACTTGCTGTATGGGGCATTATATAGCTGGATTAACCAAACCACAGTTACACATTGGATTAGTGTGTAATCCACTGTAAATAAAAAAGCTATTGTAAAGCTATTGTAAATAAAGCTTACTGAAAGTTTCAAAATAAAAGCCTTGACATTTTTCACATCAGGTCATTACTCTTTTGGCCTTTATGTGACTGGTTTAAACAAACTACAGTAACACAATGAATTGTTGTGGTAGTTAAAAAGACGCTAGCTGAAAGTTTCAAAATAAAAGTCTGCATATTCCTCTCGTGTTAGTGCACCGCCGTAGGCGGTGCAATAATATAAGCTTTTTTTATGTTATTTATTTCTCAGGATAGTGAACTGCCTTGCGCAGCAAGGCCGTTCATTAACATTAGCACAAACATTAGCATTTCACTTCCTTTGACTAGTGTACTAGCACTTTTACCTAAAGTTAGCTATTAGCTTATTTTTTCATTTATTAGACATGTTTAGTATACTGAATGGAGTAGTAAAATTAAAACAACATGGTCCTGTTGGTCCACATGCTACTGCCAGCATTTAGGCTAACATTAGCATATTTGCTAATTTTAGCTTATGCATTATTTTAACATAATGAATGGTACAAGTACAGCTTAGTCAACATGCTTCTGCATCTCCACAGGTTATTGACTACGTTGCAGCTTTCTTTAGCATTAATGCTAATTTTTAACATCATAACGCTGCGTCAAAGCCGACGGGCACACTTTGGCGTACCGCTGCGTGCCCACCCACAAAAGTGGTATCAAAACGTGCGGCTCGTACCCGAGAAGGGAGCTATTACTTTTATTGGGGATTGGAGTTAAAATGATTACATAAATTAATAAAAACGAAAAAATTTGAGATTTTGTGTCTCACAGAATCAGTAATCTTTCTCTATGAAACACACACACAGGACTGTTTATGGCTGACTCAAAAACCCTTTTTAAATCCCCCTCACAGGCATAAATATCGCCCTATTGATCTGAAAGTTGGTCATAACATAGATACACATGCCTGCTCATGTACAATGTTTACAAAAATTTGCTAGGGCTTATGCTTTTTGTCAGGGTCCTTCAGACTGACGCCTGGTGTCTCCCAAGTATAGAAACTGTGTCTGAAGAGGATTTTCCCGCTCTTTGGCTCTCACAGCTGCAGGGGATTAATTACCATAGCAACAGAAGAACACAGTGTCTGGAACTGCAGCTACCCAGGACTGCACTGTAGGGTTTACTGGTATTTACAACTTCTTGTGTTTTCAGCATTATACTACTGATTCAAGACTATAACCATTACACATATGTCCCCCATGTTAAAATCTGACATAAATAAGAATAAATAGTTGATTAAAAGTCTGTGGACAGAAAATAACGTCGCTGCTCCTTTAAGGAACCAGCGGCACAGACGCGGCGCCTGGGTGATGCTACAGATCACAAACCTGACAGAGAGCAGAAGAGGATTCGTAGGAAAAGAGCGGTGATGAACGGAAACGCTTAATATAGTTGAGAAAACATAAATTACCTGGTCGAAAACTGACTGGGATTTAATGAGAACTAAGTTACATCGGTTTTGGTGAGTTTTGTTTTTATTTTCTTACATTTTCATCGTGTTGTACTTTTCATTTTAGCAGAGAGCTAAGGCTAAAAACGTAGCCGTTTGCAAGGAAATACTCCGTCATAAACTGTTATCAGGTTAATATTTAAACTGTTATCCGGGTAATATATTGGGTTTATGAAGAATTTATTTGAATAATTTCAGGATTTAAGAAAACATGCTTCTGACTCCCCGCAGGTTATTGACCACACTGAAGCTTTCTTAACCATGATTGCTTAATGCTAATTTTTAACATCATAACGCTGCGTCAAAGCCGACGGGCACACTTTGGCATGCCCCTTTAAAATTTCTGCAGGAATTTTCTAGTTAGGGGCATGCCATAGCAATGCATAAGGAGAGCAGTACTGACTTGCGAAGCAAGTCAGTACTGCCTCCATGCATTGCATGGCAGGCACCTATTGCTCTACACCTAATAGAATGTCTCTTTATTCTTATTATTTATTATTCTTCCGTCACCGTTAATGCGGCTCGTACCGCTGCGTGCCCACCCACAAAAGTGGTATCAAATCGTGCGGCTCGATGCCGAGATGGGTGCTATTACTTTTATTGGGGATCGGAGTTACGACGGCGACGTAAAAAGCGAAAAACGAGCGAAATTTCCAACTGCCGAACCGCAGAGTGTAACTGACACCAACTGCCGCTTTTTTAGAGTGAGAAACAGGGTGGAATTTTGACCCCAAAATAATTTTGAAATCGCTCTCATGGCCGCAAAACATGTGCTATTGGTATGAAAGTTGGTCAGGAAATAGCACCGCATGTCTGCTCCGGTAAAATGTTTTCAAAATTTCTCTAGGGCTTACGGTTTTCTGTCCAGGTGCTTCAGAGCAAAGTGACGGGACATGACCAACTGACGCTCCCCCTCAGTGTTTAATATAGGTTTTTGAAAACTTACTGAGCTCACCACACACCATTTTTCTCTCATCAGTGCAATTCCTGTGAATGACCTACAGATATGAATCACAGGACTATCAGAGACGACAAGTAGCCCTCTCATACGCTTCAAACGGTTTTTGGATCGGCATAACGGTTCCCGAACGGGAAGGGGTCGTTCAGACTGCTTTTTTCATTAAAAGTGACTGGGTGTTCTCAAAGTTGCATGAAGTGTCTCTCACACACATGCAGCAGTTGGCAGAAGCTTGATCGCTATGGCAACTGCTGGTTTGGACTACAAGGTCTCTGTAGTTCTAAACATGGTGGAACACCTTAATACAGAGGGCAGAGCAGAAGGTCAGAACTACAACATGGCGGATCATTCAGTTATTACAGAGGAGGGCTGAGCTGGAATGTAGAGCTACTTGCTGTTTTGGGCATTATATTGGTGGATTAACCAAACCACTGTTACACATTGGATTAGTGTGTCTATTTAAAATGAAGCGTACTGAAAATTTCAAAATAAAAGCCCTGACATTTTTCACATCAGGTTATTGGTCTTTTGGGCTTTATGGGACTGCTTTAAACAAACCAGAGTTGCACATTGAATTAGCGTGGTCATTAAAATAAGGCTTACGGATACTTTCAAAATAAAAGCCTGCATATTCCTCTCACGCCAGTGCACCGCCGAAGGCGGTGCAATAATATTAGCCTTTTTTATGTTATTTACTTCTCAGGATAGTGAACTGCCTTGCGCAGCAAGGCAGTTTATTAACATTAGCACAAACATTAGCATTTGAGCCCCCTTGACTATATGCTTCACACGGTTTTCGGATCACTCTAAAAGATCCTGAATAGGAAGGAGATGTTTGGACTGCTTTGTTCAGATAAACTAACTGCTTCAAACAGTTAGAATCTGTTTCTCTCTTTGTGTCTCACTCACACGATAGTTGAGCTGCTCTTTAGAATTACAATGACTGAAGGTCAGAACTACAACATGGTGGAACTCTCAAATAGCACATAGGGATGAGCTGGCATTTAGACCTACTTGCTGTTTTGGGCATTATATAGCTGGACTGTTACACGTTGGAATAATGTGGCCATTAATCCAATGTGTAGCAAAAGTGAAGCTTACTGAAAATTTCAAAATAAAAGCCTTGACATTTTTCACATCAGGTATTTCCTCATTTGTGCTTTATGTGACTGGTTTAAACAAACTACTGTTACACATTGAATTGGTGTGGTAGTTAAAAAGAAGCTAACTGAAAGTTTCAAAATAAAAGTCTGCATATTCCTCACGTGTTAGTGCACCGCCGTAGGCGGTGCAATAATATTAGCTTTTTTATGTTATTTACTTCTCAGGATAGTGAACTGCCTTGCGCAGCAAGGCAGTTCATTAGCATTTGTACAAAAGTTAGCATTTCACTGTCTTTGACTAGTGCACTAGCACTTTTACCTAAAGTTAGCTATTAGCTAATTTTCTCATTAATTAGACATGTTTAGTATACTGAATGGAGTAGTAAAATTAAAACAACATGGTCCTTTTGCTCCACATGCTACTGCCAGCATTTAAGCTAACATTAGCATATTGGCTAATTTTAGCTTATGCATCAATTTTAACATAATGAATGGTACAAGTACAGCTTAGTCAACATGCTTCTGCCTCTCCACAGGTTATTGACTACGTTGCAGCTTTCTTTAGCATTAATGCTAATTTTTAACATCATAACGCTGCGTCAAAGCCGACGGGCACACTTTGGCATGCCCCTTTAAAATTTCTGCAGGAATTTTCTAGTTAGGGGCATGCCATAGCAATGCATAAGGAGAGCAGTACTGACTTGCGAAGCAAGTCAGTACTGCCTCCATGCATTGCATGGCAGGCACCTATTGCTCTACACCTAATAGAATGTCTCTTTATTCTTATTAGGGGCATGCCATAGCAATGCATAAGGAGAGCAGTACTGACTTGCGAAGCAAGTCAGTACTGCCTCCATGCATTGCATGGCAGGCACCTATTGCTCTACACCTAATAGAATGTCTCTTTATTCTTATTAGGGGCATGCCATAGCAATGCATAAGGAGAGCAGTACTGACTTGCGAAGCAAGTCAGTACTGCCTCCATGCATTGCATGGCAGGCACCTATTGTTCTACACCCAATAGAACGCCTCTTTATTATAGTTTATTCTTCCGTCACCGTTAATGCGGCTCGTACCGCTGCGTGCCCACCCACAAAAGTGGTATCAAATCGTGCGGCTCGATGCCGAGAAGGGAGCTATTATTTTTATTGGGGATCGGAGTTAAAATGATTACATAAATTAATAAAAACTAAAAAATTTGAGATTTTGTGTCTCACAGAATCAGTAATCTTTCTCTATGAAACACACACACAGGACTGTTTATGGCTGACTCAAAAACCCTTTTTAAATCCCCCTCACAGGCATAAATATCGCCCTATTGGTCTGAAAGTTGGTCATAACATAGATACACATGCCTGCTCATGTACAATGTTTACAAAAATTTGCTAGGGCTTATGCTTTTTGTCAGGGTCCTTCAGACTGACGCCTGGTGTCTCCCAAGTATAGAAACTGTGTCTGAAGAGGATTTTCCCGCTCTTTGGCTCTCACAGCTGCAGGGGATTAATTACCATAGCAACAGAAGAGTGTCTGGAACTGCAGCTCCCCAGGACTGCACTGTAGGGTTTACTGGTATTTACAACTGCTTGTGTTTTCAGCATTATACTACTGATTCAAGACTATAACCATTACACATATGTCCCCCATGTTAAAATCTGACATGAATAAGAATAAATAGTTGATTAAAAGTCTATGGACAGAAAATAACGTCGCTGCTCCTTTAAGGAACCAGCGGCACAGATGCAGCGCCTGCGATGCGACAGATCACAAGCCTGACAGAGAACAGAAGAGGATTCGTAGGAACAGAGCGGTGATGCTCAGCAAGGCAGTTCATTAGCATTTGTACAAAAGTTAGCATTTCACTGTCTATGACTAGTGCACTAGCACTTTTACCTAAAGTTAGCTTTTACCTAATTTTCTCATTAATTAGACATGTTTAGTATACTGAATAGAGTAGTAAAATTAAAACAACATGGTCGTGTTGCTCCACATGCTACTGCCAGCATTTAAGCTAACATTAGCATATTGGCTAATTTTAGCTTATGCATCAATTCTAACATAATGAATGGTACAACTACAGTTTATTAAACATGCTTCTGCCTCTCCACAGGTTATTGACTACGTTGCAGCTTTCTTTAGCATTAATGCTAATTTTTAACATCATAACGCTGCGTCAAAGCCGACGGGCACACTTTGGCATGCCCCTTTAAAATTTCTGCAGGAATTTTCTAGTTATTTATTATTCTTCCGTCACCGTTAATGCGGCTCGTACCGCTGCGTGCCCACCCACAAAAGTGGTATCAAATCGTGCGGCTCGATGCCGAGATGGGTGCTATTACTTTTATTGGGGATCGGAGTTACGACGGCGACGTAAAAAGCGAAAAACGAGCGAAATTTCCAACTGCCGAACCGCAGAGTGTAACTGACACCAACTGCCGCTTTTTTAGAGTGAGAAACAGGGTGGAATTTTGACCCCAAAATAATTTTGAAATCGCTCTCATGGCCGCAAAACATGTGCTATTGGTATGAAAGTTGGTCAGGAAATAGCACCGCATGTCTGCTCCGGTAAAATGTTTTCAAAATTTCTCTAGGGCTTACGGTTTTCTGTCCAGGTGCTTCAGAGCAAAGTGACGGGACATGACCAACTGACGCTCCCCCTCAGTGTTTAATATAGGTTTTTGAAAACTTACTGAGCTCACCACACACCATTTTTCTCTCATCAGTGCAATTCCTGTGAATGACCTACAGATATGAATCACAGGACTATCAGAGACGACAAGTAGCCCTCTCATACGCTTCAAACGGTTTTTGGATCGGCATAACGGTTCCCGAACGGGAAGGGGTCGTTCAGACTGCTTTTTTCATTAAAAGTGACTGGGTGTTCTCAAAGTTGCATGAAGTGTCTCTCACACACATGCAGCAGTTGGCAGAAGCTTGATCGCTATGGCAACTGCTGGTTTGGACTACAAGGTCTCTGTAGTTCTAAACATGGTGGAACACCTTAATACAGAGGGCAGAGCAGAAGGTCAGAACTACAACATGGCGGATCATTCAGTTATTACAGAGGAGGGCTGAGCTGGAATGTAGAGCTACTTGCTGTTTTGGGCATTATATTGGTGGATTAACCAAACCACTGTTACACATTGGATTAGTGTGTCTATTTAAAATGAAGCGTACTGAAAATTTCAAAATAAAAGCCCTGACATTTTTCACATCAGGTTATTGGTCTTTTGGGCTTTATGGGACTGCTTTAAACAAACCAGAGTTGCACATTGAATTAGCGTGGTCATTAAAATAAGGCTTACGGATACTTTCAAAATAAAAGCCTGCATATTCCTCTCACGCCAGTGCACCGCCGAAGGCGGTGCAATAATATTAGCCTTTTTTATGTTATTTACTTCTCAGGATAGTGAACTGCCTTGCGCAGCAAGGCAGTTTATTAACATTTGCACAAACATTAGCATTTCACCCCCTTGACTATATGCTTCACACGGTTGTCGGATCACTCTAAAAGATCCTGAATAGGAAGGAGATGTTTGGCTGCTTTGTTCAGATAAACTAACTGCTTCAAACAGTTAGAATCTGTTTCTCTCTTTGTGTCTCACTCACACGATAGTTGAGCTGCTCTTTAGAATTACAATGACTGAAGGTCAGAACTACAACATGGTGGAACTCTCAAATAGCACATAGGGATGAGCTGGCATTTAGACCTACTTGCTGTTTTGGGCATTATATAGCTGGACTGTTACACGTTGGAATAATGTGGCCATTAATCCAATGTGTAGCAAAAGTGAAGCTTACTGAAAATTTCAAAATAAAAGCCTTGACATTTTTCACATCAGGTATTTCCTCATTTGTGCTTTATGTGACTGGTTTAAACAAACTACTGTTACACATTGAATTGGTGTGGTAGTTAAAAAGAAGCTAACTGAAAGTTTCAAAATAAAAGTCTGCATATTCCTCACGTGTTAGTGCACCGCCGTAGGCGGTGCAATAATATTAGCTTTTTTATGTTATTTACTTCTCAGGATAGTGAACTGCCTTGCGCAGCAAGGCAGTTCATTAGCATTTGTACAAAAGTTAGCATTTCACTGTCTTTGACTAGTGCACTAGCACTTTTACCTAAAGTTAGCTATTAGCTAATTTTCTCATTAATTAGACATGTTTAGTATACTGAATGGAGTAGTAAAATTAAAACAACATGGTCCTTTTGCTCCACATGCTACTGCCAGCATTTAAGCTAACATTAGCATATTGGCTAATTTTAGCTTATGCATCAATTTTAACATAATGAATGGTACAAGTACAGCTTAGTCAACATGCTTCTGCCTCTCCACAGGTTATTGACTACGTTGCAGCTTTCTTTAGCATTAATGCTAATTTTTAACATCATAACGCTGCGTCAAAGCCGACGGGCACACTTTGGCATGCCCCTTTAAAATTTCTGCAGGAATTTTCTAGTTATTTATTATTCTTCCGTCACCGTTAATGCGGCTCGTACCGCTGCGTGCCCACCCACAAAAGTGGTATCATATCGTGCGGCTCGATGCCGAGATGGGTGCTATTACTTTTATAGGGGATCGGAGTTACGACGGCGACGTAAAAAGCGAAAAACGAGCGAAATTTCCAACTGCCGAACCGCAGAGTGTAACTGACACCAACTGCCGCTTTTTTAGAGTGAGAAACAGGGTGGAATTTTGACCCCAAAATAATTTTGAAATCGCTCTCATGGCCGCAAAACATGTGCTATTGGTATGAAAGTTGGTCAGGAAATAGCACCGCATGTCTGCTCCGGTAAAATGTTTTCAAAATTTCTCTAGGGCTTACGGTTTTCTGTCCAGGTGCTTCAGAGCAAAGTGATGGGACATGACCAACTGACGCTCCTCCTCAGTGTTTAATATAGGTTTTTGAAAACTTACTGAGCTCACCACACACCATTTTTCTCTCATCAGTGCAATTCCTGTGAATGACCTACAGATATGAATCACAGGACTATCAGAGACGACAAGTAGCCCTCTCATACGCTTCAAACGGTTTTTGGATCGGCATAACGGTTCCCGAACGGGAAGGGGTCGTTCAGACTGCTTTTTTCATTAAAAGTGACTGGGTGTTCTCAAAGTTGCATGAAGTGTCTCTCACACACACACAGCAGTTGGCAGAGGCTTGATCGCTATGGCAACTGCTGGTTTGGCCTACAAGGTCTCTGTAGTTCTAAACATGGTGGAACACCTTAATACAGAGGGCAGAGCAGAAGGTCAGAACTACAACATGGCGGATCATTCAGTTATTACAGAGGAGGGCTGAGCTGGAATGTAGAGCTACTTGCTGTTTTGGCCATTATATTGGTGGATTAACCAAACCACTGTTACACATTGGATTTGTGTGTCTATTTAAAATGAAGCTTACTGAAAATTTCAAAATAAAAGCCCTGACATTTTTACATCAGGTTATTGGTCTTTTGGGCTTCATGGGACTGGTTTAAACAAACCAGAGTTGCACATTGAATTAGCGTGGTCATTAAAATGAAGCTTACTGAAAGTTTCAAATTAAAAGTCTGCCTATTCCTCTAGTGTTAGTGCACCGCCGAAGGCGGTGCAATAATATTAGCCTTTTTATGTTATTTATTTCTCAGGATAGTGAACTGCATTCAACATTAACATTAGCACAAACATTAGCATTTGAGCCCCCTTGACTATATGCTTCAAACAGTTTTTGGATCACTCTAAAAGATCCTGAATAGGATGGAGATGTTTGGACTGCTTTGTTCAGATAAACTAACTGCTTCAAACCGTTAGAATCTGTTTATCCCTTTGTGTCTCACTCACACGATAGTTGAGCTGCTCTTTAGAACTACAATGACTTAAGGTCAGAACTACAACATGGCGTAACTCTCAAATAGCACATAGTGATGAGCTGGCATTTAGATCTACTTGCTGTATGGGGCATTATATAGCTGGATTAACCAAACCACAGTTACACATTGGATTAGTGTGTAATCCACTGTAAATAAAAAAGCTATTGTAAAGCTATTGTAAATAAAGCTTACTGAAAGTTTCAAAATAAAAGCCTTGACATTTTTCACATCAGGTCATTACTCTTTTGGCCTTTATGTGACTGGTTTAAACAAACTACAGTAACACAATGAATTGTTGTGGTAGTTAAAAAGACGCTAGCTGAAAGTTTCAAAATAAAAGTCTGCATATTCCTCTCGTGTTAGTGCACCGCCGTAGGCGGTGCAATAATATAAGCTTTTTTTATGTTATTTATTTCTCAGGATAGTGAACTGCCTTGCGCAGCAAGGCCGTTCATTAACATTAGCACAAACATTAGCATTTCACTTCCTTTGACTAGTGTACTAGCACTTTTACCTAAAGTTAGCTATTAGCTTATTTTTTCATTTATTAGACATGTTTAGTATACTGAATGGAGTAGTAAAATTAAAACAACATGGTCCTGTTGCTCCACATGCTACTGCCAGCATTTAGGCTAACATTAGCATATTTGCTAATTTTAGCTTATGCATTATTTTTAACATAATGAATGGTACAAGTACAGCTTAGTCAACATGCTTCTGCATCTCCACAGGTTATTGACTACGTTGCAGCTTTCTTTAGCATTAATGCTAATTTTTAACATCATAACGCTGCGTCAAAGCCGACGGGCACACTTTGGCGTACCGCTGCGTGCCCACCCACAAAAGTGGTATCAAAACGTGCGGCTCGTACCCGAGAAGGGAGCTATTACTTTTATTGGGGATTGGAGTTAAAATGATTACATAAATTAATAAAAACGAAAAAATTTGAGATTTTGTGTCTCACAGAATCAGTAATCTTTCTCTATGAAACACACACACAGGACTGTTTATGGCTGACTCAAAAACCCTTTTTAAATCCCCCTCACAGGCATAAATATCGCCCTATTGATCTGAAAGTTGGTCATAACATAGATACACATGCCTGCTCATGTACAATGTTTACAAAAATTTGCTAGGGCTTATGCTTTTTGTCAGGGTCCTTCAGACTGACGCCTGGTGTCTCCCAAGTATAGAAACTGTGTCTGAAGAGGATTTTCCCGCTCTTTGGCTCTCACAGCTGCAGGGGATTAATTACCATAGCAACAGAAGAACACAGTGTCTGGAACTGCAGCTACCCAGGACTGCACTGTAGGGTTTACTGGTATTTACAACTTCTTGTGTTTTCAGCATTATACTACTGATTCAAGACTATAACCATTACACATATGTCCCCCCTGTTAAAATCTGACATAAATAAGAATAAATAGTTGATTAAAAGTCTGTGGACAGAAAATAACGTCGCTGCTCCTTTAAGGAACCAGCGGCACAGACGCGGCGCCTGGGTGATGCTACAGATCACAAACCTGACAGAGAGCAGAAGAGGATTCGTAGGAAAAGAGCGGTGATGAACGGAAACGCTTAATATAGTTGAGAAAACATAAATTACCTGGTCGAAAACTGACTGGGATTTAATGAGAACTAAGTTACATCGGTTTTGGTGAGTTTTGTTTTTATTTTCTTACATTTTCATCGTGTTGTACTTTTCATTTTAGCAGAGAGCTAAGGCTAAAAACGTAGCCGTTTGCAAGGAAATACTCCGTCATAAACTGTTATCAGGTTAATATTTAAACTGTTATCCGGGTAATATATTGGGTTTATGAAGAATTTATTTGAATAATTTCAGGATTTAAGAAAACATGCTTCTGACTCCCCGCAGGTTATTGACCACACTGAAGCTTTCTTAACCATGATTGCTTAATGCTAATTTTTAACATCATAACGCTGCGTCAAAGCCGACGGGCACACTTTGGCATGCCCCTTTAAAATTTCTGCAGGAATTTTCTAGTTAGGGGCATGCCATAGCAATGCATAAGGAGAGCAGTACTGACTTGCGAAGCAAGTCAGTACTGCCTCCATGCATTGCATGGCAGGCACCTATTGTTCTACACCCAATAGAATGTCTGTTTATTAGGGGCATGCCATAGCAATGCATAAGGAGAGCAGTACTGACTTGCGAAGCAAGTCAGTACTGCCTCCATGCATTGCATGGCAGGCACCTATTGTTCTACACCCAATAGAATGTCTGTTTATTATTATAACATCTTCTTCCATTACCGTTAATGCGGCTCGTACCGCTGCGTGCCCACCCACAAAAGTGGTATCAAAACGTGCGGCTCGTACCCGAGAAGGGAGCTATTACTTTTATTGGGGATCGGAGTTACGATGGCGACGTAAAAAGCGAAAAACGAGCGAAATTTCCAACTGCCGAAACCCTAGAGTGTAACTGAAACCAACTGCCGCTTTTTAGAGTGAGGAACAGAGTGGAATTTTGACCCAAAAATAATTTTGAAATCGCTCTCATGGCTGCAAAACTTGTGCTATTGGTATGAAAGTTGGTCAGGAAATAGCACCGCATGCCTGCTCCGGTGAAATGTTTTCAAAATTTCTCTAGGGCTTACGGTTTTCTGTCCAGGTGCTTCAGAGCAAAGTTATGGGACATGACCAACTGACGCTTCATCCCCAGTGTTTTATATAGGTTTTTGAGTTACTACAGAAGGAGGGTGAACAGAATGTTAAATCTACAGGCAGGGCAGAGTTTTCTGGGCATTATATCACTGGTTTAACCCAACAACTGTTACACATTGGATTAGTGTGGCCATTTAAAATTAAGCTTACTGAAAATTTTATAATAAAAGCCTGTATATTTCTTTGCAGCCTAACTAACTCCTAACTAAAGCCTTGACATGTTTCACATCAATTCATTACTCTTTTGGCCTTTATGTGACTGGTTTAAACAAACTACTGTAACACTATGATTTGGTGTGGTAGTTAAAATGAAGTTTACTGAAAGTTTCAAAATAAAAGTCTGCATATTCCTCACGTTAGTGCACCGCCATAGGCGGTGCAATAATATTCAGCTTTATTTACCTTTTTTCGCTCAGGATAGTGAACTGCCTTGCGCAGCAAGGCAGTTCATTAACATTAGCACAAACATTTGCATTTGACCCGCCATTTTAGTGCACCGCCGTAGGCGGTGCAATAATATTAAACTTTTTTGTTATTTATTTGTCAGGATAGTAAACTGCCTTGCGCAGCAAGCCTTGACATTTTTCAATGACTCTTTTGGCCTTTTTGTGACTGGTTTAAACAAACTACTGTTACACATTGAAATGGTAAGGTAGTTAAAATGAAGCTTAATGAAAGTTTCAAAATAAAAGTGCATACTTCCCTGAGGTTAGTGCACCGCCGTAGGCAAAGAATGCCTGCTCCGGTAAAATGTTTTCGAAATTTCTCTAGGGCTTACGGTTTTCTGTCCAGGTGCTTCAGAGCAAAGTGACGGGTCATGACCAACTGACGCTCCTCCTCTGTGTTTAATATAGGTTTTTGAAAAATTACTGAGCTCTGCACACACCATATTTCTCTCATCAGTGCAATTCCTGTGAATGACCTACAGATATGAATCACGGTACTATGGGAGACGACAAATAGCCCTCTCATACGCTTCAAACGGTTTTCGGATCGGCCTTACGGATCTTGAATGGGAAGGGGTCGTTCAGTGTGCTTGTTTTAGTGAAACTGGCTGGCTCAAACAGATAGAATTGTCTCCCCCTGTGTGTCTCTCTTACAGCTGGCACCCTGTGGCCTATTTACCATAGCAACCGAACATGGCAACAGCTCCTGGGTCAGAATACAAACACTATGGCAAACATACAGTTAAAGCAGAGGGCTACTATTTAAGTGGTTTAACACACCCACTGTTAAACATTGGATTAGTGTGGCCATTTACAATGAAGCTTAATAAATTTTTCAAAATAAAAGCCTTGATCATTTTTACATCCTGCAATTGCTCTACTGGTGATTTAAAAACTGGTGTTACCAAATTACTGTTACAGACTGGATTAGTGTAGCCATTGATCATGACGCTTACTGAAAATTTCAAAATAAAAGCTTTGGCCATTTTTACATCAAGCAATTGTTCTTTTGGGCCTTACATGACTGGTTTAACCAAACCACTGTTACACATTGAATTAGTGTGGTCATTAAAATGAAGCTAATTGAAACTTTCAAAATAAAAACCTGTATATTCCTCTCACATGAGTGCACCGCCTGCTCAGGATAGTGAACTGCCTTGCGCAGCAAAGCAGTTCAATAACATTAGCACAAACTTTAGCATTTCACCCCCCTTGACTATATGCTTCAAACAGTTTTTGGATCACTCTTGCAGTTCCTGAACAGGAAGGAGATGTTTGGACTGCTTTGTTCAGAAAAACTAACAGTTAGAATCTGTTTCTCTCTTTGTGTCTCACTCACACGATAGTTGAGCTGCTCTTTAGAATTACAATGACTGAAGGTCAGAACTACTCTCAAATATCACATAGGGATGAGCTGGCATTTAGATCTACTTGCTGTTTTGGTCATTATATTGGTGGAATATACAAACCACAGTTACACATTGGATAAGTGTGGCTAATTGAAATGAAGCTTACTAAAAATTTCAAAATAAAAGCCCCGACATTTTTCACGTTAGGTTATTGGTCTTTTGGGCTTTATGGTACTGGTTTAAACAAACCAGACTTGCACATTGAATTAGCGTGGTCCTTAAAATGAAGCTTACTGAAACTTTCAAAATAAAAGCCTGCATACTCCTCTCATGTCAGTGCACTGCCATAGGCGGTGCAAGAACTTTTTTTTAACCTTTTTTTTCTCAGTATATTAGCACAAAGAGTAGCACTTCACTGCCCCCTAGTGCATTGCCTTGCGCAGCACACACACAGCAGTTGGCTGAGGATTAATTACTATAGAAGAACTACAACATGGTGGAACTCTCAGATACCACACATTAGGGCTGAGCTGGCATTTAGAACTACTTGCTGTTTTGGGCATTATATAGCTGGACTGTTACACATTGGATTAATGTGGCCATTAATCCAATGTGTAACAATTATGAAGCTTACTAAAAATTTCAAAATAAAAGCCTTGACATTTTTCACATCAGGTAATTGCTCTTTTGTGCTTTATGCGCATGGTTTAAACAAACTACTGTTACACATTAAATTGGTGAGGTAGTTAAAATGAAGCTTACTGAAAATTTCAAATTAAAAGTCTGTATATTCCTCAACTTTTAGTGCACCGCCATAGGCGGTGCAATAATATTAGTGTTTTTTATGTTATTTATTTCTCAGGATAGTGACAGTTCATTAGCATTAGTACAAAAGTTATCATTTCACTGTCTTTCACTAATACACTAGCATTTTCACCTAAAGTTAGCTTTTAGCCAATTTTCTCATTAATTAGACATGTTTAGTGTGCTGAATATAGTAGTAAAATTAAAACAACATTGTCCTGTTGCTCCACATGCTACTGCCAGCATTTAAGCTAACATTAGCATATTGGCTAATTTTAGCTCATGCATCAATTTTAACATAATGAATGGTACAACTACAGCTTATTCAACATGCTTCTGCCTCTCCACAGTTAATTGACTACGTTGCAGCTTTCTTTAGCATTAATGCTAATTTTTAACATCATAACACTGCGTCAAAGCCGACGGGCACACTTTGGCATGCCCCTTTAAAATTTCTGCAGGAATTTTCTAGTTATTATTATTATATATTTATTCTTCCGTCACCGTTAATGCGGCTCGTACCGCTGTGTGCCCACCCACAGAAGTGGTATCAAAACGTGCGGCTCGTACCCGAGAAGGGAGCTATTACTTTTATTGGGGATTGGAGTTAAAATGATTACATAAATTAATAAAAACTAAAAAATTTGAGATTTTGTGTCTCACAGAATCAGTAATCTTTCTCTATGAAACACACACACAGGACTGTTTATGGCTGACTCAAAAACCCTTTTTAAATCCCCCTCACAGGCATAAATATCGCCCTATTGGTCTGAAAGTTGGTCATAACATAGATACACATGCCTGCTCATGTACAATGTTTACAAAAATTTGCTAGGGCTTATGCTTTTTGTCAGGGTCCTTCAGACTGACGCCTGGTGTCTCCCAAGTATAGAAACTGTCTGAAGAGGATTTTCCCGCTCTTTGGCTCTCACAGCTGCAGGGGATTAATTACCATAGCAACAGAAGAACACAGTGTCTGGAACTGCAGCTCCCCAGGACTGCACTGTAGGGTTTACTGGTATTTACAACTTCTTGTGTTTTCAGCATTATACTACTGATTCAAGACTATAACCATTACACATATGTCCCCCCATGTTAAAATCTGACATGAATAAGAATAAATAGTTGATTAAAAGTCTATGGACAGAAAATAACGTCGCTGCTCCTTTAAGGAACCAGCGGCACAGACGCAGCGCCTGCGATGCTACAGATCACAAACCTGACAGAGAGAGCAGAAGAGGATTCGTAGGAAAAGAGCGGTGATGCTCAGCAAGGCAGGTCATTAGTACAAAAGTTAGCATTTCACTGTCTATGACTAGTGCACTAGCACTTTTACCTAAAGTTAGCTTTTACCTAATTTTCTCATTAATTAGACATGTTTAGTATACTGAATAGAGTAGTAAAATTAAAACAACATGGTCGTGTTGCTCCACATGCTACTGCCAGCATTTAAGCTAACATTAGCATATTGGCTAATTTTAGCTTATGCATCAATTCTAACATAATGAATGGTACAACTACAGTTTATTAAACATGCTTCTGCCTCTCCACAGGTTATTGACTACGTTGCAGCTTTCTTTAGCATTAATGCTAATTTTTAACATCATAGCGCTGCGTCAAAGCCGACGGGCACACTTTGGCATGCCCCTTTAAAATTTCTGCAGGAATTTTCTAGTTATTATAACATCTTCTTCCATTACCGTTAATGCGGCTCGTACCGCTGCGTGCCCACCCACAAAAGTGGTATCAAAACGTGCGGCTCGTACCCGAGAAGGGAGCTATTACTTTTATTGGGGATCGGAGTTACGATGGCGACGTAAAAAGCGAAAAACGAGCGAAATTTCCAACTGCCGAAACGTTAGAGTGTAACTGAAACCAACTGCCGCTTTTTAGAGTGAGGAACAGAGTGGAATTTTGACCCAAAAATAATTTTGAAATCGCTCTCATGGCCGCAAAACTTGTGCTATTGGTATGAAAGTTGGTCAGGAAATAGCACCGCATGCCTGCTCCGGTAAAATGTTTTCAAAATTTCTCTAGGGCTTACGGTTTTCTGTCCAGGTGCTTCAGAGCAAAGTTATGGGACATGACCAACTGACGCTTCATCCCCAGTGTTTTATATAGGTTTTTGAGTTACTACAGATGGAGGGTGAACAGAATGTTATATCTGCAGGCTGGGCAGAGTTTTCTTGGCATTATATCACTGCTTTAACCCAACCACTGTTACACATTGGATTAGTGTGGCCATTTAAAATTAAGCTTACTGAAAATTTTATAATAAAAGCCTGTATATTTCTTTGCAGCCTAACTAACTCCTAACTAAAGCCTTGACATTTTTCACATCAGGTCATTACTCTTTTGGCCTTTATGTGACTGGTTTAAACAAACTACTGTAACACTATGATTTGGTGTGGTAGTTAAAATGAAGTTTACTGAAAGTTTCAAAATAAAAGTCTGCATATTCCTCACGTTAGTGCACCGCCGTAGGCGGTGCAATAATACTCAGCTTTTTTTTACCTTTTTTTGCTCAGGATAGTGAACTGCCTTGCGTAGCAAGGCAGTTCATTAACATTAGCACAAACATTAGCATTTGACACACCATTTTAGTGCACCGCCGTAGGCGGTGCAATAATATTAAAGTTTTTGTTATTTATTTCTCAGGATAGTGAACTGCCTTGCGCAGCAAGGCAGTTTACTGAAATAAATATCAATAAATATCCTGAGAAATAAATATCAGGGAAGACAAAAAGCCATCTCATACGCTTCAAAAAGTTTTTGCATCGGCCATACGGATCTTGTAGGGGAAGGGGTCGTTCAGACTGCTTTTTCATCAAATCTGACTTTGTGTTTACATCAGTCTTATTTAAAATAAGCATTCTAGCAATTTTTAGTAACTTTTTCCTGTCAGGTTAGTACATTTACATCAGTCATTCTTAAAATAAGCATTTTACCCATTTTTGCTTTGGTCTCTGGTTAGTATATGTACCTAAGTCTTTCTTAAAATGAGCATTTTAAGCTAAGACCCTGTTCCTCCTTCTACTGTAGACAACTCCTGCAGGTAAAAAAAATATTGTTACATCATATAACCCCTAAAGAACAATACTACTGATGCATTTTTGAAATAATAACTTTGTATTTAGGGAAAATTACAATTGATCACAAAAAAAATTAAATTAAATCTTTAAAAAAAAAAAAGATTTAATTTAAAAATTACTGAGCTCTGCACACACCATATTTCTCTCATCAGTGCAATTCCTGTGAATGACCCACAGATATGAATCACTGTACTTTCGGAGACGACAAGTAGCCCTCTCATACGCTTCAAACCGTTTTCGGATCGGCCTTACGGATCTTGAATGGGAAGGGGTCGTTCAGTGCGCTTGTTTTAGTGAAACTGGCTGGCTCAAACAGATAGAATTGTCTCCCCCTCTGTGTCTCTCTTACAGCTGGCACCCTGTGGCCTATTTACCATAGCAACCGAACATGGCAACAGCTCCTGGGTCAGAATACAAACACTATGGCAAACATACAGTTAAAGCAGAGGGCTATTAATTAAGTGGTTTAACACAACCACTGTTAAACATTGGATTAGTGTGGCCATTTACAATGAAGCTTAATAAATTTTTCAAAATAAAAGCCTTGATCATTTTTACATACTGCAATTGCTCTACTGGTGATTTAAAAACTGGTGTTACCAAATTACTGTTACAGACTGGATTAGTGTAGCCATTGATCATGACGCTTACTGAAAATTTCAAAATAAAAGCTTTGGCCATTTTTACATCAAGCAATTGTTCTTTTGGGCCTTACATGACTGGTTTAAACAAACCACAGTTGCACATTGAATTAGCATAGTCATTAAAATGAAGCTAACTGAAAGTTTCAAAATAAAAGCCTGCATATTCCTCTCGTGTTAGTGCACCGCCGTAGGCAGTGCAATAATATTAGTGTTTTTTATGTTATTTATTTCTCAGGATAGTGATAGTGCGCAGCAAGGCAGTTTATTAGCATTAGTACAAAAGTTATCATTTCACTGTCTTTGACTAGTGCACTAGCATTTTTACCTAAAGTTAGCTTTTAGCTAATTTTCTCATTAATTAGACATGTTTAGTGTACTGAATGGAGTAGTAAAATTAAAACAACATGGTCCTGTTGCTCCACATGCTACTGCCAGCATTTAAGCTAACATTAGCATATTGGCAAATTTTAGCTCATGCATCAATTTTAACATAATGAATGGTACAACTACAGCTTAGTCAACATGCTTCTTCCTCTCCACAGTTAATTGACTACGTTGCAGCTTTCTTTAGCATTAATGCTAATTTTTAGCATAAAAACACTGGCTGAAAGCCGACGGGCACACTTTGGCATGCCCCTTTAAAATTTCTGCAGGAATTTTCTAGTTATTATAACATCTTCTTCCATTACCGTTAATGCGGCTCGTACCGCTGCGTGCCCACCCACAAAAGTGGTATCAAAACGTGCGGCTCGTACCCGAGAAGGGAGCTATTACTTTTATTGGGGATCGGAGTTACGATGGCGACGTAAAAAGCGAAAAACGAGCGAAATTTCCAACTGCCGAAACCCTAGAGTGTAACTGAAACCAACTGCCGCTTTTTAGAGTGAGGAACAGAGTGGAATTTTGACCCAAAAATAATTTTGAAATCGCTCTCATGGCTGCAAAACTTGTGCTATTGGTATGAAAGTTGGTCAGGAAATAGCACCGCATGCCTGCTCCGGTGAAATGTTTTCAAAATTTCTCTAGGGCTTACGGTTTTCTGTCCAGGTGCTTCAGAGCAAAGTTATGGGACATGACCAACTGACGCTTCATCCCCAGTGTTTTATATAGGTTTTTGAGTTACTACAGAAGGAGGGTGAACAGAATGTTAAATCTACAGGCAGGGCAGAGTTTTCTGGGCATTATATCACTGGTTTAACCCAACAACTGTTACACATTGGATTAGTGTGGCCATTTAAAATTAAGCTTACTGAAAATTTTATAATAAAAGCCTGTATATTTCTTTGCAGCCTAACTAACTCCTAACTAAAGCCTTGACATGTTTCACATCAATTCATTACTCTTTTGGCCTTTATGTGACTGGTTTAAACAAACTACTGTAACACTATGATTTGGTGTGGTAGTTAAAATGAAGTTTACTGAAAGTTTCAAAATAAAAGTCTGCATATTCCTCACGTTAGTGCACCGCCGTAGGCGGTGCAATAATATTCAGCTTTTTTTACCTTTTTTCGCTCAGGATAGTGAACTGCCTTGCGCAGCAAGGCAGTTCATTAACATTAGCACAAACATTTGCATTTGACCCGCCATTTTAGTGCACCGCCGTAGGCGGTGCAATAATATTAAACTTTTTTGTTATTTATTTGTCAGGATAGTAAACTGCCTTGCGCAGCAAGCCTTGACATTTTTCAATGACTCTTTTGGCCTTTTTGTGACTGGTTTAAACAAACTACTGTTACACATTGAAATGGTAAGGTAGTTAAAATGAAGCTTAATGAAAGTTTCAAAATAAAAGTGCATACTTCCCTGAGGTTAGTGCACCGCCGTAGGCAAAGAATGCCTGCTCCGGTAAAATGTTTTCGAAATTTCTCTAGGGCTTACGGTTTTCTGTCCAGGTGCTTCAGAGCAAAGTGACGGGTCATGACCAACTGACGCTCCTCCTCTGTGTTTAATATAGGTTTTGAAAAATTACTGAGCTCTGCACACACCATATTTCTCTCATCAGTGCAATTCCTGTGAATGACCTACAGATATGAATCACGGTACTATGGGAGACGACAAATAGCCCTCTCATACGCTTCAAACGGTTTTCGGATCGGCCTTACGGATCTTGAATGGGAAGGGGTCGTTCAGTGTGCTTGTTTTAGTGAAACTGGCTGGCTCAAACAGATAGAATTGTCTCCCCCTGTGTGTCTCTCTTACAGCTGGCACCCTGTGGCCTATTTACCATAGCAACCGAACATGGCAACAGCTCCTGGGTCAGAATACAAACACTATGGCAAACATACAGTTAAAGCAGAGGGCTACTATTTAAGTGGTTTAACACACCCACTGTTAAACATTGGATTAGTGTGGCCATTTACAATGAAGCTTAATAAATTTTTCAAAATAAAAGCCTTGATCATTTTTACATCCTGCAATTGCTCTACTGGTGATTTAAAAACTGGTGTTACCAAATTACTGTTACAGACTGGATTAGTGTAGCCATTGATCATGACGCTTACTGAAAATTTCAAAATAAAAGCTTTGGCCATTTTTACATCAAGCAATTGTTCTTTTGGGCCTTACATGACTGGTTTAACCAAACCACTGTTACACATTGAATTAGTGTGGTCATTAAAATGAAGCTAATTGAAACTTTCAAAATAAAAACCTGTATATTCCTCTCACATGAGTGCACCGCCTGCTCAGGATAGTGAACTGCCTTGCGCAGCAAAGCAGTTCAATAACATTAGCACAAACTTTAGCATTTCACCCCCCTTGACTATATGCTTCAAACAGTTTTTGGATCACTCTTGCAGTTCCTGAACAGGAAGGAGATGTTTGGACTGCTTTGTTCAGAAAAACTAACAGTTAGAATCTGTTTCTCTCTTTGTGTCTCACTCACACGATAGTTGAGCTGCTCTTTAGAATTACAATGACTGAAGGTCAGAACTACTCTCAAATATCACATAGGGATGAGCTGGCATTTAGATCTACTTGCTGTTTTGGTCATTATATTGGTGGAATATACAAACCACAGTTACACATTGGATAAGTGTGGCTAATTGAAATGAAGCTTACTAAAAATTTCAAAATAAAAGCCCCGACATTTTTCACGTTAGGTTATTGGTCTTTTGGGCTTTATGGTACTGGTTTAAACAAACCAGACTTGCACATTGAATTAGCGTGGTCCTTAAAATGAAGCTTACTGAAACTTTCAAAATAAAAGCCTGCATACTCCTCTCATGTCAGTGCACTGCCATAGGCGGTGCAAGAACTTTTTTTTTAACCTTTTTTTTCTCAGTATATTAGCACAAAGAGTAGCACTTCACTGCCCCCTAGTGCATTGCCTTGCGCAGCACACACACAGCAGTTGGCTGAGGATTAATTACTATAGAAGAACTACAACATGGTGGAACTCTCAGATACCACACATTAGGGCTGAGCTGGCATTTAGAACTACTTGCTGTTTTGGGCATTATATAGCTGGACTGTTACACATTGGATTAATGTGGCCATTAATCCAATGTGTAACAATTATGAAGCTTACTAAAAATTTCAAAATAAAAGCCTTGACATTTTTCACATCAGGTAATTGCTCTTTTGTGCTTTATGCGCATGGTTTAAACAAACTACTGTTACACATTAAATTGGTGAGGTAGTTAAAATGAAGCTTACTGAAAATTTCAAATTAAAAGTCTGTATATTCCTCAACTTTTAGTGCACCGCCATAGGCGGTGCAATAATATTAGTGTTTTTTATGTTATTTATTTCTCAGGATAGTGACAGTTCATTAGCATTAGTACAAAAGTTATCATTTCACTGTCTTTCACTAATACACTAGCATTTTCACCTAAAGTTAGCTTTTAGCCAATTTTCTCATTAATTAGACATGTTTAGTGTGCTGAATATAGTAGTAAAATTAAAACAACATTGTCCTGTTGCTCCACATGCTACTGCCAGCATTTAAGCTAACATTAGCATATTGGCTAATTTTAGCTCATGCATCAATTTTAACATAATGAATGGTACAACTACAGCTTATTCAACATGCTTCTGCCTCTCCACAGTTAATTGACTACGTTGCAGCTTTCTTTAGCATTAATGCTAATTTTTAACATCATAACACTGCGTCAAAGCCGACGGGCACACTTTGGCATGCCCCTTTAAAATTTCTGCAGGAATTTTCTAGTTAGGGGCATGCCATAGCAATGCATAAGGAGAGCAGTACTGACTTGCGAAGCAAGTCAGTACTGCCTCCATGCATTGCATGGCAGGCACCTATTGCTCTACACCTAATAGAATGTCTCTTTATTAGGGGCATGCCATAGCAATGCATAAGGAGAGCAGTACTGACTTGCGAAGCAAGTCAGTACTGCCTCCATGCATTGCATGGCAGGCACCTATTGCTCTACACCTAATAGAATGTCTCTTTATTAGGGGCATGCCATAGCAATGCATAAGGAGAGCAGTACTGACTTGCGAAGCAAGTCAGTACTGCCTCCATGCATTGCATGGCAGGCACCTATTGTTCTACACCTAATAGAACGCCTCTTTATTATTATTAGGGGCATGCCATAGCAATGCATAAGGAGAGCAGTACTGACTTGCGAAGCAAGTCAGTACTGCCTCCATGCATTGCATGGCAGGCACCTATTGTTCTACACCCAATAGAATGTCTGTTTATTAGGGGCATGCCATAGCAATGCATAAGGAGAGCAGTACTGACTTGCGAAGCAAGTCAGTACTGCCTCCATGCATTGCATGGCAGGCACCTATTGTTCTACACCCAATAGAATGTCTGTTTATTATTATAACATCTTCTTCCATTACCGTTAATGCGGCTCGTACCGCTGCGTGCCCACCCACAAAAGTGGTATCAAAACGTGCGGCTCGTACCCGAGAAGGGAGCTATTACTTTTATTGGGGATCGGAGTTACGATGGCGACGTAAAAAGCGAAAAACGAGCGAAATTTCCAACTGCCGAAACCCTAGAGTGTAACTGAAACCAACTGCCGCTTTTTAGAGTGAGGAACAGAGTGGAATTTTGACCCAAAAATAATTTTGAAATCGCTCTCATGGCTGCAAAACTTGTGCTATTGGTATGAAAGTTGGTCAGGAAATAGCACCGCATGCCTGCTCCGGTGAAATGTTTTCAAAATTTCTCTAGGGCTTACGGTTTTCTGTCCAGGTGCTTCAGAGCAAAGTTATGGGACATGACCAACTGACGCTTCATCCCCAGTGTTTTATATAGGTTTTTGAGTTACTACAGAAGGAGGGTGAACAGAATGTTAAATCTACAGGCAGGGCAGAGTTTTCTGGGCATTATATCACTGGTTTAACCCAACAACTGTTACACATTGGATTAGTGTGGCCATTTAAAATTAAGCTTACTGAAAATTTTATAATAAAAGCCTGTATATTTCTTTGCAGCCTAACTAACTCCTAACTAAAGCCTTGACATGTTTCACATCAATTCATTACTCTTTTGGCCTTTATGTGACTGGTTTAAACAAACTACTGTAACACTATGATTTGGTGTGGTAGTTAAAATGAAGTTTACTGAAAGTTTCAAAATAAAAGTCTGCATATTCCTCACGTTAGTGCACCGCCGTAGGCGGTGCAATAATATTCAGCTTTTTTTACCTTTTTTCGCTCAGGATAGTGAACTGCCTTGCGCAGCAAGGCAGTTCATTAACATTAGCACAAACATTTGCATTTGACCCGCCATTTTAGTGCACCGCCGTAGGCGGTGCAATAATATTAAACTTTTTTGTTATTTATTTGTCAGGATAGTAAACTGCCTTGCGCAGCAAGCCTTGACATTTTTCAATGACTCTTTTGGCCTTTTTGTGACTGGTTTAAACAAACTACTGTTACACATTGAAATGGTAAGGTAGTTAAAATGAAGCTTAATGAAAGTTTCAAAATAAAAGTGCATACTTCCCTGAGGTTAGTGCACCGCCGTAGGCAAAGAATGCCTGCTCCGGTAAAATGTTTTCGAAATTTCTCTAGGGCTTACGGTTTTCTGTCCAGGTGCTTCAGAGCAAAGTGACGGGTCATGACCAACTGACGCTCCTCCTCTGTGTTTAATATAGGTTTTTGAAAAATTACTGAGCTCTGCACACACCATATTTCTCTCATCAGTGCAATTCCTGTGAATGACCTACAGATATGAATCACGGTACTATGGGAGACGACAAATAGCCCTCTCATACGCTTCAAACGGTTTTCGGATCGGCCTTACGGATCTTGAATGGGAAGGGGTCGTTCAGTGTGCTTGTTTTAGTGAAACTGGCTGGCTCAAACAGATAGAATTGTCTCCCCCTGTGTGTCTCTCTTACAGCTGGCACCCTGTGGCCTATTTACCATAGCAACCGAACATGGCAACAGCTCCTGGGTCAGAATACAAACACTATGGCAAACATACAGTTAAAGCAGAGGGCTACTATTTAAGTGGTTTAACACACCCACTGTTAAACATTGGATTAGTGTGGCCATTTACAATGAAGCTTAATAAATTTTTCAAAATAAAAGCCTTGATCATTTTTACATCCTGCAATTGCTCTACTGGTGATTTAAAAACTGGTGTTACCAAATTACTGTTACAGACTGGATTAGTGTAGCCATTGATCATGACGCTTACTGAAAATTTCAAAATAAAAGCTTTGGCCATTTTTACATCAAGCAATTGTTCTTTTGGGCCTTACATGACTGGTTTAACCAAACCACTGTTACACATTGAATTAGTGTGGTCATTAAAATGAAGCTAATTGAAACTTTCAAAATAAAAACCTGTATATTCCTCTCACATGAGTGCACCGCCTGCTCAGGATAGTGAACTGCCTTGCGCAGCAAAGCAGTTCAATAACATTAGCACAAACTTTAGCATTTCACCCCCCTTGACTATATGCTTCAAACAGTTTTTGGATCACTCTTGCAGTTCCTGAACAGGAAGGAGATGTTTGGACTGCTTTGTTCAGAAAAACTAACAGTTAGAATCTGTTTCTCTCTTTGTGTCTCACTCACACGATAGTTGAGCTGCTCTTTAGAATTACAATGACTGAAGGTCAGAACTACTCTCAAATATCACATAGGGATGAGCTGGCATTTAGATCTACTTGCTGTTTTGGTCATTATATTGGTGGAATATACAAACCACAGTTACACATTGGATAAGTGTGGCTAATTGAAATGAAGCTTACTAAAAATTTCAAAATAAAAGCCCCGACATTTTTCACGTTAGGTTATTGGTCTTTTGGGCTTTATGGTACTGGTTTAAACAAACCAGACTTGCACATTGAATTAGCGTGGTCCTTAAAATGAAGCTTACTGAAACTTTCAAAATAAAAGCCTGCATACTCCTCTCATGTCAGTGCACTGCCATAGGCGGTGCAAGAACTTTTTTTTTAACCTTTTTTTTCTCAGTATATTAGCACAAAGAGTAGCACTTCACTGCCCCCTAGTGCATTGCCTTGCGCAGCACACACACAGCAGTTGGCTGAGGATTAATTACTATAGAAGAACTACAACATGGTGGAACTCTCAGATACCACACATTAGGGCTGAGCTGGCATTTAGAACTACTTGCTGTTTTGGGCATTATATAGCTGGACTGTTACACATTGGATTAATGTGGCCATTAATCCAATGTGTAACAATTATGAAGCTTACTAAAAATTTCAAAATAAAAGCCTTGACATTTTTCACATCAGGTAATTGCTCTTTTGTGCTTTATGCGCATGGTTTAAACAAACTACTGTTACACATTAAATTGGTGAGGTAGTTAAAATGAAGCTTACTGAAAATTTCAAATTAAAAGTCTGTATATTCCTCAACTTTTAGTGCACCGCCATAGGCGGTGCAATAATATTAGTGTTTTTTATGTTATTTATTTCTCAGGATAGTGACAGTTCATTAGCATTAGTACAAAAGTTATCATTTCACTGTCTTTCACTAATACACTAGCATTTTCACCTAAAGTTAGCTTTTAGCCAATTTTCTCATTAATTAGACATGTTTAGTGTGCTGAATATAGTAGTAAAATTAAAACAACATTGTCCTGTTGCTCCACATGCTACTGCCAGCATTTAAGCTAACATTAGCATATTGGCTAATTTTAGCTCATGCATCAATTTTAACATAATGAATGGTACAACTACAGCTTATTCAACATGCTTCTGCCTCTCCACAGTTAATTGACTACGTTGCAGCTTTCTTTAGCATTAATGCTAATTTTTAACATCATAACACTGCGTCAAAGCCGACGGGCACACTTTGGCATGCCCCTTTAAAATTTCTGCAGGAATTTTCTAGTTAGGGGCATGCCATAGCAATGCATAAGGAGAGCAGTACTGACTTGCGAAGCAAGTCAGTACTGCCTCCATGCATTGCATGGCAGGCACCTATTGCTCTACACCTAATAGAATGTCTCTTTATTCTTATTATTTATTATTCTTCCGTCACCGTTAATGCGGCTCGTACCGCTGCGTGCCCACCCACAAAAGTGGTATCATATCGTGCGGCTCGATGCCGAGATGGGTGCTATTACTTTTATAGGGGATCGGAGTTACGACGGCGACGTAAAAAGCGAAAAACGAGCGAAATTTCCAACTGCCGAACCGCAGAGTGTAACTGACACCAACTGCCGCTTTTTTAGAGTGAGAAACAGGGTGGAATTTTGACCCCAAAATAATTTTGAAATCGCTCTCATGGCCGCAAAACATGTGCTATTGGTATGAAAGTTGGTCAGGAAATAGCACCGCATGTCTGCTCCGGTAAAATGTTTTCAAAATTTCTCTAGGGCTTACGGTTTTCTGTCCAGGTGCTTCAGAGCAAAGTGATGGGACATGACCAACTGACGCTCCTCCTCAGTGTTTAATATAGGTTTTTGAAAACTTACTGAGCTCACCACACACCATTTTTCTCTCATCAGTGCAATTCCTGTGAATGACCTACAGATATGAATCACAGGACTATCAGAGACGACAAGTAGCCCTCTCATACGCTTCAAACGGTTTTTGGATCGGCATAACGGTTCCCGAACGGGAAGGGGTCGTTCAGACTGCTTTTTTCATTAAAAGTGACTGGGTGTTCTCAAAGTTGCATGAAGTGTCTCTCACACACACACAGCAGTTGGCAGAGGCTTGATCGCTATGGCAACTGCTGGTTTGGCCTACAAGGTCTCTGTAGTTCTAAACATGGTGGAACACCTTAATACAGAGGGCAGAGCAGAAGGTCAGAACTACAACATGGCGGATCATTCAGTTATTACAGAGGAGGGCTGAGCTGGAATGTAGAGCTACTTGCTGTTTTGGCCATTATATTGGTGGATTAACCAAACCACTGTTACACATTGGATTTGTGTGTCTATTTAAAATGAAGCTTACTGAAAATTTCAAAATAAAAGCCCTGACATTTTTTACATCAGGTTATTGGTCTTTTGGGCTTCATGGGACTGGTTTAAACAAACCAGAGTTGCACATTGAATTAGCGTGGTCATTAAAATGAAGCTTACTGAAAGTTTCAAATTAAAAGTCTGCCTATTCCTCTAGTGTTAGTGCACCGCCGAAGGCGGTGCAATAATATTAGCCTTTTTTATGTTATTTATTTCTCAGGATAGTGAACTGCATTCAACATTAACATTAGCACAAACATTAGCATTTGAGCCCCCTTGACTATATGCTTCAAACAGTTTTTGGATCACTCTAAAAGATCCTGAATAGGATGGAGATGTTTGGACTGCTTTGTTCAGATAAACTAACTGCTTCAAACCGTTAGAATCTGTTTATCCCTTTGTGTCTCACTCACACGATAGTTGAGCTGCTCTTTAGAACTACAATGACTTAAGGTCAGAACTACAACATGGCGTAACTCTCAAATAGCACATAGTGATGAGCTGGCATTTAGATCTACTTGCTGTATGGGGCATTATATAGCTGGATTAACCAAACCACAGTTACACATTGGATTAGTGTGTAATCCACTGTAAATAAAAAAGCTATTGTAAAGCTATTGTAAATAAAGCTTACTGAAAGTTTCAAAATAAAAGCCTTGACATTTTTCACATCAGGTCATTACTCTTTTGGCCTTTATGTGACTGGTTTAAACAAACTACAGTAACACAATGAATTGTTGTGGTAGTTAAAAAGACGCTAGCTGAAAGTTTCAAAATAAAAGTCTGCATATTCCTCTCGTGTTAGTGCACCGCCGTAGGCGGTGCAATAATATAAGCTTTTTTTATGTTATTTATTTCTCAGGATAGTGAACTGCCTTGCGCAGCAAGGCCGTTCATTAACATTAGCACAAACATTAGCATTTCACTTCCTTTGACTAGTGTACTAGCACTTTTACCTAAAGTTAGCTATTAGCTTATTTTTTCATTTATTAGACATGTTTAGTATACTGAATGGAGTAGTAAAATTAAAACAACATGGTCCTGTTGCTCCACATGCTACTGCCAGCATTTAGGCTAACATTAGCATATTTGCTAATTTTAGCTTATGCATTATTTTTAACATAATGAATGGTACAAGTACAGCTTAGTCAACATGCTTCTGCATCTCCACAGGTTATTGACTACGTTGCAGCTTTCTTTAGCATGAATGCTAATTTTTAACATCATAACGCTGCGTCAAAGCCGACGGGCACACTTTGGCGTACCGCTGCGTGCCCACCCACAAAAGTGGTATCAAAACGTGCGGCTCGTACCCGAGAAGGGAGCTATTACTTTTATTGGGGATTGGAGTTAAAATGATTACATAAATTAATAAAAACGAAAAAATTTGAGATTTTGTGTCTCACAGAATCAGTAATCTTTCTCTATGAAACACACACACAGGACTGTTTATGGCTGACTCAAAAACCCTTTTTAAATCCCCCTCACAGGCATAAATATCGCCCTATTGATCTGAAAGTTGGTCATAACATAGATACACATGCCTGCTCATGTACAATGTTTACAAAAATTTGCTAGGGCTTATGCTTTTTGTCAGGGTCCTTCAGACTGACGCCTGGTGTCTCCCAAGTATAGAAACTGTGTCTGAAGAGGATTTTCCCGCTCTTTGGCTCTCACAGCTGCAGGGGATTAATTACCATAGCAACAGAAGAACACAGTGTCTGGAACTGCAGCTACCCAGGACTGCACTGTAGGGTTTACTGGTATTTACAACTTCTTGTGTTTTCAGCATTATACTACTGATTCAAGACTATAACCATTACACATATGTCCCCCCATGTTAAAATCTGACATAAATAAGAATAAATAGTTGATTAAAAGTCTGTGGACAGAAAATAACGTCGCTGCTCCTTTAAGGAACCAGCGGCACAGACGCGGCGCCTGGGTGATGCTACAGATCACAAACCTGACAGAGAGCAGAAGAGGATTCGTAGGAAAAGAGCGGTGATGAACGGAAACGCTTAATATAGTTGAGAAAACATAAATTACCTGGTCGAAAACTGACTGGGATTTAATGAGAACTAAGTTACATCGGTTTTGGTGAGTTTTGTTTTTATTTTCTTACATTTTCATCGTGTTGTACTTTTCATTTTAGCAGAGAGCTAAGGCTAAAAACGTAGCCGTTTGCAAGGAAATACTCCGTCATAAACTGTTATCAGGTTAATATTTAAACTGTTATCCGGGTAATATATTGGGTTTATGAAGAATTTATTTGAATAATTTCAGGATTTAAGAAAACATGCTTCTGACTCCCCGCAGGTTATTGACCACACTGAAGCTTTCTTAACCATGATTGCTTAATGCTAATTTTTAACATCATAACGCTGCGTCAAAGCCGACGGGCACACTTTGGCATGCCCCTTTAAAATTTCTGCAGGAATTTTCTAGTTATTATAACATCTTCTTCCATTACCGTTAATGCGGCTCGTACCGCTGCGTGCCCACCCACAAAAGTGGTATCAAAACGTGCGGCTCGTACCCGAGAAGGGAGCTATTACTTTTATTGGGGATCGGAGTTACGATGGCGACGTAAAAAGCGAAAAACGAGCGAAATTTCCAACTGCCGAAACCCTAGAGTGTAACTGAAACCAACTGCCGCTTTTTAGAGTGAGGAACAGAGTGGAATTTTGACCCAAAAATAATTTTGAAATCGCTCTCATGGCTGCAAAACTTGTGCTATTGGTATGAAAGTTGGTCAGGAAATAGCACCGCATGCCTGCTCCGGTGAAATGTTTTCAAAATTTCTCTAGGGCTTACGGTTTTCTGTCCAGGTGCTTCAGAGCAAAGTTATGGGACATGACCAACTGACGCTTCATCCCCAGTGTTTTATATAGGTTTTTGAGTTACTACAGAAGGAGGGTGAACAGAATGTTAAATCTACAGGCAGGGCAGAGTTTTCTGGGCATTATATCACTGGTTTAACCCAACAACTGTTACACATTGGATTAGTGTGGCCATTTAAAATTAAGCTTACTGAAAATTTTATAATAAAAGCCTGTATATTTCTTTGCAGCCTAACTAACTCCTAACTAAAGCCTTGACATGTTTCACATCAATTCATTACTCTTTTGGCCTTTATGTGACTGGTTTAAACAAACTACTGTAACACTATGATTTGGTGTGGTAGTTAAAATGAAGTTTACTGAAAGTTTCAAAATAAAAGTCTGCATATTCCTCACGTTAGTGCACCGCCGTAGGCGGTGCAATAATATTCAGCTTTTTTTACCTTTTTTCGCTCAGGATAGTGAACTGCCTTGCGCAGCAAGGCAGTTCATTAACATTAGCACAAACATTTGCATTTGACCCGCCATTTTAGTGCACCGCCGTAGGCGGTGCAATAATATTAAACTTTTTTGTTATTTATTTGTCAGGATAGTAAACTGCCTTGCGCAGCAAGCCTTGACATTTTTCAATGACTCTTTTGGCCTTTTTGTGACTGGTTTAAACAAACTACTGTTACACATTGAAATGGTAAGGTAGTTAAAATGAAGCTTAATGAAAGTTTCAAAATAAAAGTGCATACTTCCCTGAGGTTAGTGCACCGCCGTAGGCAAAGAATGCCTGCTCCGGTAAAATGTTTTCGAAATTTCTCTAGGGCTTACGGTTTTCTGTCCAGGTGCTTCAGAGCAAAGTGACGGGTCATGACCAACTGACGCTCCTCCTCTGTGTTTAATATAGGTTTTTGAAAAATTACTGAGCTCTGCACACACCATATTTCTCTCATCAGTGCAATTCCTGTGAATGACCTACAGATATGAATCACGGTACTATGGGAGACGACAAATAGCCCTCTCATACGCTTCAAACGGTTTTCGGATCGGCCTTACGGATCTTGAATGGGAAGGGGTCGTTCAGTGTGCTTGTTTTAGTGAAACTGGCTGGCTCAAACAGATAGAATTGTCTCCCCCTGTGTGTCTCTCTTACAGCTGGCACCCTGTGGCCTATTTACCATAGCAACCGAACATGGCAACAGCTCCTGGGTCAGAATACAAACACTATGGCAAACATACAGTTAAAGCAGAGGGCTACTATTTAAGTGGTTTAACACACCCACTGTTAAACATTGGATTAGTGTGGCCATTTACAATGAAGCTTAATAAATTTTTCAAAATAAAAGCCTTGATCATTTTTACATCCTGCAATTGCTCTACTGGTGATTTAAAAACTGGTGTTACCAAATTACTGTTACAGACTGGATTAGTGTAGCCATTGATCATGACGCTTACTGAAAATTTCAAAATAAAAGCTTTGGCCATTTTTACATCAAGCAATTGTTCTTTTGGGCCTTACATGACTGGTTTAACCAAACCACTGTTACACATTGAATTAGTGTGGTCATTAAAATGAAGCTAATTGAAACTTTCAAAATAAAACACGATATATTCCTCTCACATGAGTGCACCGCCTGCTCAGGATAGTGAACTGCCTTGCGCAGCAAAGCAGTTCAATAACATTAGCACAAACTTTAGCATTTCACCCCCTTGACTATATGCTTCAAACAGTTTTTGGATCACTCTTGCAGTTCCTGAACAGGAAGGAGATGTTTGGACTGCTTTGTTCAGAAAAACTAACAGTTAGAATCTGTTTCTCTCTTTGTGTCTCACTCACACGATAGTTGAGCTGCTCTTTAGAATTACAATGACTGAAGGTCAGAACTACTCTCAAATATCACATAGGGATGAGCTGGCATTTAGATCTACTTGCTGTTTTGGTCATTATATTGGTGGAATATACAAACCACAGTTACACATTGGATAAGTGTGGCTAATTGAAATGAAGCTTACTAAAAATTTCAAAATAAAAGCCCCGACATTTTTCACGTTAGGTTATTGGTCTTTTGGGCTTTATGGTACTGGTTTAAACAAACCAGACTTGCACATTGAATTAGCGTGGTCCTTAAAATGAAGCTTACTGAAACTTTCAAAATAAAAGCCTGCATACTCCTCTCATGTCAGTGCACTGCCATAGGCGGTGCAAGAACTTTTTTTTTAACCTTTTTTTTCTCAGTATATTAGCACAAAGAGTAGCACTTCACTGCCCCCTAGTGCATTGCCTTGCGCAGCACACACACAGCAGTTGGCTGAGGATTAATTACTATAGAAGAACTACAACATGGTGGAACTCTCAGATACCACACATTAGGGCTGAGCTGGCATTTAGAACTACTTGCTGTTTTGGGCATTATATAGCTGGACTGTTACACATTGGATTAATGTGGCCATTAATCCAATGTGTAACAATTATGAAGCTTACTAAAAATTTCAAAATAAAAGCCTTGACATTTTTCACATCAGGTAATTGCTCTTTTGTGCTTTATGCGCATGGTTTAAACAAACTACTGTTACACATTAAATTGGTGAGGTAGTTAAAATGAAGCTTACTGAAAATTTCAAATTAAAAGTCTGTATATTCCTCAACTTTTAGTGCACCGCCATAGGCGGTGCAATAATATTAGTGTTTTTTATGTTATTTATTTCTCAGGATAGTGACAGTTCATTAGCATTAGTACAAAAGTTATCATTTCACTGTCTTTCACTAATACACTAGCATTTTCACCTAAAGTTAGCTTTTAGCCAATTTTCTCATTAATTAGACATGTTTAGTGTGCTGAATATAGTAGTAAAATTAAAACAACATTGTCCTGTTGCTCCACATGCTACTGCCAGCATTTAAGCTAACATTAGCATATTGGCTAATTTTAGCTCATGCATCAATTTTAACATAATGAATGGTACAACTACAGCTTATTCAACATGCTTCTGCCTCTCCACAGTTAATTGACTACGTTGCAGCTTTCTTTAGCATTAATGCTAATTTTTAACATCATAACACTGCGTCAAAGCCGACGGGCACACTTTGGCATGCCCCTTTAAAATTTCTGCAGGAATTTTCTAGTTATTATAACATCTTCTTCCATTACCGTTAATGCGGCTCGTACCGCTGCGTGCCCACCCACAAAAGTGGTATCAAAACGTGCGGCTCGTACCCGAGAAGGGAGCTATTACTTTTATTGGGGATCGGAGTTACGATGGCGACGTAAAAAGCGAAAAACGAGCGAAATTTCCAACTGCCGAAACCCTAGAGTGTAACTGAAACCAACTGCCGCTTTTTAGAGTGAGGAACAGAGTGGAATTTTGACCCAAAAATAATTTTGAAATCGCTCTCATGGCTGCAAAACTTGTGCTATTGGTATGAAAGTTGGTCAGGAAATAGCACCGCATGCCTGCTCCGGTGAAATGTTTTCAAAATTTCTCTAGGGCTTACGGTTTTCTGTCCAGGTGCTTCAGAGCAAAGTTATGGGACATGACCAACTGACGCTTCATCCCCAGTGTTTTATATAGGTTTTTGAGTTACTACAGAAGGAGGGTGAACAGAATGTTAAATCTACAGGCAGGGCAGAGTTTTCTGGGCATTATATCACTGGTTTAACCCAACAACTGTTACACATTGGATTAGTGTGGCCATTTAAAATTAAGCTTACTGAAAATTTTATAATAAAAGCCTGTATATTTCTTTGCAGCCTAACTAACTCCTAACTAAAGCCTTGACATTTTTCACATCAATTCATTACTCTTTTGGCCTTTATGTGACTGGTTTAAACAAACTACTGTAACACTATGATTTGGTGTGGTAGTTAAAATGAAGTTTACTGAAAGTTTCAAAATAAAAGTCTGCATATTCCTCACGTTAGTGCACCGCCGTAGGCGGTGCAATAATATTCAGCTTTTTTTACCTTTTTTCGCTCAGGATAGTGAACTGCCTTGCGCAGCAAGGCAGTTCATTAACATTAGCACAAACATTTGCATTTGACCCGCCATTTTAGTGCACCGCCGTAGGCGGTGCAATAATATTAAACTTTTTTGTTATTTATTTGTCAGGATAGTAAACTGCCTTGCGCAGCAAGCCTTGACATTTTTCAATGACTCTTTTGGCCTTTTTGTGACTGGTTTAAACAAACTACTGTTACACATTGAAATGGTAAGGTAGTTAAAATGAAGCTTAATGAAAGTTTCAAAATAAAAGTGCATACTTCCCTGAGGTTAGTGCACCGCCGTAGGCAAAGAATGCCTGCTCCGGTAAAATGTTTTCGAAATTTCTCTAGGGCTTACGGTTTTCTGTCCAGGTGCTTCAGAGCAAAGTGACGGGTCATGACCAACTGACGCTCCTCCTCTGTGTTTAATATAGGTTTTTGAAAAATTACTGAGCTCTGCACACACCATATTTCTCTCATCAGTGCAATTCCTGTGAATGACCTACAGATATGAATCACGGTACTATGGGAGACGACAAATAGCCCTCTCATACGCTTCAAACGGTTTTCGGATCGGCCTTACGGATCTTGAATGGGAAGGGGTCGTTCAGTGTGCTTGTTTTAGTGAAACTGGCTGGCTCAAACAGATAGAATTGTCTCCCCCTGTGTGTCTCTCTTACAGCTGGCACCCTGTGGCCTATTTACCATAGCAACCGAACATGGCAACAGCTCCTGGGTCAGAATACAAACACTATGGCAAACATACAGTTAAAGCAGAGGGCTACTATTTAAGTGGTTTAACACACCCACTGTTAAACATTGGATTAGTGTGGCCATTTACAATGAAGCTTAATAAATTTTTCAAAATAAAAGCCTTGATCATTTTTACATCCTGCAATTGCTCTACTGGTGATTTAAAAACTGGTGTTACCAAATTACTGTTACAGACTGGATTAGTGTAGCCATTGATCATGACGCTTACTGAAAATTTCAAAATAAAAGCTTTGGCCATTTTTACATCAAGCAATTGTTCTTTTGGGCCTTACATGACTGGTTTAACCAAACCACTGTTACACATTGAATTAGTGTGGTCATTAAAATGAAGCTAATTGAAACTTTCAAAATAAAAACCTGTATATTCCTCTCACATGAGTGCACCGCCTGCTCAGGATAGTGAACTGCCTTGCGCAGCAAAGCAGTTCAATAACATTAGCACAAACTTTAGCATTTCACCCCCCTTGACTATATGCTTCAAACAGTTTTTGGATCACTCTTGCAGTTCCTGAACAGGAAGGAGATGTTTGGACTGCTTTGTTCAGAAAAACTAACAGTTAGAATCTGTTTCTCTCTTTGTGTCTCACTCACACGATAGTTGAGCTGCTCTTTAGAATTACAATGACTGAAGGTCAGAACTACTCTCAAATATCACATAGGGATGAGCTGGCATTTAGATCTACTTGCTGTTTTGGTCATTATATTGGTGGAATATACAAACCACAGTTACACATTGGATAAGTGTGGCTAATTGAAATGAAGCTTACTAAAATTTCAAAATAAAAGCCCCGACATTTTTCACGTTAGGTTATTGGTCTTTTGGGCTTTATGGTACTGGTTTAAACAAACCAGACTTGCACATTGAATTAGCGTGGTCCTTAAAATGAAGCTTACTGAAACTTTCAAAATAAAAGCCTGCATACTCCTCTCATGTCAGTGCACTGCCATAGGCGGTGCAAGAACTTTTTTTTAACCTTTTTTTTCTCAGTATATTAGCACAAAGAGTAGCACTTCACTGCCCCTAGTGCATTGCCTTGCGCAGCACACACACAGCAGTTGGCTGAGGATTAATTACTATAGAAGAACTACAACATGGTGGAACTCTCAGATACCACACATTAGGGCTGAGCTGGCATTTAGAACTACTTGCTGTTTTGGGCATTATATAGCTGGACTGTTACACATTGGATTAATGTGGCCATTAATCCAATGTGTAACAATTATGAAGCTTACTAAAAATTTCAAAATAAAAGCCTTGACATTTTTCACATCAGGTAATTGCTCTTTTGTGCTTTATGCGCATGGTTTAAACAAACTACTGTTACACATTAAATTGGTGAGGTAGTTAAAATGAAGCTTACTGAAAATTTCAAATTAAAAGTCTGTATATTCCTCAACTTTTAGTGCACCGCCATAGGCGGTGCAATAATATTAGTGTTTTTTATGTTATTTATTTCTCAGGATAGTGACAGTTCATTAGCATTAGTACAAAAGTTATCATTTCACTGTCTTTCACTAATACACTAGCATTTTCACCTAAAGTTAGCTTTTAGCCAATTTTCTCATTAATTAGACATGTTTAGTGTGCTGAATATAGTAGTAAAATTAAAACAACATTGTCCTGTTGCTCCACATGCTACTGCCAGCATTTAAGCTAACATTAGCATATTGGCTAATTTTAGCTCATGCATCAATTTTAACATAATGAATGGTACAACTACAGCTTATTCAACATGCTTCTGCCTCTCCACAGTTAATTGACTACGTTGCAGCTTTCTTTAGCATTAATGCTAATTTTTAACATCATAACACTGCGTCAAAGCCGACGGGCACACTTTGGCATGCCCCTTTAAAATTTCTGCAGGAATTTTCTAGTTATTAGGGGCATGCCATAGCAATGCATAAGGAGAGCAGTACTGACTTGCGAAGCAAGTCAGTACTGCCTCCATGCATTGCATGGCAGGCACCTATTGTTCTACACCCAATAGAATGTCTGTTTATTATTATAACATCTTCTTCCATTACCGTTAATGCGGCTCGTACCGCTGCGTGCCCACCCACAAAAGTGGTATCAAAACGTGCGGCTCGTACCCGAGAAGGGAGCTATTACTTTTATTGGGGATCGGAGTTACGATGGCGACGTAAAAAGCGAAAAACGAGCAAAATTTCCAACTGCCGAAACCCTAGAGTGTAACTGAAACCAACTGCCGCTTTTTAGAGTGAGGAACAGAGTGGAATTTTGACCCAAAAATAATTTTGAAATCGCTCTCATGGCCGCAAAACTTGTGCTATTGGTATGAAAGTTGGTCAGGAAATAGCACCGCATGTCTGCTCCGGTAAAATGTTTTCAAAATTTCTCTAGGGCTTACGGTTCTCTGTCCAGGTGCTTCAGAGCAAAGTGATGGGACATGACCAACTGACGCTTCATCCCCAGTGTTTTATATAGGTTTTTGAGTTACTACAGATGGAGGGTGAACAGAATGTTATATCTACAGGCAGGGCAGAGTTTTCTGGGCATTATATCACTGCTTTAACCCAACCACTGTTACACATTGGATTAGTGTGGCCATTTAAAATTAAGCTTACTGAAAATTTTATAATAAAAGCCTGTATATTTCTTTGCAGCCTAACTAACTCCTAACTAAAGCCTTGACATGTTTCACATCAATTCATTACTCTTTTGGCCTTTATGTGACTGGTTTAAACAAACTACTTTAACACTATGATTTGGTGTGGTAGTTAAAATGAAGTTTACTGAAAGTTTCAAAATAAAAGTCTGCATATTCCTCTCACGTTAGTGCACCGCCGAAGGCGGTGCAATAATATTCAGCTTTTTTACCTTTTTTTTCGCTCAGGATAGTGAACTGCCTTGCGTAGCAAGGCAGTTCATTAACATTAGCACAAACATTAGCATTTGACCCACCATATTGTGCACCGCCGTAGGCGGTGCAATAATATTCAAGTTTTTGTTATGTATTTCTCAGGATAGTGAACTGCCTTGCGCAGCAAGGCAGTTTACTGAAATAAATATCAATAAATATCCTGAGAAATAAATATCAGGGAAGACAAAAAGCCATCTCATACGCTTCAAACAGTTTTTGCATCGGCCATACGGATCTTGTAGGGGAAGGGGTCGTTCAGACTGCTTTTTTCATCAATTCTGACTTTGTGTTTACATCAGTCTTATTTAAAATAAGCATTCTAGCAATTTTTAGTAACTTTTTCCTGTCAGGTTAGTACATTTACATCAGTCATTCTTAAAATAAGCATTTTACCCATTTTTGCTTTGGTCTCTGGTTAGTATATGTACCTAAGTCTTTCTTAAAATGAGCATTTTAAGCTAAGACCCTGTTCCTCCTTCTACTGAAGACAACTCCTGCAGGTAAAAAAAATATTGTTACATCATATAACCCCTAAAGAACAATACTACTGATGCATTTTTGAAATAATAACTTTGTATTTAGGGAAAATTACAATTGATCACAAAAAAATTAAATTAAATCTTTAAAAAAAAAAAAGATTTAATTTAAAAATTACTGAGCTCTGCACACACCATATTTCTCTCATCAGTGCAATTACTGTGAATGACCTACAGATATGAATCACGGTACTATGGGAGACGACAAATAGCCCTCTCGTACGCTTCAAACGGTTTTCGGATCGGCCTTACGGATCTTGAATGGGAAGGGGTCGTTCAGTGTGCTTGTTTTAGTGAAACTGGCTGGCTCAAACAGATAGAATTGTCTCCCCCTGTGTGTCTCTTACAGCTGGCACCCTGTGGCCTATTTACCATAGCAACCGAACATGGCAACAGCTCCTGAGTCAGATAGCAAACATTCTATGGCAAACATACAGTTAAAGCAAAGGGCTACTATTTAAGTGGTTTAACACAACCACTGTTAAACATTGGATTAGTGTGGCCATTTACAATGAAGCTTAATAATTTTTTCAAAATAAAAGCCTTGATCATTTTTACATACTGCAATTGCTCTATTGGTGATTTAAAAACTGGTGTTACCAAATTACTGTTACAGACTGGATTAGTGTAGCCATTGATTATGACGCTTACTGAAAATTTCAAAATAAAAGCTTTGGCCATTTTTACATCGAGCAATTGTTCTTTTGGGCCTTACATGACTGGTTTAAACAAACCACAGTTGCACATTGAATTACCATGGTCATTAAAATGAAGCTAACTGAAAGTTTCAAAATAAAAGCCTGCATATTCCTCTCGTGTTAGTGCACCGCCGTAGGCAGTGCAATAATATTAGTGTTTTTTATGTTATTTATTTCTCAGGATAGTGAACTGCCTTGCGCAGCAAGGCAGTTCATTAACATTAGCACAAACATTAGCATTTCACTTCCTTTGACTAGTGTACTAGCACTTTTACCTAAAGTTAGCTTTTAGCTAATTTTCTCATTAATTAGACATGTTTAGTATACTGAATGGAGTAGTAAAATTAAAACAACATGGTCCTGTTGCCCCACATGCTACTGCCAGCATTTAAACTAACATTAGCATATTGGCTAATTTTAGCTCATGCATCAATTTTAACATAATGAATGGTACAACTACAGCTTAGTCAACATGCTTCTGCCTCTCCACAGTTAATTGACTACGTTGCAGCTTTCTTTAGCATTAATGCTAATTTTTAACATCATAACGCTGTGTCAAAGCCGACGGGCACACTTTGGCATGCCCCTTTAAAATTTCTGCAGGAATTTTCTAGTTATATATTTATTCTTCCGTCACCGTTAATGCGGCTCGTACCGCTGCGTGCCCACCCACAAAAGTGGTATCAAATCGTGCGGCTCGATGCCGAGAAGGGAGCTATTACTTTTATAGGGGATCGGAGTTACGACGGCGACGTAAAAAGCGAAAAACGAGCGAAATTTCCAACTGCCGAAACGTTAGAGTGTAACTGAAACCAACTGCCGCTTTTTAGAGTGAGAAACAGAGTGGAATTTTGACCCAAAAATAATTTTGAAATCGTTCTCATGGCCGTAAAACTTGTGCTATTGGTATGAAAGTTGGTCAGGAGATAGCACCGCATGTCTGCTCCGGTAAAATGTTTTCGAAATTTCTCTAGGGCTTACGGTTTTCTGCCCAGGTGCTTCAGAGCAAAGTGATGGGACATGACCAACTGACGCTCCTCCTCAGTGTTTAATATAGGTTTTTGAAAAATTACTGAGCTCACCACACACCATTTTTCTCTCATCCGTGCAATTATTGTGAATGACCCACAGATATGAATCACGGGACTATCAGAGACGACAAGTAGCCCTCTCATACGCTTCAAACGGCTTTTGGATCGGCATAACGGTTCCCGAACGGGAAGGGGTCGTTCAGACTGCTTTTTTCATGAAAAGTGACTGGGTGTTCTCAAAGTTGCATGAAGTGTCTCACACACACACACAGCAGTTGGCAGAGGCTTGATCGCTATGGCAACTGCTGGTTTGGCCTACAAGGTCTCTGTAGTTCTAAACATGGTGAAACACCTTAATACAGAGGGCAGAGCAGAAGGTCAGGACTACAACATGGCGGATCATTCAGTTATTACAGAGGAGGGCTGAGCTGGAATTTAGAGCTACTTGCTGTTTTGGGCATTATATTGGTGGATTAACCAAACCACTGTTACACATTGGATTAGTGTGTCTATTTAAAATGAAGCTTACTGAAAATTTCAAAATAAAAGCCCTGACATTTTTCACATCAGGTTATTGCTTTTTTGGGCTTTATGGGACTGGATTAAACAAACCAGAGTTGCACATTGAATTAGCGTGGTCATTAAATGAAGCTTACTGAAAGTTTCAAATTAAAAGTCTGCCTATTCCTCTAGTGTTAGTGCACCGCCGAAGGCGGTGCAATAATATTAGCCTTTTTTATGTTATTTATTTCTCAGGATAGTGAACTGCCTTGCGCAGCAAGGCAGTTCATTAACATTAGCACAAACATTAGCATTTGAGTCCCCTTGACTATATGCTTCACACGGTTTTCGGATCACTCTAAAAGATCCTGAATAGGATGGAGATGTTTGGACTGCTTTGTTCAGATAAACTAACTGCTTCAAACCGTTAGAATCTGTTTATCCCTTTGTGTCTCACTCACACGATAGTTGAGCTGCTCTTTAGAACTACAATGACTGAAGGTCAGAACTACAACATGGCGGAACTCCCAAATGTCACATAGGGATGAGCTGGCATTTAGATCTGCTTGCTGTATGGGACTTTATATAGCTGGATTAACCAAACCACAGTTACACATTGGATTAGTGTGTAATCCACTGTAAATAAAAAAGCTATTGTAAATAAAGCTTACTGAAAGTTTCAAAATAAAAGCCTTGACATTTTTCACATCAGGTCATTACTCTTTTGGCCTTTATTTGACTGGTTTAAACAAACTACAGTAACACAATGAATTGGTGTGGTAGTTAAAAAGACGCTAACTGAAAGTTTCAAAATAATAGTCTTCACATCCCTCTCGTGTTAGTGCACCGCCGTAGGCGTTGCAATAATATAAGCTTTTTTTATGTTATTTATTTCTCAGGATTGTGAACTGCCTTGCTCAGCAAGGCAGTTCATTAACATTAGCACAAACATTAGCATTTCACTTCCTTTGACTAGTGTACTAGCACTTTTACCTAAAGTTAGCTATTAGCTAATTTTTTCATTTATTAGACATGTTTAGTATACTGAATGGAGTAGTAAAATTAAAACAACATGGTCCTGTTTCTCCACATGCTACTGCCAGCATTTAAGCTAACATTAGCATATTGGATAATTTTAGCTCATGCATCAATTTTAACATAATGAATGGTACAACTACAGCTTAGTAAACATGCTTCTGCCTCTCCACAGGTTATTGACTACGTTGCAGCTTTCTTTAGCATTAACGCTAATTTTTAACATCATAACGCTGCGTCAAAGCCGACGGGCACACTTTGGCATGCCCCTTTAAAATTTCTGCAGGAATTTTCTAGTTAGGGGCATGCCATAGCAATGCATAAGGAGAGCAGTACTGACTTGCGAAGCAAGTCAGTACTGCCTCCATGCATTGCATGGCAGGCACCTATTGTTCTACACCTAATAGAACGCCTCTTTATTATTATTAGGGGCATGCCATAGCAATGCATAAGGAGAGCAGTACTGACTTGCGAAGCAAGTCAGTACTGCCTCCATGCATTGCATGGCAGGCACCTATTGCTCTACACCTAATAGAATGTCTCTTTATTCTTATTAGGGGCATGCCATAGCAATGCATAAGGAGAGCAGTACTGACTTGCGAAGCAAGTCAGTACTGCCTCCATGCATTGCATGGCAGGCACCTATTGCTCTACACCTAATAGAATGTCTCTTTATTCTTATTAGGGGCATGCCATAGCAATGCATAAGGAGAGCAGTACTGACTTGCGAAGCAAGTCAGTACTGCCTCCATGCATTGCATGGCAGGCACCTATTGTTCTACACCCAATAGAACGCCTCTTTATTATTATTAGGGGCATGCCATAGCAATGCATAAGGAGAGCAGTACTGACTTGCGAAGCAAGTCAGTACTGCCTCCATGCATTGCATGGCAGGCACCTATTGCTCTACACCTAATAGAATGTCTCTTTATTAGGGGCATGCCATAGCAATGCATAAGGAGAGCAGTACTGACTTGCGAAGCAAGTCAGTACTGCCTCCATGCATTGCATGGCAGGCACCTATTGCTCTACACCTAATAGAATGTCTCTTTATTCTTATTATTTATTATTCTTCCGTCACCGTTAATGCGGCTCGTACCGCTGCGTGCCCACCCACAAAAGTGGTATCATATCGTGCGGCTCGATGCCGAGATGGGTGCTATTACTTTTATAGGGGATCGGAGTTACGACGGCGACGTAAAAAGCGAAAAACGAGCGAAATTTCCAACTGCCGAACCGCAGAGTGTAACTGACACCAACTGCCGCTTTTTTAGAGTGAGAAACAGGGTGGAATTTTGACCCCAAAATAATTTTGAAATCGCTCTCATGGCCGCAAAACATGTGCTATTGGTATGAAAGTTGGTCAGGAAATAGCACCGCATGTCTGCTCCGGTAAAATGTTTTCAAAATTTCTCTAGGGCTTACGGTTTTCTGTCCAGGTGCTTCAGAGCAAAGTGACGGGACATGACCAACTGACGCTCCCCCTCAGTGTTTAATATAGGTTTTTGAAAACTTACTGAGCTCACCACACACCATTTTTCTCTCATCAGTGCAATTCCTGTGAATGACCTACAGATATGAATCACAGGACTATCAGAGACGACAAGTAGCCCTCTCATACGCTTCAAACGGTTTTTGGATCGGCATAACGGTTCCCGAACGGGAAGGGGTCGTTCAGACTGCTTTTTTCATTAAAAGTGACTGGGTGTTCTCAAAGTTGCATGAAGTGTCTCTCACACACACACAGCAGTTGGCAGAGGCTTGATCGCTATGGCAACTGCTGGTTTGGCCTACAAGGTCTCTGTAGTTCTAAACATGGTGGAACACCTTAATACAGAGGGCAGAGCAGAAGGTCAGAACTACAACATGGCGGATCATTCAGTTATTACAGAGGAGGGCTGAGCTGGAATGTAGAGCTACTTGCTGTTTTGGCCATTATATTGGTGGATTAACCAAACCACTGTTACACATTGGATTTGTGTGTCTATTTAAAATGAAGCTTACTGAAAATTTCAAAATAAAAGCCCTGACATTTTTTACATCAGGTTATTGGTCTTTTGGGCTTCATGGGACTGGTTTAAACAAACCAGAGTTGCACATTGAATTAGCGTGGTCATTAAAATGAAGCTTACTGAAAGTTTCAAATTAAAAGTCTGCCTATTCCTCTAGTGTTAGTGCACCGCCGAAGGCGGTGCAATAATATTAGCCTTTTTTATGTTATTTATTTCTCAGGATAGTGAACTGCATTCAACATTAACATTAGCACAAACATTAGCATTTGAGCCCCCTTGACTATATGCTTCAAACAGTTTTTGGATCACTCTAAAAGATCCTGAATAGGATGGAGATGTTTGGACTGCTTTGTTCAGATAAACTAACTGCTTCAAACCGTTAGAATCTGTTTATCCCTTTGTGTCTCACTCACACGATAGTTGAGCTGCTCTTTAGAACTACAATGACTGAAGGTCAGAACTACAACATGGCGTAACTCTCAAATAGCACATAGTGATGAGCTGGCATTTAGATCTACTTGCTGTATGGGGCATTATATAGCTGGATTAACCAAACCACAGTTACACATTGGATTAGTGTGTAATCCACTGTAAATAAAAAAGCTATTGTAAAGCTATTGTAAATAAAGCTTACTGAAAGTTTCAAAATAAAAGCCTTGACATTTTTCACATCAGGTCATTACTCTTTTGGCCTTTATGTGACTGGTTTAAACAAACTACAGTAACACAATGAATTGTTGTGGTAGTTAAAAAGACGCTAGCTGAAAGTTTCAAAATAAAAGTCTGCATATTCCTCTCGTGTTAGTGCACCGCCGTAGGCGGTGCAATAATATAAGCTTTTTTATGTTATTTATTTCTCAGGATAGTGAACTGCCTTGCGCAGCAAGGCCGTTCATTAACATTAGCACAAACATTAGCATTTCACTTCCTTTGACTAGTGTACTAGCACTTTTACCTAAAGTTAGCTATTAGCTTATTTTTTCATTTATTAGACATGTTTAGTATACTGAATGGAGTAGTAAAATTAAAACAACATGGTCCTGTTGCTCCACATGCTACTGCCAGCATTTAGGCTAACATTAGCATATTTGCTAATTTTAGCTTATGCATTATTTTAACATAATGAATGGTACAAGTACAGCTTAGTCAACATGCTTCTGCATCTCCACAGGTTATTGACTACGTTGCAGCTTTCTTTAGCATTAATGCTAATTTTTAACATCATAACGCTGCGTCAAAGCCGACGGGCACACTTTGGCGTACCGCTGCGTGCCCACCCACAAAAGTGGTATCAAAACGTGCGGCTCGTACCCGAGAAGGGAGCTATTACTTTTATTGGGGATTGGAGTTAAAATGATTACATAAATTAATAAAAACGAAAAAATTTGAGATTTTGTGTCTCACAGAATCAGTAATCTTTCTCTATGAAACACACACACAGGACTGTTTATGGCTGACTCAAAAACCCTTTTTAAATCCCCCTCACAGGCATAAATATCGCCCTATTGATCTGAAAGTTGGTCATAACATAAATACACATGCCTGCTCATGTACAATGTTTACAAAAATTTGCTAGGGCTTATGCTTTTTGTCAGGGTCCTTCAGACTGACGCCTGGTGTCTCCCAAGTATAGAAACTGTGTCTGAAGAGGATTTTCCCGCTCTTTGGCTCTCACAGCTGCAGGGGATTAATTACCATAGCAACAGAAGAACACAGTGTCTGGAACTGCAGCTACCCAGGACTGCACTGTAGGGTTTACTGGTATTTACAACTTCTTGTGTTTTCAGCATTATACTACTGATTCAAGACTATAACCATTACACATATGTCCCCCCATGTTAAAATCTGACATAAATAAGAATAAATAGTTGATTAAAAGTCTGTGGACAGAAAATAACGTCGCTGCTCCTTTAAGGAACCAGCGGCACAGACGCGGCGCCTGGGTGATGCTACAGATCACAAACCTGACAGAGAGCAGAAGAGGATTCGTAGGAAAAGAGCGGTGATGAACGGAAACGCTTAATATAGTTGAGAAAACATAAATTACCTGGTCGAAAACTGACTGGGATTTAATGAGAACTAAGTTACATCGGTTTTGGTGAGTTTTGTTTTTATTTTCTTACATTTTCATCGTGTTGTACTTTTCATTTTAGCAGAGAGCTAAGGCTAAAAACGTAGCCGTTTGCAAGGAAATACTCCGTCATAAACTGTTATCAGGTTAATATTTAAACTGTTATCCGGGTAATATATTGGGTTTATGAAGAATTTATTTGAATAATTTCAGGATTTAAGAAAACATGCTTCTGACTCCCCGCAGGTTATTGACCACACTGAAGCTTTCTTAACCATGATTGCTTAATGCTAATTTTTAACATCATAACGCTGCGTCAAAGCCGACGGGCACACTTTGGCATGCCCCTTTAAAATTTCTGCAGGAATTTTCTAGTTATTATAACATCTTCTTCCATTACCGTTAATGCGGCTCGTACCGCTGCGTGCCCACCCACAAAAGTGGTATCAAAACGTGCGGCTCGTACCCGAGAAGGGAGCTATTACTTTTATAGGGGATCGGAGTTACGATGGCGACGTAAAAAGCGAAAAACGAGCGAAATTTCCAACTGCCGAAACGTTAGAGTGTAACTGACACCAACTGCCGCTTTTTTAGAGTGAGGAACACAGTGGAATTTGACCTAAAAATAATTTTGAAATCGCTCTCATGGCCGCAAAACTTGTGCTATTGGTATGAAAGTTGGTCAGGAAATAGCACCGCATGTCTGCTCCGGTAAAATGTTTTCGAAATTTCTCTAGGGCTTACGGTTTTCTGTCCAGGTGCTTCAGAGCAAAGTGATGGGACATGACCAACTGACGCTCCCCCTCAGTGTTTAATATAGGTTTTTGAAAAATTACTGAGCTCATCACACACCATTTTTCTCTCATCAGTGCAATTATTGTGAATGACCTACAGATATGAATCACAGGACTATCGGAGACGACAAGTAGCCCTCTCATACGCTTCAAACGGTTTTTGGATCGGCATAACGGTTCCCGAACGGGAAGGGGTCGTTCAGACTGCTTTTTTCATTAAAATGACTGGGTGTTCTCAAAGTTGCATGAAGTGTCTCTCACACACACACAGCAGTTGGCAGAGGCTTGATCGCTATGGCAACTGCTGGTTTGGACTACAAGGTCTCTGTAGTTCTAAACATGGTGGAACACCTTAATACAGAGGGCGGAGCAGAAGGTCGGAACTACAACATGGCGGATCATTCAGTTATTACAGAGGAGGGCTGAGCTGGAATGTAGAGCTACTTGCTGTTTTGGGCATTATATTGGTGGATTAACCAAACCACTGTTACACATTGATTAGTGTGTCTATTTAAAATGAAGCTTACTGAAAATTTCAAAATAAAAGTCCTGACATTTTTCACATCAGGTTATTGGTCTTTTGGGCTTTATGGGACTGGTTTAAACAAACCAGAGTTGCACATTGAATTAGCGTGGTCATTAAAATGAAGCTTACTGAAACTTTCAAAATAAAAGCCTGCATACCCCTCTCACGTCAGTGCACCGCCGAAGGCGGTGCAATAATATGTAGTTTTTTTTAACCTTATATAGCTAGACTGTTACACATTGGATTAATGTGGCCATAAATCCAATGTGAAACAAAATGAAGCTTACTGAAAGTTTCAAAATAAAAGTCTGCATAATTCTGTCGTGTTAGTGCACCGCCGTAGGCGGTGCAATAATATTAGCTTTTTTTATGTTATTTATTTCTCAGGATAGTGAACTGCCTTGCGCAGCAAGGCAGTTCATTAGCATTTGTACGAAAGTTTGCATTTCACTGTCTTTGACAAATACACTAGCACTTTTACCTAAAGTTAGCTTTTAGCTAATTTTCTCATTAATTAGACATGTTTAGTATACTGAATGGAGTAGTAAAATTAAAACAACATGTTCCTGTTGCTCCACATGCTACTGCCAGCATTTAAGCTAACATTAGCATATTGGCTAATTTTAGCTTATGCATCAATTTTAACATAATGAATGGTACAAGTACAGCTTAGTAAACATGCTTCTGCCTCTCCACAGGTTATTGACTACGTTGCAGCTTTATTTAGCATTAATGCTAATTTTTAGCATCATAACGCTGCGTCAAAGCCGACGGGCACACTTTGGCATGCCCCTTTAAAATTTCTGCAGGAATTTTCTAGTTAGGGGCATGCCATAGCAATGCATAAGGAGAGCAGTACTGACTTGCGAAGCAAGTCAGTACTGCCTCCATGCATTGCATGGCAGGCACCTATTGTTCTACACCCAATAGAACGCCTCTTTATTAGGGGCATGCCATAGCAATGCATAAGGAGAGCAGTACTGACTTGCGAAGCAAGTCAGTACTGCCTCCATGCATTGCATGGCAGGCACCTATTGTTCTACACCCAATAGAACGCCTCTTTATTATTTATTATTCTTCCATCACCGTTAATGCGGCTCGTACCGCTGCGTGCCCACCCACAAAAGTGGTATCAAATCGTGCGGCTCGAGGCCGGCATTATTGCTATTATTTTTATTGGGGATCGGAGTTAAAATGATTACATAAATTAATAAAAACGAAAAAATTTGAGATTTTGTGTCTCACAGAATCAGTAATCTTTCTCTATGAAACACACACACAGGACTGTTTATGGCTGACTCAAAAACCCTTTTTAAATCCCCCTCACAGGCATAAATATCGCCCTATTGGTCTGAAAGTTGGTCATAACATAGATACACATGCATGCTCATGTACAATGTTTACAAAAATTTGCTAGGGCTTATGCTTTTTGTCAGGGTCCTTCAGACTGACGCCTGGTGTCTCCCAAGTATAGAAACTGTGTCTGAAGAGGATTTTCCCGCTCTTTGGCTCTCACAGCTGCAGGGGATTAATTACCATAGCAACAGAACAGCGTCTGGAACTGCAGCTCCCCAGGACTGCACTGTAGGGTTTACTGGTATTTACAACTTCTTGTGTTTTCAGCATTATACTACTGATTCAAGACTATAACCATTACACATATGTCCCCCATGTTAAAATCTGACATAAATAAGAATAAATAGTTGATTAAAAGTCTATGGACAGAAAATAACGTCGCTGCTCCTTTAAGGAACCAGCGGCACAGACGCAGCGCCTGCGATGCTACAGATCACAAACCTGACAGAGAGAGCAGAAGAGGATTCGTAGGAAAAGAGCGGTGATGCTCAGCAAGGCAGGTCATTAGCATTTGTACAAAAGTTAGCATTTCACTGTCTATGACTAGTGCACTAGCACTTTTACCTAAAGTTAGCTTTTACCTAATTTTCTCATTAATTAGACATGTTTAGTATACTGAATACAGTAGTAAAATTAAAACAACATGGTCGTGTTGCTCCACATGCTACTGCCAGCATATTGGCTAATTTTAGCTTATGCATCAATTCTAACATAATGAATGGTACAACTACAGTTTATTAAACATGCTTCTGCCTCTCCACAGGTTATTGACTACGTTGCAGCTTTCTTTAGCATTAATGCTAATTTTTAACATCATAGCGCTGCGTCAAAGCCGACGGGCACACTTTGGCATGCCCCTTTAAAATTTCTGCAGGAATTTTCTAGTTATTATTATTATATATTTATTCTTCCGTCACCGTTAATGCGGCTCGTACCGCTGTGTGCCCACCCACAAAAGTGGTATCAAAACGTGCGGCTCGTACCCGAGAAGGGAGCTATTACTTTTATTGGGGATTGGAGTTAAAATGATTACATAAATTAATAAAAACTAAAAAATTTGAGATTTTGTGTCTCACAGAATCAGTAATCTTTCTCTATGAAACACACACACAGGACTGTTTATGGCTGACTCAAAAACCCTTTTTAAATCCCCCTCACAGGCATAAATATCGCCCTATTGGTCTGAAAGTTGGTCATAACATAGATACACATGCCTGCTCATGTACAATGTTTACAAAAATTTGCTAGGGCTTATGCTTTTTGTCAGGGTCCTTCAGACTGACGCCTGGTGTCTCCCAAGTATAGAAACTGTGTCTGAAGAGGATTTTCCCGCTCTTTGGCTCTCACAGCTGCAGGGGATTAATTACCATAGCAACAGAAGAACAGAGTGTCTGGAACTGCAGCTCCCCAGGACTGCACTGTAGGGTTTTCTGGTATTTACAACTGCTTGTGTTTTCAGCATTATACTACTGATTCAAGACTATAACCATTACACATATGTCCCCCCATGTTAAAATCTGACATAAATAAGAATAAATAGCTGATTAAAAGTCTATGGACAGAAAATAACGTCGCTGCTCCTTTAAGGAACCAGCGGCACAGACGCAGCGCCTGCGATGCTACAGATCACAAACCTGACAGAGAGCGGAAGAGGATTCGTAGGAAAAGAGCGGTGATGCTCAGCAAGGCAGGTCATTAGCATTTGTACAAAAGTTAGCATTTCACTGTCTATGACTAGTGCACTAGCACTTTTACCTAAAGTTAGCTTTTACCTAATTTTCTCATTAATTAGAAATGTTTAGTATACTGAATAGAGTAGTAAAATTAAAACAACATGGTCGTGTTGCTCCACATCCTACTGCCAGCATTTGAGCTAACATTAGCATATTGGCTAATTTTAGCATATGCATCAATTTTAACATAATGAATGGTACAAGTACAGATTATTCTACATGCTTCTGCCTCTCCACAGGTTATTGACTACGTTGCAGCTTTCTTTAGCATTAATGCTAATTTTTAGTATAAAAACACTGGCTCAAAGCCGACGGGCACACTTTGGCATGCCCCTTTAAAATTTCTGCAGGAATTTTCTAGTTAGGGGCATGCCATAGCAATGCATAAGGAGAGCAGTACTGACTTGCGAAGCAAGTCAGTACTGCCTCCATGCATTGCATGGCAGGCACCTATTGTTCTACACCCAATAGAATGTCTGTTTATTAGGGGCATGCCATAGCAATGCATAAGGAGAGCAGTACTGACTTGCGAAGCAAGTCAGTACTGCCTCCATGCATTGCATGGCAGGCACCTATTGTTCTACACCCAATAGAATGTCTGTTTATTATTATAACATCTTCTTCCATTACCGTTAATGCGGCTCGTACCGCTGCGTGCCCACCCACAAAAGTGGTATCAAAACGTGCGGCTCGTACCCGAGAAGGGAGCTATTACTTTTATTGGGGATCGGAGTTACGATGGCGACGTAAAAAGCGAAAAACGAGCGAAATTTCCAACTGCCGAAACCCTAGAGTGTAACTGAAACCAACTGCCGCTTTTTAGAGTGAGGAACAGAGTGGAATTTTGACCCAAAAATAATTTTGAAATCGCTCTCATGGCTGCAAAACTTGTGCTATTGGTATGAAAGTTGGTCAGGAAATAGCACCGCATGCCTGCTCCGGTGAAATGTTTTCAAAATTTCTCTAGGGCTTACGGTTTTCTGTCCAGGTGCTTCAGAGCAAAGTTATGGGACATGACCAACTGACGCTTCATCCCCAGTGTTTTATATAGGTTTTTGAGTTACTACAGAAGGAGGGTGAACAGAATGTTAAATCTACAGGCAGGGCAGAGTTTTCTGGGCATTATATCACTGGTTTAACCCAACAACTGTTACACATTGGATTAGTGTGGCCATTTAAAATTAAGCTTACTGAAAATTTTATAATAAAAGCCTGTATATTTCTTTGCAGCCTAACTAACTCCTAACTAAAGCCTTGACATGTTTCACATCAATTCATTACTCTTTTGGCCTTTATGTGACTGGTTTAAACAAACTACTGTAACACTATGATTTGGTGTGGTAGTTAAAATGAAGTTTACTGAAAGTTTCAAAATAAAAGTCTGCATATTCCTCACGTTAGTGCACCGCCGTAGGCGGTGCAATAATATTCAGCTTTTTTACCTTTTTTCGCTCAGGATAGTGAACTGCCTTGCGCAGCAAGGCAGTTCATTAACATTAGCACAAACATTTGCATTTGACCCGCCATTTTAGTGCACCGCCGTAGGCGGTGCAATAATATTAAACTTTTTTGTTATTTATTTGTCAGGATAGTAAACTGCCTTGCGCAGCAAGCCTTGACATTTTTCAATGACTCTTTTGGCCTTTTTGTGACTGGTTTAAACAAACTACTGTTACACATTGAAATGGTAAGGTAGTTAAAATGAAGCTTAATGAAAGTTTCAAAATAAAAGTGCATACTTCCCTGAGGTTAGTGCACCGCCGTAGGCAAAGAATGCCTGCTCCGGTAAATGTTTTCGAAATTTCTCTAGGGCTTACGGTTTTCTGTCCAGGTGCTTCAGAGCAAAGTGACGGGTCATGACCAACTGACGCTCCTCCTCTGTGTTTAATATAGGTTTTTGAAAAATTACTGAGCTCTGCACACACCATATTTCTCTCATCAGTGCAATTCCTGTGAATGACCTACAGATATGAATCACGGTACTATGGGAGACGACAAATAGCCCTCTCATACGCTTCAAACGGTTTTCGGATCGGCCTTACGGATCTTGAATGGGAAGGGGTCGTTCAGTGTGCTTGTTTTAGTGAAACTGGCTGGCTCAAACAGATAGAATTGTCTCCCCCTGTGTGTCTCTCTTACAGCTGGCACCCTGTGGCCTATTTACCATAGCAACCGAACATGGCAACAGCTCCTGGGTCAGAATACAAACACTATGGCAAACATACAGTTAAAGCAGAGGGCTACTATTTAAGTGGTTTAACACACCCACTGTTAAACATTGGATTAGTGTGGCCATTTACAATGAAGCTTAATAAATTTTTCAAAATAAAAGCCTTGATCATTTTTACATCCTGCAATTGCTCTACTGGTGATTTAAAAACTGGTGTTACCAAATTACTGTTACAGACTGGATTAGTGTAGCCATTGATCATGACGCTTACTGAAAATTTCAAAATAAAAGCTTTGGCCATTTTTACATCAAGCAATTGTTCTTTTGGGCCTTACATGACTGGTTTAACCAAACCACTGTTACACATTGAATTAGTGTGGTCATTAAAATGAAGCTAATTGAAACTTTCAAAATAAAAACCTGTATATTCCTCTCACATGAGTGCACCGCCTGCTCAGGATAGTGAACTGCCTTGCGCAGCAAAGCAGTTCAATAACATTAGCACAAACTTTAGCATTTCACCCCCCTTGACTATATGCTTCAAACAGTTTTTGGATCACTCTTGCAGTTCCTGAACAGGAAGGAGATGTTTGGACTGCTTTGTTCAGAAAAACTAACAGTTAGAATCTGTTTCTCTCTTTGTGTCTCACTCACACGATAGTTGAGCTGCTCTTTAGAATTACAATGACTGAAGGTCAGAACTACTCTCAAATATCACATAGGGATGAGCTGGCATTTAGATCTACTTGCTGTTTTGGTCATTATATTGGTGGAATATACAAACCACAGTTACACATTGGATAAGTGTGGCTAATTGAAATGAAGCTTACTAAAAATTTCAAAATAAAAGCCCCGACATTTTTCACGTTAGGTTATTGGTCTTTTGGGCTTTATGGTACTGGTTTAAACAAACCAGACTTGCACATTGAATTAGCGTGGTCCTTAAAATGAAGCTTACTGAAACTTTCAAAATAAAAGCCTGCATACTCCTCTCATGTCAGTGCACTGCCATAGGCGGTGCAAGAACTTTTTTTTTAACCTTTTTTTTCTCAGTATATTAGCACAAAGAGTAGCACTTCACTGCCCCCTAGTGCATTGCCTTGCGCAGCACACACACAGCAGTTGGCTGAGGATTAATTACTATAGAAGAACTACAACATGGTGGAACTCTCAGATACCACACATTAGGGCTGAGCTGGCATTTAGAACTACTTGCTGTTTTGGGCATTATATAGCTGGACTGTTACACATTGGATTAATGTGGCCATTAATCCAATGTGTAACAATTATGAAGCTTACTAAAAATTTCAAAATAAAAGCCTTGACATTTTTCACATCAGGTAATTGCTCTTTTGTGCTTTATGCGCATGGTTTAAACAAACTACTGTTACACATTAAATTGGTGAGGTAGTTAAAATGAAGCTTACTGAAAATTTCAAATTAAAAGTCTGTATATTCCTCAACTTTTAGTGCACCGCCATAGGCGGTGCAATAATATTAGTGTTTTTTATGTTATTTATTTCTCAGGATAGTGACAGTTCATTAGCATTAGTACAAAAGTTATCATTTCACTGTCTTTCACTAATACACTAGCATTTTCACCTAAAGTTAGCTTTTAGCCAATTTTCTCATTAATTAGACATGTTTAGTGTGCTGAATATAGTAGTAAAATTAAAACAACATTGTCCTGTTGCTCCACATGCTACTGCCAGCATTTAAGCTAACATTAGCATATTGGCTAATTTTAGCTCATGCATCAATTTTAACATAATGAATGGTACAACTACAGCTTATTCAACATGCTTCTGCCTCTCCACAGTTAATTGACTACGTTGCAGCTTTCTTTAGCATTAATGCTAATTTTTAACATCATAACACTGCGTCAAAGCCGACGGGCACACTTTGGCATGCCCCTTTAAAATTTCTGCAGGAATTTTCTAGTTATTATAACATCTTCTTCCATTACCGTTAATGCGGCTCGTACCGCTGCGTGCCCACCCACAAAAGTGGTATCAAAACGTGCGGCTCGTACCCAAGAAGGGAGCTATTACTTTTATTGGGGATCGGAGTTAGGATGGCGACGTAAAAAGCGAAAAACGAGCAAAATTTCCAACTGCCGAAACCCTAGAGTGTAACTGAAACCAACTGCCGCTTTTTAGAGTGAGGAACAGGGTGGAATTTTGACCCAAAAATAATTTTGAAATCGCTCTCATGGCCGCAAAACTTGTGCTATTGGTATGAAAGTTGGTCAGGAAATAGCACCGCATGTCTGCTCCGGTAAAATGTTTTCAAAATTTCTCTAGGGCTTACGGTTTTCTGTCCAGGTGCTTCAGAGCAAAGTGATGGGACATGACCAACTGACGCTTCATCCCCAGTGTTTTATATAGGTTTTTGAGTTACTACAGATGGAGGGTGAACAGAATGTTAAATCTACAGGCAGGGCAGAGTTTTCTTGGCATTATATCACTGGTTTAACCCAACCACTGTTACACATTGGATTAGTGTGGCCATTTAAAATTAAGCTTACTGAAAATTTCATAATAAAAGCCTGTATATTTCTTTGCAGCCTAACTAACTCCTAACTAAAGCCTTGACATTTTTCACATCAGGTCATTACTCTTTTGGCCTTTATGTGACTGGTTTAAACAAACTACTGTAACACTATGATTTGGTGTGGTAGTTAAAATGAAGTTTACTGAAAGTTTCAAAATAAAAGTCTGCATATTCCTCTCACGTTAGTGCACCGCCAAAGGCGGTGCAATAATATTCAGCTTTTTTTACCTTTTTTTTCGCTCAGGATAGTGAACTGCCTTGCGCAGCAAGGCAGTTCATTAACATTACCACAAACATTAGCATTTGACCCACCATATTAGTGCACCGCCATAGGCGGTGCAATAATATTAAAGTTTTTTGTTATTTATTTCTCAGGAAAGTAAACTGCCTTGCTGCGCAAGGCAGTTTACTGAAATAAATATCAATAAATATCTTGAGAAATAAATATCAGGGAAGACAAAAAGCCATCTCATACGCTTCAAACAGTTTTTGCATCGGCCATACGGATCTTGTAGGGGAAGGGGTCGTTCAGACTGCTTTTTTCATCAAATTTGACTTTGTGTTTACATCAGTCATTCTTAAAATAAGCATTTTACCCATTTTTGCTTTGGTCTCTGGTTAGTTAGTATATGTACCTAAGTCTTTCTTAAAATGAGCATTTTAAGCTAAGACCCTGTTCCTCCTTCTACTGAAGACAACTCCTGCAGGTAAAAAAAATATTGTTACATCATATAACCCCTAAAGAACAATACTACTGATGCATTTTTGAAATAATAACTTTGTATTTAGGGAAAATTACAATTGATCACAAAAAAAATTAAATTAAATCTTTTAAAAAAAAAAAGATTTAATTTAAAAATTACTGAGCTCTGCACACACCATATTTCTCTCATCAGTGCAATTACTGTGAATGACGTACAGATATGAATCACTGTACTATCGGAGACGACAAATAGCCCTCTCATACGCTTCAAACGGTTTTCGGATCGGCCTTACGGATCTTGAATGGGAAGGGGTCGTTCAGTGTGCTTGTTTTAGTGAAACTGGCTGGCTCAAACAGATAGAATTGTCTCCCCCTGTGTGTCTCTCTTACAGCTGGCACCCTGTGGCCTATTTACCATAGCAACCGAACATGGCAACAGCTCCTGGGTCAGATAGCAAACATTCTATGGCAAACATACAGTTAAAGCAGAGGGCTACTATTTAAGTGGTTTAACACAACCACTGTTAAACATTGGATTAGTGTGGCCATTTACAATGAAGCTTAATAATTTTTTCAAAATAAAAGCCTTGATCATTTTTACATACTGCAATTGCTCTACTGGTGATTTAAAAACTGGTGTTACCAAATTACTGTTACAGACTGGATTAGTGTAGCCATTGATTATGACGCTTACTGAAAATTTCAAAATAAAAGCTTTGGCCATTTTTACATCGAGCAATTGTTCTTTTGGGCCTTACATGACCACAGTTGCACATTGAATTACCATAGTCATTAAAATGAAGCTAACTGAAAGTTTCAAATAAAAGCCTGCATATTCCTCTCGTGTTAGTGCACCGCCGTAGGCAGTGCAATAATATTAGTGTTTTTTATGTTATTTATTTCTCAGTATAGTGAACTGCCTTGCACAGCAAGGCAGTTCATTAACATTAGCACAAACATTAGCATTTCACTTCCTTTGACTAGTGTACTAGCACTTTTACCTATAGTTAGCTTTTAGCTAATTTTCTCATTAATTAGACATGTTTAGTGTACTGAATGGAGTAGTAAAATTTAAACAACATGGTCCTGTTGCTCCACATGCTACTGCCAGCATTTAAACTAACATTAGCATATTGGCTAATTTTAGCTCATGCATCAATTTTAACATAATGAATGGTACAACTACAGCTTAGTCAACATGCTTCTGCCTCTCCACAGTTAATTGACTACGTTGCAGCTTTCTTTAGCATTAATGCTAATTTTTAACATCATAACGCTGCGTCAAAGCCGACGGGCACACTTTGGCATGCCCCTTTAAAATTTCTGCAGGAATTTTCTAGTTAGGGGCATGCCATAGCAATGCATAAGGAGAGCAGTACTGACTTGCGAAGCAAGTCAGTACTGCCTCCATGCATTGCATGGCAGGCACCTATTGTTCTACACCCAATAGAATGTCTGTTTATTAGGGGCATGCCATAGCAATGCATAAGGAGAGCAGTACTGACTTGCGAAGCAAGTCAGTACTGCCTCCATGCATTGCATGGCAGGCACCTATTGTTCTACACCCAATAGAATGTCTGTTTATTATTATAACATCTTCTTCCATTACCGTTAATGCGGCTCGTACCGCTGCGTGCCCACCCACAAAAGTGGTATCAAAACGTGCGGCTCGTACCCAAGAAGGGAGCTATTACTTTTATTGGGGATCGGAGTTAGGATGGCGACGTAAAAAGCGAAAAACGAGCAAAATTTCCAACTGCCGAAACCCTAGAGTGTAACTGAAACCAACTGCCGCTTTTTAGAGTGAGGAACAGGGTGGAATTTTGACCCAAAAATAATTTTGAAATCGCTCTCATGGCCGCAAAACTTGTGCTATTGGTATGAAAGTTGGTCAGGAAATAGCACCGCATGTCTGCTCCGGTAAAATGTTTTCAAAATTTCTCTAGGGCTTACGGTTTTCTGTCCAGGTGCTTCAGAGCAAAGTGATGGGACATGACCAACTGACGCTTCATCCCCAGTGTTTTATATAGGTTTTTGAGTTACTACAGATGGAGGGTGAACAGAATGTTAAATCTACAGGCAGGGCAGAGTTTTCTTGGCATTATATCACTGGTTTAACCCAACCACTGTTACACATTGGATTAGTGTGGCCATTTAAAATTAAGCTTACTGAAAATTTCATAATAAAAGCCTGTATATTTCTTTGCAGCCTAACTAACTCCTAACTAAAGCCTTGACATTTTTCACATCAGGTCATTACTCTTTTGGCCTTTATGTGACTGGTTTAAACAAACTACTGTAACACTATGATTTGGTGTGGTAGTTAAAATGAAGTTTACTGAAAGTTTCAAAATAAAAGTCTGCATATTCCTCTCACGTTAGTGCACCGCCAAAGGCGGTGCAATAATATTCAGCTTTTTTTACCTTTTTTTTCGCTCAGGATAGTGAACTGCCTTGCGCAGCAAGGCAGTTCATTAACATTACCACAAACATTAGCATTTGACCCACCATATTAGTGCACCGCCATAGGCGGTGCAATAATATTAAAGTTTTTTGTTATTTATTTCTCAGGAAAGTAAACTGCCTTGCTGCGCAAGGCAGTTTACTGAAATAAATATCAATAAATATCTTGAGAAATAAATATCAGGGAAGACAAAAGCCATCTCATACGCTTCAAACAGTTTTTGCATCGGCCATACGGATCTTGTAGGGGAAGGGGTCGTTCAGACTGCTTTTTTCATCAAATTTGACTTTGTGTTTACATCAGTCATTCTTAAAATAAGCATTTTACCCATTTTAGCTTTGGTCTCTGGACGGTATATGTTCCTAAGTCTTTCTTGAAATGACCATCTTAAGCTAAGAGCCTGTTCCCCCGTTTACTGGAGACAACTCCTGCAGGTCAAAAAATATTGATACATCATATAATCCCTAAAGAACAATACTACTGATGCATTTTGAAATAATAACTTTGTATTTAGGGAAAATTACAATTGATCACAAAAAAATTAAATTAAATCTTTTAAAAAAAAAAAGATTTAATTTAAAAATTACTGAGCTCTGCACACACCATATTTCTCTCATCAGTGCAATTACTGTGAATGACGTACAGATATGAATCACTGTACTATCGGAGACGACAAATAGCCCTCTCATACGCTTCAAACGGTTTTCGGATCGGCCTTACGGATCTTGAATGGGAAGGGGTCGTTCAGTGTGCTTGTTTTAGTGAAACTGGCTGGCTCAAACAGATAGAATTGTCTCCCCCTGTGTGTCTCTCTTACAGCTGGCACCCTGTGGCCTATTTACCATAGCAACCGAACATGGCAACAGCTCCTGGGTCAGATAGCAAACATTCTATGGCAAACATACAGTTAAAGCAGAGGGCTACTATTTAAGTGGTTTAACACAACCACTGTTAAACATTGGATTAGTGTGGCCATTTACAATGAAGCTTAATAATTTTTTCAAAATAAAAGCCTTGATCATTTTTACATACTGCAATTGCTCTACTGGTGATTTAAAAACTGGTGTTACCAAATTACTGTTACAGACTGGATTAGTGTAGCCATTGATTATGACGCTTACTGAAAATTTCAAAATAAAAGCTTTGGCCATTTTTACATCGAGCAATTGTTCTTTTGGGCCTTACATGACCACAGTTGCACATTGAATTACCATAGTCATTAAAATGAAGCTAACTGAAAGTTTCAAAATAAAAGCCTGCATATTCCTCTCGTGTTAGTGCACCGCCGTAGGCAGTGCAATAATATTAGTGTTTTTTATGTTATTTATTTCTCAGTATAGTGAACTGCCTTGCACAGCAAGGCAGTTCATTAACATTAGCACAAACATTAGCATTTCACTTCCTTTGACTAGTGTACTAGCACTTTTACCTATAGTTAGCTTTTAGCTAATTTTCTCATTAATTAGACATGTTTAGTGTACTGAATGGAGTAGTAAAATTTAAACAACATGGTCCTGTTGCTCCACATGCTACTGCCAGCATTTAAACTAACATTAGCATATTGGCTAATTTTAGCTCATGCATCAATTTTAACATAATGAATGGTACAACTACAGCTTAGTCAACATGCTTCTGCCTCTCCACAGTTAATTGACTACGTTGCAGCTTTCTTTAGCATTAATGCTAATTTTTAACATCATAACGCTGCGTCAAAGCCGACGGGCACACTTTGGCATGCCCCTTTAAAATTTCTGCAGGAATTTCTAGTTATTATAACATCTTCTTCCATTACCGTTAATGCGGCTCGTACCGCTGCGTGCCCACCCACAAAAGTGGTATCAAAACGTGCGGCTCGTACCCGAGAAGGGAGCTATTACTTTTATTGGGGATCGGAGTTACGATGGCGACGTAAAAAGCGAAAAACGAGCGAAATTTCCAACTGCCGAAACCCTAGAGTGTAACTGAAACCAACTGCCGCTTTTTAGAGTGAGGAACAGAGTGGAATTTTGACCCAAAAATAATTTTGAAATCGCTCTCATGGCTGCAAAACTTGTGCTATTGGTATGAAAGTTGGTCAGGAAATAGCACCGCATGCCTGCTCCGGTGAAATGTTTTCAAAATTTCTCTAGGGCTTACGGTTTTCTGTCCAGGTGCTTCAGAGCAAAGTTATGGGACATGACCAACTGACGCTTCATCCCCAGTGTTTTATATAGGTTTTTGAGTTACTACAGAAGGAGGGTGAACAGAATGTTAAATCTACAGGCAGGGCAGAGTTTTCTGGGCATTATATCACTGGTTTAACCCAACAACTGTTACACATTGGATTAGTGTGGCCATTTAAAATTAAGCTTACTGAAAATTTTATAATAAAAGCCTGTATATTTCTTTGCAGCCTAACTAACTCCTAACTAAAGCCTTGACATGTTTCACATCAATTCATTACTCTTTTGGCCTTTATGTGACTGGTTTAAACAAACTACTGTAACACTATGATTTGGTGTGGTAGTTAAAATGAAGTTTACTGAAAGTTTCAAAATAAAAGTCTGCATATTCCTCACGTTAGTGCACCGCCGTAGGCGGTGCAATAATATTCAGCTTTTTTTACCTTTTTTCGCTCAGGATAGTGAACTGCCTTGCGCAGCAAGGCAGTTCATTAACATTAGCACAAACATTTGCATTTGACCCGCCATTTTAGTGCACCGCCGTAGGCGGTGCAATAATATTAAACTTTTTTGTTATTTATTTGTCAGGATAGTAAACTGCCTTGCGCAGCAAGCCTTGACATTTTTCAATGACTCTTTTGGCCTTTTTGTGACTGGTTTAAACAAACTACTGTTACACATTGAAATGGTAAGGTAGTTAAAATGAAGCTTAATGAAAGTTTCAAAATAAAAGTGCATACTTCCCTGAGGTTAGTGCACCGCCGTAGGCAAAGAATGCCTGCTCCGGTAAAATGTTTTCGAAATTTCTCTAGGGCTTACGGTTTTCTGTCCAGGTGCTTCAGAGCAAAGTGACGGGTCATGACCAACTGACGCTCCTCCTCTGTGTTTAATATAGGTTTTTGAAAAATTACTGAGCTCTGCACACACCATATTTCTCTCATCAGTGCAATTCCTGTGAATGACCTACAGATATGAATCACGGTACTATGGGAGACGACAAATAGCCCTCTCATACGCTTCAAACGGTTTTCGGATCGGCCTTACGGATCTTGAATGGGAAGGGGTCGTTCAGTGTGCTTGTTTTAGTGAAACTGGCTGGCTCAAACAGATAGAATTGTCTCCCCCTGTGTGTCTCTCTTACAGCTGGCACCCTGTGGCCTATTTACCATAGCAACCGAACATGGCAACAGCTCCTGGGTCAGAATACAAACACTATGGCAAACATACAGTTAAAGCAGAGGGCTACTATTTAAGTGGTTTAACACACCCACTGTTAAACATTGGATTAGTGTGGCCATTTACAATGAAGCTTAATAAATTTTTCAAAATAAAAGCCTTGATCATTTTTACATCCTGCAATTGCTCTACTGGTGATTTAAAAACTGGTGTTACCAAATTACTGTTACAGACTGGATTAGTGTAGCCATTGATCATGACGCTTACTGAAAATTTCAAAATAAAAGCTTTGGCCATTTTTACATCAAGCAATTGTTCTTTTGGGCCTTACATGACTGGTTTAACCAAACCACTGTTACACATTGAATTAGTGTGGTCATTAAAATGAAGCTAATTGAAACTTTCAAAATAAAAACCTGTATATTCCTCTCACATGAGTGCACCGCCTGCTCAGGATAGTGAACTGCCTTGCGCAGCAAAGCAGTTCAATAACATTAGCACAAACTTTAGCATTTCACCCCCCTTGACTATATGCTTCAAACAGTTTTTGGATCACTCTTGCAGTTCCTGAACAGGAAGGAGATGTTTGGACTGCTTTGTTCAGAAAAACTAACAGTTAGAATCTGTTTCTCTCTTTGTGTCTCACTCACACGATAGTTGAGCTGCTCTTTAGAATTACAATGACTGAAGGTCAGAACTACTCTCAAATATCACATAGGGATGAGCTGGCATTTAGATCTACTTGCTGTTTTGGTCATTATATTGGTGGAATATACAAACCACAGTTACACATTGGATAAGTGTGGCTAATTGAAATGAAGCTTACTAAAAATTTCAAAATAAAAGCCCCGACATTTTTCACGTTAGGTTATTGGTCTTTTGGGCTTTATGGTACTGGTTTAAACAAACCAGACTTGCACATTGAATTAGCGTGGTCCTAAAATGAAGCTTACTGAAACTTTCAAAATAAAAGCCTGCATACTCCTCTCATGTCAGTGCACTGCCATAGGCGGTGCAAGAACTTTTTTTTTAACCTTTTTTTTCTCAGTATATTAGCACAAAGAGTAGCACTTCACTGCCCCCTAGTGCATTGCCTTGCGCAGCACACACACAGCAGTTGGCTGAGGATTAATTACTATAGAAGAACTACAACATGGTGGAACTCTCAGATACCACACATTAGGGCTGAGCTGGCATTTAGAACTACTTGCTGTTTTGGGCATTATATAGCTGGACTGTTACACATTGGATTAATGTGGCCATTAATCCAATGTGTAACAATTATGAAGCTTACTAAAAATTTCAAAATAAAAGCCTTGACATTTTTCACATCAGGTAATTGCTCTTTTGTGCTTTATGCGCATGGTTTAAACAAACTACTGTTACACATTAAATTGGTGAGGTAGTTAAAATGAAGCTTACTGAAAATTTCAAATTAAAAGTCTGTATATTCCTCAACTTTTAGTGCACCGCCATAGGCGGTGCAATAATATTAGTGTTTTTTATGTTATTTATTTCTCAGGATAGTGACAGTTCATTAGCATTAGTACAAAAGTTATCATTTCACTGTCTTTCACTAATACACTAGCATTTTCACCTAAAGTTAGCTTTTAGCCAATTTTCTCATTAATTAGACATGTTTAGTGTGCTGAATATAGTAGTAAAATTAAAACAACATTGTCCTGTTGCTCCACATGCTACTGCCAGCATTTAAGCTAACATTAGCATATTGGCTAATTTTAGCTCATGCATCAATTTTAACATAATGAATGGTACAACTACAGCTTATTCAACATGCTTCTGCCTCTCCACAGTTAATTGACTACGTTGCAGCTTTCTTTAGCATTAATGCTAATTTTTAACATCATAACACTGCGTCAAAGCCGACGGGCACACTTTGGCATGCCCCTTTAAAATTTCTGCAGGAATTTTCTAGTTATTATAACATCTTCTTCCATTACCGTTAATGCGGCTCGTACCGCTGCGTGCCCACCCACAAAAGTGGTATCAAAACGTGCGGCTCGTACCCAAGAAGGGAGCTATTACTTTTATTGGGGATCGGAGTTAGGATGGCGACGTAAAAAGCGAAAAACGAGCAAAATTTCCAACTGCCGAAACCCTAGAGTGTAACTGAAACCAACTGCCGCTTTTTAGAGTGAGGAACAGGGTGGAATTTTGACCCAAAATAATTTTGAAATCGCTCTCATGGCCGCAAAACTTGTGCTATTGGTATGAAAGTTGGTCAGGAAATAGCACCGCATGTCTGCTCCGGTAAAATGTTTTCAAAATTTCTCTAGGGCTTACGGTTTTCTGTCCAGGTGCTTCAGAGCAAAGTGATGGGACATGACCAACTGACGCTTCATCCCCAGTGTTTTATATAGGTTTTTGAGTTACTACAGATGGAGGGTGAACAGAATGTTAAATCTACAGGCAGGGCAGAGTTTTCTTGGCATTATATCACTGGTTTAACCCAACCACTGTTACACATTGGATTAGTGTGGCCATTTAAAATTAAGCTTACTGAAAATTTCATAATAAAAGCCTGTATATTTCTTTGCAGCCTAACTAACTCCTAACTAAAGCCTTGACATTTTTCACATCAGGTCATTACTCTTTTGGCCTTTATGTGACTGGTTTAAACAAACTACTGTAACACTATGATTTGGTGTGGTAGTTAAAATGAAGTTTACTGAAAGTTTCAAAATAAAAGTCTGCATATTCCTCTCACGTTAGTGCACCGCCGTAGGCGGTGCAATAATATTCAGCTTTTTTACCTTTTTTTTCGCTCAGGATAGTGAACTGCCTTGCGCAGCAAGGCAGTTCATTAACATTACCACAAACATTAGCATTTGACCCACCATATTAGTGCACCGCCATAGGCGGTGCAATAATATTAAAGTTTTTTGTTATTTATTTCTCAGGAAAGTAAACTGCCTTGCTGCGCAAGGCAGTTTACTGAAATAAATATCAATAAATATCTTGAGAAATAAATATCAGGGAAGACAAAAAGCCATCTCATACGCTTCAAACAGTTTTTGCATCGGCCATACGGATCTTGTAGGGGAAGGGGTCGTTCAGACTGCTTTTTTCATCAAATTTGACTTTGTGTTTACATCAGTCATTCTTAAAATAAGCATTTTACCCATTTTTGCTTTGGTCTCTGGTTAGTTAGTATATGTACCTAAGTCTTTCTTAAAATGAGCATTTTAAGCTAAGACCCTGTTCCTCCTTCTACTGAAGACAACTCCTGCAGGTAAAAAAAATATTGTTACATCATATAACCCCTAAAGAACAATACTACTGATGCATTTTTGAAATAATAACTTTGTATTTAGGGAAAATTACAATTGATCACAAAAAAAATTAAATTAAATCTTTTAAAAAAAAAAAGATTTAATTTAAAAATTACTGAGCTCTGCACACACCATATTTCTCTCATCAGTGCAATTACTGTGAATGACGTACAGATATGAATCACTGTACTATCGGAGACGACAAATAGCCCTCTCATACGCTTCAAACGGTTTTCGGATCGGCCTTACGGATCTTGAATGGGAAGGGGTCGTTCAGTGTGCTTGTTTTAGTGAAACTGGCTGGCTCAAACAGATAGAATTGTCTCCCCCTGTGTGTCTCTCTTACAGCTGGCACCCTGTGGCCTATTTACCATAGCAACCGAACATGGCAACAGCTCCTGGGTCAGATAGCAAACATTCTATGGCAAACATACAGTTAAAGCAGAGGGCTACTATTTAAGTGGTTTAACACAACCACTGTTAAACATTGGATTAGTGTGGCCATTTACAATGAAGCTTAATAATTTTTCAAAATAAAAGCCTTGATCATTTTTACATACTGCAATTGCTCTACTGGTGATTTAAAAACTGGTGTTACCAAATTACTGTTACAGACTGGATTAGTGTAGCCATTGATTATGACGCTTACTGAAAATTTCAAAATAAAAGCTTTGGCCATTTTTACATCGAGCAATTGTTCTTTTGGGCCTTACATGACCACAGTTGCACATTGAATTAGCATAGTCATTAAAATGAAGCTAACTGAAAGTTTCAAAATAAAAGCCTGCATATTCCTCTCGTGTTAGTGCACCGCCGTAGGCAGTGCAATAATATTAGTGTTTTTTATGTTATTTATTTCTCAGGATAGTGAACTGCCTTGCGCAGCAAGGCAGTTCATTAACATTAGCACAAACATTAGCATTTCACTTCCTTTGACTAGTGTACTAGCACTTTTACCTATAGTTAGCTTTTAGCTAATTTTCTCATTAATTAGACATGTTTAGTGTACTGAATGGAGTAGTAAAATTAAAACAACATGGTCCTGTTGCTCCACATGCTACTGCCAGCATTTAAACTAACATTAGCATATTGGCTAATTTTAGCTCATGCATCAATTTTAACATAATGAATGGTACAACTACAGCTTAGTCAACATGCTTCTGCCTCTCCACAGTTAATTGACTACGTTGCAGCTTTCTTTAGCATTAATGCTAATTTTTAACATCATAACGCTGCGTCAAAGCCGACGGGCACACTTTGGCATGCCCCTTTAAAATTTCTGCAGGAATTTTCTAGTTAGGGGCATGCCATAGCAATGCATAAGGAGAGCAGTACTGACTTGCGAAGCAAGTCAGTACTGCCTCCATGCATTGCATGGCAGGCACCTATTGTTCTACACCCAATAGAATGTCTGTTTATTATTATAACATCTTCTTCCATTACCGTTAATGCGGCTCGTACCGCTGCGTGCCCACCCACAAAAGTGGTATCAAAACGTGCGGCTCGTACCCGAGAAGGGAGCTATTACTTTTATTGGGGATCGGAGTTACGATGGCGACGTAAAAAGCGAAAAACGAGCGAAATTTCCAACTGCCGAAACCCTAGAGTGTAACTGAAACCAACTGCCGCTTTTTAGAGTGAGGAACAGAGTGGAATTTTGACCCAAAAATATTTTGAAATCGCTCTCATGGCTGCAAAACTTGTGCTATTGGTATGAAAGTTTGGTCAGGAAATAGCACCGCATGCCTGCTCCGGTGAAATGTTTTCAAAATTTCTCTAGGGCTTACGGTTTTCTGTCCAAGTACTTCAGAGCAAAGTGATTGGACATGACCAACTGATGCATTATCCTATGTTTTATATACGTTTTTGAGTTACTACAGAAGGAAGGTTAAAGGATTGTTATATCTACAGGCAGTGCAGAATTTTCTGGGCATTATAAAGTGGTTTAACCCAACCACTATTACACATTGGATTAGTGTGGCCATTTAAAATTAAGCTTACTGAAAATTTTATAATAAAAGCCTGTATATTTCTTTGCAGCCTAACTAACTCCTAACTAAAGCCTTGACATGTTTCACATCAATTCATTACTCTTTGGCCTTTATGTGACTGGTTTAAACAAACTACTGTAACACTATGATTTGGTGTGGTAGTTAAAATGAAGTTTACTGAAAGTTTCAAAATAAAAGTCTGCATATTCCTCACGTTAGTGCACCGCCGTAGGCGGTGCAATAATATTCAGCTTTTTTTACCTTTTTTCGCTCAGGATAGTGAACTGCCTTGCGCAGCAAGGCAGTTCATTACATTAGCACAAACATTTGCATTTGACCCGCCATTTTAGTGCACCGCCGTAGGCGGTGCAATAATATTAAACTTTTTTGTTATTTATTTGTCAGGATAGTAAACTGCCTTGCGCAGCAAGCCTTGACATTTTTCAATGACTCTTTGGCCTTTTTGTGACTGGTTTAAACAAACTACTGTTACACATTGAAATGGTAAGGTAGTTAAAATGAAGCTTAATGAAAGTTTCAAAATAAAAGTGCATACTTCCCTGAGGTTAGTGCACCGCCGTAGGCAAAGAATGCCTGCTCCGGTAAAATGTTTTCGAAATTTCTCTAGGGCTTACGGTTTTCTGTCCAGGTGCTTCAGAGCAAAGTGACGGGTCATGACCAACTGACGCTCCTCCTCTGTGTTTAATATAGGTTTTGAAAATTACTGAGCTCTGCACACACCATATTTCTCTCATCAGTGCAATTCCTGTGAATGACCTACAGATATGAATCACGGTACTATGGGAGACGACAAATAGCCCTCTCATACGCTTCAAACGGTTTTCGGATCGGCCTTACGGATCTTGAATGGGAAGGGGTCGTTCAGTGTGATTGTTTTAGTGAAACTGGCTGGCTGAAACAGATAGAATTGTCTCCCCTGTGTGTCTCTCTTACAGCTGGCACCCTGTGGCCTATTTACCATAGCAACCGAACATGGCAACAGCTCCTGGGTCAGAATACAAACACTATGGCAAACATACAGTTAAAGCAGAGGGCTACTATTTAAGTGGTTTAACACACCCACTGTTAAACATTGGATTAGTGTGGCCATTTACAATGAAGCTTAATAAATTTTTCAAAATAAAAGCCTTGATCATTTTTACATCCTGCAATTGCTCTACTGGTGATTTAAAAACTGGTGTTACCAAATTACTGTTACAGACTGGATTAGTGTAGCCATTGATCATGACGCTTACTGAAAATTTCAAAATAAAAGCTTTGGCCATTTTTACATCAAGCAATTGTTCTTTTGGGCCTTACATGACTGGTTTAACCAAACCACTGTTACACATTGAATTAGTGTGGTCATTAAAATGAAGCTAATTGAAACTTTCAAATAAAAAACTGTATATTCCTCTCACATGAGTGCACCGCCTGCTCAGGATAGTGAACTGCCTTGCGCAGCAAAGCAGTTCAATAACATTAGCACAAACTTTAGCATTTCACCCCCCTTGACTATATGCTTCAAACAGTTTTTGGATCACTCTTGCAGTTCCTGAACAGGAAGGAGATGTTTGGACTGCTTTGTTCAGAAAAACTAACAGTTAGAATCTGTTTCTCTCTTTGTGTCTCACTCACACGATAGTTGAGCTGCTCTTTAGAATTACAATGACTGAAGGTCAGAACTACTCTCAAATATCACATAGGGATGAGCTGGCATTTAGATCTACTTGCTGTTTTGGTCATTATATTGGTGGAATATACAAACCACAGTTACACATTGGATAAGTGTGGCTAATTGAAATGAAGCTTACTAAAAATTTCAAAATAAAAGCCCGACATTTTTCACGTTAGGTTATTGGTCTTTGGGCTTTATGGTACTGGTTTAAACAAACCAGACTTGCACATTGAATTAGCGTGGTCCTTAAAATGAAGCTTACTAAAACTTTCAAAATAAAAGCCTGCATACTCCTCTCATGTCAGTGCATTGCCATAGGCGGTGCAATAACGTATTTTTTTTTAACCTTTTTTTTTCTCAGTATAATAGCACAAAGAGTAGCACTTCACTGCCCCCTAGTGCATTGCCTTGCGCAGCACACACACAGCAGTTGGCTGAGGATTAATTACTATAGAAGAACTACAACATGGTGGAACTCTCAGATACCACACATTAGGGCTGAGCTGGCATTTAGAACTACTTGCTGTTTTGGGCATTATATAGCTGGACTGTTACACATTGGATTAATGTGGCCATTAATCCAATGTGTAACAATTATGAAGCTTACTAAAAATTTCAAAATAAAAGCCTTGACATTTTTCACATCAGGTAATTGCTCTTTTGTGCTTTATGCGCATGGTTTAAACAAACTACTGTTACACATTAAATTGGTGAGGTAGTTAAAATGAAGCTTACTGAAAATTTCAAATTAAAAGTCTGTATATTCCTCAACTTTTAGTGCACCGCCATAGGCGGTGCAATAATATTAGTGTTTTTTATGTTATTTATTTCTCAGGATAGTGACAGTTCATTAGCATTAGTACAAAAGTTATCATTTCACTGTCTTTCACTAATACACTAGCATTTTCACCTAAAGTTAGCTTTTAGCCAATTTTCTCATTAATTAGACATGTTTAGTGTGCTGAATATAGTAGTAAAATTAAAACAACATTGTCCTGTTGCTCCACATGCTACTGCCAGCATTTAAGCTAACATTAGCATATTGGCTAATTTTAGCTCATGCATCAATTTTAACATAATGAATGGTACAACTACAGCTTATTCAACATGCTTCTGCCTCTCCACAGTTAATTGACTACGTTGCAGCTTTCTTTAGCATTAATGCTAATTTTTAACATCATAACACTGCGTCAAAGCCGACGGGCACACTTTGGCATGCCCCTTTAAAATTTCTGCAGGAATTTTCTAGTTATATATTTATTCTTCCGTCACCGTTAATGCGGCTCGTACCGCTGCGTGGCCACCCACAAAAGTGGTATCAAATCGTGCGGCTCGATGCCGAGAAGGGAGCTATTACTTTTATAGGGGATCGGAGTTACGACGGCGACGTAAAAAGCGAAAAACGAGCGAAATTTCCAACTGCCGAAACGTTAGAGTGTAACTGAAACCAACTGCCGCTTTTTAGAGTGAGAAAGAGGGTGGAATTTTGACCCAAAAATAATTTTGAAATCGTTCTCATGACCGTAAAACTTGTGCTATTGGTATGAAAGTTGGTCAGGAGATAGCACCGCATGTCTGCTCCGGTAAAATGTTTTCGAAATTTCTCTAGGGCTTACGGTTTTCTGTCCAGGTGCTTCAGAGCAAAGTGATGGGACATGACCAACTGACGCTCCTCCTCAGTGTTTAATATAGGTTTTTGAAAAATTACTGAGCTCACCACACACCATTTTTCTCTCATCCGTGCAATTATTGTGAATGACCCACAGATATGAATCACGGGACTATCAGAGACGACAAGTAGCCCTCTCATACGCTTCAAACGGCTTTTGGATCGGCCTAACGGTTCCCGAACGGGAAGGGGTCGTTCAGACTGCTTTTTCATTAAAATGACTGGGTGTTCTCAAAGTTGCATGAATTGTCTCACACACACACACAGCAGTTGGCAGAGGCTTGATCGCTATGGCAACTGCTGGTTTGGCCTACAAGGTCTCTGTAGTTCTAAACATGGTGAAACACCTTAATACAGAGGGCAGAGCAGAAGGGCAGAACTACAACATGGCGGATCATTCAGTTATTACAGAGGAGGCTGAGCTGGAATTTAGAGCTACTTGCTGTTTTGGGCATTATATTGGTGGATTAACCAAACCACTGTTACACATTGGATTAGTGTGTCTATTTAAAATGAAGCTTACTGAAAATTTCAAAATAAAAGCCCTGACATTTTTCACATCAGGTTATTGCTTTTTTGGGCTTTATGGGACTGGATTAAACAAACCAGAGTTGCACATTGAATTAGCGTGGTCATTAAAATGAAGCTTACTGAAAGTTTCAAATTAAAAGTCTGCCTATTCCTCTAGTGTTAGTGCACCGCCGAAGGCGGTGCAATAATATTAGCCTTTTTATGTTATTTATTTCTCAGGATAGTGAACTGCCTTGCGCAGCAAGGCAGTTCATTAACATTAGCACAAACATTAGCATTTGAGTCCCCTTGACTATATGCTTCACACGGTTTTCGGATCACTCTAAAAGATCCTGAATAGGATGGAGATGTTTGGACTGCTTTGTTCAGATAAACTAACTGCTTCAAACCGTTAGAATCTGTTTATCCCTTTGTGTCTCACTCACACGATAGTTGAGCTGCTCTTTAGAACTACAATGACTGAAGGTCAGAACTACAACATGGCGGAACTCCCAAATGTCACATAGGGATGAGCTGGCATTTAGATCTGCTTGCTGTATGGGACTTTATATAGCTGGATTAACCAAACCACAGTTACACATTGGATTAGTGTGTAATCCACTGTAAATAAAAAAGCTATTGTAAATAAAGCTTACTGAAAGTTTCAAAATAAAAGCCTTGACATTTTTCACATCAGGTCATTACTCTTTTGGCCTTTATTTGACTGGTTTAAACAAACTACAGTAACACAATGAATTGGTGTGGTAGTTAAAAAGACGCTAACTGAAAGTTTCAAAATAATAGTCTTCACATCCCTCTCGTGTTAGTGCACCGCCGTAGGCGTTGCAATAATATAAGCTTTTTTTATGTTATTTATTTCTCAGGATTGTGAACTGCCTTGCTCAGCAAGGCAGTTCATTAACATTAGCACAAACATTAGCATTTCACTTCCTTTGACTAGTGTACTAGCACTTTTACCTAAAGTTAGCTATTAGCTAATTTTTTCATTTATTAGACATGTTTAGTATACTGAATGGAGTAGTAAAATTAAAACAACATGGTCCTGTTTCTCCACATGCTACTGCCAGCATTTAAGCTAACATTAGCATATTGGATAATTTTAGCTCATGCATCAATTTTAACATAATGAATGGTACAACTACAGCTTAGTAAACATGCTTCTGCCTCTCCACAGGTTATTGACTACGTTGCAGCTTTCTTTAGCATTAACGCTAATTTTTAACATCATAACGCTGCGTCAAAGCCGACGGGCACACTTTGGCATGCCCCTTTAAAATTTCTGCAGGAATTTTCTAGTTCTTATTAGGGGCATGCCATAGCAATGCATAAGGAGAGCAGTACTGACTTGCGAAGCAAGTCAGTACTGCCTCCATGCATTGCATGGCAGGCACCTATTGTTCTACACCCAATAGAATGTCTGTTTATTATTATAACATCTTCTTCCATTACCGTTAATGCGGCTCGTACCGCTGCGTGCCCACCCACAAAAGTGGTATCAAAACGTGCGGCTCGTACCCGAGAAGGGAGCTATTACTTTTATTGGGGATCGGAGTTACGATGGCGACGTAAAAAGCGAAAAACGAGCGAAATTTCCAACTGCCGAAACGTTAGAGTGTAACTGAAACCAACTGCCGCTTTTTAGAGTGAGGAACAGAGTGGAATTTTGACCCAAAAATAATTTTGAAATCGCTCTCATGGCCGCAAAACTTGTGCTATTGGTATGAAAGTTGGTCAGGAAATAGCACCGCATGCCTGCTCCGGTAAAATGTTTTCAAAATTTCTCTAGGGCTTACGGTTTTCTGTCCAGGTGCTTCAGAGCAAAGTTATGGGACATGACCAACTGACGCTTCATCCCCAGTGTTTTATATAGGTTTTTGAGTTACTACAGATGGAGGGTGAACAGAATGTTATATCTGCAGGCTGGGCAGAGTTTTCTTGGCATTATATCACTGCTTTAACCCAACCACTGTTACACATTGGATTAGTGTGGCCATTTAAAATTAAGCTTACTGAAAATTTTATAATAAAAGCCTGTATATTTCTTTGCAGCCTAACTAACTCCTAACTAAAGCCTTGACATTTTTCACATCAGGTCATTACTCTTTTGGCCTTTATGTGACTGGTTTAAACAAACTACTGTAACACTATGATTTGGTGTGGTAGTTAAAATGAAGTTTACTGAAAGTTTCAAAATAAAAGTCTGCATATTCCTCACGTTAGTGCACCGCCGTAGGCGGTGCAATAATACTCAGCTTTTTTTTACCTTTTTTTGCTCAGGATAGTGAACTGCCTTGCGTAGCAAGGCAGTTCATTAACATTAGCACAAACATTAGCATTTGACACACCATTTTAGTGCACCGCCGTAGGCGGTGCAATAATATTAAAGTTTTTGTTATTTATTTCTCAGGATAGTGAACTGCCTTGCGCAGCAAGGCAGTTTACTGAAATAAATATCAATAAATATCCTGAGAAATAAATATCAGGGAAGACAAAAAGCCATCTCATACGCTTCAAAAAGTTTTTGCATCGGCCATACGGATCTTGTAGGGGAAGGGGTCGTTCAGACTGCTTTTTCATCAAATCTGACTTTGTGTTTACATCAGTCTTATTTAAAATAAGCATTCTAGCAATTTTTAGTAACTTTTTCCTGTCAGGTTAGTACATTTACATCAGTCATTCTTAAAATAAGCATTTTACCCATTTTTGCTTTGGTCTCTGGTTAGTATATGTACCTAAGTCTTTCTTAAAATGAGCATTTTAAGCTAAGACCCTGTTCCTCCTTCTACTGTAGACAACTCCTGCAGGTAAAAAAAATATTGTTACATCATATAACCCCTAAAGAACAATACTACTGATGCATTTTTGAAATAATAACTTTGTATTTAGGGAAAATTACAATTGATCACAAAAAAAATTAAATTAAATCTTTAAAAAAAAAAAAGATTTAATTTAAAAATTACTGAGCTCTGCACACACCATATTTCTCTCATCAGTGCAATTCCTGTGAATGACCCACAGATATGAATCACTGTACTTTCGGAGACGACAAGTAGCCCTCTCATACGCTTCAAACCGTTTTCGGATCGGCCTTACGGATCTTGAATGGGAAGGGGTCGTTCAGTGTGCTTGTTTTAGTGAAACTGGCTGGCTCAAACAGATAGAATTGTCTCCCCCTGTGTGTCTCTCTTACAGCTGGCACCCTGTGGCCTATTTACCATAGCAACCGAACATGGCAACAGCTCCTGGGTCAGAATACAAACACTATGGCAAACATACAGTTAAAGCAGAGGGCTATTAATTAAGTGGTTTAACACAACCACTGTTAAACATTGGATTAGTGTGGCCATTTACAATGAAGCTTAATAAATTTTTCAAAATAAAAGCCTTGATCATTTTTACATACTGCAATTGCTCTACTGGTGATTTAAAAACTGGTGTTACCAAATTACTGTTACAGACTGGATTAGTGTAGCCATTGATCATGACGCTTACTGAAAATTTCAAAATAAAAGCTTTGGCCATTTTTACATCAAGCAATTGTTCTTTTGGGCCTTACATGACTGGTTTAAACAAACCACAGTTGCACATTGAATTAGCATAGTCATTAAAATGAAGCTAACTGAAAGTTTCAAAATAAAAGCCTGCATATTCCTCTCGTGTTAGTGCACCGCCGTAGGCAGTGCAATAATATTAGTGTTTTTTATGTTATTTATTTCTCAGGATAGTGATAGTGCGCAGCAAGGCAGTTTATTAGCATTAGTACAAAAGTTATCATTTCACTGTCTTTGACTAGTGCACTAGCATTTTTACCTAAAGTTAGCTTTTAGCTAATTTTCTCATTAATTAGACATGTTTAGTGTACTGAATGGAGTAGTAAAATTAAAACAACATGGTCCTGTTGCTCCACATGCTACTGCCAGCATTTAAGCTAACATTAGCATATTGGCAAATTTTAGCTCATGCATCAATTTTAACATAATGAATGGTACAACTACAGCTTAGTCAACATGCTTCTTCCTCTCCACAGTTAATTGACTACGTTGCAGCTTTCTTTAGCATTAATGCTAATTTTTAGCATAAAAACACTGGCTGAAAGCCGACGGGCACACTTTGGCATGCCCCTTTAAAATTTCTGCAGGAATTTTCTAGTTTTTATATTACTGTTGCATCCGAAATCTTGTCAGAGATATTGAATATTGATAACAATAATTTTTCTCCAGGTGGAGGACATTGGGATTCGAAGGGAATGTGTTCTGAAAGGGCTCATCACCTTTCTTGGAGAGGATCCAGAAGACCTTATTAAGGAATACTGTGTAAGTTTCTTTTAAAGGTTTGAAGTTGCATCTTAATCCATTCAGAAAAATTCAATGTCAGTTGCTTTTACATTTTTAAATTATTTCTGGCCTGGCTTTGCTATATGTAAACATCTGTTTTAATACAGCAGGCAGATTTGGTGTTGAATTGTAAATTTAACATGGCTAAGTCCTGCTTAAATCCAGCAGTGGTGTGCTTTGCTATTCAGCAGAGACCATTATCTAACTTCACTATCAACTACATTTACTGTTCACCAACATAATAGAAACAAGTTAATACGAAGGTTTTAGTCATGCTATTTTCATACCAGCTCCAAAATATCTGATAAGCAACAGAAATGTGCATTTTGTGTTGATTTTCAACCTAACATGATCATTGGCTTGGATTACTATTCTGCTTTGATGTATAATCTACGAATTTGTTTAAGCTAAAGCCTGCAATATGACAAAACACATATAAAGTTACATGCTTGCATTATCTTTTAAAAAAACATTAAAAATCACCCTTTGAGTTATTCAATTTGTAATGCAACTGTGAACTTTGAAAATTTATCAAGGATATTTCAGATGCCATAAACGATTCTCTTCAATTCACAAGCTGTACACCTTTACACTTATACTTGTATTTATAAGGCTTTTCTTTTTCAATTGAGAGATTAGTTACAGTCTTCAAGTTTAACATATTGTTTATCTCACTACAGGGCAGCAGTGGAGATGATGCCCAGATGGAACTCAAACAACTCACCCTGGCAGTGTTTGTGATTCGGAAGGAGGGAGAGGGATTGAAAGAATCCCCAGAAGACATTGTCATTGGGGGAGTGGAGGTGTTGCATGACCTGACTTCAGTTGCCTCAGCATGTGCCCTGCTTCTGGGTTTGATATATGCCCTTATCCTGGCTTATCCAAAACCTCTGCAATTCACATTTGAAGTGTTTCAAAAAATCTTCATGCAACTTGACCAACACAAGATGTCTAATAAAGTTCAGTATTTGTTTGGAAGACTTCAGACCTCACAGTGAAGACAATTGCATCCTGTGCTAAAGGACAGATTATTTTCTGTCTTTGTTTGAACATGAGGGCTCCATGTATTGGAAGCTTAACCTCAAGGGACTGAACTTTTTGAATTTCTTTTGGGACATTGTGCATATTAAAGCCACAGCATCAGTAGGCTGCTGTAGTATTGTTCACAGACACTTTCACAGCGTTTTTTCTTTTTTTTTTTTTTCAATTTAGATTAAGCAGTGCTTAATGTTTACTATTCTGTTCTGATGTCAGTTAAATAAGTATTGGACATGGTTTAAATGCTGCAGCCATGACCCACGCCCTTGTTTGAAAGGATGTAGATGTTATTGCTCGTTTTCAGTTTGTACTTGAAGATGTTAAAAACAGTCACACATGTTGTTACATTTTATGTAAAAACAGTTTAGGGATTGAGAATGTTGATTTCCTTTATTTTAGGAGGACTTGTGGTAAATCTAAAAATCCTTATTTTTTCAGAGGAATACTTCTGGATTCTACAAGCTCACACAGGGATGTCCAAGGTTTGTTCTGGAGAGCCATCAATGTGCAACTTTCAGATGGACTATTTCAGTACCACCTTACTGAATTCACACACCAGCAGATACTCAGCTGAGCAGAGACATAGTAATTAGCAGTTGATTTTATTTGGAGATTGGATTCATCTGAAAGTTGGAGGATGGTAGCTCTCCAGAACTGGACTTAGGATACCCCATGTTGAGTTTACTAAAAAGCTAACCCAATTAAGCAGAAAAGCAAAAGATCTGTGTAGTATGTTCAGTGCATATGTTGTGAAAAATCTGTAAGTTTGTGATTTCACAATAAAATTAAAAATTTTCTATTTGTGCAATGTAAATTTGTTATTAGAACCAAGTTGAATTTTTGAGTAGTGTAAAGGAATTATACTCCTATTGTAAAAGCTAAAACATACTTTAAAAGTGATTTATATTTAAGCATTATTATAAGTACAAAATATGTACAAAACGACTTTGGGGTAGTTTCATTTTTTAAGTTAGAACAACTTAAATTTTTGAGTTGACTTTCTATAAATTTAAGTTAGAGGGATTAAAAATTTGTATATGAATTAAAGTAAATAAATTGAGTTAGACTGACCTACATTTATCAAGTTAAACAAACTAAAAAATATATGTTGATCCAACTTAATTGAATTACTTGTTACCTACAGAAGTAATTCAATTAAGTTGGATCAACTTTTTTCTTTTTAGAGTGTTGTTCCCTTTATGTTTTGCCTTCCTGCATCCTGCTGGATTATCTGAAGGGAACCTTTAGACAATCTGCAACCTGGTGTTTCTAGATGTAAAACCCCAACCTGTTTTGCTTATTCTGCTCCAATTTGTGACGATAAATTATTTTATATGTAGACATAAATCAAAGTCTTAGTACTTAAAGTAAATAAAAAGCTGCTCAGAGATCATTGGTCGCCAAATGCCAGATCCAAGATGTTCAAATGTCCCTGGGTAAAAAACAAAATATCCATCCATTCATCCATTTTCTTTACACCTTTGTCCCTTAGTGGGGTCGGGAGGGTTGCTGGTGCCTATCTCCAGCTAACGTTCCAGGCGAGAGGCGAGATCACCCTGTACAGGTCGCTAGTCTGTCGCAGGGCAACACAGAGAAACCGGTGAATTGTTATTTTAGTATTGATATCTAACCCTTCCGCGGGTTTAAAAGATGGGGTTATTTGGACCCACGATCTTTTACTCTGCGAGGCCCAGCCGAGTTGCTCATACCCCATGTGTGCTTCTACATGGCTTTTTTGTTTGTGGTTTCAAAAAGCAACAGTCTAATGGGTCAACCCCACCTCACTTTTCCAGCCGTGACATTTGCCGCACACCTCCTGAGCGTTGAGTTAACACTGCAGCAGCGCTAAGTCAGTGGTTTAGTTCTTCAGCACCTAAACTACTGGTTCAAGTTTACATGCAAAGAAAAGAAATCAACAGTACATGAGTTGCAAGTGCAAGTTGGACAACAGCTACATCTTCAGAACGGCTTTTCTGTCAGACTTTGTGATGGAGATGAATTATAAGCAGAGTAAAGAAGAAACATTATAATCAGGAGTTAAAGTGTTACTAGGCTGAGGTGGAATACAGATTCCATTCAAGCGAAATATAAATGACATTACATGTGAAAAAGTGGGGTAAAAAAGAAATCAGAGCGCTAACACTGTCCCAATACAAAAGACTGTTGTATATAATATGGAGCTTTAGCGAAAGTGCAGACTGGAAGACTCCGCCCCCTCCGTTCTCCCATCGACGTTATGCTCATATCCGACCTCAGCGCTGGACCTCACCCGGCGCGTTCAATCAGCAATCAGGCTCTGCATAAAAGGATCCACACCCAAGCCGTCAGCCGCTTCCCAGCTGCGTTCAACGCACCACCTCCCCTTCTCCACCCACATCCTTCGGCTCTAGGATGGCACCCTTTCCCGACCACCACCACCAGTGTCGGGCCCCGGGGGAGAGTATCCCTAATCAGTTATCGGGATGTTCATCGAGTTCACATCAAATCTCAGCTCAAATTAGCGCAAAACAACTGTTATTCATTCCTGTCATTAAATCTTTTAATTGTTCCCTTTTGTCCGTCTGAGTTTCTCCAGATTGAACTAGTTTTTCTTACTTTGTGAGCTGGCTATATGTTTCCACCATTATTTCTGATGTGAATGGGCTTGATATAACAGATATCTTATGGGTTATTTCCTCCTTACTTTCCAAGATATTACATACTTCTGTACAGACCTATTGTTTTGAGGGAGTTCCCAAATGTTCACTTAATCTATGCTGAACAAATGATCTAATTTGATGCGTCGCTCTGCGTACTTCAAATGACACTTGGACAATAAAAGAAAAAAAAATCTAGATTTTTTTTTTAAGTAGGCTGAAAAACTACTGCTTTATTTCTACTATGTTTTTAGATTAAAGAAAGTTGACCAAGTAAACTTCTGTGAGATAGAATGTGAAAATATTCTATCTCACAGACAGAATATTTTCTATCTGTGAGATAGTATTATGCGACATCCTGCGTAATCACATACGAACAAAGAAAACTTCTTAGTGTTTTCTTAGTGAAATATCTGACATAATCCCATCTTTGAAACCTTTAAGAAGTAAACTCACCACATAACATACCGCACCTGTACAGTTTCTTTCACTCCCCTCATTCTTTACTGTAGCGTCTCCTCCCTGTATGTGAGACTTAAATAGTGGTCACACATTTACCTGAGAATCAGAGGACACTGCGAGTCATACCTGGGAATAAAACTAGCCCTGTTCAAGGAATTATCTTTTGCACTAAGGAGAATAAAATCTATAGGTAGGTTACAAGAGCAACCACTGTCTGTTTTGAATTATTATTTTACAAAGACTGTTTCAACCATATAGAGATAGAACTGTTAAACGCTGAAATGTAACACTAACCCTATCGTTTGAAATTTTTCAGGCATATAAAAGTGTAAAAAGTCATTATTTGTCAACTAATTTATTTCTTTGTTCATACATTGTTTTCTGAGTTGCACTAATTTTGTGTGTCTATATATATATGCTATCAGACAGGTAGATTTTGTGGAACAGATTCTACAAATATGGCACAAAAACGTTCTTTTCACTCCAAGGCTGATGAGTGGTTGTTAGGGTTGGATGGGATCATTGACTGTCAAACAACTGTGTTTAGTATATTAAATCTTAAGCTCAACAGAAACAACCCAAGAGATCTTGATGAAAAGTACACACAACTCAGTTCTTAATATCATGCTTTCTCTTCTTTAACATCAATGACTGCTTGGAATCTGTTGTGGTAGATTCCATAAAACCATTACTATGATGGTAAAACTGCCGGTTCTTTGCAAAACGTCTCCAGCTCCAGTGAATTCCTGGGCTGTCTTCCATAAACTGAATGTTTGAGCTTTCCCCAGAGTGACTCAATGACATTGAACTCATTAGACTGAGATGGCCACTCCAGAACCTTCAGTTTGTTCTGCTGTAGCCAATGACAGCTGAACTTGTCCTTGTGCTTTGGATCGTTGTCGTGTTGGATTGTTCAGGTACAACTCATGTGCAGCTTCCAGGCTGATGAGAGAAAATGTTCCTCCACTATTTTCTGATAACATGCTGCATTCATCCTGCAGTTCATTTTGACCAAGTTGGGGCTCACACAAACTCAAAATATCAGTCATACCCCTCTGTGACTCGCAGAGGGGTGTCGAAAGGAACGGTGTGCCTTTTGTCACAGGCCTTGGTGGAGAAAAAGTTCAGCTTTGGTCAAATCGATACAAATGACTTGGTTTCAGAAATTTTGATGCTTCTCTCTGTGCTGTTTGGCGTATTGTAAGCAGGGTGCTTGGTGGCTTTTGCGTAGTAATGCCCATCTTCAACTATGAAGTTTGTTCTTCGTCAAGTACCTCATTACTGTGCATCTTGAAACAGTTGTTTTCTTAAGAGGCCTGAATTTCAACTTAAGTTGTTTCTGGTATTTTCTGTAAATTCTGAAACATTTAATTAGACTTTTTTTCACAGACTGTCAGTAAGAAAATATATTTATAAGAAAATAATAACACATTTAAATATTTTTACTTTGAAAGAAAATCTCATCTCACATCTAACTGAAGCTACTTTTGTCCTTACATTACAATGCTTAATTAAATTATCTTCTCTTTCCTGAAGGCATGGATAAACGACTGATTCTCATTGTTCTGTTGGTGACACTATCCTTGGAATTTATGGTCATCCATGCTCAGGGCAGTATTGCAACTACAGCAGCATCAGCCAGCAATGCAACCACAGTAGCATCAGCTAACAATGCAACCACAGTAGCAAGAGCTAACAATGCAACCACAGTAGCAAGAACTAACAATGCAACCACAGTAGCATCAGCTAACAATGCAACCACAGTAGCATCAGCTAACAATGCAACCACAGTAGCAATAGCTAACAATGCAACCACAGTAGCATCAGCTAACAATGCAACCACAGTAGCAAGAGCTAACAATGCAACCACAGTAGCAAGAGCTAACAATGCAACCACAGTAGCAAAAGCTAACAATGCAACCACAGTAGCAAGAACTAACAATGCAACCACAGTAGCATCAGCTAACAATGCAACCACAGTAGGAAGAGCTAACAATGCAACCACAGTAGCATCAGTTAACAATGCAACCACAGTAGCAAGAACTAACAATGCAACCACAGCAGCAAGAGCTAATAATGCAACCACAGTAGGAAGAGCTAACAATGCAACCACAGTAGCATCAGTTAACAATGCAACCACAGTAGCAAGAACTAACAATGCAACAAAAGTAACATCAGCTAACAATGCAACCACAGTCGGAAGAACTAACAATGCAACCACAGTCGGAAGAACTAACAATGCAACCACAGTAGCATCAGCTAACAATGCAACCACAGTAGCATCAGCTAACAATGCAACCAAAGTAACATCACCTAACAATGCAACCACTGTAGGAAGAGCTAACAATGCAACCACAGTAGCAAGAGCTAACAATGCAACCACAGTAGCACCAGCTAACAATGCAACCAAAGTAACATCACCTAACAATGCAACCACAGTAGGAAGAGCTAACAATGCAACCACAGTAGCAAGAGCTAACAATGCAACCACAGTAGCAAGAGCTAACAATGCAACCACAATAGCATCAGCTAACAATGCAACCAAAGTAACATCACCTAACAATGCAACCACAGTAGCATCAGCTAACAATGCAACCACAGTAGCAAGAGCTAACAATGCAACCACAGTAGCAAAAGCTAACAATGCAACCACAGTAGCAAGAACTAACAATGCAACCACAGTAGCATCACCTAACAATGCAACCAAAGTAACATCAGCTAACAATGCAACCACAGTAGGAAGAGCTAACAATGCAACGACAATAGCATCAGCTAACAATGCAACCAAAGTAACATCACCTAACAATGCAACCACAGTAGGAAGAGCTAACAATGCAACCACAGTAGCAAGAGCTAACAATGCAACCACAGTAGCATCAGCTAACAATGCAACCACAGTAGCAAGAGCTAACAATGCAACCACAGTAGCAAAAGCTAACAATGCAACCACAGTAGCAAGAACTAACAATGCAACCACAGTAGCATCACCTAACAATGCAACCAAAGTAACATCAGCTAACAATGCAACCACAGTAGGAAGAGCTAACAATGCAACGACAATAGCATCAGCTAACAATGCAACCAAAGTAACATCACCTAACAATGCAACCACAGTCGGAAGAACTAACAATGCAACCACAGTAGCATCAGCTAACAATGCAACCACAGTAGCATCAGCTAACAATGCAACCAAAGTAACATCACCTAACAATGCAACCACTGTAGGAAGAGCTAACAATGCAACCACAGTAGCTAGAGCTAACAATGCAACCACAGTAGCACCAGCTAACAATGCAACCAAAGTAACATCACCTAACAATGCAACCACAGTAGGAAGAGCTAACAATGCAACCACAGTAGCAAGAGCTAACAATGCAACCACAGTAGCATCAGCTAACAATGCAACCACAGTAGGAAGAGGGAACAATGCAACCACAGTAGCAAGAGCTAACAATGCAACCACAGTAGCATCAGCTAACAATGCAACCACAGTAGCAAGAGCTAACAATGCAACCACAGTAGCAAAAGCTAACAATGCAACCACAGTAGCAAGAACTAACAATGCAACCACAGTAGCATCACCTAACAATGCAACCAAAGTAACATCAGCTAACAATGCAACCACAGTAGGAAGAGCTAACAATGCAACGACAATAGCATCAGCTAACAATGCAACCAAAGTAACATCACCTAACAATGCAACCACAGTCGGAAGAACTAACAATGCAACCACAGTAGCATCAGCTAACAATGCAACCACAGTAGCATCAGCTAACAATGCAACCAAAGTAACATCACCTAACAATGCAACCACTGTAGGAAGAGCTAACAATGCAACCACAGTAGCTAGAGCTAACAATGCAACCACAGTAGCACCAGCTAACAATGCAACCAAAGTAACATCACCTAACAATGCAACCACAGTAGGAAGAGCTAACAATGCAACCACAGTAGCAAGAGCTAACAATGCAACCACAGTAGCATCAGCTAACAATGCAACCACAGTAGGAAGAGGGAACAATGCAACCACAATAACATCAGCTAACAATGCAACCAAAGTAACATCAGCTAACAATGCAACCAAAGTAACGTCAGCTAAAAATGCAACCACAGTAGGAAGAGCTAACAATGCAACCACAATAGCATCAGCTAACAATGCAACCAAAGTAACATCACCTAACAATGCAACCACAGTAGCATCAGCTAATAATGCAACCACAGTAGCATCAGCTAACAATGCAACGACAGTAGCATCAGCTAACAATGCAACCAAAGTAACATCACCTAACAATTCAACCAAAGTAACGTCACCTAACAATGCAACCAAAGTAACATCACCTAACAATGCAACCACAGTAGCATCAGCTAACAATGCAACCAAAGTAACATCACCTAACAATGCAACCACAGTAGCAAGAGCTAACAATGCAACCACAGTATCATCAGCTAACAATGCAACCAAAGTAACATCACCTAACAATGCAACCACAGTAGGAAGAGCTAACAATGCAACCACAGTAGCATCAGCTAACAATGCAACCACAGTAGCAAGATCTAACAATGCAACCACAGTAGCATCAGCTAACAATGCAACCACAGTAGCAAGAGCTAACAATGCAACCACAGTAGCAAGAGCTAACAATGCAACCACAGTAGCATCAGCCAGCAATGCAACCACAGTAGCAAGAGCTAACAATGCAACCACAGTATCATCAGCTAACAATGCAACCAAAGTAACATCACCTAACAATGCAACCACAGTAGGAAGAGCTAACAATGCAACCACAGTAACATCACCTAACAATGCAACCACAGTAGGAAGAGCTAACAATGCAACGACAATAGCATCAGCTAACAATGCAACCAAAGTAACATCACCTAACAATGCAACCACAGTCGGAAGAACTAACAATGCAACCACAGTAGCATCAGCTAACAATGCAACCACAGTAGCATCAGCTAACAATGCAACCAAAGTAACATCACCTAACAATGCAACCACTGTAGGAAGAGCTAACAATGCAACCACAGTAGCTAGAGCTAACAATGCAACCACAGTAGCACCAGCTAACAATGCAACCAAAGTAACATCACCTAACAATGCAACCACAGTAGGAAGAGCTAACAATGCAACCACAGTAGCAAGAGCTAACAATGCAACCACAGTAGCATCAGCTAACAATGCAACCACAGTAGGAAGAGGGAACAATGCAACCACAATAACATCAGCTAACAATGCAACCAAAGTAACATCAGCTAACAATGCAACCAAAGTAACGTCAGCTAAAAATGCAACCACAGTAGGAAGAGCTAACAATGCAACCACAATAGCATCAGCTAACAATGCAACCAAAGTAACATCACCTAACAATGCAACCACAGTAGCATCAGCTAATAATGCAACCACAGTAGCATCAGCTAACAATGCAACGACAGTAGCATCAGCTAACAATGCAACCAAAGTAACATCACCTAACAATTCAACCAAAGTAACGTCACCTAACAATGCAACCAAAGTAACATCACCTAACAATGCAACCACAGTAGCATCAGCTAACAATGCAACCAAAGTAACATCACCTAACAATGCAACCACAGTAGCAAGAGCTAACAATGCAACCACAGTATCATCAGCTAACAATGCAACCAAAGTAACATCACCTAACAATGCAACCACAGTAGGAAGAGCTAACAATGCAACCACAGTAGCATCAGCTAACAATGCAACCACAGTAGCAAGATCTAACAATGCAACCACAGTAGCATCAGCTAACAATGCAACCACAGTAGCAAGAGCTAACAATGCAACCACAGTAGCAAGAGCTAACAATGCAACCACAGTAGCATCAGCCAGCAATGCAACCACAGTAGCAAGAGCTAACAATGCAACCACAGTATCATCAGCTAACAATGCAACCAAAGTAACATCACCTAACAATGCAACCACAGTAGGAAGAGCTAACAATGCAACCACAGTAGCATCAGCTAACAATGCAACCACAGTAGCAAGATCTAACAATGCAACCACAGTAGCATCAGCTAACAATGCAACCACAGTAGCAAGAGCTAACAATGCAACCACAGTAGCAATAGCTAACAATGCAACCACAGTAGCATCAGCCAGCAATGCAACCACAGTAGCAAGAGCTAACAATGCAACCACAGTAGCATCAGCTAACAATGCAACCACAGTAGCATCAGCCAGCAATGCAACCACAGTAGCAAGAGCTAACAATGCAACCACAGTAGCATCAGCTAACAATGCAACCACAGTCACATCAGCCAGCAATGCAACCACGGCAGCACCAAACACACTCCCGGCAGTGGTAAGAAACAGAAAAAAATAATATTAAGAGACTCCCAAAAAAACAAAATAAAAAGTCGACAATTAGGTTTATTGTAAAATTATTACAGTGCAATATTTAAAATGTATGTTTTAACCGTTGTAGGCTAGTATTTCTCGACAAGAATGTGGCTCCTCCAAGCTCTGTTCAGCTGAACCCAAAGAGTGCAATCCCGCTTCTGGAGACTGCTATTTCCTTTCTGCCAAGCAACAAAGTGGCCAAAAGTACGACTTTGAGCTCTCAGGACAGACAACAGGCTACATTGCTGCTGGTGTGTCAAATGCTGCAATTCAGGTAGTGCATTTTTTTCATTTTCATTTTTCATTTTCATATTAAAATGTTAAGAAATCCAAGCCAGAGCACCATTATAGTTTGAAAAGATGGAAAATAAAATAATGTTATGTTTTTCAACAGACTACCAGTTTCAGAGCCTACGTCTGCGCTAACCATAATGGTGCTGTCCGTTTCTTCACTGGCTTCATCAATAATCTGGTTTTAAATCTCACAGGGGTGAGTTAAGTTTTTTTATGATTAGTAGATGTAGGGATATATTTATCAATTTGTGCGACACAATGTTTGCATGGACATCAATGTTTTACTTTCAGTTAATTAAACTGTTTCTCTCTTCAGACGCTGGACTCAAGCAATGAGCGGGGATCGGTCAACTCAGGCAAAATCCAGTGTACATTTTCAGCTGTTCTACCTGACACAATTACACGAGCAGCAGATTATGCTTTGTCTATTACAACTGGACCTTACAATGCCAGTAAGGAATCACTCTCAGCACTTGAACAATTTTCCTGTCGCTCAGAGAGTATTTGGTAAATCATTGGTATTAAAGTTAGAAATCTTCTTCCATATTTTCTTAGGTTCTGGGCAGCCAGGAACAGCAAGCCTCAGAATACTAACGCCTGTCATAAGCCTCTCCGACCCGACCGCCAACGCCACCAATTTGCTGAGCAACAGCACTAACAGCACTTCGTCTGCTTACCCGGTCACACACACACAGTCATTCTTGCCAGGTAAGCTAATGGCAGTGGAAAGTAGGGCTTTGATGTGTCAGATGACACATCAAAGTAAGGTTGTCTATAGTTTGATATGGGACTTCTAAAAGTTTGCAGAGGTTCAGCCAGATGCCTGACTTAAATCAATCAGAGAAATAAAGACAGAGCTAAAAATTAGGGTGATGAGGAAGAGGCTCTCCAAACTCAAAGACCTCAATGTTCGTGAACTAAGGTGAACTGGCAAAATGCCTGTGGTGACATGGAAAAAAATGGAAATAGTCCTGTTGACTTACCATTGTATGAACTAGGCAGATTGATATGTTTTGTCGACAGAATAGAATTTTTATTGTCACTGCAACATTGGACAAATAAATGTATGTGCAATTCTCCAGACAAAAACAATATCTCACTTAAAAAGATATTAAATAATTAATTCTACTGCACTTATTACCTAATAAAAAGTTAGTTGAAACTAAAATGGACATAAAAACAGAACATGGACACCGTTTTACATGAGTCCATATTCTGAAAGATGCTTGCCACATTTCTTATTGGAGACAAACTACTTAGTGGAAAAAATTGTTTTAATCTATGTCTGCCAGGAGTATAACTAATTGATGAAGCAGAACTGGACCCTGCAACGTGATCTCATTAAGCTGCAGGTTGGTGACTTGAATTGGGCTGAAGACAATAGAGCCTCTTTAAACATCTCACAGCTGATAGAGAAGGCAAACTTCCCTCAGACTGATGTCAGAGACCGGTGGATGGTTACAAGAAGCATCTCACCAAAGACCATTATAAAAGGAATAGAGTGACCTAATTATTTCTAGTGACTATATGCCAAGGTGTCAAATCCCCTCGATGAGTTTTGTTTCCAAGGCTCTGTGCAGGACATATTTTTTAGTAGTTTTCTAAACCTGCTAGCTATTGATGTAAAAAATATAAAAAAAATGTATGTCTATATTTTTTTTTGTCTTCTCCTCTGTAGTTCTGCTGGTCACCGTGTCAATGCTGGCTTTCACAGCAGTATGAAGCAACTGACCTCCACCACTACACAAGAAAAAAAACAGACTTTTTCAAGAGTCCAGCAAGTTGGCAAGATTTTTACCAGCATATCTCATCATTCCTAACAGCTTTTGGGTTCAAAGTTCTGGTTACCTTTGAAGCCCATTGTACTGGTGCATGTTGAAAATTTCTAATCTGACTTCTTTTGACTTTATGTAATTGTATTCTTTGTTGTAATTGTGGTGTTATTCTTAAATTATGAAGTCTTTACTGGCTGATGTGAATGGGCATGTTGATACAAACGAATGTTAAATGTGGTACCAACATTTGGTGAAGGTAATTTATTTGCACAAAATTTAAATAAATCAGTGATTCTTGAGAATAGGGACAAAACAGGTCCTATGGATAAAGCACAAAATTTGAATAAAATATACACAAAATATAATTTTTTCAAATATCTGACTAAACTTACCTGGGTCATGTGAGCACAAAAATTTATATTTTCCAGGTATTTGCTGAATATTTTTTTTATTTTAAACATTGTAGTCGGTGGATGATGCCTGTAAAAGCCCTTGTCCAGGAGCAGAACTCAATACATTATAATAGCTTAAAACAAATAAAGAAATACTAAAATTATATATTATGACAATTAAGTATAAGTAGTCATATAAATAATTATAAAAGTATCAATAAATTGAATTAAAAATCTTTTTTATACATTTTCCAACTCCATTGAAATTTGTCCCTAGTTTTTGTCAACACCGTCAAAAATGAAATGAATGTAAAAAAATCAGGCATTATTGGGGGGCACCAGAATTTCTGAGGACCCGGTGACCACTTTCCTTCTCTTCCTTTGCTAAGAGGGCTAGTTAGCGCTGGCTAGCTTAAGTTATTCTTTAGTTTTTTCTTCTTTTTATTCCTAAGTTGTTTGTCACAACTATGATGTGTAAACACCCTAATTGAGAATTTACTAAACTTTGATGAACTTTTGAGAAATAAAAGCTTCATTTTGGTAAAATGTAAAGATTTCATGGACCTGATGAGTTACACTATGGCCTCCTTCAGAATAACATCATATAAATTGAGATAGTTTGGCATTTTGTGAACTCCATCAGAGTTTTTTTAACTCTTTCAGTGAAATTGTTGTCAAATCTCACTTAAATGTGCAATTTATTCATTTTAATGTATTTTACATAAATTGCGTTACTTCACATGTATCAAGTTTTTCATTTTACTCACTAGTTTGCCACCACCTTCAGTTCTGTGTCAACTCCGTCAAATTGACTTTTTGTTGTTTTTTTGTTTTTTGTTTTAAATAATTATTTTGTTTCTTGAGAAGCATCTGTCTGTAAAATTAGTAAAAATATCACTAATAGGATATTTTAAAAATCATTTTATATTTATTTTTGTCAGATGGTGATGACAAAGTTCTGGGTCAGGTCGATTAAAAATCTAATTTTTAAAAAAATGTTGCCACTGGGAGCCTACACCTTAGCATCTTTACTTTTCCAAAACATTATTTGTCATATTTGCAGACATAAGGTTGAGAAATAATTAAAAAAAATATATGGGAAAATTAAAACCCATTTTGTCCCTGTTCTCACTGTGCTTCTTAAGGAATCACTTGGTCCAACAGTTTTATTCTGTTTTTAACAGTGCACTTTCTTTAAACATTTTCCACTTCTGTTGAATTTTTACATGATACCTTGGACAACGGGACATATTTACACTTGGCCTGGCATATCATCCAATCCATGTCAGGTTACAGGTGTCTCTTATGAGTGAAAGGAATTACTAAACAGTGCACTTGCCCTCTACTCTTGGATGCTGATCCATCCAAACAATTCAGTCGGATGTTAACAGTTCTCTTTTTTGCCTGCGCAGTAAATTCTGCAGTAACTTCTGCATGATGCAAAAAAATTGCAGAGGGCAACTTCCTGTGAACAATCCATGGTAAACTATCATTGGTATTATTGCAAAATAGAATACATTTGAAGCAACAGCAACGTGTTCATGATAAAACTACCTCGATTATTAAAATTCCTTGAGGAAAATTTATCTGCCTCGAAGCTTTGTTAAATTATGTTTTATTGTTTAGCGCACCGGGACATTATTTGCCTTGCACAGTGTACTCACTTCCGCCTATGAGTTGTTGACGAAAGCTGCTGGTTCAAAGCGAAAGGTGGGAAGAGCGCTGCAGGAGTATTTATACAGGTAAGCAGATAGAGTCAACACGGCGGGCGGCTGAGTAGTTGATACTTATAGTGTAGTGTAGCTTTAAAACACACAATAAATTTCATACCATCCCGGTCTAAACAAACGGGTGACGGAGCGCATCGCGGCGGTGCGTAACTGCCGGTATATGAGTTTCTGAGTGTGATGAACAAAGGTGACAAATCCTGTCGCTAACATGAACACAAATGCTATAACTGGCTGGGCAAAGTGAGAGTTTGTCTATTAAACTGAAGATGAATACATAAACTAAAAGCTGGAGTACAGACATTTTTATAAGCGTATGAGCCTGCCTTTTTATTATTGTATATAATTTCATATTTTTGTATAACTTTTCTTCAGGTTAAGTTAGATAGTGAGCTATTGTTAACAGGTTAATTTTCTAAACTACAGAAAAGTAACTGTTAGGGATGTTAAAATATGAAAAATTGGACTGAAATTGATATCCAATAGTAACACTAGTGTTATGTCAGATTTACCAATATTTTATTTTTATTTTTTTCCCATTACTCGATTAATTGTAAGAATGATCGATAGATTACTTGATTACTAAAATATTAGTTTACAACAGCCCTACTTCTCACTACATTCAGTCATTCATCCATTAAGAAACATGTTCATACCCTGATGGTGGCAAGCCTCTGAATAGTAGCCAAAGCTGCCCTGTGGCAGACTGATATAGGCAAGGCTGCCATGCATCTGCATTACCAGGCCCTCTGACCACCACCAGCAGGCAAGGTGAGTGAAATGTTTTGCCCAAGGACACAACAACAGAGACGGATAGTGGAGTTCAAACCAGCAACCCACCCACTATGGGACGAACTCGTACCAGCATTGCCAAAATCGCCACCATCAGTGAGTGACAGACAGAGTAAACAGGAAGTACTGCGTAATCAGGGATTGAAGTTAAACTAGATAAAGGTGGTCTCTAGGTTGATCCTCTTCAGAGATTTTGACTTCAGTTGACTTTAATTCTCTGCGATGTAAAAGTAGAGGAATGGATTGTGTCCTTTTATCGGCGATTGTTTTACCCACAGAACCACATAGAGGGGAATCCTCTGTAGACTGGTAGCAGGGGAGAGTGATGTCAAGAAGTGTGCAAATCTGCGGTAGCAGAGTGAGTAGGATTACTCGCACAAATCTGATTATCTAAATTCACAATGGGGAAAGAAGGTTTTTCTGTATACACAATCCTATAATTGTATGCAACCTTAAGCTGATAAGGTTGAGAGTTGGCACAAAGTGGCGAGCACAGTCGGCACTTTAAGTGTGACAGTTGTGTGGTGGCTACCCTGATAGTGAAGAAATTGGACTATGCACCCAACTAGCTCATCAGACTTGCTAGTATCCATATGGATTGTGGGAAATGAAGGTATCTCACGAGGAATGTTCACAGACAGTAAGTGGTATGAGTCCAGGTGGCTCAAAGAGTACAACTAATACACCCGAGTATGTCCAAGCCTTTACACTGACATACAAAAAAGGATTTGGCATTGAAAAATAATCGTGACAATACTTGTCTTGCATGGCACTTATTTTTTAATGAGACAAACTTTCAGTGCCACTGCAGTTATTTTAGTTGCACTGTTACTGCAAGCTGTCACTGTTTTCGCTTTGGAGGATGTGGTTAACAGAAGACTCTCTCATGAACCTCCCGTTTTCCGCTTTTCGATGTCGGTCTAAAGGCTTGTGCTGACTGTGGACATTTCTCTGGAAGGTAAGGTGGATGTACAGGATTAGTGGAGATCCACAAATGAGCGTTTTGTTTAACCATTGCAAACATTGACAACTTGCAATAACAACGTGACTGAAAATACTTTGCAGTAACACTGAAAACTTTTCTCACCGAAAAAAAAGTGCAGTGTAAAATGAGAATATTATCATAAGTTCTTTATCACAGTTTCATTTTTCAATGGCAATGTTTTATTTTTTGTAGCTTTCTACCATTAGTGTGTGTGTGTGTGGGTGTGGGTGTGTGTGTGCGTGTGTGCGTGTGTGTGTGTGTGTGTGTGTGTGTGCGTGCGTGCGTGCGTGTGAGTGAATATGTTTGGTCCATTTGTTATCAATTAAAGATGACTGAGTAGATCTTCGTGAGATAAAACGCTAAGAAACTTTTCAAAAGTGTGGGAAAAAAACTTACTTCCTAGATCTAATCATTGGCACAATTTAATGTGTGTTTTGGGAGGACTTTAGAAAAGTAAACTCACTAAGTAACTTGCCACACCTATATCAGTTTCTTTCATACCCCTCGGTGTCAACTGTCCTGTCTCCTCCCTCCCTCTAGGTCCTCAATAGTGACATAGAGTAAACAAGTGTCACATATTCCCCTGGGAATCAGAGGACATCAGGAGCAATCCACCTGAGAGTTATGCCTAGAGATTAAACCTAACATTTACGAGGTATTCTGTCCAAGGAATTATCTTTTTTTAAGGTAGGCACAAGAACAATCACTGTCTATTTTAAAATTATTTTCATATTATAACACAACTAAATTCCAAAGAAATACTATTTCAACCATATAAAAGAGCTAATATAGTTAGACACATATTTATGTAAAGAGTTTTACTTAACTGCTGATTAGTTCTTTAGGGGTATGAAGTGGCATAGATAAATATCTTTTTTTCCCCAAACGGTTTTAGTATTTCATAAAAACAATAAATAAAAAAAACAGTAACATTGAAAATATATTAGGAGAATGCTAGCAAGAATTGTATCCTCTTTATCTCACATCTAACTGAAGTTTCACCTTACATTGCTTAACTAAATTACCTTACTCTTTCCTGAAGGCATGGATAAACGAGTGATCCTCATTGTTCTGTTGGTGACAGTAGCATCAGCCAGCAATACAACCACAGTAGCATCAACCAGCAATGCAACCACAGTAGCATCAACCAGCAATGCAACCACAGTAGCATCAACCAGCAATGCAACCACAGTAGCATTAACCAGCAATGCAACCACAGTAGCATTAACCAGCAATGCAACCACAGTCGCATCAGTCAGCAATACAACCACAGTAACAAGAGCTAGCAATGCAACTACAGCAGCACTAGCCAGCAATGCCACCACTTATGTTGAGACAAATACAACAGTCATATTTAATAGCAATGCAACAAATAGCAATGCAACAAATAGCAATGCAACAAATAGCAATGCAACAAATAGCAATGCAACACAAGCACCAAATACCAGTATAACATCGTCTAACATCACAACTACAGCGGCATCAGGAATCATACCTGCAATTGAGGTAAGAGATGTAAAATAAATAATAATAATAATAATAATAATAATAATAATAATAATAATAATAATAATATCTGAATAGGAAAACAAAATATTCAGTTATGACATTTGTTGGATATCTGATGAAGGTGTGATATTTAAAATGCATGTTTTCACCCATGCAGAAAAGTATTTCTCAAAAGGAATGTGGCTCCTCAAAGCACTGTGTAGATAAACCCTCTAAGTGTGATCCTGCCTCTGGAGATTGCCATTTCCTTTCTGCCAAGAAACAAAGTGACCAAACGTACAACTTTGAGCTGTCTGGAGAGACAGAGGGCTACATTGCTGCTGGTCTGTCAACTGATACAAATCTGGTAGAGCATTTTTTTAATGATTCTAGATTATAGTATGATTTTTAAGAGAAATATGAAAAATGATATAATGGTATATTTTTCAACAGAATGACAGTAAGATAGCCTACATCTGTGCAAACCACAACAATCATGTGCGTTTCTTCACTGGCTTCTTCAGTAATCTTGTACCAAATGTGACAAATGTGAGTAAAGCTTTTCTAGGGTTAGTAGGTGTTGGGATATATTTATCAGTATCTGCGACATTATGGTCTTACTTTCAATTAATTCAGTTTCTCTCTTCAGACGCTGAACGTAACCGTCATGAAAGGATCCGTCAACTCAAGTAAAATCCAGTGTACATTTACAGCCGTTCTACCAGACACAAAACAGCGGGCAGCAAATTACGCTATGGGTATTTTTACTGGACCTTACAATTTCAGTAAGAAATCACTTTAACACTTGCATAATTTCACAGTTGCTCAGAGAAGAAGCGTATTTGTCTAAATCATTAGTAACACTTACTGAAATCTTTTTGTTTTTGCATCTTTACTAAGGTTCTGGGGAGCTGGGACTGCCAGAATCCAAAGCTAAAATGACTGTTGTAGACCTGTCAAACCCTGAGGCCAATTTGAGTGACAAAAGCGCTTCCTTTGTTTATCCGGTCACACACACACATTCATTCTTACCAGGTAAGCTAATGAATCTAAGGCTGTGTGACATAGACTTGATGATTGTCTGATGCCACACCAAAGTAGGGTTGTGTGTGCGAATGCAGTACCAGTCAAAAGGGAGGGTTGATATCTACTACGCTGATACACATACAGAAAAGCATAATAACTATTATCACATTACATTTTTTTATAAACTACACAAGTAATAGATTTTCAAAATTGACAACTTTTTTATGTGATTCCATATTCTGAAACATGTTTTCTTCCTTTCTTCTTAGAATAAAACTACATGGTTGAATAAAAATGGTTGTAAATAAATACATTTCCAGTGGTGTAGTTAACGGCTGGACCCTCCAACACGATTCCATTCAGTTGCAGGGTGGTGACTTAAAATGCGACTTACTAACAGATGATAGAGAACAATGACACAATCTTCTCTTAAACTAGCATAGGAGTCTACTGGATGGCTGCAAGTTACTTATTTTTGCCAAAGACATTAAGAAAAAAGGATATGGTATGATCATTTACATTTTTTTTAAAGAAAAACTTTAAGGATTAAAGCATGCTTTTTTTTTATCTTTACCAGTAAATAAAACAACTTTTCTATTTTAAACTGAATGTCTCATAAACTAGGGAAGCCTAGACACTTGACACTTGGACAATTTCTCCAAGTGTCAAAGCTCCTCCATAAAATATGTTCTCAAGGCTACATGCAGCACACATTTTTCATTAGTTGTTCTCTAAATCTGCTGGTTCCTGACATAAATTTTTTTTTATAATATATTGTATTTATTTTTTCTTTGTTATCCGCCTACAGTTCTGCTGGCCACCATGTGTTTGCTGGCTTTCACAGCAGAGTGAACCAACTGATGTCCACCGTGCTTGAAGAAAGCCGCAACGTTCCTATCGCCTCCTCTGCAGTTTTTCTTAGTTTGGTAGGATTTACTGTGTACTCATTCATTATTATTTGAAGAAACAAACAAAAATAAAATAAATCAAGTCTGTTATAAATTTAAACCCTTTGTGTTTCTGAAACTAAAAGAGAAAAGAAGTCAAATGCTGCCATTTATTTGCATAAAATTATTTACCCATGGTACTGTTGAAATTCTGCTCTGTAGTATGAATTAAACATAAAATGTATGTTACTGGGCTACACATGATGGAAAAAACTACATTTTTAAGAGTTAAAAAGTACATTTGCGTGATTTTTACCAACATATCTCAGCTTTGGGGTTTCAGCTTTGGGGTTTCATGGTCTGATTATCTTTAAAGCCTGTTTCACTGGTGCATGTTGTAGCATGTTCCAATCTGACTTCTTTTTTACACTATATTATTTTATTATGTACTGTTACGGTGGTGGTGTTAGTTGTTTTTGAACTATGAAGTCTTTACTGGCTGATGTGTATGGACATGTCAATACAAGGGAGATACTAATTAAGGTACCATATGTTGGTGAAAGTAAAATTTATAAATATTTTACTATGTATTTTTAATCAAGACTTTAAGTCTGACATATATGTACAAAAGTTTAATAAAGATGCATTTCTGAAAGAAACACTTTGCCCATCCTTTATATTCTGTCTCTAGTATTGCACTTTCTCCACATATGGTGGATAAAATAAGTTTTGAATAGTAGACAGATTTCCAGAGGTGCTATTCACATGAAATTTTCGCCAGTTGTTGGTAACAACCCAAATAATCCATGTGATAAGTAATTCCCCTTCTCAGTACAAATTAATATCTGCTGTTTCAGGCAGAAACCCCTGGCTTATAAAGAAGTCTATCATTACCAAGGTGTACCACAAGAAAAAACTCATAATGGGTAATAGAATGTGTAGTTTGAGTTGGCAGCAATCAAGCAAAAATGGCTAGGTTACTGATTAGCTCCATGTTTGGCTAGCTCGTCAAACATTACAGCCGGCTAAGTAACTAACCGAACAGGCAATTTCATCACATTAGTTTTACTGTACCTCTGCTTTTGTCAAGCTTTTCCCTTCTTTCTCTTCTCTTTCTGCCTTGGACATCAGACAATTTAAGGCTTTTAGACATGGAAATTACTTGCGGGGCGAAACTGAAACTTTTGTGTTTCACATGTGCACGTGTTGTGCCGCGTTTGTCTTTTGATTTTTACCCAGGAAGCGTTTCGGCTAAACCATGAGTGAAACAGCCATTGGGGCTGACTAGTATATATTCCATTTGGGAAGGTAACTTTAACATTAAATACACCTTTCTCAACAAGCGAGGGCGCACTTTCTCCGTCAATAATCAGACATTTAAGCACCTGTTATGGTCACTGACCTCTAGGGGCTCTCCTTCTGAGAGAGCTCTGTGTTTTCTGTTTCAGTTCTACCTGATTGCTGCAGGTGAAGTGTATTGGGGCTTGTCAGCCACCCTTTAAGAAGCAGCAAGCTGGAGATGCCAGACCCCCCTCTGTTTGTCCTGGGCCTTGACTTGTGATTCTGTTGAGAGCTGACTGTGTGTGTGACGTGAACTGAGCATCTGTGTGGACAATTGTCCAAGATGTGCTTTTGTTCAGAGGTGGAACCTGGTAGGGGTTCTCTGCCATTTTTGTTGTGAACTGTTTTCTCCTGTTTTTTGGTTAGTAAGGAAGTTTAGGTTTTGTATTTTCTTTTAGTTCTTCTTTTATAGTTATAAGGGGGTGTTTTGTTTATTATTTTGGCCTTGGAGACCCTGAAGCTTAAAGCTGCCCTGTGGTTTTTTTCCCCTCCTGTACTTGTTTTAGCAGAATTGTAAAAGAAATTATATTTTTGTTACTCATCAACTGTTCGGATTACTTTGTGTTTTATGTTAAAGCCCAGTGCCAGACTTTACTATAGGGATTTTAGGGTGGGGTTGTAACAGCAACTTGAAACCATTCCTCCCTCCCTGGCACCTCCAGATCCGGGCCCCCATCTCGTCCGGCTCGGGGGGGCAGCCGCCCACCGAGCCCCCCCCCCCATAGCTCCGCCCCTGATACAAATATAGACTGAGTGATATATACATTTGCATCCACCTGTGTTGGGACTTTGCAAAGCTTTGTTTGTAGGTTTATATTTTATGGATCGATGTATATTTTGTGTCCCAATTCTATTTTTGAGTATGTTTTATTGCTTTAGCTTCATGCAGCTTAGTCAACAAAGGTACAACGCAGAATAACTGCACAATACAATTGGTTCATTATGTTTTTCTACGGTTTCACAATTTGTTCTGGAAATATTGTCAAGAAGCACATCAAAGAAGATAAAGATAAGTAAATTAGCTCTCAACTTTCCTTCCACGTCTGAGTCATCATTTAACTCTTACAATGTTCAGGATGCCTGTTTAGCTATCTGGCACTATGTGCAGATCTACATGTATGGGGACAAAATAATTACCTAAACATTTGAAAGATGAACATTTATTTTTTTGTCTTGCCCCACTTTATGGCGACCCCTGGAATGCTGCCGCCTTTAGCATTTGCCTTTCCTGCCTAGGCCCTATTCACTACGCTAGTGTCCATTTCTGAAGAAGAAGCATGTTGACGCTCCTTTAAAGTTTGCTGCACAACATTTGGACAAGCCTGGAACATAGTTTGGTCAGATGACAGTAAAGTTGAACTCTTTGGCTGCCATAAAACACAAAACACGTTTGGAGGTCAAAATGCACCGTACATCATCCCATCACTGAAGTTTGGAGGTGCACAAAGTATTAACTAAATATCAGAAAGAGTCTTCAATACTTTTCACCGGTGCTATTTTACATTATTACACATAACTTAATTTCTCAACTAATTTGTTTTACTTTCTTTCTATGTGTAGGTTTCTTGGGTCATTGCCAAAACTTGGTGAAAAATTCATGTCAATAAAAACTTTAGATATAGGCTTACTATAAAAAAATTGTGACGTGTTCAATACTTACTTTACCCACAGTATGCCAGGAATGGTCCTAAACAGGAAAGCTAAGCATGTGTACACGGCACACACACACACACACACTACATACTTTTAACTAAATTCTTCTGAATCCATTCTGAACAGGAACAGATTTAATCATGCTCCTAAGCAGTGGACCAAATATTTCCCTTTTGGTTTCAGTTGTTTTAACTCCTCCTTCTAAACTTAAATAGTGACACTCTATAATCAGGTGTCTTTAGGAGTTTGCAGAACTTATCAGAAACAGTCCACCTGCAGATCATATTTTGGGGAAGAAGCTTTGACATCCGAGGAACAACCAATTAGATTGACGACAAGAAGATTCACAGGTAAAAACAAAAAAACAAACACTCTCCATTGTGAAATGTTTATCCTTACTTGACTAATTGCAGTACTTCAACAATACTTCAATTACAATTGGAATTCAAACCACTAATTAAAGAGAAAATAATTTTCTTCTCTCTTTCTCCATCTATGACCTTACATCATACCTTTTATTGTTATGTCAGTAAGGATGACCAAAATTATTTATTTTTGATAAAAAAAACAAATATTAACTTTTTTTTTTTACTTTGTTGCATTTAGTGTCACCTATTGATGATGAATATTTATTTGATGTTATGAAGTTGTACATTTGTAAGGCAAAAATATTTTTTATTATCATTAATTAAGACTTTAGCAGCAAAATGATAGAATCCCTTTCAAGGGTTTAGTGGTAAGTTAAAGAAATGTGTCTGTGTAAATTGGTACATCTTTGTTCCTGGGTTTCAGCTGCTTTGTGTTTCTGGTGTGTAGTCCTAATCCTAATTCCTAAATAGGATGTAAACAGGTGAAATTAATTTCAATCTACAATGGACCCAGTACTCTGTTGTAAAGAGGTTGCCATATGCTTACATAAAATTTGATAGAAATGTGTTAAAACTCTTTGACTTGGGTAAAACATTCTTCCACAAACAGAAAGTTGTTCAGTGTTTGTCAGTTTCTGGTGGTGCAGCTCTGTGCTGCCTTCAGGAGAATGGGACATCAGAGTATCATCCATAAAACTTCACCCACATGGCATTTATTGTTCAAACCAGAGCTTTCAGTGGAAAAGAAAAGTTCCAGGTCCTTTTAATGCCATACAAATATGAGACAGAAACATGGATTATATCTTTATAAAGACCTGTCTATTGATTTATAGATTAATAGTTTTACTGGACAGAAATTACAAAGAACAAATCTGGTTCTTAATCAAATCCTAATGAGTCAAATTGAAAGTGTCATGGAGTCATCAGCCTCATGACATTAACACTGACATGAAAAATAATATTGAAGAAATAAATATATCAAATCTATTTAAAAACATAAGTGATAGGTTCTTTACTGTTATGGTCTGTAAGATATATTTATTCTCAGTACTAGATATGGTCTCAACAAACCCATGGCACTTCAACAATATTATTTTACCTTTTATCTGGAAATAGTGTCTGTTTATTCTTGCCATACAGTCTCAGTATTAATTATTGCTCTAAAGGTCTTGCCATACCAGTTTATTCCTTTGTATTTACTTTAGTTTCTTAGTTTTGCATTTTGTTCTTCATTCATTTCCATTTAGTTTCATTTGATTAGTATTATCCTCTCCTGGTTTATTGCTATGTCCACTTTAGTTTCTTTCCTGTTGCTACATTTATTTTATCGTTTGACGCTCACCATGAGTAATCTCATCACCTGCTGCACCGCCTAATCAACAGGTTTGACAGGTTCAATGCACATCATGACTTTTTCACTGTTCAGCGATGGATTCTCTGTTTTTATGCCATAATTCACATCTAGTTCGTCGCTCCGTTTTATGTCCTGCTTCTCCTGTTTCAGAGTTTTGTGCAATGTGCGCGTCTTTTTTTTTTTTTTTTTTTTTAACTCCCTAAGGTGCAGGGCGGTCGGGAAGCGTATAGATGGGAAAAGGCAGACTGACATAAACCTTTTAAAACAATGGAAACAATTTCGGCATTCTGGTTATTGAAATTTAAAAGTGCTGTCTTGTTCTATCACCCCCGTTTCATACCGGACCACTTACAGCACCGGTGTTAACGCTATAAAATGAACGCTCTCTATCGTGGTATCACCTATGGAGGGATTTCTTTATTTCTTTATTTAAATGGGTTCATTTTTCAGAGGGATACACAGTGAGGGTGTCGTGATTTTAGCTACCAGTAGCAGGAGAACGGAGCTGCGCCAAGAAGCTAACAGAAGCTAACAAACACTGAAGAGAAGAAGAGCTGCCATCGATACAGTTGCAGCCAAGCATAATTTAATGTTACACAATACAGTTTTACCAAGTTGCTCAAAGTCTAAATTGGTATTGTTGTGCATTTAAGGTGTAAAGTTTACCTTCAACCAAACGCCACCCAAAGGCATCCCAGCGACCCCCATTTGTAAAAATGTCCGCCAGCGCCCCCTGCCGTCCTCTGAACGCCCCCTGGGGGGCGGTACCGCCCACGTTGACAACCGCTAGATTAAATGCTCTGGAAGACGTTTTGTCTTTTTCTAAATTCATTTTGACCACTAGACATAACAAGGACCATGGATATACTGTACGTACAGTATGTAAGGCATATAATCACAAGTACAGTCATACTCAATAAATCAATAATAACATTTTTTCAGTACTAAGTGATACTGACAAATATTAAAGTTAGGATTAAATTAGCAGTAAAAACTCATGATATTTTGGAGGAAATTTGGGTGAATTGAAAACTCTGAAAGTTATGTTCTCATCTCTAAGTGTATCAACATTTCCCTTCAGGAATTATTCTGTCTATTTTGCTATTTTCTGTAGGCATGGACAAAAGACTTATCTTCTGTGTTCTGTTGGTGACGCTGCCTGGGAGATTTGTGGGCACTTATGCTGTGATGACTCGAAACATTACGACAACACCAGCTAGCAATATGATAACAACAGCAGGAATAAAGGTAACAAATCCCACCAATATGTCAACAACCCCAGCTAGCAAAGTGACAACAACAGCAAAAGCCACCGTGACAAGTCTCGGCAATAACTCCACTACACCAGCTAGCAATATGATGACAACGGTAGGAATAAAGGTAACAAATCCCACCAATATGTCAACAACCCCAGCTAGCAAAGTGACAACAACAGCAAAAGCCACAGTGGCAAGTCTCGGCAATAACTCCACTACACCAGCTAGCAATATGATGACAACAGTAGGAATAAAGGTAACAAATCCCACCAATATGTCAACAACCCCAGCTAGCAAAGTGACAACAACAGCAAAAGCCACCGTGACAAGTCTCGGCAATAACTCCACTACACCAGCTAGCAATATGATGACAACGGTAGGAATAAAGGTAACAAATCCCACCAATATGTCAACAACCCCAGCTAGCAAAGTGACAACAACAGCAAAAGCCACAGTGGCAAGTCTCGGCAATAACTCCACTACACCAGCTAGCAACGTGACAACAACAGCAAAAGCCACCGTGGCAAGTCTCGGCAATAACTCCACTACACCAGCTAGCAACGTGACAACAACAGCAAAAGCCACCGTGGCAAGTCTCGGCAATAACTCCACTACACCAGCCAGCAACGTGACAGCAACAGCAAAAGCCACCGTGGGAAGCCTCGGCAATAACTCCACTACACCAGCCAGCAACGTGACAACAACAGCAAAAGCCACCGTGGGAAGTCTCGGCAATAACTCCACTACACCAGCCAGCAACGTGACAACAACAGCAAAAGCCACCGTGGCAAGTCTCGGCAATAACTCCACTACACCAGCCAGCAACGTGACAGCAACAGTAGAAGCCACCGTGACAATGGCAATATCAACACAATTTTCCACAGTATCACCAAACACTGCTGTGCCAAACCTTGAGGTAAGAGAAAAAGATTTTTAAAAAAATAGAGTGGGCCATTGTAGATATTTTTGTTAATGTCTAAACTGTAAATCATTCTATCCACTGTGATGGTTGTTATGTCTTTTGCAGACCAACATCACTAAAGATGAGTGTGGATCCCAGCAGCTGTGTGTAGCTGAGCCCTCTAGTTGCGACCCCTCTATAACAGGATCTTGCTTCTTCCTTGCTGCCAAGCAGCAAAGTGGTCGAAACTTTAACTTCCATCTCTCAGGAGAATCAAACGGATACATTGCAGCAACTCTCACAGGTGGAGTTGGAGAGGTAATTTAACTTCATCAACTCACTGGAAGATAAAAGGACTAAAGCTATACTTTATATTTCTGTAACGTTGGTTCTGACAGTATCATTTACTTTACCCAATTGTCTCCTGCAGGGAGACCCAACTTATGTCTGTGCAAATAGCAACGGTAAAGTCAAATTCTTTGGTTCGACCCTCAAAAATGGTGTGCTAACTATTTCAGTGGTGAGTTTTACAGTTATCCCATAAGATTAGATTGATAACAAGCCATCAAAGGTCAACTTCAGCTATGTAACATGTTTAATAGCTTTTTGGCTTCTTTTATCTGCTTAACTTTCTAAAACTTCTGTTGCACTTTCTGCTCCGCAGCTCAATGTGACCTCAATGAAGGGCAAGGTCAAGGGCAAAACAATTCAGTGCAGTTTCCTTGCCACTGTTCCACAACCAGTGACTCGAGCAACAAACCTCGGCTTTTCGGTTTCCACGGGAGAGTATAATGACAGTAAGCTAACATCTTGCAAAAAAATGCAACATTTTCACAAGAGCAGAAAACGTTAAAACTTAACTAAAAACCGTGTGCTTTCTCTACTCTCAGCTAATGAAAACCTGGGTGCTCCCGCCCCTGTTATAAAGGTCAGCAACGTAGACCTGGAAAACCCTAATAGCACCATAACCAACGAGATTACCAACACAACAACCCAAGCACCAACGCCAAACAATGCAAGCACAGTGTCACCAGTAGGGGCTCTCATCCCCCAGCTTTCGGTAAGGGATTCACGTATACAGAGAATTATTGCCAAGAGAGCCGTTGAGAAAAAGAAAGAAAAACTCAGTTTCCACAAACATACCCAGAAACCCAGTAGAATTGACAGTGGCTTCTAAAATGGTGAGCTTGTCCCAAAACATGACAATTGCAGCTTTTATGCCAAACATATTCGCTGTTCTTATATCCAAATAATTCGGTTTCAGACCTGGCCTGGCATTCATATTTTCTCTCAGGGGGTGAAAGTTTCATCCTAGCGGACCTCCCATTGAAGCTAAACTTAATGTCATTTCTTCCCAATTGTACAGGCTTACGCTTTCTTGTCAGCAGTAGCATGAGGCTATTCAGGGTCTCCCCCAGTGTATTATAAGCCTGGCGGGCCACCAGGTTTTACTTGAGCCCCAGCAGGCTAAGCAATGCTTTTTTATCCAAGTCTTTCTAAAATGTTTGCATCTTTTAAGTCTTTATGGTTGGTGTTCAGGTATTAATCTTCCAATCTTTCAATAACACATAATTACCAAATGATATTTTCAAATTTTCTATCAACTTTAAACATTTTTAACTTAAAAACACGACGGGCCGCTGGACGAATGACTGCTTTGGAACCCAACCATCGGCCTTAGCCAGTTATCTGGGGGAGACCTTACCTTTGTAGGGTCTGTGATGACATTTTAAGATTTTTGAGACATCCCTAAAATTGTCCATTTTGAGGATTAAATGACATTTTAAATATCCTGCAATTGAAGACACCAGAAATAGTTAAATATCTATATGTTTAAATATGTGAGAAAAGCAAAGGTTTACAGTGTCATAATATTTTCCTCCACATAAGTTTGAGAAAAATGCAGCTTTCCTCTTTCATAGTGATTTGTTTTAAAGTACAAAATTTTAATTATTAGCCTTCCCTGTTGCAGACAACTATAACCCGGCAAGAATGTGGCTCCTCAAAGCTCTGTGCAGCCGAACCCTCAGAGTGCGATCCCGCTGCCGGAGGTAGTTGCTATTTCCTTTCCGTCAAGCAACAAAGTGGGCAAATATACACATTTGAGCTCTCAGGACAGTCAGAAGGCTACGTTGCTGCTGGACTCTCTCCTAGCGTAACTCTGGTATTTCATATTTAAACGTACAGATTTTTGTGTTTCCAGAAGTACAGTTTAGTCTAAATCGATGAAACTGATCATATCATGTTGTTGGGTTCTGCAGAATGGCACCCACATAGCTTACATTTGTGCAAAGAACAATGGCGCTGTCAGATTCATCACTGCCACCATTGAAAATTTGGAGCTAAACCTCAAGCAGGTAAGTTAAGCTGACGTTGGAGTGGTAAATGGGTGGGAGTCCATTGTTTTGACAGTTTGTATAACCCAAGGTCTCCCTGAACATTTGAACAATCGAACCGTTTCTCTCTTCAGTCGCAGAACTCAAGCAATGAGCAGGGCAAAGTCGACGGCAGCAAAATCCAGTGTACATTTTCAGCTGATCTACCAGACACGACTACCCGAGCAGCAGCTTATGCTTTGTCAGTTTCAACTGGGTCTTATGATGCCAGTAAGGAATCAGTTTAAGCATTTATAAACTGTCATCTAGACCTAAAGGGGAAAACAAATTACACTCCAATTAATGTTACTTTATTTTCCTTTTTCTGTCAGATACTTTTCAGCTGGGAAGACCATCGTTCCACTTATTGACACGTCTTGCAAACTTGTCGGATCCTACCGCTAACCTCACCAACCTGCTAAACGGCACCACCAGTTACGCTCCTTCTCTGCTCACACCCACACGCTCTTTCTTGCCTGGTAAGCTAAACACGATTTTTATTGGTTTTCTGATTTTTATTGAGGGTTTTTTTTATAGTTTTTTTTATTTTATTTAAACTAATTAATTTGCCTTATTTTCTCCTCCCTTCCCTTGTAGCTCTTCTGGTTACCGTATGTATGCTGGCATTCACAGCAATGTGAAGAAACCAACGTTGATACATTTTCTAGTGACTTGTGATTTCTGCAACTAAAGAAAAATTACTAAACTGGACCATTTAATGTTTATTTATTATTTAAAGTTCTTACTCGAATATAAGACTTTAGATCACTGGAGTACAATTAAGTAGCAGGTCCTGTTACACTTTTAAAGGGTTGCAAGAAAAGTGGTGATGTTTGTTTTCTTAATCAGCATAAGTCAACTTTGATTTGATTTGATTTTGATTTACGTAGCAGGACTGGGGTTTTGAGGTCTGGTTACCTTGTAAAGCCTGGTGGTTTATGGTGAAATGTTGTGTTTTATTTCTTCTTTTTTTTTTTTTACAATTGTTTCATTGAAAAGCAGCTTGTGTAAACCTACACGTAACATTTGTGTTGCAAAAAATTTTCCAACATGTTCTACTCCTGAAGCGTTGCTAAAACCGATGCCATCAAAACACTGCATTTGCTGTGATGATATATGTTATTAATAACGTAGAGGTGTTTAAATTATGAAGCCTTCACTGGCTGACGTTGTGTGCTCGTTATGTGCAAACAGAATGAAAAAAAAAATGCTGTACATGATGCCATAAATTGGTGAGTTAATAATATAGACCTATGCTAAGATTACCAGATTTTTTTTTTTTTCAGTAATTGAATAAATATATTTTCATTAAAACCGTCCAGTCTTTTTGTTGTTGTTGTTTGTTTCTACAAATTTTGGATTTTAAAAATACTCAAATTTTCTTTCCTGTCTTTTTATATCCTTTAATATAAGCTTTGGTATATATGTATTTATTGATGACAAATGGTGAGTGGTTGGTACTGTCGACTGACAGCAGGCAGGTTTCTAGTTTGAACTTGCCAACTTGTAGAGTTGGTATTTTCTCCTCAGGCTCAACTGCGGTGTATTGTGGTTCTGGTGCTAGTGCAAGCACTACAAAAGTCTCGTAACTATAACTCTTTAGTTATTGTGTGCAAGTCATTCAGTAATTCTTCATTAATCGCGGCTCTGTCACACCGCATTGTGCTCCGCTTCAGTGGGACTTCGGCCTCTCTAGTTTATCTTGTTTGTAGGCTATAATTATCACCTAGCAACTGTACTTCACTTAGCAAGAAAAACCTCTTTCAAAAGTGAAAAACTACACATAACTGAGGCCAACAGAAAGTGAACAAAGTTCTTTCTGTACGTATGGGGAGACTTGCCTGTTCAACCGGTTGAACAGGCACTGGTCGCTCCAAACTGAACTGTCAGGATGAATCTGAGGGACAGGAATGTGATGGAGACGGTGTTGCTATCTGATCAACGGAAGAAGTATGAATTCCACCGTCAAGTGACTGAGGTGTGTGCCCTTTATCACAGCACTCATTGCCTGTTCTGGTTTAGTTACTAGTGCAAAGTGAGCTACACTAACAGAACCAGTCGTCCACTGAACCATAATTTGTATTTTAACAAGCAAGATGACTTGTCTGCCTACCGGAAGCATTCGGAAAGTATCGACAAAGCGTCACTTTTTTTCCACTTTTTGTCCTGTTACAAAATTTAATTCATTTGTTTCCTCAAAATTTGACACACAACGCCTTGTGGTGAAATAGTAAAAGAAGCTATTTTCTCATTTTAGCCAATATCTGAGGGCATGTGACACTCAGCCTGGGGTATTTTCTCCAGTTTTTCTGTACGTGGAGTGCCTCAGCACCAGCATCTTCTGATTTGGGTCACTATGTTTTTAAAGCAGGAAAACAATCCATAGCTGAGGTGAAAGATGAAATATCTGAGGTGGCTGTACGCCAGCAGGCCTACAGATGGTGCTAAGGCCTGTTTGTTTAGAGGCAGGAGATGAGGAGTCTGAGCTAAATTGAAACTACTGAAGATGTCTCAGTCACTCCAAATGATCCGATTTTGTTCAACATTATATATCTTCATGTGTATTTGGACAATTTATCTTTGCTGATGAACTTTGCACCTATGAGTTTAGAGGCACCTTCTTGCCAGCTGTCACCCTACTCTTTAGCTCCCTCCTGTGTCTTGACCAGATTCAAATTAGGACCCTGTTTAAATAAATTCCCCCACGATCCACCTCAGAGAACTTTATAAACTGAAATATTGACATTTTCCGGTTCGTACAACCAAACAATTGCGAGCAACATTCCCCATGCGTCATTGCACTCGCAGAATTGTACTTTTTGTTTCTCAAAAAAACAGTTCCTCCACTGTAGCCTTGGTCTCGTATACCTGCTAGAAAAAGCGCTTTGTCCTTGTTTTCTGTCTGCAGTTATTTTTGTAAGATTAGACTGCAGGATATGAGTCACAGATGATTGACGTTATGAAACTAGGTGGAAAGTTATAGGAAAGTGAACGACTAACGCAAAAGGAGTGAAGATGTGCTTGTCAAAAACAGAACAAAATCTTTACACTGATTCATATAATTCATGTAATGGGTCTATTTTAATCTCTGATTAAAATAAACTCGTGCACTTCTCTACTTATAGCGTATCTCTCACCCATTACATTGTAGTTATTACACTAACGTCACAATAACAGACGGACAATGAGGAGGAGGCATTGTGAAAGCGATGATGTGCGACTGTCAAAAACAGAACAAAAAGTTGCTCTGGGAGCGGCGCGGTCCTCAGTCTTTGACATGAGGCTAATTAAGATGGCCGTTGCAGGAGTGACTCGAGTGTTGAATAAAATGGGACGGTGAACTCCCAGAGACTAAGGGTGAGGCACAATAACAACTTCACCTGGTCCTACTAGTCCTTCAGGCCTGGTTTCTTTACAGCAGGTGTGGCCAGAGTCACGTTGTTATCCACATCCAAGCTAAACAGGGACAAAAACAGCAACTGATCAAATTAATAATACAAAGACTAAGAATAAGAATTATATTAAGAAGAAGAATTAGTTGTTGAATATACAAGTAATAGTCAAATGACATCATCTAGCCTCATATTGTATTTGGATTCTCCAAACTGTAATTAACCTCCTTTCTTAGATTAGCGTAATAATCCGTATGACACACTTGTTTGATTTCAATCAAAGTTATGAATATATCAAGTGTCAGGGCCGTGCAGAGACCACTAAAGGGGCAGGTACTCAAAATAAAATAAAAGGGCCCATCTAACCACATTCTGGGACAGAATATTAACAAAGCCTCTCAGCTTTCAGAGTTCAATAAACAATGATAAATAACAAAATTGTGAAATATACAATCAAAGCTAAGGAAAATATCTATATAAAGCATACAACTATGATGTGTAAGATATTTTATTAGTAATTTCTTTCTGCAGGTCTATTATGTTATAGAAAAGTATTGCAATATTCAAACCCGCAATTTAGCAAGATATGTAAATCAGAGCTGGTGGTCTAGCTCTGCGAACCAGACCCTAAACTTACTTAAAGTCTGGTTTGAGTTTTTTTACCTTCATTAATGAGAAACTTTTATTACATACATTATATCTATCATGTAATTCAGGGTAAGTTATTTTTAATTCTAAATGAATATCCTTGTTGGACTATTATTTAAGTGCTATTTTCCTTCAAGATACGTTTACCTAACGCTAGAATAAATGCAATATATATTGTGCAACAAAGGAAATTAGAAAACATATATCCATTATGGAGATGATCGGTTTTGGACGGGCGATGTGCCCTTATTGCATAAGCAATACTGAAGAATGACTGCTATCATTACAAGGAAGAAGCTTTTTAGTTATCTTGCTTTGCTAGCAAAGTCGTTAGCTAGCAGCTAGCTAATAGCACAACAACAACAGCCTAATATCTATGATAAAAATACTGAATCAATCGTTAAGAACAGTTTCTCCTCACCTGGCTGTCTCCTTCCGCTCAGTAGTTCTTCAGAGAAAGGCAGACGCAGAGGCCTGTCAGTGTCTGTTGTATTTCATTACCTCTCTGCTTAAACCTCGACTCCGAGCTGAAGCAGAAACGATACGTTCAACGTTTTCCGTCATCTGACAAGTAACAAGTCTACTCCACTTTATTCACCAAAAACGTTTTTTTTTTTTTTATTCACCAAAAACTGTTCTGTAATCTGGAACGTTCGCTACGTTGAGCTCCAGTTAGCCTCCTTATCGCACTGCACGAGAGGCAACTGCGTCATGCGTCACGGGCAAAAGGTCAAAGGTAACAAGGTGACAGGGGGGCTTATTATGTTGTACAAAAAAAACCCCAACAAAAAACAAATAATTTTAGTACATGTTATTATGTGTCAGAAGAGAGCTTAGGAAATAATAATACCAAAAATAAAAATAAAATAAAACATTTGACCAAAAGGGCACTTGGGGGCAAGGAGCAAAAGAGGCAGATGCTCAAGCAACCCCAGCACGCCCCCCATGCACGTGCCTGTCAAATGTGTATGTTGTTAATAACAAGAAGAGTTTTGAAGTAGAAGTCAAATACAGATGGAAAAATACTATTCAAATGGAGCAGCTTGTGTACTCTAAGTGAGGGAAAGTGAAATTTAAAATTGATACTTTAAAAAATATAACATCAGTAAATGTTTAAACATTAGCTTGTTTAAACAAGCTAATGTTGTTTAAACATTAGCTTACAAAAGTATTTGCAACTTTTGAACAATTTTTTGTTTTACTTTGTCATGAAACAACCAGAAATCACATTTTAATTAGAATATGACAGATCAGCAGGAAATTTGGAGTAATTGTCGAGGAAGGAAAAGGATATGTTTTTTAAATAAGAAAAAAAAAACACAAAAATCTGAATGGTGTTTCAGATGCCAATCCACTCAGCCACATTTCACTTATACTACAACTACAAATATTTTGGGGAGTGCTAAAAAAAACAAAAAAAACAACTCCCCACATTCTTACTGGCTTATAATTACCGACACACTCTTCTGGCACATTCTTACTGGAAACTCTTCTAAACACAAAGGAGGCAGCCTTACGCTTTGCACCTATGAGTTTAGAGGCGATGATGTGCGACTGTCAAAAACAGAACAAAATGTTGCTCTGGGAGCGGCGCGATCCTGAGTTTTTGACAGGATGATACATACATAAAGCATGTAACCACAAAGCTTTGGTTTTGGTCTCATCTGACTACGTACCACAGGTTTTCTGTGTCACCTCCATTGTTGTAATGTCACCAAAAGACGAAACCTTCATGTGGTCTACATCTACATTCTGCTGCAAAAAGATAGCAAATATATAAAATAACATTGCTCTAATCAACCCATTAAACTTAAAATAAACGTATTCTTGTTGTAACCTGTATCTTTGGGCCTTCCACAGTGGCTTTTAAAAACTGTGACTAAAAATAATAATAATTAAAAAAAATCAACAGAGGTTTTTAAAATAGATATAACAAATGCAAGCTTTACCAATTTTTCAGTTTTTTCATTAATCATATTTCATTTCCACAACAGTGACACTTAAAATACCACCCATTTTTATTTAGATCTATTTTTTGTGCTACATGAATGGAAAAGGTGTGCAAATGTCCCATATAAGAAAATGTAGCCTTTTTTTTTTTAAAGGTGTTTTTTTATTATTATTTTAAAGCCTAAAAATACAGGTGAAATAGTTGTTCAGATTATCTGTAGACATTTATCAAAAATCATAAGTTGTCTTTTTTTTGTTGTTGTGTAATATTTGCAGCTCAACCAGCCTTATTCAGCTGGATCGAGGACAAAATGGCTCTTCGGATTGTAAAGGCCACAGACCATGCTGTAGATTTGGAGACAAATTTAATATTTTGACACTTTTACAATCCGTAGTTTTGAATTTTATTCAGCATTTTGTACATTTTATGATTATATTGCCAGAAGTTCCCACACATTCTTACAAGTTCTATTTATTTAATTCATGGATGAATATTAGGCCGGTATTGCTCCTGGGATTTCCTGGTGATTGAAATGCAGTTCGCCAAACACTAGAGGGCGCTGTCTATCTTTCAAAAAGAAGGAGATCAAATTTAAACGTTTCCCCCTTTCAGGAGCAGGAACACAAAGGTGGATTATTAAAAGCGAGTTACTGATAAATCAAAAGAGAGGCTGATTTTAGAACTTCTAATCTGTTACAAGGCACATTCTTACTGGAAACTCTTCTATTATTACTTTCTGTAAACATAAATCCTAATATCACCTAGATAACTATGTGTTTTCTGTTTTGAATCAGTCTGGGGATTATCCTGAACTCAGATTAAGAGGTTAACTAATCCAGCCTGTCAACGCTGGTTTAGATAACTTGTTTAAAGGGCTAGTCAGTAATTATAAGCTTCATATAATGCTTATTCGTCTCTCAGGGAATGATGAGGACTGAATAAATAATGTCTGCGGTATACTCAGACGATTTAGCCCAAGTGCTGTTTTTGCTGTTTTGTATGGTTTTGACTGATACAGGGGAAAGTGGTGGACACTTTATGTTAAAGGAAAAGAAAACTCAAAAAAGGCTGTAACCAAACAATTCACAGCTTCCCCTGAGACTTAAACAAGACGACTGCTTTCAGGTGTCACTCCAATGGTTGTTACGATGCTGAAATGTCGATTTAAAAAATTCTTGAAATTTTTCTCATTTTTCGAGGAACAGAAATAGTATGAAAAAATATGTTTAATCAATGGCATTATGATAGTGGTTTTATTATCTTAGTGCAAACACACACTCTCCGCCACCTGTCAACAATCTCATTCTGGAAGGCCGAGAAGGCATTACCAGGTCAGGCGGGACATAAAGTCCCTCTAGTAAGTTGTCAGTATTCCCTGCGGTCTCCTTCCAGTGGGATGTGCCAGAAAAAAAAGAGAGAAATGCCTTAAAGTTTGTAAGCTTTAAATTTATTAATTTTGGGTTGCTTATACATCCAGGACTGTTGTTTTGGCCATGGGCCTCGGAATGGATGGACGGACAGAGGGACGGATGGATGGATTTACTCTTTACTCCAACGTGAAAGAATTTAGGATGAGAACAGTGGTCACCTGAAGAACAAATGCTACGAATGTATCACATTTTCAAATATTGTTTTTGAACAGCCACAACAATGAGGTCATACTCAGCCAATTTATTACTCCATTGACAAAATATTTCTTCCAGTATAGACTTAAAAACCGTGTCTCATTATTAAGTTGTTACATTACTGACTTTATAGCAAAAAACAATATCTTATACATACTTTATTGTCTGGGATATAGAAACACAGGCTAAACGTAAACAAGCAAAACTGGAAAAATTGTTTGTGCAACCCTTCAAGACCTGATTTAGATTGATTTTCTATAATTTTATTAGTGCTGTGTTTTGCTATGAAGTCCAGGACAGGACACAAATGGGATCAATTAAAGTGTATTAATCAGTACAAATGTCATCAATTAAATTATATCAGCGATTACCCAGGGGGATGAGGGACTTTATTTTTTTATAACAGGGCAGGTTGGTGTTGGCAACATTTTTACCTCAATGTATAAAATTATGACTATAAAATAGGATTTAGTTTGTTTGTTTTTAGTTGCCCATTGGGGACTTGAATAAATCTTGAATAAATCTGAATCATTAGTGTGAACAACAGTGGAAACAGTACTTGTCTAACATTACCTTTTAGGAGGGGCTTGTCAGGGGGAGGGGAACCCAGCTCGGAACAGTTCGTCCTGAAACCACCGCCGGTCTGTAATGGTGCTCTTTTCAACATTTACAGCCTGCTAAGATTATCTGAGAGCTTTTAAAGATCTCATATGTAACCTGAGGTCTATCAGGTTTCTGCAGATGTTTCACCTTTCTGCTTAACTGAGTAAGAACAATGGGCTCACTGTTTAACTGTGTCTGAGTAATGAGTTTGAGTTTTCTTTCGCTCACTGCTGAGGCGTAAAACATCTTTAGGTGTTGAAATAAACCAAGAACCAGTTGATCTGAGCCCGTTTGAAAAGATGGGGTGATTTTGGATGTTGCTGAACACAAACAAAGCTCTAAAGGGAATTCATGGTTTGACACGGGCCCCTCATGGTCTCTTGGGTGCATGTGTGGGTCAAACATCTGTGACCGTGCAGACTCAGCTACTTTACCCATTGGTTGGTCTCCTATTTAGAAAAACAACTCTGACAATAGCTCTGGAGCTACATGGATGTTTGCCATTATTCACACGTCAATGCTTTGCAGGGTGCAGAGATTTATAGATCACTCATGTTGTTACACAGGAGGAGCTTCAGCTGGCTGGTATAAAGGAGGCATAACGAAGGATGTGAAACAGATATTACACTTTGTTGAAGACAGGTAGCTAACCTAAATATAGAAAGATTTGACCAGAGTTACAAACTATTCAATGTAAACTGAGGGGATAGATACCGCAGATTTGTGGTTTTGGATATGGCCCCATGCGGGCAGTTGCCCAGGGAGGCATTAGAAGGGTAAACATATGGTTTACATAAAAAAAGAATAGATTTATCTGTCACTTTTGCCCACAATAAGTGTTGTTATTCTGCGACTTCTTTGAGTCGGATGTGTCTGAGTTGAACCTTTAGCTACGGCTTACCAGAAACACTGATGGCATTATAGTGTAGCTCAGGAGTTAGTGGTAAAAGACGGGTGTGCTTTTCAACTCTGCTCAGCTATCAGGACCAAAACTCAGAATTATTATTTTTAATATTACAACTATTATTATGTCCACCACTAGTGTAGAACATGTCTAACTGTTAAAATTGACATTTTAACACACAGTGCTCCTTAAAGTTTAAAGATTAAAACATAAAAATCATAAAAGTAGTTTGTAGATTCACATTTCCTTGTAATTGAAGAAACAAGTTTTTGGGGGTATGCTTCAACCAACTTTGAACTTCTAAAGATTGAAACTATTGTTCGTCCGTCCGTCCGTGTACCTACCTACCTACCTACCTACCTACCTACCTACCTACCTACCTACCTACCTACCTACCTACCTACCTACCTACCTACCTACCTACCTACCTACCTACCTACCTACCTACCTACCTACCTACCTACATTCACCCATCTTCCTTTAATCTGAGATCGCATCACAGAGACAACAGTCTCAGAAGGGAAACTCAAACATTCCTCTCCGCAGCGACATCCTTCAGCTTATTCCGGAGACATTCCAGCACAAGACAAGATCTGTAATCCCTCCAGCAGGTTTTGGGTCTTCCCCAGGGTCTCCTCCCATTGGGACGTGCCCAGAAAACCACCAACAGGCATCTTGATCAGCTGTCCGAACCACCTCCACTGACTGCTTTCAATGCAGAGAAGTAGTGCCTCTACTTTGAGTTCCTCCCAGAGGACGTAGCTCCACCCCTCACCTCAGGCTGAGTCCGGTCTCCATCTGGAGGAAAGTCATTTCAGCCACTTTTTCGGTCATGATTCAAATCTAATGACCACGGGTGAGGTTCAAAACGAAGATATCATGCAAATCAAGAGATTTGCTTTTCGGTTCAAATCTTTCTTCACCACAGCAGACTGGAGCAGTGCCTTTATTACTGCAGACAAAACCCCAATCTGTCAGTCCATCTTCCTTTCCATCACTTGTGAACAAGATACTTCAACTCCTCTGCTTGTTGCACATTATTTTTCATAAAATAGATGATGGTTAGTCAGACTGTGTGGGCAGAGTCGGTGAAAATCAATCAATTTTCTGGCCAAATTGTTGAACTGTGAGCTGTCTTAAAAAGCAAAATTCTAAGTTTGTGTGTTTTAAATCTACTAATAGCAGACAAAAACAAGACAGAGCTAATAAAACATTCTCTTTGTAGATCCGTCTTTCACTGCATGACAGCTGCAGGGCTTTTGGAGTATATCTCTACACACTTTGCTCATCTACAGGTTAGAAATTTGCCTATTCTTTTCAAAATATCTTAAGTCCAGTCAACTGACACACTTCTACACGACCTGAAAGGTTTCCAAAGTTTATTATGGAATGACTTTTTGATGAATAAGAAGTCAGTGCTTTTTCTTATCTCTGCAACAAGATTCTAAGGAGAGAGAAACAATGACAAATAAACAACACGCAGCAGGTACTTTTTCTGCTTTCGCTCCATTGATTCAGACCGAGATCCTCTGGAGCATGAACAGTGATTGTCAGATCGTAGAGAACAATTTGGCAGTTGATTATCGCAAACGAGGAGTGGAGGTAATGGTGAGGGAAAAACTGACGAGAAAGAAAATGATGGCAGGGTGGGTTTTGGCAATAGTGATGAAGGGTTGCTGCCAGGGCTGGTTAGAGAGGAGAAGTAGGCAGAGAGTCAAAATCCACCACTTCCAAGTAGGATGAAAACAGACGACCACTGGATACATGAACTCGATTCAACAGAGGCTCATAGACCGAGTTGATGAAACAAACAAAAACAAGAAAAAAAAAACCACACACTTGACACATGAACTTGACAGTGCTGGAACTCTGACACCAAAAGCCACAATCTGGCAGGAAGAAAAGGGAGCATATGAAGCTGAGTCAGCACACTCAAGCAACTAGCAAATCAGAAACAGAACCGTGGACTGCAACAAGTTGCGCGTATAAGCATAAACTCAGAGCGACGCATGATTAAACTGGGACCATTCCTCTTTTATCCGCTATTGCAAACTCATTTTCACTCCACTCCGATCCTTTTTTTGAAAATAATTTTGAAATAATTATGGGGGCATGGAGGCACAACATGAAACTGCTCCTATATACTCAGGCGTAGTGCGTATACACATTCTCTGGACCGCTTCGCTGTTGGCGGATGGTTGAGAATTCATAGTCAAGTCAAATTCCTTAATTTCCCAAAATCAAAATGGATACTAGAAAATCCGATGAGCTAGTTGGGCACCTAGCCTAATATTGTCTTCACCATTGTAGCCTCCGCACACCTTTTAGCCCACACGTCAGTCATGCTGCGTGTAACGATGACTGGTTACGCTCAACAATATCAGCTCGGTGTTGCATACAAAACAACTCGGTGCAAACCCTGTTTTCCGCCAAGCAGTTCGAATGTGGATCAGTGTGTCACTGAGTATGCGTCGGGAGTTGTAGAACATTGACCTTTGTGGGGACGTTTCCATAGAACGTCCGGTTTGAGTCCCTCCCGAGTGCGCACTGACCTCCAAGGGGCAGAATACACCCGAGTATGTTGGGGACAGCATGACACTGCTGCTGCTCATGTTACTCAACAGGTTGTTGCTAGGTAACACATGAGAGAGTGAGACAATGCCACCAGTCTTACTTAGACGGGCCGTCAGAGGTTGAGTGGCCAAAGCCTGCTGTCTGCCTACATCCCCCTGAATGCTGTGAAGTTCTGGATTGGAGTTCAGTGAAATCATTCAACATTCAATGAGGCCAGCGATGTACACTGACAGACTCTAGGGGGAGCTGGAGCACCTGCTCCTTTTCCTCTGAACAAAAAAAAACCCTGTCCTTTTTAAATCTTTTTTTTGTTTTGTTTGTTTTTAACCACATTTTTTCAGTTTATTGCAGTTTAAAGACATGCATCTAAAACAGATTTCTCGACAATCCAAACAAGTTTTAGGACTGGAATTTGACTGGGCCCTTTCAACATCTAATCTTCTTTTCAGCTGTTGTCTTTTTCATTGTTGTGCTGATGACCCGGTGCTGATGAGTCCAAATCATCACCCCTTCACCACCATGCTTGACAGTTTGCTTCCATGCTAAACACTAAGTTAAACTAAGATCCAACGTCCAGTTGAGATGATTGAAAGATAAGAGGCAAGTTTGAAAATACAAAAATGAATTTGAACAAATGAGGTGTTGGACGTTTACAATGAAATGGAAATTCACAGTTCTCCTGAACAGCCAAAATACCAATTTTTTTAAAGTGTTAAACATGGTTATATCTCTTGGTTTTGTTTTACAGTGTATGTAGTCTTTTCTGGATATAACAGCTTACATTACAAACACGTTTGGTCGCGAAGTTTGGAGCTGGAATGTTACAAAAGGCACCAATAAATGTGCAGAAATAGGCTCCTTTTGAAGCCTAATTACATCCTCCCAATAGGAGGAAAGGGGACACAATCACATCCACAGAGCATCATAATAAAACAGTGGAGGTTTCTTTTCTTTGGAGTCTCGGGCTGGGTGGGGTTTTCATTGTCTATTCATTAAAGTTAGTGAGGAGGGAGGGGAAAAAGTGGAAAGTTTGAGAGTGGAGACGGACTGTGGTGCTTCTGTTAGGTGAGAGGAGGCGGGGTGGGGCCTGGGAGGTGGTGGGAGGGGGGTGTAACTGCCGGGGCAGTCGGAGAGAAGAGGAGAGGGGAGGGGAAATGAAAATGCAGCCTGGACATTCCCACTCTGGGAAATCCAGCGCAGACCGTGGAGGACAACAGAGGAGGACATGTAACTTTTTTCTCTTCGCATGACCTTTATTTATTTACATTTTTCCCTTTTTTTTTTTGTTAAAAAGTGGAAACATTTAAAGCTGGAAAAGCATCTGATGAAGGAGAGGCGATGAGGGGCGGATGATGAGCGAGAGGAGAAAGTTTGGTGGAGAATGCGGAGAGGAAGCGGAGCCAGGAAAAGGAGCTGAGGACTATGTAGGAATTCCTGACTGAAGTCATGGTAAGTCCCTGTGTTTTATGAGCGTCTCTGCACGGAGGCGCAAGTTCCCTTTTTTTTCCCCGTTGCAGTCATGTAAAGTAATTAGAACTGGCTTAAATATAGTGCCTGAACTTTTTCACATTAACTCTAAAACCCCCAAATTCACTAATTAGTTCAGATTTTTGTAATAAACCAGCACAAAACAGCAGATAGATGTGAAACAGAAGGCAAAATCACACACGTTTGTGAAAAATAAATCTGAAAGGTGTGGCATGCAATTTATAGGTAGCCCCTTCTCCTCTGACACCCCAAGTAAAATTCAGATTTTGGAAAATTTCTACTAAAATACATTGAAGTTTTTGCTTTAACAGGGGGAACTTCCTTCCAACTTCCTACAGAGGACCTTGTTACCGTTTCTCCTTTTTTCAGCTGTATGTCAGGCAGGGTCGCATTGTTCAAGCAGATCCAACCCTCAGCTCATGGGATGATAAATTCCCACATGCTGTAAATTATGACACTTCAGTCGCGTGACGCCGGTGACGTTTTGTGGCTCAACTCGCACAGGAGCGCAAAAGAGCGCTCTCTGTTGCATCCATTGGGATAATGCTCACATTCCCTTCTTCACCCACTAACGGTCAGAAAGACAGAGTGGGTGATGGCAGAATCATGCATGTACAAATGAACAGAGAATGAATCCAAGAGAGAGAGAGAGAGAGAGAAAAAAAGAGAGAAGTGACACAATGACTGAGCTCTTGTTCCAGCTTCTGTGTGCCGTGCTGGGTGGAGCCGCTTGGCATGGAGAGGAAGAGAAACAAAATCAGAAGGAGAGGAAAAAGAGGGAAGAATAAAAGCGGCAGGGCAGGGTTACTTTTTTTATTTTTGGAGTCTTGGACGGTTGCAACGGTGGTTTCAGTGATGCCGCATTTTCCACAGTGGAGCAAGGAGAAATAGAGAGGGGCGGAGGGAAAGGGAACAAGGGATGGCATGGTCTGAGGAGAGGGAAGAACATGTGCTCCGTAGTTTCTTCCCCTCCATCACTGCCCAGGACTGGGAAGCTTTAGCAGGAGGAACAGTGGCAGTTTGACCCCAAACTTCAATGTGTTTTCAATGGGATAACATATAACGTACAATGGAGGAGATGTCTGCAACCTCCTTCCATTTAAATAAAACCCGTTCAGAGCCACAAATGTTAAGGTCAAATAAAATAAAATTTTAAAAAAAGATAAATATATCCACTATAGGAATTTTGGAGTCATTTTTTTTAAAATTGCTTTATTTCTACTTTTAGGTTTTAAAATACAGAAATATGTGAAACTGTTTTATAAAAAAATAATTAAAAAAAAAAAATATATATATATATATATATATATATATATATATATATATATATATATATATATATTTGCAATCCAATCTGAAGACAAGACAAAGAATCACCTGTTGGGAAAATTCACTGCAATTACTCCATGGCAATAAGATGAGTTAATACTGAAACTCAGCATTTCTTATTATATATGTATTTAAAAAACATTAGTTGGTTCTATGTAATTTATATTTAAAGGTTTGAAGAGGCCCCGTTAGACCAAAAAAAGGAAAGCAATGAAAAATTGCATAATTTCTTAGAATGCTAAGAAATGAAACAAAAAATCTGAAAAGTGTGGCATGTATTTTCCTCATATCGCCTAGATAAAAACAATGGCCACCACTTACCCTCAAGAACCACCTTGTTAGTAAATGGAGCTCCACTTTTTAAATGCTTTTGCTCCGTGAAGACATCAGGGGTTTACCAGGTAACGGTGTCTCTGGATTAGTTGCAGAGATCCACAGCTCAGGTGGGATAATCTGCTGACACGACAAATAAAACAAATGCAAGTCATTGGCTCCTCAGAGGTACGGAAGAGCGATGGGAAGAAAGTCGCAGCTGGAAGAAAGTTGTTAGAAATCCTGCCTAAAGTTGACTTTTGCAAACAGAAAATATGTGAAAAATGAAAATGAAGAAAAAAGCATGCAGTGTTGTCGTGATGAAACATGGCAGTGACTGCATTATGCTTTGGGGATGGTTTTTTTCCCCAGCAGGTTAGAGGTAATGTGAAAGTGGATGAAGGAGAACAACCCTTAAACATAGAGCCAGAGATGCAATGAAATTGTTTATATCATATTGTGTCCATATGTTAGAGTGGCCTAGTGAAAGCCCAGACATAAATCCAATTAAGAAATTGTGGCAATAGATTGAAAGGTCGTCTTCATCCAAATTGACTGAGCTTGAACTATAATGCTAAGTACGACGGTGCGAAGACAACACAGATATTCTCTGGTAGAGACATTTCCTGGAAGTGTTTCAGCTGGAAATGTGATGAACGCTGCTGCTAAAAGTACTGACTCAAGATGCCTGAGCAAAATTCCACATCTCACTTTTCACATCTTAAGAACCACACATGCTTTTCTAGCAATTGGCCAATAATGTACCACTTTGTCTTGGTCTGCAGTATAGGTCGCAACGACACAAAGTGTGAAAGGATTCCCGGAGTGTCAATACTTTTACGAGGTACTATACATGCAAATGATAGAAACTTAGCTCATATGCACGTAGGTGTTAAAATTTACCAGCAAGCTCCTCTGCTGCACACACACACACACACAGCTATACAGCCGTTCAAACATTGGCACTCCTTTGCTAAGAATATGTGGCAGAGGGTATTTCCATTGCTGCCGTCTGGAAAGATTTTGTAACTAGAGGTTATGTACCAGCTCCTGATTTCAGCCAGCGGGACCGCCTAATTTGGCCTAATGAAAGCTAAAGCAAACAGCTCTGGCTGCAGATAACAAACCAGACGCGATCAGAATCAGCGTTGTCAGTCACAGGAATCTCGCACTAACGTGAGTTTCCTGCAATTGTCCAGAACGCAGTGCATGCGGCGTAGCAAGGATGGGTACGTTCCTGCTCAGCAATCCCAATCTTGTTGCTGTTTCACTTCACATCTATTCCACCTCTTCATCATCCTTTATCTTCTCAATGCAATGAAATAGTCAAGAGTGACACAAACGTCACTGTTGCGGATTATTTTATCAAGCTTCGGCCGCTGATATCTATTTGGAGCTCGCCATTTGCTTTTAGCCTCGTTATTAACGGGCGGAAATGCCCCGATAAACCAATGTTTCCACATGACTTATCTCCTCGTAACCAAACAACCAACAAAGATAGCAATTTGGAAAAAAATGGAGCATGTAAAATGCTAAAAACAGATGATTCCCCCGGGAGTTTGTAGAGGATCAGCAAATTAGAGCAAAAAGGCGGGGGTGGGGGGAATTTAGTTGGAGGAAAAAAGAGAAAATGCACATGGGAATACAGCGACGTTCAAAAGAAATCAACAAGTGGGAAGCATCCGAGGGGAAAACAACGCCTTTGTGCCTGTGAGACTGTGTTGATAGGAGAAAAAGAGATTTAGCAGAGAGTCATAACAATTTGTGTCACAAAACACAAAATGCTGGGAATTGGTTCATATCCAGGCAGCTGCACATATCATGCAGGCAATTAAGAACTTTGTAACTTTCTATTTAAACTTTCTCTTTTAATCGCTTATTAGGGTGAAAACAAATATACTGTTCTAGTTCTCTACTATACGGTGTTTTTAGCTTGTATTTGATATTCTAAACTAAATTTGAATGCTGATACCAACAATGCTTAGATGTAGTTCTGGAATAGCTCAGAAGATGATTTCAGGGGTTTTTAAGTTCCTGAGACTATTTAAGCTAAATCAAGATGTGATGAGGTAATTCACAACAAGTTAAAAGAAGGCAGATATGTGGATGTACTTGAAAGAAACGCCCTTCCATGTATGACATCATCAGGAAATCTTTTTTTTTTTAAATCAGATGCTTGAAGATATAAACATCATGGGAATATCTGACCATCATTCTGTTCGGGAAGGAGACGGGTTCAGTTTCTTCTAGAGACGCTGTAAAGCTGGTGAAGAGTTTCATTGTCCACAGTGAAACGGGTTCTGTACTGACATGAGCTGAAAGGCCACGCAGTGCGGAAGAAGCCATCGCTCCAAACGCAACATAGAAAATCTGATTACATCTTGCAATTTGTAAACTAGTATTTTATTTTTTGGTAGACATGACCTGTGGCCTGGTGAACCTGATGTGAAAGCATTTGACCACAATGACTAGTGTTATATTCGGAGCTAGCATCTTTTCCAAATTCGATTAGGTGAACATGTACACCTACACATACACATACATTTTTGGCTTAGAAATTTGAATCACTTTCATGTCATAGTGAGAAAACATTCTCATTTTAATGAGATTTACATTACTTGTTATACCGAGGTTTATATCACCTTAAAACCAAAATATCTGCTTTTTAAAAAAGGAACATAACCCAAAAGTAAAACAGCAACACCTGCTGCTCTGTTTAGATGTTTTCTAGAGGAAACAAGGTGAGAAGGAGAGTCGTGTGTCTTTTTATGCAAGTCAAAATCACGACTTGTCATAGGAGAGGCGTAGTCAAGTAAAAGTTTCTCATTATAACGAGACATAAAATTAGTTTTCGTCAAAATAAAAAAACAACTTTGCATCTCGTTATAATGAGACGGTTTTCTCGTTTTCACAGGCAAGTTTCTCAATAAAACGAGAGACCGCTCCTGAATGTGGGTACAAGCTTTGGCAGTTAAAAGCATCCATGTGAAACTGATTATAACTGTATAAAGATACATTTTACTCATTCTTGAAGGTGGATTTTTAATAATAATAATAATAAGAAGAAGAAGAAGAAGAAGAAGAAAAGATACCAAACGTGAGCACTTAACTAATTGGGCACACGTAGAGAGCCGCTTATCTCTCTCTGGCTATATCCGCACCATAACTCCCTTCATGCTGCGATCAACAGAAACTGTCTGTTCCCACAAGGTTCGGCTCGGGTCAAAGTTCAAAAAGTGTGACCTCTCAGCACCAAAAAAAAAGCTGTTGGCCCAGTGAACCAAAATTGCGAGAATGCAGCATTGGTCAAACTAGATGAGGTTCAACTTTGCTAACTCAAAAACATTCACGAAACGAAGAGCGACTCATGGTCCAAACCACCACAATCATCACCAACTCCATATGGTTTTTGTTCTATAGAAGAAATCAAGGCAGTATTATTATCTCAGCTGGATTTCACTTGGCTGTGCCATTTAGTAACCTCAAGCAGTCTGGCTGCAAGACCCACTATAGGTTAGGTTAGATTACAAAAGCTAATTTAGGAGAGGAAATCACTGTCAGGCTCGACTGCTTTACTTTTCTTCGTCCTCATTTCCCTTTGTCTGTTTTTCCTCTTTTTTCTTCTCCATTTTTTTCCCCCCCCAAATCGTCCTCTAATCTTGTCATCCTCTATCAGCTCCACATTTTGCAAAGTCCTCTCAGCTCCGTTGCTCTTCCTCGTGTCCTTCTGGTACATCTGGTTTCCATCATGGTTACCGCTGCTCTCGTTTCCCATCGATCTCTCCCGCTGGTCAGCCTCCTACTTTTTTCTTTCTGTCTGAGCTCTCACTCACTGAAAATTTGTCTGCTTCTCTCAATCTTTTTTTTTTTTTTCGCAAGTCTGCGGCTGTTTTTGCTTCTTTTTTTAAACTTCTCCAACTCACATTGACTCACAGGTTTGATGTTTTGCCAGTTATCTTCATCCCTTCCATCCAGTTTATTTGACGCTTCAGCGGATTTCTTCCAATACTGGTTTTAAACTGCTTTCAGTCTCATAAAAAATGGAATCCTGAGTAAAACCAGCTTTTCCAAGCTTTCTTCTCATTCGTCTTGCAAACTTGTGGCTGTAGGAGCACTTTGCAGCACACACACACACACACACACACACACACACACGCACACACACACACACACACACACACACACAAGCACGCTACAAATAACAGCGGTGGAGAGAAAAGGGACAAAGCGATAAAATGTTTCCCGTCAGGTTGACATTTACAAGTGCGGACAGGGTATTCACAGTTCCGTCCATACTGAAATAATATTAATCCAACATAACCAGTTCCCCCATCGCCAAGGCTGAGGAGATGAGAGCTTGTAAAAGCAAATATTTCACTGGCTTGCTCCACTTTTCATCTGCGAGAAGTTGGCTAGAACGACAAATTTAAGCCTTTGGCTGTTCAAAACTTGATTTTCACAGATGCTGCTCACCCATTCTGACCGATCTCGTGCTATTTAAGACATAACCCACAAAATCTGAAGCTTCAGCAGCAAGGAAAGGTTCTTCTACAAAGCGCTGACTCACGGGGGCTAAATGCAAAAAGAACATCATAGTTTCCAGATTTTTATGAAGAAGTCCTTTTTCCTTTCACTTCTTTCTTACGAAAGGATATGAACACGTTTGCAAGACACTCCACACAAAGGTATTATAGATGGTGACATTTTGAACACTAACTATACAGTCATCTTTTTTTGGCGATATTTGATGCTTTGATGGTACTAATTGCTTGAAAACTTCAATAAGTCTTTATTTGAGCAGATTTTTACCAGGTTTTACTTGAGGATCTTTTCATGTCTCTTAGCAAATTGAGTTCTTGGGTAGCTTTGACAATGAACGACAAGAGGATTTAATATTTACATTCGTGACATATTGTTGCATACTCGATGATATGCCTCGTTGCTGTGTTGCTAAAAGCAGCTTTAATCAATCTTATTCCCTCTCCATTATCGCAACCGTTGCACGTAAACAGACAAGTTACATTTTTGAATCTAAACATTGGTAGAAACTCATGTGCACAGGTATGTGAACACTAACAACTCAAATTGGTTCAGAAAAGGAATGCAAGTTAAGGGGTAGAGGCAAAAAAATGTCAAGGGAAAATTCTTGAGAAAAACTATTAGTCGCTAACGTTGCTGTGAAGAAATTGTGGCACATTTTTCTTTCTGTTGCTCCAGTTTATTAATGTCGGCAGACATTTATTTCTCTCAAGGTCTCTAAAGAGGCAGAATTTCAATTATGTTTACACCTGGATTTTGACTACAGACCATGGCAAAGTATTTTTCTTTGAATATTTTTTATTTATTCAATGGCCGGTTGATGACTCAGACTGGGATTAGTTCACATAAACTTTCCACCCAATCTGACCCCAAAAGCTAAAACTGCAGCAAAAATCCCAATAAAATACAATGAAATTTGTGGCCATAATGTAACAAAAACTTTAATCTGTATGTTTTTTTTAAGTGAAGGGAGTTTTTTTCCCTTCTCTTATTTGGTTTGAAAAGTTAAGAATTAAGTGTCTAGTTTGACACATGAGTTTACTGAAGTTTTGTTCACCAGGACCCAAAGTAATAATCGTATTTGCATCTGGAAAACCAATCCCTGTTGTCCACCAACACTTACGTAAGTTTAACTGTTAGATTATCTCCGGGTTGGAGCCCAGCACCGGTCCGCTGTTAATTGCTGCCATTTACTTTCCATACAAGCTGGTAGGTAGCTAATTATCGTCAGTAAATGGAGTCTAAGCAACTTTTGCAAAAAAAAAACAAATTTCAAACTTTTCTCCAACGCCTCTTTTTCCTGAGCTTAGTATTTCTGTTCAGACACAACTGGAAACTGCACGTGACATTTGTTTGAACCTGAACTCTCGGCTCTATTTTCTCAATACCTATCTGTCAAAAGTTGGACAAGAAGGTAGCCACATTAAAAAACTCCGACCTCTTTCAGATACTTTCCTGTTTATATAGCTCATTCTGCCCTCCAGCGTGGCTAACCGCGTTTCGTCTATGTACACAAAACAAAACACAGAGAATAATTCTTCCTGCTCCTGAACCCGGTTCCTCTGCCATAAAATACCCCCCCCCCCCCCACACACACACACACACACACACACACACACACACACACACACACCGCTTCCAGCTCATTCATTCCTGGCCGTCTCTCACTCGCCACTCGTCTCTTTTTCCACAGACCCTGCTCTCTTTGTTTCGTCTTTTACGACCGCTTTCGATCTATCCTCTCTCGTTCGTTGTAATTGTCCGGCCCAGTGTATGGAGAATCCAGACGTAATTGTTGTCAGATGACAGAAAGGCTTGTCGAGTCGAGGCGAGGTTCAGCGCCGCATTGGGGTGGAGGGGGGAATGGTTTGGGTATTGGAGGAGGGAGCGTAGGAAAACAGGGAGAGAAACAGACTGAATGTCTAAGGGGAAATGTGAGGGGAGGAAGAAAAAAAAATAAAAGTTACAGGTTGCCATGCCAACAGCACAAGCAGAAAAATAAACAGCGATGTCCTCGTGCTTCGCCCGAGCCGTGTTCTCAGATGCGCGCGCGTCTGCATCTGTCGGGGGAGTTTGCACTTTGTTTTGAACTAAGGGCAGGAGAGAGGGCGGTGGGGGCCACTGGCCGGCGGAGGAAATGTTTGACACTCCCCAGATCTTACAACAGGAAGCTGAAAGCGGCGTATCTGTGTATATTAATATGTGTGGGTGTCAGCATCGAGGGAGACGAGCCGGCTGTTCAACACGACACAAACCCAGACGTGAGAGTCCAATCAAGTGGTCCACTTTGGGATTATTAACCCTTTCCTCACTGTCTCTGTGTCTCTTAGGGTTCGGAGGCAATGGAGGACTGCGTGCAGGGGGCGCTCTCGTCACTTTATCCGCCGTTCGAGAGCACGGCGCCACCCCTGCTCTCTCAGGTAAAACGAAAAGCATTCACTGTACATTTATTGCAAGGATACAAGTTTCCAAAAGTGCATACAACTCGGTTAATGAGAGGGTTAGAGAAGGAGCACTCAAACCAAATTTAACCAAAAGGTAGAATTGCTGAATGACCTAGGTTACACATTTTCCACATGTACCTCTCAAAACATTGCTTGAAGTTTAGCCTATTCCTTCTGACTAAATGTTATAGTAAATGGAACTAAAGTCAGGGCTCTGTGATGTGCCATTTGCAAACATTATCTTTGTGGCTACTTTGTAGCCAACCTGGTGGTATGCCTAGCCTAGAGTCATTGCCCAATGGGAAGACCCATTTGTGCCCAAGCTTTAGCTTTAGCTTCATGGGTGATGTCTTGAGATGTTGCTTCAATATTCCTTGCCTATGATGCCATCTGTTATCCGGCTTGCGATGTTGCCTTTGGATTGATGACTTCTTCTTCCTACCCACATGGGCTATAAGTGGCCTTATAGCCCATGTGGGTGCAGGATTTGCTTCCCTGTGGATAGAGACTCTCACCAGCTAAAGTCAGTATTGTGACAAGGTCGTGCGCTCTTCCTTTTCTTGGATTGAGAGGCATGTTTCACACCAAGACATGTTGATACTAGGGATCCAGACTCGGTCTCCTTCCTCAACAGGATGATGACTGGACATGTCCATGATGTTTATATTGGCATGTTATTGGAAGCAGAAGACACTTTTAGACATCTGGAAGTTGTAATTGAGGTTGATTGAGATTTGTTGTGGATTTTCAGTTTTTAGACCTGCCAATTTTCAGTCACAATTGCCCTCATTTTCCCATAGAAAATGAGTGTACTTCAGACTATATTGGTTACTCAACTTCAGTAATTGCTTTGTTTCCAACCAGTTTTCTTTGTTACCATGGACAAAATGGCAGTTTGCTGATGTGATCTCAGGTCACAGTCCCAGAGCTTTCCCACACAAAGCCAAGTCGATGCCAATAACAACCCTTGGCTTTTAGGGCATTGACAACCCTTCAACCGTGCCTTTGTTTCAGTATTGCTTGAGACTTTAACTTATTTATGTTGTATGTATTGTCTAACAAATAGTAGTGGGTAATTATGACCTTATAAGGTTTTTAGTTAATTTTGTTGACAAAACTTAATGTAAAAAGTGTGATGTGAATTGTTTTTCATATACTCTTGCTTGCATACCCCAAAATAAAAGCAGGGTCAGACTTGATGGAATGAAATGGAGTGTAGTGTTTTAAAAAAAACAGAAAGGTTTATATGCAAAGGATGTAAACCTTGAAAAGAGGTGTAGGTCTACCTCTGTTAGAGGGGCCCAGTCAATGTTCACTCTTAAACCCATATGAGAATAGGAAGCAATATTTGAAAATTGATGTTCCCAAATGCTTTCCATCAAGTCTAATTGGACAGGATCCATTTAGCAAAGACAGATGGGAAAAACAGTAGATGAGCAAATAGTTTGGTCTCTAGATAGTAAATAGACTATAGATACTATTTACTATTTCTAGCAGTATACTATACTGCAGTACAGTGTAGTATGTTATACTGTAGTATAGTATACTATACTATACTATAGTATAGTACAGTGTACTATACTATAGTATAGTACAGTGTACTATACTATAGTATAGTACAGTGTACTATACTATAGTATAGTACAGTGTACTATACTATAGTATGGTATAGTGTAGTGTAGTATATTTTACTGTAGTATAATACACTATACTATTACTATAGTATAGTATACTATACTACGGTATAGCATACTATACACTGTAGTATATAGTATACTATAGTATATAGTTACTATATACTGTAGGGAAATAGTATTTATCCGTACTATTTCTCTATAGTAGAGAAATACTCTGAAACACCTGCAACTGTAATTACAGGTAGTATTGCAATCTATTGCCCCAGGAGGCAGAATGCAAATGCACAGCATGCTTTTTATATTTGTACTGGTGAAAAATGTAAAACAAAACCCCCAAAAAACAAACAAAAAAACAAGCAGTGTTTTACTTAAATCTACTTTTGGATTTTCAGTTTGTGGTTATAACATTAAAACAAACTTGGACCAAATAATACCAAATACTCATATCTAGTTTTTAACCTTAGTATTTTTTTCTTTTTTTTGTCCATTTTTTCTCTGATCCTCCATTGTTTCTGCAGGTCTTCTCGGTCCTGGAGTCAACTTATCAACACGACAGCCTGCGCTACCTCCTGGACTATTTCGTACCTGCCAAGCATCTCCTGCACAAGCTTCAGCAGCATGCCTGTGTGAGTTCCAAAGTGCAAACGCGCTGCATAGCGAGAACACCCACAGCGCCGCATAATCAGAAGCGGAATCTGCTGTCACATGCAAGAAGTCTGCTGTGGGAAATGTGTCAGCTTCTTGAATCCTCTGCTGAAAGTTGTCCTCCTGCGATGTTTATGCACACGCCCCCGAGGAAAGGCGATTGACCAGTCGGTCCAAGTCGAGCCTTGAGTCGTCAAAGCAAATCGAGTCTTAAGCTTTATAGAGTTCGCAGGGTCATTCACCTGAGTTTAGAGAAATAAACGGAGTATTTAAAGTTGGCTTAGACACATCCAAGTCGAGATTTATGTTTTCTTCATGAGGATTAACATGAGGTCAAGTTCATGTAAGCTGAGATAGGAGACACATCTACTCAAATTCTGAAGGACGATGCTTATTGGGTTTTTTCTTCTGCTAACTTCTAATCTGATCTTCAGGTTATTATTGAGTACTAAAGAGAAGCCCTGTGCAGTGAAGGTCTGTGTAAATATTTAAAACACATTTCTTGCTCATTCAAGTTTGAATCCAGTACATAGGCCTAAAGAAAAATACCTCACCTTATGTTTTAGGATTTACAGGCAGGCAAAGGGATGAGTTAACAAATGGACCAACTGGCCATGTATTCAATGTGTCAAAGGTTGAAAAACTGAAGAACTGAAACTACCAAAGGCACCACGAAATGATCAAGAGAGTGACAAAAACAAAATGCAAAGGACAAAGGAATTTTTTATTTTTTTTAAAATAAATTTTTCTTCAGTAATAAGGTTTTGGAGCGGCTAACATAGCATCCTGACCTCAATCTGACCATGAATCAGTGGAAGGAGAGAAAAAACAGATTGATGTTGAGGAAGCCTTCCAGCCTCAAAGACTTTGAACTAATCACCAAATACAAATGGTAAAAATACCAGCGGAAACATGGTCAGAATTTATGAGAATACTATCACGATAATAGAGATTTTTCTGTTAATCAGTGAAAATGAAAATCAAAACAAATGTTTATCTCCTTTTATATTCCTTTATTTTATTTTGAGAAATGGCCGTCTCAATTCTTATCAAAACTAAAGTTTTTGGGTAAAATTAAAATAATTTTGATTCTAAGTCTGCCAGGAGTATGAATCCATCTAAGTCTAACCAAACCTATTACCAGAAATATCTTCTAATTTCCTTGTGTTTAGACCAAAGTTATACTATTTGTAGTAATTTGAGACAAAGTACACTTCCTAAGCCAGAAAAATCTCTAAAAGCAATTATAAGCATTAGCCGTTGACATGCCGTTTGCAAGTATTTTCAGTCTAACACATGCTTGACCATGTCACTAGCCAAACAATTTTTCACCATCCCAAATTTGCATCCAAACAAATCCAACAAACAAAGTGAAAGCTAAGTAACAATACTTTTTGGAATACAAAGCATTGTGTTCCAATACAGGAGAGTCTATACCTGTATTTTCATGTAGAAAACCAAAACAGATTACCTTCTTCTTTGGTCTTATTTTTATGTAATTGACTGCAGTACAGCGCCACATACAGGCCAGTGTTAGTTACTATAAATTTGGATCATGTTTTGTGGTTTTGCAAGAATGAGAACTTTTGAAGAACTTTTTTTGTGAGGACAAGACCGTAAGAAAATGTTTTAAATTCGCCGATTAAGATGTTTCACACAGAAAAGATAGAAATGACCAACATGCAGAAAAATGAAGCATAAGGGTGATATTTTGCTTTTTAATTCAACACTTCAATTGACCCCTGGCCTTTAACCCTATAAGTAAAACACTATGTTAAAGACAACCATTTGCGAAATTTGTCTAAATCGAGCAAATTCGGGATTGCACTAGCCAAACAAATGAAAAGCACTACATGCTCAAGCAAAACTCTGACTCTTAAACTTAGCAGCTCTTTCATTTTACTTTGTGAGACACTCAAAGGCAAAACAACTGATGGGCTCCAGTTCAAGGGTTCGTGCCTCAGCTTTCTCGCATTTCTCCGTAGAGTTTTCCTCTCTAGACTCTCGGTAATATACACGTCCGCATGCAGGGGCTGTGAGTGAGCGATGTTTTCATTGTCGCTGAGTGGAGTTGCCTGGGATGGGAGTCAGACTCTGAGTCATGACAATAATTCCTTCCATATGTGATTGGGTTACTGCTGTGAGAGAAGGAGGAACTCGCAGAGCGGCGGTGGGGCTTTGGACGAGAGAATGGAGAGAATGAACATGACCTTCATTCACTACGCCTGTGTTGAGTGGTTGAAAAAAATGGGGGAAGATGTATTTTGCAGACCATAGTGGGGTGATTGAGAAATTTTGTAAAGTGGGCTGGTGGCAGCGGGGGGTGGAGAAGGCGCAGACACAGGCGTACATTGAGTGAAAAGTGGGTGGAGAGGAGAGGACCGCAGGACACAGAAAGTTTCAGAATGTGGACTTGTTTATTACGCTAATGCCCAACTCTGAAATACATTAGCCTTTTACTTGCCTGAAGCTTGCCCTGAGCTGGAAAAAAGACTCAGAAAGAGACAAAAGAAAGGCATAAGAGGAAGAAATTAAATAAAGGGCAGCGAGGTAAAAGTAGGAAACATGGAGGAGAGGTGGAGGAAAGAATTTAATGTGATCACGTCTCGTGTGTCTGGAGGGAAGGGAGCCGCACCGGGTCAGTGTTTTAGACGTGACTGAGAATAGCAAAGCTGAGTCCAGGCTTCACGAGCTGAGATCTAGATCAGACACATCATTCATTGAGCTAGAGTTAATGCTTTCATTAGGGAGCATTACTGTAATAGATCAATCCAGTAATGGCAGTGGAAGGCCTCTGCAGGCCTCCATTCTTTACCCAAATTCTTAAAGAGTTTCCAGGTAAAGAGTCTTTTTTTACCCTAATTGAGTGAAACAAATGTTCTTCTCTCATACTGCTTTGTCTACTCGTATTGTCCTCCTATAAGCCAGGGCGCTTTGTGTTGAGTTGGTCACCTGTAGCTTATTGTCTGACTCACAGTTCTCCACAGTTCTCCCCATTATCTCAATTCATCAAAGCAGTTGTACAAATCGGAAAGGTCACATGAGTCATATGTTTTTCTTTGGTACAAACATTAGGCCAGTTGATCAACCCTGTTACTGTCCAGTGCAGGATAGGTTCTAGAAATTCAGTTTGTCAGAGTGGCTAAGTTGAAGCAAAGCAGGTAGAAACTCACCCCTGCCTCTCATGAGATGGGAGTCTAAGATTGTGGCAGAGGGATAAAGCAGCTTGTATCAATCTGGTATTTAGAGGTTACTTTCCAGAACTTTCATGGAACTTATTAAGTTTTGTCTATGAGCTTTATCTGTACTTTCCAGACACGACTGGGTTCTTTTTCTGATATTTTTCCTAAAACTTACATGTTACTTTCCTGGAAACTGAAACTTTTATTTACCATACTTGTTACTTTTCTGGAAAAATTGAAATACTTTCCTCAAACTTTTTAAAGTATTATTACGGGGTTGTTTCCCAAAACTTAATGAGTACTATTCTGGAATTTACTGGGTATATTCAGGCTGTTTTATAATGTCATTTTAAATTTGGTATTTTCTCAGTACTTAAAAGTTTCTGGAACTAACAAAGTATTTTCATGGACTTTTCCTGGAATGTTTGGGCACCTTTGTTGAACTTGCTGAATACTTTCAGGAACCAGGCTGTATTGTGAGCTGATTAAAAAGTTATGTTTTCCTTTGAATTAAAAGCTGCTCTTTTATAGAACACACTGATTACTTTCCTGAAACATACTCGTTGTCAATCCAGAGCTCACCGATTACTTTCCTGAAAAGTACCCGGTAAAATTTGGTAAAAATTTGTAACATTTTACCAGGTAAAATTTGGACGTTATGTAGTTTTCATAACTTCCAAGAATGTTTATGAAAATAACCATTATGTTTCAGACTTACAGACTGTATTAATGAATAAATGACTCTGATGATGTTCAAATTAAATATACATTTTGTAAATAATTTTTTTTTGTCTCTCGCTAATCTATGTACCCTATTATTTCCCAGTCTCAGTATTTGGGATGCTTGTTCCTTCACTCTGGCTGGCCCCTCTGCCTGGGAGAGAAAGTGGTCGTTCAGCTCTCCACCTTGGACTGGAGGCTCCTGCGCAGTAATGACTTCTACCTGCAGGTGGTGCCCTTTTCTACTCGCTGCCCACGACTGGCCCTGAAATGTCTGGCACCCGGAGGTCGCACTGTGCAAGAAATCTTGGTGCCCGAGTCACAGCATCCCCTGGTGTTCACCTCTGAGTGGCTCCACAGTATCAACAAAGAACGGGGTCACAAGAGAGAAGGTAAACTTCCTCTATCTGTCTGACTGACATAGTTAATTAAAAGAGGAAGCAACACTCAGCTACAAAGCTATTTTTCCCTTTTGATTTTCATGTTTTGAGATCGTTAAATACAGAGTTTAGCATTTTGTTGATATTCAGCATTTCAAAATCCAGTTATGCTTTTTCTTTTAAAGAGAAGAAAATCATTTTCGAGGCAACGCATCTGCGAGTTGAGCCGTTTTGAAGATTGTGCTCACAAAATTATACTTAATAAGCCATGAAACAAATGATAATTGTATAAGTGAGTCTGCAGAACTGAGCCTGATCGTTCACAACAGCATGGAAGCCAGTTATTATCCAGGTCACAGTCGTTCTCCATCTTAAGTGGACATGCATCCATTGAGCCAAGGATTGGAAAACACTTATCCCTTTGGCTTTGTTTGAAGTGACTGTGAACTTCCTGAAAGAGAAATTTTGCAACCTATAGCAGCCAAAACACTTCAACATTGATCATACTCTAGCAGGCCTAGAAATAACAAAAGAGCCTTTATAAGAGAAGCCTTGACAATAAAAACATGACTGTTTGTTGTGACAGTTTATGACCTATGAATAAACCAAACAACCAACTAAACCAGTCAATCAATGTTAAAGTTTGTTTGGAATAAATTATTCAGGCTTGTAATTTAGATTTTCTGTGTAAACATTAAGCAATGACTAAGCTAATCTGAAGTTTATCTGAAGTAATATTTACATTTCTCCAGCTCATTTTTTTACCTCCTGGAATCTAAAAATATAGAATCAGATTAGGTTGCTTCTTAGCATAACTGTAAACTACTTTTTTAAATTAAATATTTGTTTGAACTCCATCCTTTGCCATCTTTTGCTTAGTTGGAGGGGGACTCGACACCTGTCTGGTCAGCACATGCGATGGTGTGGTAAGAGTGCCGTGGAAGGAAATAGTCTACCCAAAGTTCCTCCATGACCCTTCTGAGGAGCTTGGCCTGGGTTCCAAGCGCCTTTCCAGTGAGGGGGGCAGCAGCCTCGGAGGGTGGGGTGGCTCCTCCTCAGGAGACATGGACTCCTGGTCCTGGGACGATGAAGACGATGACAGTCTACCACCAAATTGCATGGAGTCTGACCCTGCCATCAGACGGCGGCGCAGTGAAGACGGCCTTGGGCGGACTGCGAGGCAGCCTCAGATGGATGGGGATTATGTGGAGCTTTTGGAGCCCAGAGGAGGACCTGATGGAGGGGTTGATACCAAGCAGAGGTACTTGGAGATGCATGGGATTTGTAAGACCAGAACTTTGCCCTTATGCAGGAGAGGTAAGGCCATCAAACTTCGCAAAGGAAAAGCATGGGGTTATGCAAAACCTGAAAGATCGGGAAGCTTTCGGGGTGCCTATAGTACCAAAGAGAAGGAGGCAAATCCAAAGGATGACTTGCTACCAGCAAAGCCTCCAACAACGGTTTCAGGATCTGCCAGAGTAAGACAGTCTTACTCCTCCTCTGCTCATGACTCAGATGAAGGAGATAAAACAAGCAGGGACAACAATAGCTTGGAAAGCTGCGGCCCTTATTTTGATGTTCCACTAAAAGAAAGGAGACCTGGTGTGGGCAAGGAAAGAGACAGCAACGGGTTCCCACAACCATCCCAAGATGGACACCAAAATAAAGACTCCCAGAGAAGCGACAGCTTAATAACAAACGAAATCTACGACTTAAGCCATAAAAGTGGCCATGACGTTGAGGGCCAATCGGATCATGGCTCACATTCAGACTCTGTGTTTGAGGATGCAGATAAACCACTGAGTGGAGACAACGATGCTGTTACGCCAACATCGGACGCACCAGAGAAGCTATTTACTGGAGTCTCTGAAAGCAAAGATACAGCCAACGTTCAGTCTAAGACGAGGAACTCATCAAACCCGAAGATTCCAGATGAAAGGGCTGAAGGGCAGACAGAGGACAGAGTGTGTCCCAGAGGAAAAGAAGTTAAAACAGCCGGATTCAGAGCTCCACGGTATGGAAATGTTAAATTTTTCTTACGATTACATACTTTCCTTATTCGAACACATGCGTATTACACTGAATTGGATGGCACAAAGAAACCTCCAACTAATGAAAAAATGATACTCTATCCCCTCTACTGTAACCTCAGTAAGATCTTCCTGTGCTTTGTGTTTAGGAGGAAACGGAAGGGAAAGGGCGGCAAAGGAAAGGCTAGGTCTGGTGGCAAAAACCAAAAAGGCACAAAACTACAGGGTAAAAGTCCTCTACCAAGTCCTACAGCCCACTCTGCAACTACAAAGCTGCTAATCCCAGAAGAAAAGAAGGCAGAGGAAACAGAAAAGATTGACAAACCTGATGGAGTGCCCACAATTGACACTAAAGGGAAGAAAAACACAAGGAAAGGCAGTGGAGGTGGGTGGAAAAACCTATTCAGCCGCAGCAATATTTTATTTTTTTTAGTCCCCCTGGTATTCCTGTAGTGCTATTTCTGTTTTTTCCATCTTCCAGCTGAGACAGAAGATGGATCGTCGCCTGTGTGCAATGGTCAGTCAAGCACATCTTCATTTAACCACTTGACTGTGGAGGCTGGATCACCGGAGACGTGTCCTGACCAGATAAATGGTGTTACCTCTAAAGAGCCGGCGCTTTTAAGGGAACTGGATACAGAATTACTTCAGTCAGGGAAGCTGCAGCTGACAGGTGACCTCCTTTCATTCAGTCCTTCCTGTTTATTCTGCATTTCTTCCAAACAAGCCTGTCACATAGAGACAGGGTAGCAGTTTACCTTTAATTACAGACACCTCATTTCTACAGGTACAGTGGACAGATTGGGGCGAGCTCTGGTTTTCACAGATGCAGGTGCTTCTGAGGAGGGGTTCTGCTCGGAGGAGGTGGCACGGGTTCTTTCCTGTTACCACCGGATCACTCGGTGAGCTTGTGTGTGTCCACTAAATATTGTTCTGATTCTGGCACATGATCTTCTTATTTCACAATGTTTCTCTGTATAACAACAGCAACAACATACTCCACCTCTACTGACAATGCTGGTAAAGATGTAAAAAGCCAGAAAATAATCTTTGATTGCAATAGGACAAGGTCACCCTAAGCATTCGTCACACAACGTCTGCAATAAAAAATATTTGAAACCCATGCATGTTTTTTAGTTTTTAAAGGTAGAGTGTTGAGGAACGTTTAATTACCAACATTTCTCTTAGGGGAAAAAACGAGAGAAGATTTTGAATTGCGCAGTCCAGCGGGGATCGCTGTATTGCGCACGGATTAAAAAACTCGTGGGGTCTAAATGACCCCGTCTCTTAAGAGGGTTTAAGCTCACAGGTGTGCAGGATATCAAGAGCTTGATTTGTGATTCGGGGCCTGTCTTTGCGAGTTTAAGGTGAGGACTGTTTGTGAAAGAGGCCATTGATGCTTTAACAGGTACTTATTTGTCTTAAGCTTTTTACACGACTCATATTAAACACATACTTTCCGATTTACAAACTTTTCTGACCACTGTGACTCTTTGAAAACACTTTTTCTTTAAAAACTGTTTTAATCTTACATTCACCTTTGTTTATCATCCCCCATCAGGCCCGAAGCCAAAGAAAAGGGACTAACTGTGCTAATAGACAGCAGATGCTCCAAACCATCTAGTCTTTGCCTTTCTGCTCTTAAACGGTTCCAGGTGAGGCGAAGGAAAAACAAAGGAGTTGTTAAGACAAATGTGCCAATTTTCTTTTTTTTTGCTTGTGTGCTTTAATTATCCTACAGAAGGGTTGGTAGCACAAACACATGTGTTTTCTGTGTGTGTTCCAGGTCTTGGTTCCTGGCGGTCTAGGGTCCGTGTTGGTCCTGGTGGAGGAGCAGCAGGAGTCCCTTTCCTTAGCTCTAGATGGGACAGAGGTGACAATATCTAGGAATATATCGCTATTTCACACAAATGTGAAAACATTTAGAGTATTTAAAAATGGCTAAACTCATGTAAATGTTGGTCCGGATTACTATCTGCTAGGGTTCCAAAATTCAGAGGATTTATTGAGTTTTCTACAAACTCACTGCAACATGATGTCTTTCTACTCCAGGGAAGGGAACTATTACTAACTATATTTCTTATCCTAAGAGTAACTTTAAAAGAAAATGTAATTAAGTGTACTTCTAAATGTCACAGTCTGACCTGCATCAGACGGCAGTCTAAACTCCCCAAGTCTGAAAAATCAGTGAGTAGTTCTTACTTTAAAGTTGAGCAAATGGCCATTTCCAAAACTGTTCATGCAAGTTTTATTTTGAAAAGACGTGGAGGCCCATGGCCTCTTACAAATAATGTTTAATATGAAAGATGATGCATTATGGGCTGGGCCAGACTTTAAAAAGGCCTCTCTGGGGTGGAAGCTCAGAGCACTGAGTTTCGGGGGCGGCAACTTTCTGTTTCTTTTTTTTTAATGAATTTATGTTTTGCTAACAATGTTGTTATTTTAATACAGTTGGATTTTAATTAATATAAACAATAACTAAGTAAGCCAGGCAAGTCCAACATAAGATGTAAGCATATCCCATACGGCCTCGGGTTTTTGGTGTATTTCAGTGATTTTGCTGTTTTCACCATCTGGCAGTAGACATTTTAAATGGATGTGTAAGCCTACCTAACCTACCAGAAAATTTTTATTTAATCTGAACCCAGCAGTTATTAACTCATACATTCAAATTTATTTGTTATTTCACCACATTAGACTTGTTCAGACAGTTGCACATAAGCTACTGCTTCTTTGTAACTAAACAACAGAACCCTGTTTCCAAAAAAAAAATCTCTTTAACATAACTATAAACAGACTTTCTATTCTGATTTCTTCTAGTTATATTATGTTGGATTCCATTTGCCTTGGAATAAATTCACTTTGTGCTTAAGCCTTGGGGTGCATTCTGCACATTTACACATTGCAAGTTCCTCTATGAATCAAGTCAGAACTTGCATCTGTCAGCTCACATGTTTTTCATGCACACTTGCAGAGCAAATTTCTTTGTGACATGTGGTTTGCATTACGGCTTGGCAGCACCAAACCTTTGGTTGTTAAAGGAAAATCCCGCCCAAATGATGTTAAAACTGTTAGGAGAGAAGAGTTCTCCTGGATTTTCACCTGGTTTTTCGGCGCTTGTGATACTATTTGCCAGACTTTCTCATCCTGTCCTGGTGCTAATCTTTTATTGCATCTTTACATTCTCTCCTCAGATCCACATAGTGCTCAGTACAGGAGTCCTTCAGCAATACGTAGACAGTCAGCAGCTTCCAAAACAGCTGGACGGAGACTTCAGTCACACTCACTCAGACTGGCTGACATTCAGACTGGTAAAAATCCTGCTTTGCTTTGTTTTGGTGACATTTGTTCCGTTCAGAGGATTAGGGCCACTGAAAAAAATAAAATCAATTCTGACTTTTTTTCCTCAGAATTCTGATTTTGATCAGTTTAGTGATTATTTTCCATATAATGACAACACAACTGACATACACCTAAAGTGTTTTATTTGGATTTTGATGTAGATTGGCACAGTATCAAAAATTTCGCGTTAAAGTCAGAATCTTATAATTTATTTCCGTACATTCTTGATTAAATCTGGTGGGATAGTTTCCCCAAAAACATTGTTTGTAGTTTTCATTCCTCCAGTTTATGTGAAGCCAATGATCACAAAAATGCAGAAGGCTAGCTAAAGGCAGGAAAAGGAAAGCTTCAACCAAACCTTCACATTTGCTTTACTCATCTGCCCCCCAACAGAGGTTGGAGAAACTGACAGAGCGTTGTGAGAGCGCCCTCTCTCTGCTTGGAGAAGCCCTGCAGTCCTTGGAGACGGAGGAGATGCCGAATGACATCAAGGTTGACTGCGGTTACTACATCATCACATGCTTTGTCTCGTTTGTCGGAAAGAGGTCTGAAAATGTTGAAACAATGATCTCGTCCAGGCTGTCCCTCAGAGCATTGACAAACACAGGCAGCTCATGGCGAGTGTGCTGGCTGACCAACGCTTAACTGAACTGCAGCAGAGGGGCGGAGCCTGGTTAGCAGGACTGACTAACTGTTCATCCGGACTGGCGCAGTGGTCACCTGACTGCAGGTACCACACACCTGAGTTCACCTGGAGCTTCATATTAAATCATTTTTGTTATGCGACACCCACAAATTTTACTGTTTCATTGGAATTTTGTGTGATAGACTGAAGACAAAGTATGAAAAAATAGTGAAGTGGAATTAAACTAATACTGAAATGTTCACACATTCATCTGTAGTTCAGATGGATGTTCTCTAAAACGTTCAGCGGGTTTTATGGGATTATGACATATTCCCATAAAATTAATCCCATAATATATATATATATATATATATATATATATATGACATAATCCCATAATCCCATAAAACCCATAAAACCCGCTGAACGTTTTAGTTGCTTCATGACTAGGGTGTGAATACTTTTACTTGAGGCACATAATTTACTTTTGTGCCAATAGAACATCTGGCCTTTTTGTTTTGGGTATGTACTGCAGGTTTTTGTCCCTCTTATCAGACATGGCACCCGGTTTTTTTGGCTATCTTTACATCTTGTCAAGTCTTTGACCATATATCATTACAGACTACGCATTGAAAACCAGGCAGATAACAAACTGAGCTTTGTTTGTTAGTGTTGGCATTGCCACTCAGCTGATGATGCATCCTCCTACGACATTCTGAAAGTAGTTAGTGGTTCAGCCGCAACACACCCTACCCCCACGTACCGTTCATATAGCAAGAGTTTATAGGGAACTACTTCAAACTGAAACTGGTTGTATATGCCATTAGTACGACTGCAGGAATGTAAAAAACTGTTTCCTCTTATATGTTTCTTCTCTTTTGAAACCTAAATATTTTAGATTTTTAAAACAAGAAAAACGAATAAAGTTATCAAAACCAACCTGAAGAGGTATTTACCCTCTACTGTAAAATCAAGAATTATGTGCTTAACCACAAGTTTGACTCCTTTAGTCAAAAACAGGCCTAATTCAGGTTTTGGAATTGCCTAGTCAAAGTCTAGACTTAAATCCAATTGAGATGTTGTGGTGTGACCTTAAACAAACAAAGCTCTCAGATGTGGTAAAAAACAAAAACAATTCTGCTAGGAAGAGCGGGCTGACATGCCTCCACAGTGATGGCAAAGACTCAGATAGTTGGTTCAAATAGTTTTTTCTCTCTAAAAGATCAAATAATCAATTAAAAACTTTTTTATGTTCGTTTTCTCAAGATGTCCTGGTCTGGTATTAATGTCTGAATGAAAATTTGAAACATTTAGGTTTCACAAAAAGAGCAGTCAGGGGAAACAAATCTATATTCACATCAAAGCAAACAGTCTTCTAGTTTGTTGTGGATACAGAAGATGAAACATGTTGTTCAGTCATCGGGTCTAAAACAGTTGCCTGAATGTGTCATGTTGGGGGGTTTTTTTGTCACAGAAGCAAAATATTCCTACCTGCTGCAGTTTGCTTTCTTTGTTAAAATGCTCCACTCAGGGTTAAGATTTTTAATCAGGCTGATAATTAGACAAAACAACAAGACTTTTTTGATTACAGCAAAGTCATGACATACAACCGCTGTAATTGGGCCACCTCTGTGACTCGTTTGGTCTTAAATGACATGAATGGCTCCTGTTAGAAATATTGTTTGGTTGAGCTAAGTTGGGTTTAAACACCACTCTCTGGTAAATTCAGAAAAGTTGTGAGAAATACAAACCAGATGGAAATAACCGTAATTTTTTGAATGAAAAACAGAAACATTCTGGTCCTCTACAGGGCTGCTCTCAATGCTACTTCGCAACTCTACGACGGCGTGGACGATGCCCTCCATCGGCTCGTCCAGGTTTCCAACCGGCGAGGTCGTGACCTGGAAGCACTGGGACGACTGGCAGGAATGGTGGACAAACTGGAAAAGGTGTATGAGGTTTTACTTATTTAACGTTTTTTTTTTTTTTAACGATTTATAAAAAAACAATCATTTGAAAGGTTAACGTTAGCCTGGTAAAATCCAGCCTCTAGTTCTGTGCTTTGCTTCGTACAGAGGGTCTGAGCCCTCAACAAACAATTGATAGCTGGAGGCATGAAATCTGTTAAGGTTTTAAACTTTACCTAATTGCTTAAGTTTGATCCAATCCCTAAAATTTGGCCTAGTCACTAACATTTGGACCAATCGCTAACGTTTGGCCCAATCGCTAATTTTTTGCCATGACATATGTAATGTCTCTCAGTAATAGGAAATTGCCTGCACTGTAAATAACCATCCCCCTGTGCAAAGAAAGAAATGCAGAGCCAACAAATGTTTCTTCAATATTTGGAAGTATGGCAGCGGAGGAAGTGAATGTATGACTTCCTCCGCTGCCATTGCTAAAACTACAGGCAGGTAGTCTAAAATTCTAAAACAGCACAGAAAATCAATGTCACAACTTCTTCTGTTCAATGATTGGACCGGCGTAAATTCTACCGGAGGGATCCAAGCCAATGGGAGAAATCTTCAGACTGAGCAATGAAGGGAGATGAGAATTTAGAGGAACTGCATATAGGCAATGATCAGGATAGGAAAACTTTTGTCCTCAATTTTTTACATCTACTTACAGGGGGTTTGTACTACTGTTCATCCTTGTTGTTACTTCCCTTTTTCGTGCTCAAAATGGACTTGGTGGAAACTCCTAGACTCACTTCTTCTTCTCACGTTTTTTTTCTCACTTCCTGTCCACATCACAGCCAGACAAAACACCAGTAGCAACAGCCTCAGATTTCCTCGTCTTCATTCCCTCTCTTCTGCCGTCTTCTTCTGTGACTTCATGTTGCGTAGTAACTCATGCCCCCTCCACCACTAACCTTCCCTTCCTGTCTCTGTCGACCTTTGACCCACAGTGTGACAAGGAGATTGAGCAAGTGCAGTCCCAGCTGGAGGAATACAAGGACCCTCCTCTGTCTCTCAGCAGGCTGTCGCTGAAGCAGCAGAAGTTCAGAACGTTCAGAGAAACGGCCAACGTGAGTGACTCACAAAAACGCACTTTTATTAGTGCAACGGCAGCAGTTTCACGCAAAAAAAGGAAATGTAATCAAAAATCATCAGACGTCATAAGAGCTCATAGTGGGAATTAGATCCAGTCTGCTGATCTGAGGGTGTCTGTCTGTGGAAAATTTAATCCACAGAGATGCCACAAGCCACAAGGCTTTATGGGATTTATTGCTAACAGCCCAAAAGCAGACGTCTAAGGACGTCCATCCACCCATTTAATTCTAACAATGGTCATAATGTTTTGACTGATTTGTGTCTAACAAAATAACCAGTCTTTGAAAAGGGTTTGAAAAATGATCAAATGAATCATAAAGAACCTGTTATCAATGTAGAATTGAACTGAACTGAACTCAATATCTCGTCCTCCTTCAGGAGCTGCACAGCGACACTCTGTCGGTGCTCAGCGATCTGGAGGGCTGGTGCGAGCTGAACTGGGCCGGCCTCAGCGACATCCAGATCCGTCTCCCCCCAGTGAGGGAGAAGCTGAGAGACATGTCCCACTGTCTGTCCGACTGCTGGACCACTCTGGACAACACCCAGAGGCTGCTGTCCACACTGACAGAGGTAACACGGCGCAGGGCGACGCTGAGGCATCAATGTCTTCCCCTTTCTAACTCTGCTTTCAATCAATCATTCCAGTTTTAACAATTACAAAGTTTCAAAGAAAACACCATACAGTCAGCAATTGATAAACATTACATTTTGATGAGTGCCATCACCAAAATCAGACACATCAAATGTCTTGGTCAATGTTTCATTTGTTATGGTTCAAAATCAACTCTAGTCTAGATTTAAAGGCACTCAGTGTTTCAGTTGTTTTGCAGTTTTCTGGAAGTTTGTTCCAGATTTGTGGTGCGTAGAAGCTGAATGCTGCTTCTCCATGTTTGGTTCTGGTTTTGGTTCTGGTTCTGGTTCTGGGGATGCAGAGCAGAACCAGAACCAGAACCTGAGGGGTCTGGAAGGTTGATACAACAACAGCAGATCTTTAATGTATTGTGGTGCTTATCCGTTCAGTGATTTATAAACTAACAGCAGTATTTTAAAGCTTATTCTCTGAGCTACAGGGACTTTAAAACTGGTGTTATGTGCTCCATCTTCTGGGTTTTAGTGAGAACACGAGCAGCGGCATTTTGGATCAGCTGCAGCTGTTTGATTTACTGGACAGACCTGTGAAGACACTGTTCTAGAAATCAATGTGACTTAAGATAAACACATGGATGAGTTTCTCTAGATCTTGTTGAGACATTAGTCCTCTAATCCTGGAAATGTTCTTCAGGTGATGGAAGGTCGACTTTGTAACCGACTTTATATGACTTTGAAGGTTCAGGTCACTACTCCCAGGTTTCAGACCTGGCTGCTACTTAAACAATGAAACTGGATTTAATTTAACTGAACTGTACTTCCTTGTATTCAGGCGACCCAGTGGTGCGATGCGGTCTCCTCCACCCCTTCCTCCCCCACCGCCTCCTCTTCCACCTGCCCGCTGGCGTCCCTTCCTCCGATCCCCCCGTCTCGCTTCCAGGACGCACGGTCCTTAGCCATGGAGCTGGGAGGCGGGGCCCTCCTGGACCTCTGGACCCAGACAGTGGAGCGCTACCAGCGGACCGTGGCGCAGGTCAAACCTCGTTTCCTCCACTCCGAGCGGACACAGAGCCACGGCCAGGGGAAGGCCAAGACGCCATCCAGCAGCACCTTCTGGGACCTGGTGGGGCCCGACGGGGAGGGCGACTGGGGGCTCGGAGGAGGGGATGGGGGCCTGCAGTCCTGGGGGTCCCTGGCGTCGCTGTTCAGGCCTCAGACATGCTCCACGCTGAAGATAGGAGAGGACAAAGGGAACCGAAGGGACGGGTCAGCGGGGAATGGAGGTGGAGCGGGAGGAGCCGGTGGAGGGAAGTTCCTGCAGAACCTTCTGAATCCTGGGAAGAAAAGTGTGAGTTGGTTTCTGTTTGTCCTCATTACATCATATCTGTTCTGTCTTCTTCTTAAGTGTACCAAGATATTTGGACTAGAAACTGGATAAAACATACGTGGCGTGATTTCATGTTTTTGCAGTGCTCATGTGACAGACCAGCACACATCATTGCATAACTGTTGTTCAAACCAAATGATACTTGATCATCAACATTTATTTCATGAAAATCTAAAAAAACTGAGCATTAGTATTCACTCCCTTGAGGAGTAAATGGCTTCTAGAGCAGCAATAGGTGAACCTTCAGCCCAGTCTCAGGTTTTCGAGACTGGGGTTTCGCAGGTTTTCTCTTAAGATTTAGTTCCATCCTTCTCCCTATGCTCATCCCGACTGAAGAAGAGGCCCCCACACCATAATGCTGCCACCAACAATGATTCTTAGTGGAGACGTGTCAGTGGCGATGTGCAGTGTTACTTTCCCACCTCCCACAACACTTTACATAAAGACCAAAACATTCCATTCTGGGTTCATCTGACCAGAACACATTTTTCATGTGTTTACTGCCCCCTACAGGACTTTTAGCAACCAGCAAATGGGACTTCCTATGAGTTCAACACCTTTCTTCTTAACTAAAGACTCCACAGGTTGCTCCCTGATCTGCATGAGAAAGAAATGCAGGCCACACTTTTCAGATATATACGTGATTGGGTGCAATCAAGGTCAAGTCTCTTCAGGTTATTTACACATTCTGAAAATGTAGATTCTAAGCTTTCCAATTTTGACTAACACATGGAAATCTAAAAAGAAATGAGGCAGATATGGCTATTTGAACATCAGCACTCAGGAGACCAAATTTCAAAGACAACTTCTCTTAAAGTTTAAAAAGAATTCTTCCCTAAAACTGTTCAGGAACAGATTCTAAAAGTCTGGATTATCGACTTTAAACAAAGTCAATTTTGACTTTGTTTAAAGTCAAAAAAAGAAATGAAGAAGATATGGCCATTTATAAATGTTGGCGCTCAGGAAACCAGATATCTGAGACAACAGGCATCAACGTTTCAAAAGAACTCTCAATCAAAACTGAGGAGCAACCTGGGATTGTTAGCAAAGGCTGCTCATTTACATTTACATCACTATACATCACATTATCTCCTTCTATCACATGGAATACCACTAGATTGCATCTTTGCTGTTGTAATGTGACCAGAAGTGGAAAAATTCAAGGGGTACCAATAATAATAGCTGTTAACAAATTTCCATGTAAATGATCTTCCAGCCCCCAGAGGCCCCGCTCCCTCCCAAGCCTCCCAGAAAGCGCCACCCCAGCTTTGACCTCCAGGCTCTCCTGGCCCCCCGCAAAGGCACCGCCACCCCCAAGCCGGAGTCCCCCGTCGGCGGGGCAAGCCGCTCCTCACCCATGTCTTGGCTGGGGCGAAAGAACATGGCGGACCCCGTCATCGCCACCAGCATGGCGGCAGCTATTCCCGGGTGGGGCGTCGGAGTAGCAGGTGGAGTTGGAGGTGGTGTGCTGATCCGAGGTGTAGAGGTCAGCAGCAAAGAAGTTGTGGATCACACAGGGTCGCCGCGGCAACATGTCCTGCTCGGAAGAACGGAGAGGGACATGGGGACAGACAGGACCGGGTCAACTGCACAGAGGTGCGTTGGATTTTACTCTCATTTTCCTATAAATTGTCTTTGAGGATGTGGAAGTTTAGCTGAGTGCACGCTTGGCCTAAAATTCCCAAGTCCAACCCACTGAATAAATTAGATTAAGCGGGGCTGAGATGAAAAAGAAAATGCATGCATCATTTTGGGGGGGGATCAATCAGCGTGCAATCTGTGATCATTTTTTCATCATCGTCTCTTTGATCTCCATCCACTGCCTGCTGCTACGGCTTCCCTCCAATATCTCTGCTTTTTCTTTCATGTTTGTTTCTCATTTGAAAAAAAAAACTATTTACTTTCTCATTCGCATTAACCGATTCTTGTTCCCATCGCTTTTCCCCCCCATTTGTCCCGCAGTAAACTGTACCTGCTCTGGTGCAGGATGCTGAGCTCGGAGCGGCAGTACGTCGCCGTCCTGAAGGGAGTTGAAGAGACCTACCTGCCCCTGCTGGAGCTCTCCGACACCCCGGCCTCCATCAGGGGGAAGGGAGACACGCTCTTCCCCAACTGGGGCAGCCTCACTGCCTTTCACTCGCGGGACCTGCTCCCTGCCATGGAGGGCGCTCTTGTGCAGAGTTTGTTGCAACAGGACTGCTTCAGCAAATATGTAAGTCCCAATATCTGCTGGGAAGGTACAGCAAGTGACCTTACTGCCACTATCTATGTTTCAAAGTCTAGCTATTAGAAATTCACAAGCTTTGGTAAAAGGATAATTAAAGCTTTTTTTTTTTTTTTTTTTAATGGCCATATTGAAAAAACCCACACCCTTATGAAGCTTATATTGTAAAAACAAAAAGACGTTAAACCCTCCAGCAGCCTTAGCATGACGGTCAGGGGGGTGCGGCAAATGTCATGGTTGGACAGCGAGGAAATGAGGGTGTTGTCTGTCAGACCGTCAGTTCCCGAAACCACACATACACAAAAACGTTGTTAAAGCAACCCTGCCGGAAAAGCTTGTGAGGTTCAAATTAACATAATTTATTAGGACTGTTTTTTTTTTTTGTTTTTTTTTACATACAGAGCAAATTTTACACAAAACATGGTTCAAACCTCTTTTTTTAAATTGTATTTTCACTAAATAAAATAAAGGCCCATCTGAAGTCTGCCTCATCTAAATATTTATGACAATCAAGTTGATGTAAACACAAGTGGTCCAGAAATCTTAAAAATACAGAAAGCCCCTCGATTTAGCAACAAAATGTGAGCTTTATATCAGAGATTAATTTCAGTTGAGTTGTCTTTAAGTACTCACCATTCCATCTGAAATGGTTCTGCAAAACATCAATAAAAATGTAAATTAAATTCAAATAACAAACGGTATATTATTCAATTTAAACTTTATATTTTACTTTGTGCTTATTTAAATGACAGCTAACATAAAAACACACTGTAATGTTTTATTTCCCCCTCTCCTCCATGCTTCCAAAGCGGGAGGAATTTCTCCAGTATTCCCACTACATCCGCTCTAAACCAGAAATGGATTCTCCTCTGGTCACACAGGCAGCTGACTTCTTTAAGGTAAGAACCAACAATTGTTTCCTGGTCATTTCAACATTTGAATACAAAAGGCAGGTTCTACTCACATAGATTTATTATCAAGACATTCATAATTTGCTCCAGTGCCTCCCCGCCCCCCAACATACAGTCAACTCATAAATTTAAAAAAAAAAAAATCATAATTTAAGCTAAAGAAAATGGAACAACTTTGGGCCAAAAATGAACTAAAACATGTTTTCAGAATAAAATAAAAAAAAAAACAAAACAAGAATATCAGTCCAAGTATTTTTTGTGCTCAAGCACAAACCAATCAAAGTAGCTTTATATGTCAGTGGCAGCAATTAAGCTGTATACAGTGATGCTAATTATACGTTCAATATAAGACCGGAAAAGCCAATTAAAGGCAGATTATAGAGAAAGTAATTTGAGCATCCAAGCTACAATTAGCTAAAACTAATCCATCAACAGCATGATGAGATTACCACCAAGACTTTACACGAAGAGATCAAAGCGCCGGAGATCTCGAAGGGAGTCCTGGAAAGTGAGGCCGACCACCAGCAGGTGGCAGCGTGCGCTCGTGATGGCACAACCTGCCTCTGTTACAGCAGCTTGAACACATGGTAGATAATGGGAATGGGCAGGTTTATGGTTATGGTAATGGCTGTGGAACGGCATGCTGGCTGATGGTGATCATTTAATGGGAGTGAAAACAGGAGCAGCAAGGCTTTCAACTTGTTCATGGTTTTTTTTTGTTGTTGTTGTGGGAGGTTCAGGATGAAAAGGGATTTCCAAATTAAACTCCAAGACTAGTTCTTTTTGAATAGCTTTAGCTGAAAACTGCAAAATCCAAAAATCGTTTATTGTTTTTTTTTTGTATTTTTAATATTCTGCATTCTAAACATAATATAGCATCCAGAAAAAAAAAAAGTTAAGCTTTTTTCAACTTAGTTGAATTTGTCATGGCAACACGAATGTCCATACAGCCCCATTATTATACTATCAGTTTATATCTAGTAGGAGGCTTGATGTTAGAAACTTAAAAAATAAACTCACTTCCTAATGTCTTTCATTTTAGGTTTGGAGAAATAAAAAGGACACCTTACTAGAGCATCGAGCTAACTTTAGCTAATCAGAGCAAAGTTGATTTCCCCTGTTTCAAACATTTTGTCACAACTCATTCAAATACTCTTTAAAAATAAACTTTATATCACCACACATTTTGTACCAAACAGATATTTACATTGATGTCTATGGATTTCCACACTGAACATGTTGATTTATTTCAATTAACCAAACCGTAAAGTAATTTTTTTTAAAAATCATAAAATAATGAAAAAAACAAAAACAAAATTGAAACACCATTGGTGATGAAGTGCAAACTAACTTAACCCTAAGTTTAGCTGAGAGTTAGCATGTCTACTTCAAAATAGTTTAATTTCTATAGGTTTATAAAATAGTGTTGCCATAAGCTGCTATGATGTTTTATAAGCTTAGAGTTGACTACAAATTATTAACTGAGTAGCTTTTAGCTTAATACTCCAGAGAAAATTAAGGGGCTTCCAGGTTCTCAAAGGATTTAACTCCTGCTGTTCCTGCATTTAGCATAATAGTAAAAAGTTTGGACACCACTGTCTTAGAGGCTGGTAACATTATCCTCCAGACCGAGCTACTTTTACTAAATGAAGACCCCATTATGTTACCCAATACAGAGAAAACATGAACTGCTTCTTACCTTCCAGCAGAAACTAGCTTCAGAAATAATAAACTACCCCTTTAAGTTCTACGATTTGCATGATTGGACCTTCATGAATTGCATTTTTGAGTGTTTGCCAATCAGACTGACCTCTGGGAAAGTTTTAGGCTACAACTCAAACTCTTTAAATCGTTCCTTGAAAAGTCCCTGAGGAGTTTCTGTTGGGCAGCTTCAGACATTTCACTGTGTCAGCGGATACGGTTGCCACGGAGAGATGTCTGATCCGCAGCAGTTTTTTGAGTTGGTCTTAGAGAGTGACACCCACACATTAGACAGTTTTTCTGATGTGAACCCAAAGCAGAGTTAGAGGTGGCATTTATTCATGTTTCTACATTTCTGCTCTTGTCACCCCCCCCCCCCTCCCAACCCCCATCCAAAGTCCAAACTCCCCCAGGCGTCCCCCGTCTCCCCTCTGTCTTTCCCTTACTGCCTGCAGGCTCCCATTCAGAGGCTGGAGCAGTACTGCGAGGCCCTGGAGGAGCTGGGGGGTTTAAATCTGGCCTCAGACTCCGCCCTCTCCGTCCTGAGACACGCCCAGCGGCACGGCGAGGACCTCAGGGCCAGTGACCTCATCGTCGGCTGTCCGGTGAGAGCGCCTGTCCCACATTTTATCACAGTCTGCAACTGTCAAGTCCCACTTTCTTTTCTTAGATGGGAAAAACCTAAATAATTTTGATGAGGTCAGGCTGGGGGGAAGGGAGGGGAATCTTTTCACTTCAGTTTTTATCCATTTTCATTCAGCAATTAATAGAGATTCAAGTAGGCATTAGTTCACAATGTTTAAATATTGTTTTAAAAATAAGCATGCATACCCTAACTTCAAAATAGTATCACATTACAACTAAGAACTGCATCATATTGTGTCAACATTTTTATGTGACACAAAGAACCACATAACTGGACATTTGGAAGGAAACCGATATTGGTTCACTATTTTTACAAAGAAAAACTTGAAATCCGTAAATATTTGAGACCGCCTATAAGAACGCCAATTTTAAAACTTCAAACACATTAGCAATACTTAATATGCATTATTACATATTGCATATTCCTTATTTCTGTTCCTGGGTGTACAGCCAATCAGCACCAAGGACAGATAAAAGCACTCCTGGATTGGCTGCTTTACAAATGTCAGCCAATAGCTTGTCAAGTAGTGTTCCAGCTAATATTTCAGCTTCCCAAGTTACACTTTCTTTCAAATATTTTAGATATACTCTGCAAACAAATCTGGGAACAAACTGGTTTTCTGAAAATAATTTGGATTCACAGAAAAATCTGCAAATACTGTTCCATACGGGTGGGCAGATCGATCCAAAAATATCCATATTATCAATACCAAGTCGATATCAGTATCGATCAATCGACACTAGTCTGATTCCATCTAGTAATTTCAACTCAACTTCACCTCAGGAAAGATTTTTTGTTTTGCTCTCAAATTATATATTTTTTTAGTTTTTTCTGGGAAAAAATGCAAAGAATTTCTTTGTGTTTCTGTCGTTCCTGTTTATCATGTTATTAGTATTTTGGAGACACATATAAACTTTTTCCAGATTCTCTCCCAAGATTTGACAAAGTAATTCAAAAGAAAAACTACAAAAACAACCAAAAGCTCTGAAGTTTATTGACATATCAAACTTAACAAAAAACTATCTGTATTGATATCGGTCATACTTGCCCTGCATGTACTTGGTATCGGATGAGAATAGATGGAGGGTTCACTGTAATGTGTTCTGTCTATACTCACATAAAATCCCAGGACAAAATACATTGAAATTTGTGGTTGTAACATAATAAATAACCTGTAAATATTCAATACTTTTTCCAAGGCAGTAGCAAAAAAACTACTGAAACTAAAGTTTAGATTGTTTCTAGATCTGAAAACTGCTGTTTAAAATGACCTGTGGTTTTTCTGGTGAAAATAGCCAAGTAAATATTCTAGAATCTTTTGAAACCTTTGCTGATCTTATCTTACAGAAAATACTCGCCCACCTTTTGACACATACAAGCTGAGGGAAAGAAAAAATAAAACAAGAAGAAAGATGTTGCTTTCCTGTTCAGACCGTGGAAATGTTTGCAGCTTGTGCAGTTATTGTGGATTTTTCTGAACATATTTAGGCTTTAGAAGAAATTCTTTGACAAAAACATCTCCTCTTGACCTTCACATTGTTAGTCCAACGCGGCGGCATCGTTCAGAGGCAGTCACGACAAGCGTTGGACTCCCACACACACACAGACACACACACAAGCAAACACAATTTATATATGAGGGGAGAGATTAGAAGTGCACAAACACTTCCACTGGAGCCTCTTCACATTGACAGCTCTCCAGGTAAAAAGTGATTACAAGTGCAGGTGTTTTTCAGTGGGCGTGTGTGTGGGTGCTCATGATGTATGTGAAGCCTCACTTATATGATGACCCTCCCCCCCTACACACACACCTCACCTATCTAGAGTTGTAAAAATAAAGCTGCATGTCAGTAAATCGCCGTAGCTCTTTAATCCGCTTCGGCGGACGAAACGTTCCAGTCGCTCTTCGCCGTTTGTTTGCGCCTGGTATCTCCTCCTGTAGGAGTGCTATGCAATTTCTGACTTTCACGAGTGTCTGTCTGCCTTTTGTTATGAGTCTCAACAGCGCCAAAAAAAAAGTCTCAGCCCCTGTAATTGAAGCGAACAATGAAGTCACATGTCTCACGAAAAGACATGACTCATTTGGCCAATTAGAGAAAAGATCCAACAGATAAGAAAAAGCGCTTGTGCGAAGGCAGCGTTTGCCTCTATAGAAAGCAGAGAAATAATAATAATACTGCTTTGTCTTTTTCATTATTGGACTGTGAACAAGGCCTATCAATCTTTACAGATGAAATGTTGTTTTTTCTTTTTTTTTTTTTGAACAACCAAATAGGAAACTGGTAGCTGGAGTGGCACTGGGTACAAGGGGCCTGGTTTGGCAGGAGAATAAAAAGACTTTTGACAGAATCAGAATCAGCTTTATTGGCCTAGATCGTGTGCACAAACAAGAAATTTGACTTTAGTTTCAAGTGCTCAGTGTGTACAGATGTTAAGTATAAATAGATCACTTTTAGGAGAAATAAAATAAAGGATAAAATGATCAATATGGGATTGCTGTCAGTGCAGATGTATTGGTTCACAGAAGAGAAGTTGACTACTCTGGTTGTCAGAGAGACGTCCTGGGGGTAGAAACTGTCTCTAAGGTGTTTTGGTTTTGCAAAATAGCACTCTGTAGTGCCAACCTGCAGGTAAACATTTTGTGTCCAGGATGTGTGGGGCCTGCAGAGGTCTCCTTTTCCTGACCTTGGACTTGTACAAGTCCTGGATGGAGGGAAGGCCAGCCCTGATGATCCTCTGCAGACCTTATTGTTTGTCGCAGATTGGACTTGTCCTGATTTGTGGCATCTAATTCTGTCTAGAGCAGCAAAATTGGCTCTTCAAAATGTGATGCTCTGCTGAAAAATCTCCAGAAAGACATGTAAAACCCTATTGGGAAAGTTATTAGTTTCTGGTATAGAGGTAGTTTTACAAAGTTTGGGTCTCAAACAGTTTACAGTCTTACTGTCCTGAAGTTTTAAAGTTCCTTCACTGGGAAGCCAGAGAAAGTTGCATGGAAAGTTTCCTTCAAGGTTTACTGAGTCAAGGGTTGGGGGTTCATTGAAGTGCCTTGCTCACCAGTGATGGTTAGATTAGTTGGGACCTAGTGTCTTGTATTCTGTCATGGAGACAGAAAACATGGGATCTTTGCTGAAAGGCAAAACTCCCATGTTACCGGTCTGCGTACATTGCGACTCTCACCTTTGGCCTTGATGGATTGATTATAACCAAAGGAATGAGATTTTGTATGCAAGAAGTTAAAAGGATTAGAGGTCAGTGAGAAAATTTGTCATCCGAAGCAAGCTCAGACTGAATCCACATTACCTAAAGGAGGAAACTGAGGTGTTTAAGATGTGTCTTTGGAGGTTTTCAAAGTTTGTCTCATTGGAATTTTAAACCCAAATGTCTTTGATAGCAATTCAGGAGAACAGAGGTTATACCGTCCCTCTAGAGACCAACCATCATTTATAGTTTAAGATTTCTTTAAAAATATATTTATATAAGCCCTGAGGCTAATGTGTTTTCCTGTTTTCAGATCTCAGTGGCAGAACGCGGTGACCTGGTGAGGCAGGGTGAGCTCACCGTGTGCGGGGGACCTCGGAGGAAGCGGGCGGGTGTCAGGAATGTCTTCCTCTACCAGCACGCCGTCATCTTCACCAAGCAGAAGAGCCCGAGTCCAGGTCGCACCATCTACAACTACAAGCACAGCATCAAGGTCAGAAGCTAGAGGCTATTTTCTTTAAATGGCAAAGTTTGGATCGATAATTCAGATACGATTTCATCTTTTTCTTCTTCTTCTTGCGACAGATGAGTGAAATGGGTCTAACTCAGAATGTCGGCGATGAAGGAGTGAAGTTTGAAGTCTGGGTCCGACAGGCACCCAGGACCAGAGACTGTATCACCCTTCAGGCCCAGGATAGAGCAGGAAGGGAGTCCTGGGCTCATGACATAGCCCATCTGCTGTGGACGCACGCCATAAACAATACAGGTACACTATAAACTTCAGTGCCAAACGCATCAATCACCAAATTCCATTGTTACAAGTCTGTCATACACTGAAAGTAGTGAAGTCAAACAAACAAGTCCAAACTGTTGTTGGACTTGTTTGTTTGTTTGTTAGTGTTAAAATACGGGAATAAATGTCTTAATATTTTAGCATTTTCACATCAACTTTCAAAATGCTATGATTGGCCTATACTAAGGTAGGCCTATGGTGTTTTTACTCCTTGCTATAATTGCGATTGGTTGACCACATAGTTATTAGCCATGTTGTTAGCCATGTCCACCACTCAATATGCTAAAGAACAAGGACACTAGCCTGCTACTGCAGTACGGGTCCTTTGATATTTAGGGAAAGAGTATTTGCTTCCTTGCAGATAACAACATTTTCTGATATACTTACATGTGACATCAATCAAGCCCCATGTGAAACTGCCCTGTTTGATAAATCATAAGTTTCCACTTCAAAAAAATAGAATGTTGTTGCAACTTGAAGTAACACTTCAAAAACACAACATTTTTCTTCAAATCAAGGCCTATTGTCTTGCTTTTTGAGCTTCTTTAGCATTATTGCAAAAGTATAAAATCTTAAAAAGTATTTACATTTGAAGAATAAAATAGTTGGAACTACAGCAAAAAAAAAAAAAAGACAACATTGAATGTCAAATACAGTGGGGGATGTAAAACTTGGATGACACACCATATGTGACAGAACCGTGGATTTTGGATGTGGTGAAGCTAAATAGAGTCACTGACCAAAAGGAAACTGTTAGAAAATGTAAATGTGCTGAGTGAATAAAAAAACCCAAAAAACTTTAAGATGCAAATATGTTCTTTGTTTCAAAATGTGGAACAGTATTACTAGCATTTCCTAGAAGTAGAAAACATATGGAAACCAAAACAATGGTTTCAGTTTGACATTTCCCCCCCTTTGATTATGCTCAGCTTTCTAAACACATCGAGCTGCTCCATATCATGTGTTCGAGCATCGCTTCCTGCTCTTGGCTTAGATTTCAGTATCTCCCTGCAAGATGGTGCTCAGAAGCTCCTTATAAGAAGAGATTAATTCTGTTCAAATGGTAATCTTCCCTAGAAACAACGTATTGTTCTAAACAAACAAATGCAAGCAGTGAAACCAGAACATGGGATGTTCCTGAGATTTTTAACCGTGATTTGGATGACAATGCGTAGCTATTCGTAGGGGAGAAAAGATTCCTGGAAATGCTCACGGAAGTGATTTTTCGGAATATTCTTGACTGTTTCCCTCAGAGCTGTGTCTGAAGGAGTCGCTGTGCATGGGAGTTTCCAGTAAGCTTCTGCTGGACGCTACAGGAACTCCGGGATCAGAGCTGGACTCCATCTGCAGTCTCAGCGACAGAGGTAGGAGCACAGTGTCTACACCGCCAACACTTTTTCACCTTCAAACCACAAACTTCAATTTATTTTGTTGGGATTTTATGTGATCAACATGAAGCGGCAAGTTATGGTGAACAGGAAGGTAAATGATGTCATGAAACACTTAAAACTCACTTTTTTATTCGTTCAAACACCAAATATACCTCAAAGTGCATTAAGATGTACGGTGAAAACCATCTTCGCCCTACCACTCTACTGCCTTCCTTATCTCTGTTTTTGGGGGTACAGTCCAATCAGCACAAAGGAAAACGAATGGCTTTCTTTGATTGGCTGCCTTGCCAACACCAGCCGGTAGCATTAGCGCCTCGGTATTTCAGCTTCCTTTCCTTTCAGGACTGCCTGTCGAATAGTTTGGAAGAGCTCTATTAAGAACATTTTTCTACCTGCATTTTCCATGAATAATTTGTTCCAAATTTCCTTTGTATTCAAATCCTTTTACTCTGGCAGAGTTTCTCCTTCCTGCTGGTCAATGAGCCTAAACATAAAAGCAGAGCTACCATGCACTGGTTTATGTTAAGGGTGTTTTCACACCTGATAGTCCGGTAGACTCTGCCTGACTGGAGTCCATAATAGCGACATTTTCAGCTGCTGCGGTTCGCTTTCACACTGCACTTTGTGGAAAAAACCCGTTCCTCCCCTCGTCTCGTCTGGTTCTTGGTGTCACTGAACCAAGAACCACTGAAGGAAACGACACTGAAATCCTTCTTCACAAAAATGGAGTGGCGATTTTAGCGATTGAAGGATTTCTCTTTTGTCCTTGGTACAAGATCCCGCTGGCACTATACTCTCGTGTTTGTTTAGGTTATATTTACCCAGAATACCCTGCGCCATAGTCCTCTTCCTGCTTTTGGAGCGGTCTCCGGTCCGCTTGGAGTTCACATATGCATTCAAACTGCGCCAGAGTTCACTTCAACCGAACCGAGACTTCGGTCCACATCAGAGTTTGATTACGCATTCACACTTCCTCAAACAAACCAGACTATCTAGTCTGGTTTGATTAAAGCGGACTAAATAGGTCAGGTGTGAATGCACACTCTTAAAGTATGATCAAGTTATAGTCCAAACCCAAAGACTCCTGGAGCTTAATACAAATTCCTTTTCTTCTCAAATTTCTGTCACATAAACTCCCAATAAATTACACCTAATTTATTGGAATTGTATTGGGGTTTTAACACGACAATACTTGGAAAAAGTGCAAGTGACATGCACACCATTGCAAGTAACTAATGGAGTTCAAGAGTTTCTGCCTGGAATGCACTTTCACAAAGAGAGAGCGTTGGAGCATACATTGCGTAATGTTTCGCCGGCACCTCTTGTTTGATTGTGCCTGTAACAGTGGGCCGTAACATCCCGCCGTAATCGAAAAAAACGAGCTTTTCGGACACATTAATTGAATTTCTTTGTTTTTGAGCCGCTCGGAGCAGCAGATCAATCTCTTAACAGAAAACGTATTATCCTCCTGTAAAAGTTAATATGGTTGATGAAATCACTGTGGGCGATACACCGAGAAGACGTCTTCCCCCCTTCATTTGCAGTTCTATCTGTTTAGTCAGCGCACCTCTTCGGAGGTCTCGAAACTAAAGTCTTCTCTGAGGGACACGCTGTTCCTTTTAGTTATGCAGCATTCAAAAAATGAAACATTGTAATATGCACACTAAACTATCTGACTTATCTACTTTCAGAGTAGCTTTTTTTGCGGGGATTCGATTGCATCTTTGTCGATTTTGCAGAAAAACACATTGTTGGCCTTTGGCAGCTGAGCAAATTCAAAGTAACCAACGATTTCTGAAAGGAACAGAGGCAAGAGACGTGATATAAATAGATAGGGACATATTCACAACAGCTGGAGCACACTCGTATATCTGTCTCTTAAATACAGGGAGTTAGGGAGTGCATTCATGAGCGTTGAGGGGGGAAAAGAAGGCTAGCATGCTCTGCAAAATGCTGCCGCAGAGTTTAGCTGTTACAGGTCTTCTGTTTTTTTGGTGTTTTTTTCTTTTAAAAGATCCATCTCATCTCTGAAGAGAACTGTCTGAAAGTGATTCCCCAATTACACCTCAGTGTAATGCACGTTCTGCCCACCAGGTGTCTTGTTGAGCAGATTTCAGGCCATGAAATGTCCTCAGGGACAGACACTGGTGTTCACCGATACAGATGAAGGGGGTGGGGGGAGAAAATCCTTTCTAACCCTGTTGTCTTCCTCTATGCTTACTCTTCAAGAATAAATAAAAATAATAAGCATAATGACACCCCCTTCTCTTGAACCCCCCACCCCCCCAAATGACTGTATGAGATGATTCATTGAGAGGGGGTTTTCTCCATGGAAAACGTGTATTTTTGTGCTGAACGTGTTCTATATTTTGCGGCTCTGTTTTGATTGGACCCCCCACCCCTCTGCTTCAGTCCACAGTAGCTGCTCAGACTCGTCCTCTGTGGGCAGCCAGAAGGAGGGGGGATCCCCGGCGTCTGGGAGGGACCCCAGGTCAAGCTCCGGATCAACAAGCTATTCACAGGTGGGCACGGAGTTTACACACAAAAACCGCAGGCCTCACTGAGGTGAATGAGAGCTGGTTTTATGTGTAGACATTACTCAAAACTCCCAACATGTATTTATCAAATAATAAACCTCCTTTTTTTTTTAGGTGGCACTTGGCTTGTAGGAAGTTTTTGTAGGAGTGCATTATGTTTTACAGTGTAAAAAGAAACATGAAAATAGTGCTAGTTACATCACGATATCAAAGACTATTTGAGTGTTTAGGTGAAAATGTCCCTCATTATGACTTTTTAAAGAGATTATTACTACAGTTTGAGTTGTTGTTTTTTTTAATAAAAAGGCGTTCGTCCTCAAACCCTAAATTCACCTTCCATATGTTTGCGAAGCTGAAACACGACACTCGTCTTTAGCTGTGAGCAAACAAATGTGCCAACCCAGAATCGGATGCATTTTTACTGTTTAAACATATCCACATCCACACACACACACACACACACACACACACACACACACACACACACACACACACACACACACACATACACAGACCCCCCCCGATCTCCTTATCCAGCAAACAGAATATGACAGATTGGCAAACAGACTGCGCCGGGAACAGATTGACGGACAGACGGACAGAACGGATAAGGGCAAACATGCAGGCAGCGGCGTGCGCACATTCGACAACAGGTTGAAGACGCCTTTGGTGCGAGAATCTAAAATGTGACTATTTTTTCTCTCTCTCTCTCTCTCTCTCTCTGCCCACAGAGTCATTCTCCCTCCACAGCTGTGTGACTGTCATCTGAACAAGAGTGAGTTTTATGGGCAGGTCTCTTCCTCTCCCTCTGTTGCTCTTTTTCTCTTTATTGCGCTGCTCATGTTGCTCACTTTGGGGATATTACGAGCAGTGTTGGGCATTTACTGTATCGTTTATCATTTATCGTTAACATTTTTAACGTTAAAAAATCGTTAAAATTAAAAATCGTTAAAAACATTTATTGTGGCAGCAACAATACATTTTTAATTTCAAATTTATTGTTGCTGCCACAATAAATTTCAGTTATTGATGGTAGGGAAAAATACAAAACTGACATTATCAGAAATGTTATTTTTGCTATCTTCTACACTTTTAGTTTCACAGGAACATCTATACATATCAGAAAATTTTAAAATATGACTAAATACAGGTGCTGTGTACAGATTAGTGATATAAAGCACTAAGTAAATGACGTCCTCAAAAGGCCCTTTTCAAATGGAAATAGTTTTCAACAACAGTATTTTAGGCACTATGAATGTTGTGCCATGCCGTCATTAGTTGTGTTTCCATTGACTATATAATTGCACAAATTTTAATTACGAAATTGAATTTTCTTAATGGAAACACACCAATTTGGGAAAACATGTTTTTCGATGAAAAGTTTTTGCGCTTGGAGGAGGTGGTTTTCCCACTTAAAGTGTGACAGAAACACGTTTTTTTTTGCGTCACACGAGTCATGTGATCACCAGCTGGATGTTTCTGCTCGTCTTCTACAACGAAGAAGACGAGCAGAAAGTAGTGGGAGGATGATGGCTTGTTTTTCATTTGTTCAGACACCACAGCTCTCATAGCATCGAACAGTTCATATCAGATGTGTTGAATCCAAAGCTCTTCTGTAAAATCGCTGACTACAAATTCCTGAAAGTGCCGAGTATGTAGCCACTCCCAAATATAAGGAGCTTGTTGCTCCAGCCCCTGAATAAGACACTGACTTCTCCCCTGACGGCTGACAGATGAGCGACAGCACCATGGCTGAATTTTGAATATCTCATGTAACTTTTTACATCTCTTGTTGCCATGATTTTTAATGACTTACTGTGTGAACAAACTTATTTATGCATGATTTTAATTTCATTTCTTATTTAATAGATTAGATTAGAAACACCGCAATTGCAAAATTGTTTTCTTTTTTCATGATCTAAGTCCATATCACCCTCACCAAATTGCAAGTTTCCTTCCTTCCCACTGAAATAGTTGCAGTGACAGTCCTTTCTTTTTTGCTTTTTAAGAAGCAGAAACTCCACTCGGGACTCTTCGTGGCTCCCGTCATCTCTGACTCGACTCAAAACTGGACTTCACCGACTTCCATCCGAACTTCTCTCGTGCCCTTCAACCTCCTGCGAGAGTGCAAACGACGCCGGGGGGTGGGGGTGGGGGGATCAGGCGCAGCTGCACCACTCCGCATCCAAACAGGATCAAAACCTCGCCTGCCCCCCACCTTCCCTGTTTTAAACCATGACAAGCGCCGGTGGGGGTGGAGGGGGGGAGGAAGGGTGGCTCTCCGGCGCTCCGCCATTTTGGGTCTGCCAGTCTCAGCTGCTGGCAGAGTCATCGACACCGACGGCACTTCAAGCTTGCACAGTGCGGCCATTGTCTGCCCCGCAACTCCCCACTAGGCCAAACCACTTGGTCTGAACCACTGACTGGCCGACTGTACACATCACATGCTCCGGCATCTGATACTAAACAGGAAGTAATATGCTGGGTGTAAATGTGGCGTGGGATTGCAGATTTAGGATGTATTATGTACTTTATCACCCTCATAACGCTGAATGGAGACTGTACGCTTTTTTTTTATTTTTTATTTTATCTGCCTTGTGCTTTATTTGTGTGTGTGTGTGTGTGGTTCGGGTTAGGTGGGATTGGATCTATGTAAATGAGGTAACAAGCGCACTCACACAGACACACACAATGTCCCCCCCGACACATGCAGTCACTCTTATTGTTATCAGACAGTGGAGCACTGTTCACATTCACATGCTCCCCCCCACCCCCCTCCAGCTCCCTCTCATACACACACACACACACACGCACACACACACACACACATTGCCCAGCTTAGAGCCTGGTACAGTGACTAAATGAGGCGAGCTCACATCTGAACACGTACAGATGATGAAGGAGAGAAGTGGGTTGCAGTTTCAAAACTGTTGGGAGTGTGTAAGCAAATTATATGGCTTTTTATGAACAGTACTAAGAAACTAAAGTAATAACGGTATTTAGTCGTTCTTGAAGTGTAAGTAATGGTGCTGAAAACTTTTCGCCCCCCCTTACAGTTTTTTCTTTTGGATCGCACTTCAATATTTCAGATCAAACAAGTCAAGTTGACTTTTCAGAGCACATTTCAGCAACAAGGCAGTTCAGGCTGTTAAGACATAATCGATTATAAAACAAGCAATAAATATTACATTTTGTCAAAAAACATAAACAACAGTGTTTTTAGCCTTCATTTAAAGGAACTCAGTGTTTTGGCAGTTTTGTGGTTTTCTGGACGTTTGTTCCAAAAGGGGTTTGTCACGTTACATTATGTGCTAATAGTAGCACATAAATTAACCCTTTCTGTCCAAGTGTCACACATTTTTGAGGAAACCTTTTAAATGTTGCAAAAAAGAAGAAAATGCAAATTAGTTGTGCATTCATCTACTGGCTTGGAACAAATCAACCAGGCTACGTACAGCTTAATGTCGTCAGATGATCAGGTTACACATAACTAATAGTAAGGCAGTAGAGGTTGTAAGCCAGCATGAACCGCACATCTCATAAAAATGGAGAGAGGTTTTCAGGAATGCGTAGTTATTGAGTTGTAGTTGTTCTGTCATGTCAACTCTTACTGGCGATGTTGCCACCTGTAAGGAGACATAGAGAAAGAACATTCTAACACGAACCGACAGCCGAAACAGCTAATTGGTCAAGCGAGGTACAAGTTTGCTACATTGTAACTTATTAGGAAAATGTGCTGCCATCTGCCCTTTATTTTGACAGCCAAACACCAACACAAGCAAGCGAAATAACTTAGTTTTTTTTTTTTTTTGCAAAATCGAGAACACTACTGCAAATTTTGCTGTTTCCATCAACCTTTTCTACTTCTAAAGTATGCAATACTTCAAAATGCACTCTGGAAAACTTTGATAGAAACACAATTTATGAAGCACATCTGCAAGTCCAGCTCTGGATGATACAAAAAAAAGTTTTGGATCATCTAATGTGACAAAATCAAAACTATTTTACCTCCTATTTACCTAAACTATTTTAACTATTTTTGATTTAAAACTATTTAAAATCAAAAAACAGGATGGCTGTTTTTTTCTTAAACACTTTTTTGTGTAATTAGATGGGGTTATCTTTATTAATGGGTACAAACATGTTTGATGATCTGAAACATTGAAGTAAGAAGCAAGAACAAAAGATTAGCTGTAAAGGGGCAAATACTTTTTCTCAGCACTGTTTACCATCAACGTCTTGGTGCCTGCGCTGAAGAATCTCCTTCAGTGTACTGAAACTGAATTTTACTGCTTTTGTTGTTAGATGCCATATTCTGTATGCCAAAGGTATGAATGGGTGTCAGTGCAATGTTTACTTGTGTTTTAAACATTTTTGACTAGTTTTGCTCTTCCACAAACTGTCTGCACTCTCCATAAAATGGAGGAAAGTGGATCATTACGTTTGCTTTATTCTCTGTTTACGAGTTTCATTCTTTAGGCTAGTAGACATGAACGACATCTGATCTTTTTTTTTTAAGGAGCAATATAGCACATTTATGACAGTATTATGTTTGAAGAAAGATGTGTAAAATTTTCAGCTTTGTGTATGAATTTTGGGTTGGGTCCCCCCCCCCCCCCCCCCTTTCTCATGTCTTTCTTGACGTTTGAATGAATCATGTCCATACAGCAAATTTTGGAGGTTGAAGGAAGCAGTGAGTTTGTCTTTGCATTGAGGCAGGAAACACTGATAACTAAAGATAACCACGTTTCGGCGCTGCTGTCTCTGCATACTGGGGATGAAAAAATACGCTGAATGGCACCAAAAAACTCAAAAGAGAAACTTGAGTTGCATGAGTAAAAAATTAGCTTTTTACTTTTCCCTCAGTTCCTTGAAAGAAGGTTTTGAGCTCTTTTAACCTTTCCACATTTTGTCAACTAAAGAGTATTTTATTTCACGTCCATACAACTGACATAAAATAGTGCGTTGTTGTGAAGTGGAAAATCCATAAAGATGTTCAAAGTTTGGGATGAGTAAACTGTATTCTTTAACTTCACAAGTGTCCCTCACTTTTTACATCGGGAGGGAAAAGCTTGTACTGGATTTTGTTTTGAAGTAGTAAAGGGGCCTGAATAGAAATTCATGTCACACTGCAAACATTTTTGTAGGTAAAAGAATTTTAAAACCATGTCTTCTTTTTCCCCTTTCAACTTCTCAACGTTTGCTGATTTATGTTGGTGTGACGCATGAAATCCCAATAAAGTACACTGAGGTTTGTAGTGCCAACATGACAAAATGTGGACAAGTTTAAGGGGTGTGAAAACATTCAAAAGGGACTGGATACAAAGCTAACAACCAGTGTGAGAAATAAAACACCCTTCTCACCACCACAGACCTTGATTTTATAAACCGGGGCAACATCATCGTTTTGTCAAGGTCTGAAATACATGAAACGAACACGGCTTCTCGGCCAACCACCTAGCAAAGCGAAAGGACATAATGTGCTAAAAATCTCTAATGGTGTGTCTTACAGCAACAAGCTTGTCCTTCGCTGTCTGAAACGTGTAAAAAATTCATAGTCCTGTCATGTCTTTCCGTCAGAGCAGCTTCTCAGAGAAAGATGAAAAACATTCAAATTACTCAATTAATTAAGCCTAGCGTTCATTCCACAGCACTATTACTCTTTCCTTCTTTGTAACTCATATATATATATATATATATATATATATATATATATATATATATATATATATATATATATATATATACAATTTTTTTTTTTTTGCAATATTAATTTCCAGAATTGCTGAGTGGAATTTCTTTGTGAAGCTCCAGTGGAAATATGTGCTTACCAAAGTCACGAATTGACCTTGAAGTGCTTAAGAGAGATCTGAGACGTGGAGATAAAGTTGTCCAAAAGCACTTAGCACAAAGACGTAGCTGCTGTTGGACAGGCTAGTTGTTGGTGAAAATGTAACTTCTGGATCTCATATGTTCTGTCCAAATTTAGCCTAAGCAAACAGTCTGAATGTCAGGCTTTAACTTGTTTTAGTGACCTCAATCCCCTCTTTCAATCACATTTAGATTTCAAACTGTGACCTTATCTGGACATCTATTCACCTTTCCGATTTCAAGCACATTTTTATGTTCTTTTGACAGAAGCCATTGATGTTCAAGATACTGTTTTATTTCTATGTGCCATTCCATTTCCCTTACGGAAAGTGTTTTTGACTAATTTAGAATGATTTTGACTGGACTGAAATTTAATGTAATTTATCTGAACATATCAAAGAACCAACCTGTGTTTTATATGTTTCTTCCAGAAGATTCTGGGGCAAAGACACCAGAAAAAATGCTATCATTTAAAGTGCTAGATGACCGAAACAACCAGCAGCAGGAATAGCACTACGTTAGCTAGCTTATGTTAGCCAAATGTGCTTTAGTACTTCACTTTAAAAGTACCACACCTGAACATAAATATGTTGAGCTTCATGGAGTAACAGAATTGTTATTTCTCAGCCTCCGTTGTATAGCTTTGTTTCTGTTAGGTCAATGTTTGTACTGTTACAAAATCATTGCTCAGCTCCACTTTTTTTTAACCTTGCGACTTGGAAACGACTTCAAATTTTCCTAAATTTTGCGAAGCGCTTATTATTGAACAATTCAAGTTACATTTTCAGTTCATATGTGGTTGTCTTTTTTTTACGAATAACATTACTTACTGCCTTGTTAAGAGCTGTCTGTATGGACAAACCACATCGAGGTGGCTAATGCAGATTTGATGCTAACATTGGAAACAAACACGCTAAACAGCCACAGAGTGCAGTTTTGTCTATTCATATTTGAATTGACTAGACGCTGAGCTAATAACTGCTTCTGGTTTTTGTGGTCGCCATCTTCTCTAAAAAAAAATTATTTTTTCAACAAAAACATGCAACTGGTATCTTTTCATAGCACAAGGGGAAAAACAACAACATATCCCCAAGATGTCAAACCGTTTCTTTAAGAGACCTCAAAACTAGCATAGCGAGGGATAAAAATAACTTCCACTTCCTCCTCGATTCTGCAACACTTGCTGTAAACCTATTAATAGCTATTTGTTACACTGCTATTTACACACTCGGATATGGAAATTACGCAGAAAGAGAGATGCATACGGCTTGCAAAAATGTAGCTATTTCAAACAGATACAGTGTAATTAAAAACATGTGCATTTAAAAAAATAAAAGTCATGTTTATAAGGTACAGACTTACAGGATGCAGGAGAAGCAGCCCGCTGCCGCAGTTTGTGGCCGGTTTCACGTTTCATATCTGCATCCGTATTGAAAAGTTGCAAATGGCTATTGAGCCATTTTTGAATCAATATCTAATTTGTTGGCTTGAAGAAGTCGGCACACTTCGCAGCCTTCAGCTGTTTGGTACATTGCATTATATTGGAAGCGATGTAATAAACACCATCATTCATTTATACTGCAGCATACATTGTCTCACTGTTGTGAACGGTGTCATTGTAAAGAAACTTTATTTTTCCTTCTCGCTTTTGGTGTATGATGAACTCTGCCAGATGTTTACATTGTTTTTTGGTTTTTTTTTAAAGCAAAGTGGAATGTTAGAAATGCATGTTTCGCCTACGTTATGGTTGTCCTTTTTTTTTTTTTGTACTTTTCTGTTCTGAATTAAAACTGGACTTTAAATTTAAAGTGCACCAATTGAGTTTTTTATCCCCCCCCCCCCCCCCCCCACCCCCTTCCCGCCTCGTATGGCCTAACACGGGGGGCCTTGTAACCTTGTAAGCCCTCGAACTCGCCGTAATGAGTGCGTGGAAACCAGCTGTGCTGCCGCGGCCGCACAAAAAGCAGAATGATTAGATAACTACAGTACAGAGCCATATCAAATAGTTCCAGGGATCAAATTCCCTTAAGGAGGGAGGGCAGCTTCAGAGTCCATCTGTGCATGTGAGGGGCACCGAGAGAGGAGTGGGAGATAAAGTAAAAAGGCTTAGGGGGGCAGAGGGGGGGGGCGACAGGAAGGGGCATAACAGAGGGAACGAGAATGGGAGCGACAGAGGAGAAGGACAGGAGACAGTAGGTGGGAATGATGGGAAATGAGCGAGGGCTAAGGGGCAGACAGACAGAGAGGCACAGTCAAGGGGAGAAACAGGGAGGGGAATTAGAAAAAAAGGGGCGGGGGGGGGGGGGGGGGGGCTTATAGAAAGAGGGAGACACAAAGTAGAGTTCGAACTTTTTTTTTTCTTCCAACGTTGAGAACCAAGAGAGCCGCAGAATAGATGGAGGAGAGAGTGTGCGCGGGGTAAAAAAAAAAGGGGGGATGTTGACAAAGCAGCGAGACTGTGGCGAACAAAGAGAACGTGAAGAGAATGAGTCGGGGGAAACATCAAAGGGATTTTTCAGGCCCGGTTACCGGGACAACAGACATTTGCATGCGATTAGCTTTTTACATCATATTAAGAAGGGTTAGGGTGAGGGAGGGACGGGAAGAGAGGGGAGGGGGTTATGGAGAGAGGCAGGGAACTATAGATCATACACACACACACTCACACACACTGTATGAAGGAAAAGCAGAAGAAAAAAAAAAGAGGGACGTTGGTCATCTCAGGCGGACAAACTGACTTATAGGCAACCAGCCAAGCGTTTTCTTTTGTAAATGAGAGAACATGTCGAGGTTGGTGGCTTGGGTACAGTAATATGCCAGCACAGTTCAGAAAGAGAGGTCAGAGGAGGCGCTGTGTATTTGACTTACTTAGAATAATAATATATATATATATATATATATATATATATATATATATATATATATATATATATATATATATATCTTTTCTTTTTTACATTTTCTGCCAGGAATTCAGGTTTGACACAAATAACTGAAAGCACGCTCCTTAAAGCAACCAAACAAATTCATTTATAACCTGCGGATTCGCAGGTTCTCGTACTCCTTCGTTCAAAACTCGTCAGACGAGGGAAAAAAAACGCAACTCACACCTGGATGAACCCTGTTTTAACACTACGGCCTCAATATCACAATCAATGTCACGTGATTTTAAATCACTTATGGCAAAAAAAAAAAAAGTAAAATGACTTCAACCATTATTTTAGGAAGGCGACGGTACTCTAAGAAATCTTGAAAACATTTCTGTATTTATCTGCTTTTTCTTTTTCAAATCTTAACAAAGACGTGATGACATCTTCGTAAAATGAAATATAATCGACATTAAATCACGACACTTATTGTCGCGAAGTAAAAATATGAACTGTTTTGACGTAACCGTTAAACGTATTGCCCAATATATTAAACAGATTGCCCCGACACGTAAAATGAAACACGTGTGTGTGTGTGTGCGTGTGTGTGTGTGTGTGTTTTACACGCTGAATCCATCAGTTAATAAAACACCAAACTAAGAACACACACCTCACACTACCTTCCCTCCAATCACAAAAGCCATTAAACATGTTTCTACGGGCACACACACACACACACACACACACACACACACACACACACACACACACACACACACACACACACACACACACACACACACACACACCCTCTGGCATTTTTACACATGTAACATTATCCCAACCTATCTCCTCTCCTCCACCTCCCTCCTTCATTCCTTCCCTCACTGCCGTCTCTCCATCAACCCATGTCCCCCTTCTCTCTGTCCCTCTTTCTTTCTCCTCATCTCTCCATCTTAATCTCCACCTTTCCCCACACCCTCCTTGGTTGTCTCCTCCCTTCTTTTTCTCCTGTTTGATTCCTTCTCTTTTTTTTTCGACGTCTATCTGGCCTCTTCTGCTCTGAGTGTGTGTGTGTGCGTGCATGTGTGTGTGTGTGTGTGTGTGTGTGTGTGTGTGTGTGTGTGTGTGTGTGTGTGTGTGTGTGTGTGTGTGATGCTTCAGTGCCCCCAGTATTGTGGCTGCATTGTGCCAGTAGGCGTCGCCGCGACAGCATTGTGATGGTGTGTGTGTGTGTTTGTGTGTGTGTGCTGGGGGTTGGGGGGTATTACAGTATCAATACCCTGACACTGCGACAAAAAGGACAGCAGCCGTAGCCACATATCACTCCACCTCTGCACTCCTCCTTCCTCGCACACACACACACCTGCGCCTCCTCCTCACCTCCCCCCCCCCCCCCCCCGCTTTCCCTCCCCCAAATCAATTTCTCCACCCCTCCTTTCAATTGATTTCCCACCATATCTCACTGAATATGTGCATATTGATCCTCCTCCTCCTCTCCTCCTCATCCCTCACTCCTTTCTTTCTCACTCTCTCTTGTTTTACTCAAACATCTATTAGATTTCGCCCCCACCCCCTCCTCCACCCGCGCCCCTCTCCTTACCATCTACGCCCTTATCCGCCACAAACACACACTCTCATTCCTCATCTTTCATTTCATCTCTCCAATTCTTTCTCTCTCTCTCTCTGTGCCATCTCTTCAACCCTCCCCCCCCCAACCCTCTTTTTGCTCCCCCCATCGCACCTCCCTCCTTGTCTCCCCTCCCTCACGGCTGTTTTTTTTTTTTGTTTTTTTGTTTTTTTTTTGTTGTTTTGTTTTTTTGTATTTATGTGTGTGTGTGTCTCCGTCTCACTCACTCTCTGCATATTAATTGGTGCATTTCTGCTGCGGCGGAGAAAACAATCAAAGCGTCAGGGGCGGGTGATGATGCCATTGTGGCACATATGTACCAAGTGCGTGCACACAAACACACACGTACTCGCAGGGACGACGACAGACGCCGACATACCTACATATATGCACGTGCATACATGGATCTAACCCGCTGACGTGCAAAAACGGGCCCAGACGCGCGTTGATTTGCGAGAGTAGCGCGCGCGGGAGGCGAGCGTGCGCCGCACACACGCCACAGACACTAAGTCAGTCACACAATAGCGGGCTTACAATGGCTGATCCAGGAGATATGTTCTGCGTCAGCAAAGACATTTGAATTTCTGAGCCAACATTTACCTTTACACAGCCTGTGAGCACAGCACATTTAAATGTTGTAGGGAAGGAAAAAAGCAGGCCTGTTGCTGATAATGTTCCAACTTTTCTTTTGTTCTGACTGGAATCTGACCACATGTTGGGACGAACATTCAAAGGTAGAAGTGATAATTAACACGCAGAAGATGGCAGACAATACTGTCTCCCAAATGCTGGATATTTTTTTTTATGACTATTGCAGGTTGGCCTGTGATTGTCGGTTTTCAGTAGGAGGGGAAGGAGTTCTCGTAAAATGCCGCAAAATGTCTCAAGAACCTGATCTGTCTGGCAAAAGGCTATTTAGCTGCTAACAACTCACCAGTCTCTTTATAAGGCAAGTGTGAGAAATTAGCATGATTACTTTAGCTTGACATCTTGTATCTATCTTTGGCCCTCTTATTTTAAAGTAAAAAAAAAAAAAAAAGGAAGTAGTTCACGTTGTTGCAATTTTGGGTTGACATAGTTGCCTGACTGCTAATCATGGCTAACTTGCTGAAATCTCCACCAGAGAATTATGGACAAAATATGAACGACGTGCAAAAATACAGCGACTGGCTGACAGTTAGTCACTTGTAAATGGTAAAGCTGGTCTTTCCCTTCAAGTTTTTTTTATGAACCGGTAAGCTAAAGAGTAAAGTTATTGTTTTTTAATGTAATGTGATTTATAAATACTAGAGAAGTACCGATCAGGTTTTTTCCTGCCGATACCGATCACCCATGAGGGCCGATCACCGATACCGATCACCGATACCGATTACATAATTATTATTGTTTTTTTTTATCATAAACACTACCGGTTACATTATGTGGAAAAAGGAAGCATGAATTCACCTTAATTAAGACAAAAACTTGTTTTTAATAACTTTTTCCAAGAAGAAAACTAAACAAAACAGGCATTCTGCAAATTGTACTGCTATCGGTAATACTATCTTTAACAAACTGATAACATATGAAGGCTCTGAAGAGGCTAAATAATGCAAAGAGCCGAAATAAAACCTCTCAACATTGCCAAAAAAATTCAAGTATAAAACTTAACATTCAAAGGCAAATACAGGATCCATTACAATAAACAATCCGAGAGCGAGAGCAGAACCAGCGTCTTACATCGCAGTTCGAAGACTTAAATAATTTTGCGGGTTATTTGTTTAGCTTTCTGACCGTCATGCTAATCCGTGTGTTTGTAGCTGTGCGCTGCTTTACCTGCTATCTGATCCTCCATATGTCTTTTTTACTGCAGTGAGCCTCGATGTAGCCAAACTCCGTCAAGTATGGCATTGTTTTTATGTTGTATTAGCTTCGTTGTGTTGATGCATTTTGACGTGCTTCAATTTTCCGCCGCAACACGCAAACTTCCCCATTCACTCAGTGCGTTATAGTTCCACATCGCTTAGGATTTGTTGCTGCGCGTTTGCTTAGTGTAAAGGAAAGAGGAGACCAGCTGCACAGGCAGGCTGCGAAATGAGATGCAGGTGATCAGTATCGGCAACAAGAGCCAATGATCGCCGATCACCGATCATGCACTTTTTCACGAAAATCGGCCGATTATGATCGGTAACCGATCGATCGGCACACCTCTAATAAGTACTCAACTGTGTTAAGTTCAAGTAAAATCTCATCACAGATTCTTTGAGACGCAGTTTGGGTCTTGTGAAACTTTAAATGGACACATACAGCACAATGTTTTAACTCGGTTGACACGTCAGTGAACACAAGCACTGTGCAGGAACGTGTTCAAATAAAAATGTTTTGCACACATTCAGGTCATATTTCCATGGTGTCATTAGACATTGACATTTACCCTCACAGGTAAGAATGTGGTGACTGGTCTGTTTTTGTGGAAGTGTATACACATCTGTGTGTGTATCCAGGCTTGTTTTAGATGGTACACATATGTATCTGACTCTTGAAGACCTCTGATAGACAATTGTTGCCTCTCTTCTCAATTCAAAGTAAATCAGACACCGTCCTCTTCGCTTAAAACTTCACATAAACTGAAAGCTGAAGGTCCATCAGCATCCAATTGCCATTGGAGGTGCTAAAATATCAACAGATTTTGTCACTTGACGTGTGAAAGGAACCCTAAGTTTATGTGCTCTTTAGAAAATTAAGCGCAAAGTCCTTCCCATCATGATTTTGACACTGATTTTCCTTTCTGACAAAGAAAACCTAACATGTGAAAACATGTGAAACTTTGAGAGATTGGCTACATTAATATTATAGTTTCCTCAAAGGAAAAAGGCAGGAGAGAACTAAATATAAATAAGCTAGGACAGCACATGTTGAAAATGTCAAAACAAATACAAAAGGGTGATCAAGCACAACACTGTTTAGCTTTTTTAGCAAACATTAGACACATCGTACAGAAGTTAGCCAAGGGGGTGAGCACCAGTTGCGCACCAACTTCGCCATCACCACAGCTGCCCGTTGGCCTCACAAGCTATTATTTTGAAATTATAAAGCCTGCTCATGCGTGCACCTCCAAATTTTTGTAACTTCTAACATTTATTAATGTAAAAACCTGGCAGACTGCTGCTGGACTATCCTAGAGCCCTTACCACCAGGCTTTCTCGGGGAACCCCTGCATATGACATATAAACAGCTTTTCAACTTTCACTTTTTGATCACATTTACAAGTTTTGTTGCCACAAGTCAGAGATGAGGCTCGACTTGAGGGACATATGAGAATTATTCAGAGTTTTTGCCTTTGCAACACTTTTTTGTTCTCACTCTAACTCTTCAGTACAAAAAGGTTTGGCTTTGCGATGGTCGACATTTGACCCTGAACTCAACCGTGGTGTCAGGACTCAGAGCAATGAATACAGCGGATAACTGTGTGAGAAAAGTTTGGCTTAATACAAATGGAGCAAATACAGCTGAGGACAGAGACCTAAAAAATATTTTGAGCTCGCAGAGGAGCTGGCATGTGAAAATAACTTTCTTCAAGGCCAACAACAATAGGATACACTTCAAATGGCTACATGCCATATCAGACGCAACTGTGTGCAGATCTGGGATGTGCATCCAGGCAGGTTCCCACAGTCCATCTGATATAACCAAAACTTGCAACATCAGTCAAAGTCATAGACTTTCAGTGTCTCTTTCTTGATCTCTTCTCCTCCCAGTAGCAACTGTGCCACATAATTGTAACTGTGTAAAAATCCAGCTGGGAGAGTTTTCTCACCTCAACATCGGCTGAAATGTTCAAGACGTAACAACAAACCTGTTCTGGGACTAAAGACTGAAATGAACGTGAATAACGTCCTCCGAGAAATTGTGTTGCCGTTGGCTTGCCATCAATTATAAAAGGAAATGGTTTCCTTACTGTCACTTAACACTGTACAAACTTGCATGTGATAAAACAAACAGCATAACATTGTTTATGAGGGGTATTTAATGTTTGCAAGGCAATTATTTTGGTAGAGAAAGTGATCTGGTGATGTCACTACTAGAAAGTACTAGTAAAATTAAATATGAGAAAGATCTAGATTTTGTTCTTTTTAAAAAAACAATAGCTTAGTCATTTAAGCTAATACTTAAATTACTAGCTTTAAGTGATTTATGTTGATTATATTTGAAGAAGTTGGGATATTAAAATGAAAATAAGTAAAAACAAAATATTAAGTCTTTTAACAGGTGGTGCGGTACTTCTTGGACATGTAAACTCCATGCAGAAAGTCCCTAGGTCGGCATATGAACCCAGGACCTTCTTGCTACCAGGCAACAGTGCTAACAAGTGCGCCATCAGTATTAGCATTAAGGTTGTAGTAATTTCTATTTAAAGAAGTATTGATTTCTATCAAAGCAACTGTCAAGACTATTTTTGAGTTCAGCCATGACAACCAAAGCAGTTTTTATCCTCTATAATCTGACTGTTTACATGAAACTAGACTTGAACGTGCTTTTGTGGTATGTAATTATCCATTTCCTGTAGGGTCATGGCAGGTTAGTGCCTATCTGTGAGAATGGGTGAGAGGTGGGGTACAACTTGGACAGATGACCTGGTCAACACAGAGTCACTGATATTGCAACGCTCAGAATGCAGGAACTGCTCTGTTGTATTAGTACTTGTTCTTTTTGTGGACTTCTGTTCAACTTTTTTTTTTTATTTTGCATATTTTGTCAACTATTCCCTCTGGTTTTTGATGCTGTGCAGTTGGAAGGATTCTACTCTTACTTTTTTTTAAATTACTTTTGGACCATTATGATACACAAACATAACAGCAAAGGTACCGTTTTTACAACTGGAAGCAGCTGATTAGCATCTCAAAAGCTCAAACAAAACCTGAACTACAACCCTAAATCCCAGAGGGGTTGAAAGGGAGGCTTCATGGCTGCAGAGCAGGACCAAAACATCCAACATCTGTGTGCCTGGCTTCTTAACCATCCAACCAGGTGGGCATTTAAAGCTGCAAAAGCAACTGAGGTGGATTAGCAGTTCTTGACAACAACTGATTGTGTCAACCAGATCATGCTACTGTAGAACATCATCCCTGCTGCCTAGATTTTGAGTTGCTAGCTTAGCTTGACTGTCATATAGCAAGTCTTCACTCAGTAGTCTCTTCAGATTCATTGCAAGACTGACTGCTACTGGAGATCCTTCCTGCCCACAGCATCATCAACCAAAAACAACTCTTTGAAGATACTCCGATAGTATGGGTTATAATATTTCATTTCCCTTTGGGATGAATAAACTATTTTAGTAGAACTGACATCTTACACAGCACTGTACAGACAGCACAAGGCTTTTTATAGCCAACAAAGGGCAATGAAAGCCAGTTCCTTGCTCATTTATTTTCTTTCTTGAACATGTAAAATAAATTTTTTTTAATTGTTAGCACAAAACTGAATTTTTAGCAAATTTTTTTTAGGAAAAGCTATGCATTAATGACCCTTTTCTCTCTCAATTTGGGTCATTAATACAACTTTATTTCACCCCTGGAGAGTTTTCTGCTGAACTTTTGGATTCTTTGGAACACTTACAAAATATATATGGGCCGCTGCAGACCCGGGACGCTCCACGAGAACTGAGGTTTTGGATATGCCCTGACCCAAATGTGTCACATTCTAACGCTTCCCCGTTTTTTCTGCTTCTAAACACGTCAACTTCGAGGTCACGAGGTTCACCAACGCGCCCAGAATCTCATCGCCACTAACAGGTGCCATAATGTAAAAATAATCTGACTTGTTCACTTCACCTGTCAGCGGTCATAAAGTTTTGCCTGATTTGTGTATATATTGTTTTATTTTCCATACAAGAATAGCAGTAAATTTGAGGGTTAGCTGGATGACTATACTGTGTCTGAACGTGCGCTTGAAATTTTCATTCTTAAAATCTAGTTTCTTTAAGTTCAACAGTTTTTTTTTGTGGCTTATTTTACATATTTTGTAAAAATAATACTTTTTTTTCTTTACATATTTTCTTTATTTTTTTGACTGGGGACTGGCTCCCTCCTCCCAAAGGACCCATGCAGTCACTTACCCTGATGTTGGGACCCAAATATGTGCACTTTTGTTTCTTCCCCTGGCCATGTGCTTCCGGGGTGGTTCACTACAGCATTTAAACTGCCTCTTGCCCCCCCCTTTCCCTCCATCACTTTTATAACACTTCCACTGGTGAGAAACTTTCTCCTTCTCCTTCACCCCTTACGAAAAAAAAAAAAAATGTGTCTAAACTGTCAGCTGCCCTCCAACCCAGATGCCATATTTAGGATACAAATGTGAAGAGATGACAGCGTTGTAAAATGGAGCCCGTGCTGAGATTATAATTAACATTTCCAACCTACATCACTCTCCCTCCCACTTCTCCTTTGCTCTCCCCTATTCACTCACTCCTGTACGATAAATTGGGGGGGGGGGGTGAATAGAAGAAGAAAGAAGAGAAGGGGAGAAAGAAAAGAAAGGGAGATGAAGGAGGAGGAGGAGGAGAGAGTGAGAGAGAGGAGAGGGTGACCAAACGGAGGGAGGGAGGGGGAAACGGCGTATGCTTGTATACAACCCTGATTTCCATTTTTTTCCCAACTCGTAATGTATTTAATTCAAGTGAAACGTAATCATGACGTGTCGTGTCATTAATCTCCTCGCCGCCTCTCCCGTAAGTACACTGAGTCTTTACTTTCAACATATATCCTATATCTTCATTTATCCATTTCAATTTTTCCCACTACTATGTTTACATAGCCCGGGTGTACACTTTTACACTCGGTGGCATGACACAGCGGTGATGAAACATTTCCAAAAATGGAGAATTTAACTGCGACTCTTGTTGCCTTTTTTCTTCTCCCCTCTTCTCGCTCGCGAGCGGGATAATGGTAGTTGTTGATGTGTTTTGTATCTCTCTGCTTCTTTCATGTGCAGTTAGCTCTCTCGCGCGCGCACACACAAGGAGAGACACGCGCGCGCGCGTGTGTGTTAGCATGTGGAGTGATTGGCATGAAGCACGTATGTATGGTATGCATGTAAGCGCGCGCTCGCTCGCTCCGGACACACTTTCCGTTGGGTCATGTATGTAAAAACCGGGTGTTGTGTCGGTGCGCGCGTGGACGACATGCGTTTTAGCCTCGTCTCATGTCCGTGACGTGACGGTAAAAAACAGGAAAATAAGGGGAGAGAGAAAACCGCTGTTTTCACCGAAAAAGCCCCCTCAGCGTAACAGTTTGAACAAGTCGACTCGGTAGGTCGGGGCGATTTTTAACGCGACTTTAAAATGGTCGCAAGTGCTCGAAAAGTCGCTCGGAGTGCTAAAAAGAGGAATTTGTTTCAAATTTAAGCAACTTAAAGTAAGTTGGGAGCTGCTGTCAGGAGGAGTGAATTTGGCCAACTCTAATAATAAAACAATGCGGTGTTCGAGTTGGAAAGTAAACTAGAGTTGATAGAATTCGGATGTCAAAGCATGAGGGTAAAAGCCAAATTTAAAAAGTGTCTAATTTTGTGTAAGTTGAGTTGAAGGCGAACGTATTCACCCCGACTAATTGTCTTTGTTGGACGCACATTAAACGGCATTGTGTGGCTCCTTGTTTGCGAGATAAGCGTCGTCACTTTCATTTTAGCTTTGCGCAGAAAAAGCGTCTCGAGCGACGTTATTCCTTTCACCTTTTTTACTACAGTGTTTACTATGAGGCGTTTAGCTGTCCTAACATCGCCTCATAAAGTAGCAAATAAAGTGTGACATGCAGGTTTGAATTATGTGAAGACAAGATACCGGGTTTCAGCTTTGATGTTAAAAATAAACGTGTTTTTTTTTCGGACGCTGTGGCTTTTTGGGACGGATGTCGTTTTGAGATTGGCACAGGGTTAAAAATGAAATCCATGATGGCACTTTTCTCTTTTTTTGTACCCCCCCCTCCTTCTTTCCTTTCGCTGCTCGCTCACTCGCCTTTTTCTCCCCTCCCTTAATCTTTTGTATAGAAAATTTAGGAACAAAATGGAGCAGGGGAGAGAGCGATAGATGGGCTGACATGACACTCACACACACACGCCACCCCTCCGACTTCTCCAAACTACACCCCCCGTCCCCTCCTCCTCCTCCGCTGGTGGTGTTTTAATCGCATTCTTTTTCTCTGGGATACAATCTACGGGGCAGGGTTAATCTCGTTTTAGTCGGGGTGTTTATTAGTGCATTGTTTGTTGATGGTTATTTATTTCATTAATGTGCCTCTAATTGAGATGGCCGCGAGAGGAGGAGGAGGATAGAGAGGGGAAAAGAGCGTGCTGAAAATGGTTGCACGTTATTGACGCACATCACAGGGGCGAGGAGGAAATTCCTCTCGAGATAAGGCGCAGACGTGTCATCTGGCCTGACCAAAAAGACACTCCCGTCGCCCTTTTCTATATCCAATGGAATATGTTTAGGCATTCTGAAATGCCCCCTTTTTTTTTTTTTTTTTACATCCACCCAAAATGTCACACTCTTGAGAGCTGTGTGTGTGTGTCCAGAGGAAGTAGGTTGACATTGCTGGCTTGTCCTATAATCAGACGATTTTGAGAATCCTTAAACTCTTGTTTGTATCCAAGTTTCCTTTAACTGTAGGTCTTTTAAAGTGACATGCAAGAGCATTTTTTTTTTTGTAAAATGCATTTAAGTTTTGACATAGTTTATTATGTATCGAACAATACTTAATGGTCGGTTTTTAAGTTTGTTTTGCTTTGTTGGTTGTCAATCAATGAGATAATATTAAAAAAATACGTTTCTACACCCCAGTGTGTCTGGCGACGTTGCATAAGTTCATTTGAATAAATTTATTTGTAGTTTTTCTCTTTTTCCTCCTCATTTCCATATTTTTACTTCAAATACGTTTGTTTTTAATAAAATACACAGAAGCACTTTGTGAAGATAATCAGGGCACACTGGAGTGACCAAATGAAGTTTTTGGAAAAACGTATTTCGGAGCGCACTCCCTAAATTGGCCCAGATTGGCAAAACTGATCTTATCTACTGATCTTATCTAACTCCAAATATCTGAAAATCTGGCTCCTATTGTTCTGCCGTTAGCGAGGGCAGACCTGCTCTCACCAAGTTCAATCTGCATGTGCACAGTTAACAAGTCACCCCACCGTTGCCAACTTAGTGGACTTTCACCAAAAAAAAAAGGAAAAAATACTGGTATCGGCCAAAATCGAAATCGGCAGGTCATCCTTTTTGAAGAGTGGTGATCAGCCAGAAAACTGCAATCAATACACCCGTGATTACATTGCAATGACATACTTTTGAGGTCCCTTTTTTTTTCTTGCAGACCCAATAGACCACCCACTATCTCTGGCCAAATATATCTCCAAAGAGACTCACGTGTCCAATGGAGGTTATAAAAATCATGTTTTTTGTCAAAGGCTAGGTTAAGCCACTCAGAGCTCAAATGTTTCTGAATCCATATAAAAATTGCTTTTAATGCCACAAGTTTTACTAATGCCAGCCAATCAAGTCAGTTCTTGTGTCTCATGTGATGTCATCAACCTAAATAAACACAAAGCATTTTCTTCAGTGTGATTTTAGGAAAAATCTTTGTGAAATATGTTGTTGAGCTACATACTTAATTACCTTTTGTTTTATAGTCAGTGTATATTTGAAAAAAAATGTATAAAGTGCACCACTGTACGGTGCCTTTAAATTGAAATAACTTATAAAGCAGTGGCCAGAAAAATGAAAGCCAATTTAAAAATAAAAAGTCTTTTGTAGCAGATTCTTGATCTCCAGCTTTTGTAAAGCTTTCAGCTGCGAATACAGACTCTGAGCCAAGTTTCCTCTTTAAGAACAATAATTTAAAGAAGACATAGGAACACCATTCCAAGCTTTTTCTTAACTCTCCTGCCACAAGAGGTCATAACATTAAAAAGTTTTTACAACGTAGGTTTACCAATGAAAAATAAAAACAAAGTAGACTTTTTAAACCGTCTTTAGCTTCACATATTAGCAATCTGACCAGTTAGTATGTCTAGCATTTCTAAAGCTCTGTGTGTGTCCCCATCAATATGACTGTAGTTTCCACTAAGTGGCTTCCAAAGGGCTGCCAACATTTCCAAATTTAGCTTAAGTTGTTAAAACACAAAATGTTCCGCCTTTCTGTTTTCTGGTAAATTTTAGCTTTACCGCTCTTCCTCTGGCTGAAAAAAAAAACACAGACACGTCTCCACATGTCCTGCGACAGACTGGCGACCTGTCCAGCATGACCCCCGCTTCTCGCCCGAAACGTTAGCTGGAGATAGGCACCAGCAACCCTCCTGACCCCACTAAGGGACAAGGGTGCAAGAAAATGGATGGATGGATGGATGGATGGATGGATGGATGGATGGATGGATGGATGGATGGATGGATGGATGGATGGATGGATGGATGGATGGATGGATGGATGGATGGATGGATGGATGGATGGATGGATGGATGTCTCCCTCCACATGTCATTACAAGTTAATTTCTTTTAAATAGCTTCTGATATCTTTCTGCTTCCTCTGACTTCATTCTAAAACACTGCCCTGATACTAATAAGTAACCAGCTTTTATGTTTTTCATTCAGTAACATTACACACACTGAAGAGTGCTGTTGAAAGTGTTATCTAATTCAATAATCGAACAAGATCGGATTTGGGAGTTTCTCTATAAAGTAGAGAAAACTCTGGTGATCATTTGTTGCATTCCTAAAGAGAAGAGTTGGAAAATGGCACTTTTAGTCACAATTCGGATTCTTTTGAACTTGTACATAAGGAAACAAAACTGGAAGCCAGAAGAATTACAAATTTTTATCTTCTACTCCAATTAAGCTCGTTCAGGTCACCAGTTAATTTTTTAGGGTGTCTCTGAAAAGCTCAGTTTGATTTTTAGTCAAACTTCACGTTTTTCTCAACTCGTACATGGCAGAAAACTAAAAAGTAGGAGGGTTAATGTTTTTCTTTTACTTCTTATACAACACGAAGAGTTGAAGACTTCCCCCTTCACCTCTACAGGTAGCCTGCTTTTCAGTAACAAGATGATGATGATTTCATGTGGAACCCTTTGCAGGTACTCATCAGGATCCAGCTGCACTAATGAACATTAAACACAGGCCCAACATTAAAAAGGGTCTAATGGGTTTTGCTCATTCAGACCCCTATCTGCTTTTTGTGTTCAAGTAGTGTCCTCCTGCTCCTCCGCCACCATCAATGCCGCCTACTTGCTATCTTTGTGCGCATAGTACTGCGCTGTACTTGAGGGGGCCACACACATACGCACACACACGCACTTACACACACCATCCAATCCAGGTGGCTCCTGGGAACAAGATTGTATGCGAAGGAGAAAGAGATGGAGTAAAAGGGAAAGGAGTGTAGCACCAATCAAGGCCTCTGATTGATATAATTGGGTCATTAGTGCGCCACGGGAGAGGCACCTGCTTGCCCTCAGTTAGGGAGAATCTACTGCATTGTGACATTTTGAGACTGTTGAGAGTTCTGCCTGCTGCTAGGGATTACTGTGAATTTAGAGCATTAGGGTCTTACTGATGTAGCATGACACTTTTCACAGATCGTACTGAGTTTGGAGACTACTTTTCAAACGATCTAGCAGTGGAAGTGGACAGTTGGAGAAAATACAACACAAAAAGTGAAACTCAGGAGAGCTTTGTTAATTTTAAAACGGGAAAAAAATGCCTGTGAACAACTGAAGCAATCGCTGTATTTTTACTAGTCATTGATCAGACGTCTGGTCGGAGTCGACAGTAACTTTTAAGCTCATTACTGAAAATGTTTCCTGCCAACAATCAGCTTACCATAAGGAATAACACTTTACAGATCTACTGAACTGTTTGGCATCTTTTACCACAACTTAAGCTTTCCAATTTCGTTTTCTTTTACAAACATATGTCAAGGCTACCTTTAGGGGCATCTTGGGATTTAATACCTTGCTTGAGGGCACTTAACTTCATTGCATTAGTGGACATTTACCTCCTGAGCCATGTAATTACTTCCAGCTAATATGAAATCTCATCTTCTACAACACTTATATAACCGATTTTCAACTTTCACTTAAACTATAAAAGAAACACTAGAAGGAACATTTTGATTGTTGGCAATCAGAAGCGGTTGTCTAAAAAAGTAGAAGACTCTCTGGTTTGGTTCAGATATCCATTGACACGATGGAGACTCGAGATCAATTCCTGCTTTTGTTTCCTCCTCCATACTGACCAATAGGACAATGAGCAGGCCTGTACCGTTGTTTGTTTTTGCTGACTCAACATTTTTCTAAAGAACAGTTCAGTGTAGAAGTTTATAAGTACTCAATGGCCATATTTCAACCCATTCTTTCACAAGGTGGGATGATCATACAACAGGCAATGATTCTCCAAAGCAAGACTTGAGTCTTGTTGACAATCTTCTGCTATCCACACTAGGTCAAATTTATGCATAAGGGTGACATATATATACATACAACCATGCAATGATATTTGATGAGATGACTAATAGCAAACCAGGCCTTTACCATAGAACAGTATACACTAGCAATGTTTCCACTGACCATAATTGGGCAATTTAACAGAAACACGTAACTTTTGAAAAACTAATTTTTTGCTAAAAAAAAAAAAAAAAAATGTAGGAGCTAGGTTATGGTTGTTTTTTATCCATATCGAAATTGGTTTATTTCGCAAAACTGTAATGGAAACACTTATTTCACATCATGAGTCAAATGATGAACAACTGGACATTGCCACTGGCGCAAATCACAAAAAAAAAAAAAAAAAACAATGACAGGAAGTAGTTGGAAGACCATGGCGTGGCCTGATTTTTAATGACTTTTCACGTCAACAGACTTATTCACCTTTGATTTTAACTGTGTTTCTTATTTAAAGGAAACAGCAATTGTGTTTCTTCGACATCAGCAAAACGTTGGCAAAGTTTTGCACCCATATATAATGGAAGTTTAGCTAGCTAGAATTTGGGTCAGAGCTGTCCTAGAAGCGTGTTGACCCTGTTTTCAAAACCAGTTTTAATGCACGCGTAAAACATGTTTCTGTTGAAAAGTCATACTGTCTGCACTTTTAGGCATCTAGCTGATGGTGTGAGGAGAAGCCCCCCAGCAGGATGCTCCCTCCACCATGGTTGACAGGCAGTACAATGTTCTTAAGTTCAAAAGCCTCACCTTAAGTTCACCAAGCGTACTTCTCAGAATTGTGGCTACATAACTCAGCCTTTGTCCCACATGACCTCAAAATGTTTCTCATGAATGCCTCTGGCTTGTAAATGTGGGAAACTCCAAATTGTCAGTCATACCTACTGGTGTCCATTTTGTAGCTTTTTGGTAATGACGAACATTAGCAGCAACATTGATGTCAGCTGATGGGCATGTGATGACGCAGGATAGGAGCGTGGCGTGTTTAACTGGAGCATAGAGGCAATGTCAATGATGTGTATTTTTTCAGTGTCAAAAGGGTGGGGAAATATATATTATATATATGCAATATCTGTAATTATCGGCTATCAGTATTGCCCCAAATTTTTATGTCAGTATATCCCTAGTTAAAACTTGATTAGATTTGGTTATTTTGATCTGAAAGGGATCCCACAGACATCTCATACCTCAACCTCACTGAGTTAAAAAAAAACATCTTGGGATGTGGGGCGTAAACAGTGCAGTTGTTTTTTGGACTTGTTTCATACATGAAGGCTCTTCGCCTAACTCAGGTGATGACGCAGAGATCTAACAGAAAACCCTTGTTCCTTTAAACCTTTGAAACATTGTAAAACTCCAAACAGTCTCTGCTGTACAGAAATAAAACAAAAAGATTGAACTATTAGTCATCCAAGTATTTTTGACCCATCTGGGTTTACCGGCTGATACCAATTTTCTGTTTTTCTCTGGCTTCTGTCCTTGACTACCTACAATAAGGGCTACAACTTATACATTGTTTTAGCAAAACGATAAATGTATCAAACAGTGGTAGGAAGAACAAAACTGCTGCAGAAAAAGGCATGTGTAGCTGATTTCTCTTTGGGCTTTTTGAAAGCTTTAACCTGTCTAACAATTTTTGCCAGTTCCATAATGTTATTTAAACTTTAAGAACAGCATTCTATTAATTTTTATAGCTCTCTTGCTGTGTGTGATCATTAATTGTGTATATTAGAACAGAAGGTGATTTCACACTGCGTGTAAGAAAGAACAAGTAAGTTAAAACAAAGTTTTACTATTTTCAAAACAAAGATAAAATAATCTGGAGTTGTTTTAGAGCATCTAGCATAGCGGTTCTCAACGTGGGCGGTACCGCCCCCCAGGGGGCGTTCAGAGGACGGCAGGGGGCGCTGGCGGACATTTTTACAAAAGGGGGGCGCCGGGATGCCTTTGGGGGGCGTTTGGTCGAAGGTAAACTTTACACCTTAAATGCACAACAATACCAGTTTAGACTTTGAGCAACTTGGTAAAACTGTATTGTGTAACATTAAATCATGCTTGGCTGCAACTGTATCGATGGCAGCTCTTCTTCTATTCAGTGTTTGTAGCTTCATGGCTCCGCATCAGTTCAGCGTTACACCGGCTGATGACGCTGCTGTGATTCACTTTGTCTGGTATTTATGTAGGCTACATATGTTTTGGCAGTTCTGTGATCATGTCAAAGCAGCAATTTACATTAAAAAGTGTTTTATTTCCGTTTGAAAGCTGCCCGCTACCATGGAAGGCCAACAGAAAATAGCTCTTATCAACATGTAATTACTAAAATCACGACTTTGTATCCCTCTGAAAAATGAACCCATTTAAATAAAGAAATCCCTCCATGAGTGATACCTCGATAGAGAGCGTTCATTTTATAGCGTTACCACCGGTGCTGTAAGTGGTCCGGTATGAAACGGGGGTGATGGAACAACACAGCACTTTTAAATTTCAATAATCAGAATACCGAAATTGATTCCGTTGTTTTAAAAGATTTATGTCAGTCTACCTTTCCCCCAACGATGTTTCCCGACCGCCCTGCACCTTAGGGAGTTAAAAAAAAAATAATGGCGCGCACATTGCGCAAAACTCTGAAACATGAGAAGCGGGCAAAACGGAGCGAAGAACTAGATTGTGTTGAATTATGGCATAAAAACAGAGAATCCGACGCTGAACAGTGAAAAATCAACACATGATGTGAAACACATGACGACTAGGAAGCGCAGCAGGTGATGAATGAATATTACTGGTGGTCAATAAACGATCAAATAAATCTAGCAATAGGAAAGAAACTAAAATGGACATAGCAATAAACCAAGAGAGGATAATACTAATCAAAGGAAACTAAATGGAGATGAATGAAGAACAAAATGCAAGAATAAACTAAGAAACTAAAGTAAACAAGAGGAATAAACTGGTATGGCAAGACCTTTCGAGCAATAATTAATACAGAGGACTGTATGGCAAGAATAAACAGACACTATTTCCGGATAAAAGGGGCGAAACTACACATTATTCATGTGGATGCGAAAACATAAATCGGCACCCCCCTCCCCCCCCCAACCCCCATGAAGGAGTGTAGAAACATAGCTCGCCTCCACCCCCCAGCCCCCCTCCTCCAGACGACGATACATTTAGGGCAAAACTCGCTACATTTACCCCGTTATGTGCGCGAGGTGAAGGAGCGTAAGGCACGCTGAAGTGTACGGAAAACATAATCGGTGCGCCGATTCAAAACATCTACAATAATGATAATAACATTAATAAAATAATTGTCAGTGCAAGTAGCCTACAAATTCTTTGGTGGGGGGCGGTGAGGGACCTGGATAAAGGCTAGGAGGGCGCTGGCCCGAAAAAGGTTGAGAAACACTGATCTAGCATCTTGCTAGTCTGGCCATTACCTATGCAATTCCACTCAGTTATCATCTCCCTTCAATGCGGTGTCTGGGACTTCTCCCCTTGAGCTCGATTTCTCTGACTGAGTTTCAATTAGGTTGATCAGCAAACAGAAAAAGGAGTTGTGAACGTTGACCTCAATTTTCTGCGCTGTAGATGAGGAATGGCAGCAGAGGAAGTGAACAAAGAAATTCAGTCCGTGTTGGCCACGCCTTCAGATACTAAGCAATTAAAGTCAGAGCAAGAGGAATGTATAAGACACTTTATTGCTAACAGAGATGCTGTGGCCCTACTCCAAACAAGGTTGTTTGCAGCAAACGCAATTTCCAGTTAGCTTCATTGAGCTAGCATATTACGTCATTGTCAAACGTTAGCAAATGGGTAAAATCAGATCTAATGTTTAAACTTAAATTCACACTTAAGATTACACCTCAACCAAGCAATTGTTACTAAATACCTGAAGGTCCAGACCCTCTGTATGAAGCGAAGCGTAGACCAAAAGGCTGGTTTTTGCCAGGCCTGTGTCTTCCATTAGCAACAAGTTTTAATCATGCTAATTATGTTTAGCATCTTTAATTGTAAATCCTTGTCTCTGCTCTGCAGTAAATACGAATGTTAGCTTTCCAAAATTAATTAATTTTCTAAAAAGCTACTGACATTTTTTTAAACTCAGCTTCTTCTATGACGAGAAAGAATATAACAGCCTCTGTTCGCACCATGACTACTCCCGTTATACTCTCAACTTGGCTCTGGGTCAGTTTTCGCCTTTGTCAGCAACAAAACGTCCTTTAGGTTGGTTTAAACACCTTACTGAAGCTTTGTTCCTTACAGAAGCTTCCACACTGAAGAGATTGAAAAAAGACTGAAATTTTGGGTGCCACAGGTAAAGTCAAAAATTGTCAGATGGCAGTCAACCTGTCCGTACCTCTGTAAATTTCTACTTTAAATTCAAATAAATAAAAATGACAAGATCATGGTTGTTCACCTTCTTGATTTTTAGTAAAGTGCTGCAAAGAGAACATGGAATTTTCTGAAGCCTTTTCAGATGCAACATTTTTGGGGATTTTTGTTCAGTTTTGAAGCAATGAACAGATTTACCTGGTCGGAGCCCACCTCAGTTTTCCATCATTACCCAGTTGATCTATAGGTTATAGGTGCATCACTAAAATATTCATCAGAACATGATAAAAATAAATAAAATCTCATGTTCCAAAATGAGCGTATCAATATTTGGAACGTGCAAAATCGTGTCAAGGACCTTGTTCTTGGTAAAACGGAATGTAATTGTAGTTTAAAAATAAACTTATGACATAACTTTCTGTCAAAGGATCTAAATCATATATATAGCGTAATGTAGTATGCTTCAAGCAAAGTGTCACTTAGAAGGAGAACACAGCTCTAGTAGATTTCCCCAGAGTGATTGAAGAATCAACTCATTATTACTCTACAGTCACTATTTTTTCTGCTGTAAGGATTCTTGTGCATGTTCACGTGTCTTATGTGATACACAAACTCCACAAGGAGGTCATGGTGTAAGGTTGGGATTCTTGGGACTGTCGTTGCTCAAAGGCTCTTAAAAGGAGGATGGGAAGAATTTGGAAGTGTTTTGGGACTGATTGACAGTATTCTGGATGGATTTGGATCTCTGATTAGGGAGGATTGATCATCAGGTAGATGTTGCTTTCATTTGCAGAGGTTCTCATGTCTTCTCTTGCTTTAGTTCTCTCATATTGAACCCAGCAGGTGATCTTAAGCGCAAGAACTTTCCGTGAGAACACGCCAAGTTATTTCCTTGAATCTTTCCTTCTCTAAAGGCTTTCAGTCTTATAATTCCAAATCAGACGAGTCAGTCGGCACTTCCCACTCAGCCGTTCAGACGCAGCGTGGCCCGTGTGACTCGGAGCCACGGTCTTGTTTCTTTCTGCTGCGGCGCTGTGATGTTTCCGACGTTCAAATTCGCTTGCTCAGATCTGGCACTGTTGCGACGCTCCCAGAACGGTGCGCTGAAGCTGCGAGTGTCAGCTCGTGTTCTCCGCCGGAGGAGGAATTCATTCAGAAACAGAGGAAGCAAAAGCTTAAGAGGATGTCAAGAGGAGAGTAAGGAGGAGTTAAGTTGTAAGGGTAGAAAGGAGGAATCGAACCACAATATAAGACGCTTGCTGGGTGTTTCCTCCAGGTTTCGCTTACAGAACTGACCTTGACATGAAGAAGCAAGAGCCAAAAACAGACAGGAAGTTCTACAGTGTTCTGATATACTTCCAAAAGCGTGAACCTATATTCCAGTTCTCTGCAATCTACCAACAGACAATATTGAGGCAATTTTCCTTCTGTTTTCACACCAAAATGGTTAAAAGAACCAGGTTTTCTCCACAAGAAAACCATTCAGTGACATCTGTAAGAAGTTAACGCCAGAGACGCAGTGGGAGACTCTCATCCTTATCTCTGGTAAATGGGAGAAGAGGGAGGGTGCGAGCCAGGCAAAGTTGAAGTGAAGCGCCAGGGGTTCAGGGAAAGGTGAAATAAAGGAAATGAATACCGTCTGTGGGGAAGTTCGCCACGTGACCACGCCAGAAAGAAACGAGACCAGATTGTACGGTACCTCACGGAGAACAGTCTGCCTGTGCTTCCTTCTTTCCTGTTCTTTTTCTTTTTGTACTCTTTGTGTGTATGTATGTGTGTGTGGTCCTTCTCTCACACCAAGAGTTATCCCCAGAGGACACCTTACCTGATACACTCTTCCTCTCAGGAGATGATATCAAACAATACAGCTGGAACAAAGGACCTGAAGGGATGAACTTAGAAAGATACAGTGCTATGAAACAAGTATTCTCTCCCCCATGCAGATTTCTTTCTAACCCGAGGAAATACAAAAAGAAGTCTGATAATTTCACTTATTAAGGGCAAAATATTATCCAAACCAACCCGCCTCACCGTGTGAAAAGTAATTGCCACCTAAACCTAATGACTGGTTTTGACATCCTTAGCGGTAGCAATTGCCCTTGAGGCGTTTGCGATAACTGTCGGAGTCTTTGACGTCGTTGTGGAGAAATTAAATGTTGACCCACTCTTGCCTGTGGAATTCTTTTTATTCATTCGACATTGGAGAGGTTTCAGGTCATCCCCAAGCTTCTCAATCGGATTAAATTACAGACTGATGGTGCTGCTTTAGTCTGTACCTCCAGGAAGTTGCGATGTTGCAGTCGAAACTATTAAAACATATTCCCTCACAAAATTTGCACGGACTTGCTTTTTTTCACTATTCTAAGTTTTCTGAAAATGTGACCAGTCACCTTAACCAATCACTGCCACTTGACTGAATTTTGACCAATCCGCCTGGCCCTTTCTAATTTAACTTCCTATTTCATGACGTCTCTTCAAATTACTGAGTACCAAATAAATACACAGCCAGTATTACCAATACTGATACCAATCCTTTTTACTATTTAACTTTGAAATGACATTTAGGTATTTTGGTGGTTTTTCCTTTGAATTATGTCAAACCTTAGAATTTGAACAAACCTTATAGGTTTCTACAAAATACTTTAATAAGAAAGAACACCAAAACAAATTTGTGTTCTTTTCTAAATAAACGGCAAAAAAAAAAAAATATATATATATATATATATATTGTTTTTTTTTTTGAGTGGAGAAACTACACTGCAAAAAAAAAAAAATCATAACGAAATTCAAAACTAAAGTATCCGTACGATACCAATACTCATTTGATATTGATATTATCAATATTTTGGTACACAGGCCTCTTCTTGAAAGCAAAAAGAAAAAAAGCATTTGGCTTTTTTTCTTTTTTTGCAGAAACCATCTTTAAGTCTTTTCTGAAGGATTTACTTCTACTGTGTCTACAGTTTCACGATAAATTGATTTGCATTTGACAACTCCTCAGGATATGATTTTATTAGGATTAAGGGTGCCGTTTCAAGAAGGTACTTAGAAATGTTATATGCACTTTGAATATTAGCTATGTCAAAATCTTGTTTGTGTTTGAAAGGTTATGTGAAGCTTTTCCACTTAACCATTGCAAGGTTATTTTATGGTAATAAAACTTTGCAACTTTGACCACAACTTTTTTTTAAAAAAGATGCCACAAAATAAGTAATTTTTGGCTGCAACAATCACAAAAAACATTAGAACGTCCTGGAAGGGCCGTTTGCCTATTTCATGTTGTCAGACAGGTTCTATTTCAGGGTTTTTTAGAGTGTACTGGTGAAATGGAACCTGCCTTTCCAAAAAGAAAGAAAGAAAAAACGTTATTTAATTTGAGACTCAGTGAAGGAAATGATCAACAAATGGCCAGATTTACCCTCTCTTTCTTCAGTTAAATTACAATCATTTGAAATCTGCTCTGTATGTACTCAAGTTATCTTTGCTCAATACTAAAGTTATGTTTCTGATCTGAGGCATTTGACTGGGAGAAAAAACCCAAAGCTCAAATGAAATCTGTTTGAATTCCCGTACCGTTTGACACCACTGGGTGTAATCTCTGTGCTCAGGCCTGTTTCTGCCTTTTACCAATCACTACTTTACATTAAAACAACGGGAGGTCACAGAGACAATCGCATAAACCGTTATTTGGCCATAAACGATGGATAACATTACCCAAGCCCTCTCAAAATGACACACATTAAAGGAAAGCTGAGCTGATTTTGCACTACTGCCCACACGCATTGTCAAAAAAAAAGGAAAAAAAATAGGAAAGTGAAATGCTCTCACACCCTGATATTTACATTCACAATGCGGAGCTTGCTGACATGTACAAACCCGCGCTCGCCGCCTTCTCTATAATACTGTTGGTATTTAGACAGTGTCATCAAAACCTCCCCGAAATAAACTTGTCAGAACATATTGCCCTCTCGCTCCTTTTGGCAACTATTTACCAGGGATGTGATGTATGACTCAGCAACCTCCTTTTCTCCGTGCGCAACTTTCAAGTCAAGAGGGGTTATCACTATTTAAACCATGCAAATACACCCTGATTTTTTAGAACAAGGGTGGTGGTGATGGTGGCGGCGATGGGTTGGGGAGGGGGGGTCATCAGTTACCTCATTGCCCACAAAGTTACGCTGCAATTACTGTAATGACAACATCACTGCGATGCTTAAACCGGCAGCACCGGCGCTTTTAAGCTGTCATTACCTTGTGTCATTACACTCCCACATGAATGCTGGGAATTTGTCAGTGAAGAGAAAGATCTGCAAGAGTGTGAAATCCCCTCACTGTACCCAGTCATCGTACTGGGTACAGTACCTTGCAAAAGTATTCACACCCTCTACAAAAGCTTTGTTATCCAGCTGTGGGCCACAGGAACCGTTTCTTTTTTCTTTCCCCCCCATCAGAAATGCGACAAATTAGCTTTATTTTTATCTTTATCTGCACAATAACAAGCAAAATGTGCAAGGTTTTATTGAAGTAAACAACATGTTAGGCATAAAGGTTAGGAATAGGGATCTGATTGCTTCTGTAGACTAAGTCTGTTTCTGACGAAAGGTTGCTGGAAGTTTATGGAACAAACACAAACTTCACAGTGACTAGAACAGTGGTTCTTAACCTTTTTTGAGGTACCGAACCCCCCAGTTGCATATGCGCATTCACCGAACCCTTCTTATTCCAACCCCCCCCCTCCGACACACAAAATACTGTAATTATATTAGCTGTGTAACCACCCCCACACCCCTGGAGGCAGTAGCAACCCCGAAAAGATGCGACAAAGGAGCAGATTTAGACTATAGATTTGGTAACAACTGTGAGCTTTGCTGAAGTAATTAAAGACATAAGTTCAAATCCATGCTGAGAGTGGATCTCCTTCAGTCAGTGCTCCTCCGCAGCTCTGATTGGCTAAGCAATGTAACGTGATCCTCTGCAGCAAGTGATGGCAAAGCGGCGCGTCATCACGACTTTACACAAGTGTGTCTTTACCTCAGAGGCAGAGGCTCCGCCGAACCCCTGAGACCGACTCATCGAACCCCTGGGGTTCGATCGAACCCAGGTTAAGAACCACTGGACTAGAATGAATTGAATGGTTTAAATCTCACAATTAATAAAACCATATAGTCCATCCAAAGCAATCACCTGCCTTGAACGCCAGATGTGCTTCATTCTAGAATTCTGGTGAGAGGCCGCGCAAAATCTTTCAGAGGGTCGCAAATGGCCCCTAGGCCATTTTCCACCACATGTAGCATTTTGCATGAGGCCAGAATGTTTCATTTTGGTCTTTGGTCATTTGATTTTATTTATGGGTATCAGAATTAGCACTCTTAAATATATATGTGTGCCACACCGTTCAGATTTTTTATTTATTTTTTGCATTTTCCTTCCACTTCAAAATCATGTGTCACTTTAATGTGAATAAATAAAATGAAACAAAAAAAAGATGGTGCCACCCGACCAGGCCTGCCGCAATAATCAATAAATCAATAAATCAATAAATCAACTGATCTCATGATGAATTAAAGTCTCTTTTTTTGAAGAAGACTTCACAATTAATTTGATTTATTGTTTCTGTTGTTTTTGTTTATTTTGGACATGTAAAACATCTTCCAGGGTTAAATGTTCATCTGAATTAAACATTTATAAATCTTTGTTCTAGCATTTGTATGTCCTTGTCGTTATTTTAATTGAAAATGGTCTCAAAACGACAATATCATCATTTATCATTAACTTCTGGGACAAATCATCATCCAGGAAAATGTTATCATGACAGGCCTACATCCTACTGTTAAAATCAACATAGATCCCATTAAACACACATTTTAAGTCTGATTTCTCCTGTAACTGTCTGTCTACCTTAGCGAATAGCTAGATTTTTTTTATTTTTTTGGGGGGGAGGGGGTTACAGCCTCCACTTGGAGAGTGTCTCCTATATGAACCGATAACATGAATAAATGCGCCTCTTGACCACGTCTAGAGGCGCTTTACTCCCCCCCCACCCCACCCGTTCCTCTGCACATTCCTTGGTTCATTTGCACCTTTTGTTGTTTCTGTCTCTGCTCCACCCGATTCCAATCTGATTTCTGCCCCTCCACCGGCCCCGGCCCTCCCCTCCCCTCTCCTTCCCTTCCCTCCTCTCTCCTCCCCCTCTTCCCTGCATCCTTTGCTGCACCTTATCGCCCGCTCTCCATCTATCCAAATTTTCTTCATTGGCATGACAGGGACCGGTGGTTGGCGACAGCCGCCGTCACGGCGGAACAATGCGCCGCGATGCTGATATTCATATGATAATAGCATCAGAGCTAAAACTGCAGAGACAGCCACACATACAGGCTTTCTTTCCTCTTTTTTTTGCTTTCTGTCCTTCTGCTCATTTTTATCTGTATAATTGCTGTTTATTTTTTAAGAGCATAACATCTCTTTATGTTATTGTGGCACTCTCTACTAACCTATGTTCCAACATGCCTGTCTTTTTTAACCACCCCCCCACACCCCACCCTGAAACACCATGTTGACAATCAAATTAAGTCATTTTCATTCCCATGGCCTCTGACAATGTTGTTCTGAAGCTGCCCTGTTTGTATATTTCTCTCCGTCTGCCTCTTCTCTTTCTCCGTGTCTGCCTCCTTTCTAATTTTTTTTCCTCCCTTGCTCTTCGCCATGTTGGCAGGGCCCAATCTACCAGCTGATATCAGCATTCCCTGGCACTCTGCCAACTGGCAACACTGCAGGAGAGAGAAAAAAAAGGGGAGAGAGGGAGCGAATGAAAGAAAATTAGTGAATAATAGACGGCGGGAGGGTGCGAGAGGATGAGAGGGGGATGGGAGAAGAAGTATGAATCAGGGAGAGAAAGAAAAGACAGACGAGAGTGGGGAGAAAAGAAGATGGGGAGAGAAGGAACAATAATGGTGGATTAAGAAAAGGCTGTGTGTGAGTGTTCATGTGATTGATATGGGGTGATATCCCTGTGAGTCATAGCTGAGCTAAAATGTCAACTGGCTACATGAGAATCTCTTTGTCATCCAGCCTCAGCGACACACACACACACAAACACACACACAAACATGTCCTACAAACACATATATGATCCCACTGCCATGCGAACGCCAACATATCTGCCACACCTGCGAGCACAGATGTTCTATTGTTTTTGCACATTGATTTATGACCTTTTGTTTTGTTGCGGGCGCATTCGCTGCTGCTCAACTGCACCGAATGATGGGCATGAAAACAACAACAACAAACAAACAAAAAAAAAAAAAACAACCTCCACAGCCTGAATGTGCATAAATTCAGTCAAACTGCTGTGTACTCCAAAAAAACATTTGGGGTGTGTATGTGAGTAAGTGAGTGAGCCTGCCAAAAAAAAAGGAAAAAAAAGAAAGGCTCAATATGCTGTATATCACACTTTACGTTTTAGCTGACGTGTTAACTGGGGTGACAGTCGCAGTGCAGGCAACACAATAGTCAAAAAACGCTCACATTTGTAAATTACCTAAGCAAGTAGCCATGACTAAGCAAAGTACAACCACACCCGAACAGAGGACTCAAGAAATATTGTTGTGTCGCCGCAGAGGCATGCTCCCTGTGTATGGAATCCCGATTTAAGCAGAAAATAAAAAAGCTGCTACTGTATGTGTGTACAGGAAGGGTGTGTGGGGAAGTCAAAACATTGCGCGCCCATCCTGTTTGGGACACTCCATGTCCTGCGGTGGTGCCCTTAACTTCTAAACACACACACATAAATGTACACCGGTGCGCAGTCACACTCCGGCTAATCGTCCCATATGTGCTGACAGTATGCGGGAGAATCCCGTGAACACATGTAGGAGGAAATGAACAGGTGCACATCTGTTACGCGTTGAGCCGCACGCGCGCACGCCCACGGAGGCTGAGGAGTAAATGAAGATCAAGTGACGGGTTTCTTTTTATGTGCATACGTTAAAACATGGTTTTAAAACCGGCAAGTATGCGTGTTGTTCGTTTTGTCGTTGGAAAATGGTGGTGGAACGTGTTCAAAGTGTCTTCGATGCAAATTGCTTTTAATCCTGTTCAACAAGAAAAGGACAAAAAAAATCCTACGGTTTGATGCTCAGTATTGCAAATCATTTCCTCTTACACTTATACAAATTTACCATTAGGCTTTTAGTTAGATTGTTACTAAAATACAAGAATGCATAAAAGTTTGGAGCTGAACAGAAACTCAGGTTCAAAAAAATGTTTTTAAGCTTGATATTGGTATATTTGTGTTGGATCTTCCTGTTCACTGATTAGGTTTATTTGTTTATGTTGTCCCCAGGAAATTATAGAAGGAGGCTGCCTCAGAAGTGTTTCCCCCCTAGGCCGAGACACTAAAGAATGGCATAACACCAAACACACTGCTAGTAAGTTTCTGCCCCTCCCTTCGAGACAGGATGTATGAGAACCTTGAATAGACACTTTTAGAATGTGTTTTGAAAGCAGAAAATTGATTGTAGTCCAGGAGGGGTTAACTATTTTAGTGATTTAAAAACAATAACTTCAATGATATTTCATTCAATCATTGCCTGACTTCTGCTTGTCTTTATCTTTTCATTGATAGAGGATGGATTCTCCACCAGAGTGTGTGTTGTCTCTTGCTTGTGAGCAGCCACAGTCTCCCCAAACGCTGCCATCTCTTGACCACAGCCCTCAAGCCTCCTCTCCTCTACCCGACAGCCCCGTTGTCCTGCCGATCCCCAGCCCTGAACCTTCCCCGCAGAGCCCTGACACTACGCCATATTTCCCCCTCTCTCCCTTCCCCCTACAAGAGGTCAACAATAATGACTGCCTTGATCTTGAGGGAGAAGATTGCGAAGAAGAGCTAGATGGAATTCCTCCATCTCCAACCCCAGCAGTAGCTTTGTTTCCAGGAGGGAGCGCTCAAGATGCAGGATGCGACCCCGGTTTGGATTCCTCCCCACCAGACACACCGTCAGCTCCTTTTCTTGGTTACGGTGCCCTTGAGTTGGCCCTTTCTTCAGGACAGGGTGGAAACTGCAGCGATGAGCTAGATCTTCAACTGTTCCAAAAGGAAACTGTTACCAGGGCAACACCTGGAGCTGGAGGGGCCTCGCCTGGGCCTGCACTCAAGTTTCCCTGTCATGTGTGTGGGAAGAGATTTAGATTCCAAAGCATCTTGTCTCTTCATGCTCGAGCACATAGTTTGGACCGAGACCGAAGAGCTGTATCGCTGTACCGCACTAGACCCCCGTCATCTTCCCTTAAGCAACATCTCAAAATCCATCAGAATCACAAAGATTTGCTCTCCAATCACAGAAGTCGTGCAAATCAGCGTTTACTGCCAAAAACTCTAATCCAGCACCTCACGGAGGAGGAGGATGTCAATGGAGAGGACAAAGGTCTAGATGATGATCTGAAGTCAGACCAGAACCCAAACTTTTTATTGGATGACAGCACACCCTTGACACCTCCCCTCACAGAAGACCCTGTATCTGTAACCTCCCCTTATTCCTCTACTGGCGAGGGCCCATCTGTTGCCACAGCGCCTACGTTTCGCTGCCATGCCTGTAAGGGAAAATTCCGCACAGCTTCAGAACTGGCGCGTCACGTCCGCATCCTCCACAACCCGTACAAATGCACCCTTTGTCCTTTCTCTGCCAGCCAAGAAGAGAGTCTGGCATCTCACTTACAGGAGTGCCACCCCTCCCCAGAGGTGTCGGCCTTGACAACAGCCTTCAACTGCAGGACCATCATTGACACACCAGTGCCCACCCCAACCCATACACCCGCCCCGACCCCAGGTAACGCCCAGATCTCATCAGCTGCTGGAGTCTCTGCATCCTCTTCAGTGCCAGCATTTCGCTGTGATACTTGTGGCCAGAGATTTACCCAGTCCTGGTTTCTGAAGGGACACATGCGAAAACACAAGGACTCCTTAGACCATAAGTGCCAGGTGTGTGGACGTGGCTTTAAGGAGCCTTGGTTCCTCAAGAACCACATGAAAGTTCATCTTAACAAGCTCGGCCTCAAAGCTGGATTGGGAACCCATGGTATTCTCGGGAATGCTGAGCAGCAGTCCAAGGGTTCTGCTAGTACGCACACCCTCAACTCCCTGTACTCAAGCCTGCTCATGGCCCACCGAGGAGGTGGAGCCAGAGGTGGACAAGGAAGGTCTGACAGAGAAACTGGGGGTAGGATCAACATGAGTTTAAGCAAGTCTGCTATCCTGGGATACCTTGGCTTGCCCAGTGATGGCAGTGGGGCCAGTTGCATGGAAAGACTTCAAGCAGCAGCTCAGGTGGCAGAGATGGGAAACAGTGGTGGAGGCATTAGTGGAGGTGGCGACCCCACCAGAGGAGGGGGAACATCCAGAGGAGGTGGCACAAGTGAAACCACATCAGCTATTTCAGAAGGAGGGGATCAGGCAACTTGGTGGCAACTGGTTGCTCGCAGCCTGGCTGTTGCACAGCAGCAGCAGCAGCAGCAGCAGCAGCAGCAGCAGCAGAGACCACAGCAGAGAGGGCAGCAGCAAGGTCAGCGAGCCCCAGGTCGAAGTTCAGTGATCACAGAAGCAGACCAAATCAGGGTCTACCGATCAGGCCTAGATCCCAGAGGAGAGTCGGGAGGAGCCGGAGGGCCTTGGGAATGCCCGGACTGTGGAAAGTTGTTCCGCAGCCTGCAGCAGGTGGTTGTGCACGCTCGCGTCCATGCTCAGAGGCCGCAGAATCGTGGCACCAGTGAAGAAGAGGGGGTTGGTACTCGAAGAGGAGTGGGGTTGGGAAGAGGAGCCAGCGGCGGTGACGTGAGACCAGAATCCCAACTTCACTGTGGTGGATCCCAGCAAATGGGAGACGGAAGACAGGAATCAAAACTGAACAGCAGTGTATCTCAGCAAGCAGGAGCAGTCACAGGGTTTCACTCTGTTATTTCAAACTTCAAAGGTATCACATCTGTTTTCTTGTTTTCTTTTTGTTATCTGTTTGCTTGTTCACACCTTATGTGTAATTTTCTCTCCTATCATTCTACTGTAGTAAATAATGTCTATTTCTTCAGTGAAAACAGTTATGCTAACATTTTACTTTCCTTTTTTTCCACTCGCAGGAGAAAACGGCTTCACAGCAGTCTCCTCCATGCCCTCAGTTCCCACCAGGGAGCGAGTGCGTGGCAGAGGGATAAAAGACTGCCCCTACTGTGGCAAAGCCTTCCGCTCTTCCCACCATCTCAAAGTGCACCTGAGAGTTCACACAGGTGAGACGCAGCTGTGGGCTTAATAAGCCACTTTTCTCTGGTTTTTTACCTCTAGAAATCCCTGGAAAGGTTTCTTGAGTGTTGTCTCGTTTTCAGAACTACCTCTTTATTTTTCCACACATTGACTCCAGAGAGCTGACCAGTGCTAATCATAGATCTCTACTGCAGGCAAGTGAGCGGCTCCTCTGGAGCTCTACTCCTGCGCAGGAGTAGAGCTCGGGCACATATTAACAGTAGCTTCTGAAGAGAAAATTAAGCCATGCTGGGGATTTAAAAGCGAGACGGAGCTCACTTCTCTCGCTTGCGTGCACCCTCGTCTCCAATGCAAGGTCAAACAAATATAGACTTTATGACCGGTGATTGAAACAATGGTGGTTTACACAAGGAACTTAAAACAATTCAGTCTAATAAAGGACAAAAATTAACCTGTTTGTAGAAGAGTATGAATGGATTGGAGTCACATGTATATCATCAACATACAGTGACTTACAAGGTTATCAAAAGATTCTTTTAACTCCATATCTGTCAAGAGGACTCTTGTGTCCTCATGGAGCCATTTGGATAACATGAAAGTGTTTTTGGGGTGAGTTAAGGGATAAACTTTCACATTTTTTATTGTTACAACTAATTACTACAAGGTATATTGTTGGAATTCAATGTGATAGACCAACACAAATCAGCATAATGCCAAGATGCAACAAACTTTGCATCAAAGATTGAATGTTTGCCCAAACTCAGTCAGATTGGAAGTGTTGAATTTGTGAACATAAACTTTAATCAATCCAAACTGATTAAAGGAGTGGGACTGGGAGCAATTTCTCAGTCGTGGTTGGGTGTGAACTTTAACTAGGCCATTCTAAGATTCTGATAGGTTTAATCTAACCCATTAAGTTGCTGCTCTGGCTTTATGATTAGGTTTGATTTGCTGCTGGAAGGTTCACTTCCTCCCCAATCACAAGTCTTTTGGATACTCTCAGAGCGGCATTTAGCTTCATCTGAGTTTCAATCAACTTCCAATACTGTTGTTGAAAATAATCTACACATCATGATGTTGCCACCATTAAGTTTCACTGAGGGGATGGTGTGTTCAAATCGCTGTGCAGTGTTAGTTTTCCTTTAGAGACAGCGGTTTTCTATGTAGGTCAACGAGTTCAACTTTGTTCATTGGATTTTGTTGAAATGTAGAGTGAATGGACCTGAGCAAAATCGCACTATATATATTTCAGATTTTTATTAATAAAATAAATAATTTGTTTTAATTGGTTGCAAACAAATCAGTAAGAATTGTGACAAAGAATGTGATTTTTCTTTAACATTACAATTCTGTGTTCTTTCATAAAAATCATCTCATAAAATATGTTGAAACTTGTTACATGGCAAAATATGAAAGAATTAAAGGCTTAAGAAAACCTTTGCAATGCAATATAGCGTTCAGTCCCAGTTTGGAGTTGACACTAAAATAACAAGAATGCAAGTTAATAAAAATATATTTTTTTTATATTTCTTGCTGTTAGTGGTTTTTATTGAGCATAATTAGAAAAAAGGCAGAGAAAAAAGAAATACAGCAACAGTGTTATTTTGTTAGCAATCCAACCCCTGGTGGACGCGTTAAAGATTCCATGTCTGGGGTTCCCAAATCTAACACCGCACCACATGCTGACCTTTATGCACTTGTTGGTAAGAAAATGATGACATCAAAAGGAAGAACCTGGTCTCTCTTGCAGCGCCTCCCTAGTATTGTTAGATTTTCCGTTGCCATTTCTTAATATTTTCCTGTGCTTTATACATCTCATTAAAATTAAACACCATCTTGTCAATTTGTGAGATCTCCATCAATCTCAATCAGTCCAAAATGCACTCTGTGAGTTCTTCAAATATTCTCACCGTTGTACAACAGAGTCCGATCGTGAGATGACAATTTGTTAATATTTTCAGCTTTTTTTATGTGGTGGATAAGATCTTTTGCACTTTTCATATGCAATAGGTTTTCTGCTGTTGAGAAGCAACATGAGAGTCTGATACAACCAGCTGTGATATTTTTACTGTAATGGAACACTGCCATCTACCTTCAAACTCTGCAACTACAGCTCCCACTGCACACTAATAAAATGTAACCCAGCGGCACTTATTTACCCTTAGCTGCCCTAACATTGCACTCTAGGGGTATCTGCCTAGCGAGGTCTTGTTCCTGTGTTAGCGTCATTGCTCCATATTGCTCCACAAACTTATTTATTTATGTATTTTATTCATATTTTATGTGATTCACCAACAAAAAGGAGTTAGACCCCTAAACTTTGGAGGTGCTGCAGAGATCCACCAGGAATGAAAAATTACAAAATATTTTTAAAAACTTGCTTTTATTTAAGTAATCTGCTCTGGGAGTTCACTTGAATTCAAAGTTCAATTAAATACAAGATGATAAACATGTTTGTAAAACAAGATGGTAGGCACTGTGTGAGCTGACATCACACTTAACTTGCATTATTTGTGATTTTGCATTATTTTTGTCCACTTCTATGTTTGGCTTTTTCATTTAGTGAAAGACACGCCATCCACATGCAAACATGCGGTACATTTCCATAAGTAATTAAGAACAAATGTCCGTTCACACAAATGAATGCTGCATTCAGAGAGCAATGGAGCGTCTATGTCACAGTTTCAAAAAAGACGCAGCTTCTTGGCTACATGGAAACATAAAACTGCAGCTTTGAAATGCATCTAGTCGGGGACCCGATTTCAAAAATTATTGTTTCTGGTTTCCCAAAATGCCGGATATGTGTGAATGCACAGCCTAAATGACAAAATCCCTTTGTGGATACGCCCAAGATAAACCTAATCTCGTCTCCATGTGAACAGAGCCTGAGACTTGTGGTCAATGTTACATATGTCTAGATGTAATCAGTCTGATTCGACGTACTCTTTTTCCTGCAGGTGAGAGACCCTACAAATGTCCCCACTGTGACTATGCAGGCACTCAGTCTGGGTCACTGAAGTACCACCTCCAGCGGCACCACAGGGAGCAACGCAATGCCTTATCAGCTTCCTCCAATTCCTCCTCTGGGTCCACCTCCAGCATTCACACATCTGGAGCCCCTGGACAGGTCAAGCAGCGCCGATCTCAGCTCAACCACGGCCCGATCAACCGAGGCACTGCTGATACAACCGTTTCACGGTCCAGCCCACAGTCTTGGCTCCTGGGCCTCCCAGACCAACGGGAACATCGGAAGGCTCTGGCAGCTCTAAGGGATGTCGACTTGGAGACCCAGTACAGGTATCTGTCTGGAGTTATGGGGGCCCTGTACCAAGGAGGGATGGAGGGAAATTGGATCAGGGGATCCCCCCCACCAAAGGCTACTAAAGTATCCCGACGTAAGCCTCTCACTACTAGTCGAATGGTTCAGCCACAAAGTGATAAGGACGAACCTGTGCCATCAACTCAGGAGGGAGGGTTTGAACCTTTGGATCTTTCCCGTCGCACCTCGCCCAACCACGGAGGGATGGAGGACAATGAAAGCATTGGTGCCGGGGATGGAGGAATTGTGTTTGGTGTTGATGGTGGGAGAGATAGCTCAGCAGGGGTCAAACTGAGCCAGTGTTTGTTCTGCCCTTTTCACACGTCATCAGCTGAGCTGATGGCCATGCATATCCAAGTAAACCACACAAGTAAGTCCAGGCGCAAGAGGGTCTCCTCTGCTCTCCTGGATGATGAACGTGCCCAAAGGGCCACCAAGCCACGGATGGATAACTCCGACCTCGATCCTCTGACACTATGGAGGCATGTGAGTGAGAGAGAATCTCCAGTCCCTGTGGGGCACTGGTCTTCAACTCAGCACCAGATCACTAATGGTCACCCTGAGGACACAGCAGATCATCTGGACGATGCGTCTTATCGTCAAGACTCTGTGGCTTCAGTGCCCAAGAATGTAAAAGACAGCCCAGCTGTCAAGGAAAAGACGGAGGAGGAGAAAGAAGAACTCGATGAGGAATTTGAAGAGAACATGGAGAGCAGCAGTGTGGAGGATTTGCAAGATCGGGATCTGAGGATGTCCCTCGACCTTTCACCAGCTCTGAGCCCCAACCACATGGCAGCGGAGGATGACAAGGTCCTAACTGGTTAAAAGAAAGACAGAGGGACTTTCAGCTGTATATGTGATAGACAAGAAATAATGCAAAAAGGCAACCCTTCATAGTTTAATTTATGAGAACAAGTGAAGAGTCTTGAAGATTAATGTTTCCACGAAACAGAGGGAAAAAGTGTTGCTTTAATATTCCCTCTGGTATGACTTGTCTACTATCTTTGTGACTGCTTAATCCTCTACAACATACACTAATATTCCTGTAATCTCAAAGGAGCATGGACACAACTTTTCAGGATTTTTGTAGGCCACCTTTTGTATTTGTCCCTCTCCCCCAACCCCAAGAAAAAGCCCAAGGTTGATGCTTTTTGAGATGATATTCTATTCAACAAACATCTGCTAAGGGTCTAGCATCATTCCAGAATCTCAAACTTTGACGCATTGCTGTATAAGCAGTGTATTCCTGACTACTACACTGAGTGAGCTGAACAGGTAACTCTACAAAATGACCACTGAACAGTTTGAGACCGTCAGCTTCATCTTCCTCCTCAATTCACAGAAAGTTTTAAGCTATCTGGCATTAATTTAAGGCATGAGGTGACTGTTTCCTCGACTGTGTATCACTGCCTTGTTTTTCAGCTAAGTGTTTATCGATTACTGTCCTAAAAAACTTATCTGAAAGAAAAGTTTGTATTTTTTTTGTTGTTGTTGTAATCAGTTAGTGCCTGTTTATGTATGTTGTCAAGAGTCTCTGGCGTTGTCCGAGTCTCGCATAGGTCGCTAATTTTATCGGAATATACAGTTTCAAATGATTTAAATACAATATATTTGTTTAAAGTGGTTCTAGGGTGTTGTGAATAGTTGTAAAAGAAATGCTACATCATAGCGTTAATGTTCTTGACACAGACTGTAGCCGGTTTGTGGTTCTTTTCAAAAGGAATTTTAAAAAAAGTAGGCGATGACAAGATGTTTAAAGACAACGAGATAGAAAAGGGGCACAGTTTAGAATTCAGTGTTTTCAGCGCTAGCTGGGTTGTGGTCCGTCGTGCTGAACAAATGATAAATCAAGGACTTGAGGGCTGTAGGGGGGAAACTGAGCCCTCTTCCACAATCAGCTGGCACGTTGTATTAAAACGAACTGTGTCAAAAATAGATAGAGGGTTGAAAATGAGAACTAAATACAAAGTTGCTACCAGACAAGACAAAATCCGAGAAATAAGCTGTACTTTTGGGATATGGTGACTTTTGGACAACTAGAGTCCTTCTCTTCTTTCTTTTCTGTAAAAAAAAAAAATCCCCAAAAAGACAACGGTAGGAATAATTATTAAAACACTAACACATTCTTAGACATCCCAGTAGTATATGTGTAGCTTTTGTAAAGACAAGAAAAGAAAAACCCACAGACTTTTGTTTATTTTCATTTCAAGATGCTTACAGAAAAAGGTTATCAATATAGGTTATATTGATTATAATGTTTGTGAGCTAAGACTAGTTGGAATGTCTATACAGAGCACTGTGCAAGGTTTGAGTTCCCAAAGTAGTTGTTTTTTTGTTGACTATCGATAGACCAAACTTTTTGTTTTTTCCAATGGCAGTTTTTGTTGTCATTTTAAATGTGTAAGTGTGTGGCTTTAGTAGATTTACCCCATCAATTAACAAACTGTTGCGAAGCGTAATTAGAGCTCAAAATATAAATAACTAAGACTATCTTGTAAAAAAATAAAGTACCCCAGAGGTTTGAAGCTATGGCTAATAAAAGTAGACGGCACCGGTTGATGCCGACTTTTGTTATTTGATGGGGTATGAGGCTTGTGGAGTGATATCAGAACAAATGTTTATGTTGTTGGCAGTGTCAGTCTGCATTAGCATTAATACACATGTAAGTAAAAATTTGTGTAGCACTGCCAGATATTTCTAGAGAATTTTCTAAACACATTATACATTTAGAGGGCATCGTCAGGCATATCTGTTTTCACACATACTTCTAAAAGGTCTGATAATCTCCTGTCTTCTGCCGATGTGCTTTGTGATGCTAACGCTAATACTAGCTTTCATCCTATTGATGAAAACTTAGCTGTAACTTTTTTAACATTTAAAGCAACTGGTCCTGGTTACTTGTTAGTCTTTTTTTTAAGGAGATGGATAAATTATTTAAGCTACGCTTTTAAACTAAGACTTTACAAATGCAAGAAGTTAATATGCTAATGCTAGTTGCTTTCTCTTTGTGGAATCTTTGATTGCGACTGTTTAATCTTTGACACTTTAACAATTCGGATAAACTATTACAGTTTTACATCCAAACAAAAAAAAGGAAGTAAATAAACTTAATTTTAGCTACATCTTTTAACGTTGATGCAACATTACAAGTAAAAGAAGTTAGGATGCTAGCACTAGCTTGCTTCCTCTCCATGGAATCTTTGATGTGACAATTTTAATTTGACACTTTTAACTTTTCAGACAAAACAGTTGTTACAGTTTAAGAATAAAAACCAAAGAATCAGAGTAAATGATCAACTTTATTTTAGCTGTACTTTTTAATACATGCAACATTAAACTATGTATGTAATGGGGTCAGTTTGTTCCTTCGCTGATTCATACCTCCATTCTGTACTCCCGTGTCAGTGATGTATCTAGGTAGTTTAACTTTTTGATAAAGTATGAAGATAAATAGTACTCACAAAATATTTATTGCTATTTTTTTTTGTGAATTTCATATTACACCCCATTATCTATTGTGGTCCTGATTGCTGTGTGGGTTAACTTAAGCTTAAATTAACATCACATGACCTCGGTGTTTATTTATAGTAAACACTGAGAACAATACAGAACATTACTAAAACAACCAGTGGTTATATCTGGTACAAAATGTACCCAATGTGGATACAAAAAGACACACTATTGGTACAAAACGCTGACAAATCTTAGCAGAAACACTGGATTATGAAACAAGAAAATGTGAAAAGCACAAGATTGCAAGCGTGGGAAATGCCCAGCAAAATCTACTTGAGGACCCTGTAGTGCCCAAGCTTAGTTTGACAACACACATTAATTTGCCTAAAGTAATGTAACTTAATTATACATATCAACTGACTGTAAACCTCAATGAATACATGACTTTTAAAGTCCTCATTTGTACTATACCAGATTTTATAGATTCAGTCTTTGCAACAATCAGTCTTTAGCATCTGTAGAAACTCCACTGTTTGGTTAAGTCTTTTACAACAATATTGTTAGTCAGTGTTGTGTTTCAGTGGCTCATGATGACACACGGCCATGAGAAAATAATGCTACAGTATTAGTTTTACTACATATTTGATGCTGTACAGGATAGATTTTGATCACCAGATATTCCAGGCTGCCACAGATTTTAGACTTCCACTGCTCACGTGTTGCAGCTCCAACATGCGATGTAAACATGGCAACAGAAGCAGCTGCAACTCTGATGTCGCAGCAATCACCAAATCATATCTACACATAAACCCACTCTATGCAAATGTGGAACTGTTGGATTATGGATGCTTAAAACTAACATTATCTGTGTCTCCGTTATAAATGTGCGCAGATTTTTGTAGAAAAAGGAAAAAACAATTTTGCGACAGCTGCAAATGGCTTCTTATTCAGTTGTTGGAGCAATAAGCTCTCAGGAGCGGCTATGTATGACACGTTTTGGGGAAATTGTAGTGTAAGATTTTACAGAAGAGCTTTTGATGAGTTGTGATAGCTCTGGTGGAGCCAGTTGCACATTGTCCGAAAAAAACCAACCTTGAAGAACAAACCATCTTCCTCCTGCTGCTTCCTATTTTGTCTTCTTTGTCATTTCTGCCAGGAGTAAAATCCAGCTGTTGATCACGCGACTTGCGAGGTACGAACAAAAATGTTTCCATTGCAGTTGCGTGAAATACATCTATTTTGATACGGCCGAAAAGCCACCTCATTTCAGCACTAAAACGTTTTTATCAAAATACGTGAATTTATTTTAAGTGCTGTGCTTTCCTTTAAGCAAATGTATTTTTGCTATTTTAATTTGCGCAATTTTATGGTAAATGCGACTACTGACCTACGTTCTGATTCATTTATCCAAGTACCAGAGGATTTTGTGAGACCTTTGAGATATCTTTAATGCATGCATAAGTATGAAAAAAATTCTCATGTCGCAGCAGAAATAATTAGCCACTCCCTGAAACAGCAGAACACTGTGAATTCCACACCACTGATCCCAAAACACGTGCATTATTCATCACTGGAGTGAATCAGAAATAAAGATGCCACAAAACGTCATATTCCACACAATCTCTATCTTTTCCCATATGATGAAAATATAATGACTTATACAAGTGCTTTTCAATACACCAGCATATATGCCAATATGGAAAGCTGTTCTGAAAACATTTAGTGATGGAAACACTTCTGACGTTGCCCCTCTACCCGTTAGCTGTGTTCAGAATGTTCTCCAGCGATATCTGGTGGCTCCGTACCGACTGTGTGTACTAAATGGTTTGGATTAGGTCAACATTGGTTCTGAAAATGTGCCACAAGAGTCCTTCTAGAGTTACTGCCACCACACTTTAATGTGCATTAATGTGTTTGGAGTCTGATTTTTTTTAGAGCACCTTATGAGTTTTGTAGTGAAAAAGTCCCTTAGTGGTGTCTCCTTTACAACTACTATCAATGCCACCGTGCCTTCTGTTTCAAGCACTTCCTGGTGTATTTTGTAAAACTCACCAAAAGCACTTAGCCTATATCACACTTTTTCTCCTCTCTTCCTGTTTTTCCCTCCTTTTATCATCCCTTCTTCCCTTCATCACATTGGCTTATTTCTTTATTCTTTCGTTCCCCTCTCTTTGCTTCCCAACCGGCCGTTCTCTCCGGTGGAGACCTGTTTTTGTGTCAGCGTCTCCTGCTCATCAGGCCCGTTGGGCCTTAAACATTGCCACTAGGCCTCACTTTTACCCGGACTCTAAAAAAAAATTTTAAAATAAAAATTTTTACAGACTATCTAAGCCCTAGGTGATTTTTAAAAATGGCTGTAGCTGTAGAGTGAGGCCACCTGTAGTCGTCATACTAATCCTTGGTAAACCAAAGCCCAAAGTCTTTGATTCTTGAACGATGTTTTTTTTTAACATCATGAGGTGCCAAAACATGTCCAATGCGACACTAAAAACATACAAACACTTGAGAAAGGAGGACAACTTAGATTTTTTTCTCTTCCATTTCTGTTTTCTTTCCATTCCCCTGCTTGCTCTTCCTCCACGTCCTTCTCTCGTCCATAAATCAGTCTCTAGCACCACTCGAAGGTGACGTGTACTATCTGGTATTGAGGCCTTTATTAGAGTTTTTTTTTCTTCTCCTTTCTGTTTGTGTGGTGTTTGTTCAATGCCGTCGAGATGGAAAAATGCTCTTATAATGATAAGTATTATTGTTTTTGGCATTATGGTAAAAAAAAAAAGAGAAATGTGATGTTGAATGTTGTACAGATAGCTCTAGAGATGTTGTGTTATTGTTTGTTTTGGGTTCTTGTTTTTTTTTTGTTTTTTTTTAAGAGAGCACAAACTACAGCGATGGCCCCTTCAGCTCCTCCCACTGGCAGATGGGAATAAAACCGCCGGCCAATCATTGTACTACAGACAATGGTCCTGTCACTATGACTTATTGATGGAGGCAAAGTGACGCTGCTGAAGTTTATTGATCTGAGAGAACAATAAAAAAATTTGGTAAACTTTATGCTTTAAAAAAAAAACTGCTAAATAAAAAGATGTGTCGCATACTAGGAGCTGAATTATTAGAAAAACATTTATTGAGATAAAATAGTATAAAATTGTTAATCCTGGTTTGTATGTGTTCAATTATGCATATCTTATGTGCATGATTCAGTTTTTTAAGAACATTTCATGCAAAGAAAAAGAAGATATTTCTACTCATTTCAAAAAGAAATGAAAAATGTTCAATTTAAATTTAAATGACTTGCTCATGTGGGCAAAATTCTCCTAAGGTAATTATATCTAACGCTTCTCAAAGCTCCATCTCTCATTTCCTGGTCTTACTATAAGGTTTTTTTTTTTTTATTTTTTTTTAATTGCCTTGAAATGACAAATCTCTCATGAGGTGAGGGGGCCACGCTGAGTTTGGGCTCTTGTGTAGTTGACTGCCATTGCAGTGAGGGAAAAACTGACCTAACATAGTAGTGACTAATATAACTTTGTGGACAAATGGAAAAAAAAAATAAGAAACACATTAGAAATAAAAACATTGAAAAAATAAATAAAATGTATGTCTTTTTTATGCATATCTACCCAGATTTTTATATTGTCACTTTTAACACCTTTACTAATGAAGCCAATTGACTTTTTCTTTTGAAAACAAAACCTTGTTTTGTCCATCAAAAATGAAGAAAAATAAAATAAAATACATATGTTTGTGTGTAGAGAAAAAGAAGATTAAGGTTTCAATGTGATGAAATCTATAAAAAAAGAAATACACAAATTAAATACAGTTCCAGAGCACTATGCCTCTGGTGTGCAATTCTAATCCAGTGTTACTTTGGACTTGGAAGAGAAGAGCGCCCTCATGTGGACATACGCTAGATTGCAACCTTATGTACCGCCACTATAAGGCGCACCTAAAAATCTTCAATTTCCTCAAAAGCCGACAGTGCGCCTTATAATCCGGTGCGCCTTATATATGGACCAATATTGAGCCACAAAAGGTCTAGTAACTCCGGTAAGCAGCCTCCGACTTCATTTTCGCCCGTAGAAGAAGAAGCGCGCGGTGCATGCTGGGATAGTTGTCAAAAAACTGGCTTGTTAATAAAGTTTGACCTATCTACCTACCGACCTGATAATCAGGTCGTCTGCAGGTCCTTTAGCACCACGTTCTCCACAAACATGCTGTGCACGAACGGAGAAGGGTGACCATCGTCCGGCCGCGCAACGGCCCAGTCGCGGAAGGCTCTCCTCGCCGACCGGAGTCTGATTGTTTTGTTGACATTCCTTATGTCAACAAAGTGGCTTTAGACATTCACCTGGGGCGCTTTGACTAGGAGTACCAAGGGACCAGCCCCTATAACAGTGGTTCTTAACCTTTTTTGAACCCCCCAGTTGCATATGCGCATTCACCGAACCCTTCTTATTCCAACCTCCCCCCCCCCAATCAGTGCTCCTCTGCAGCACTGATTGGCTAAGCAATGTAACGTGATCCTCTGCAGCAAGTGACGGCAAAGCGGCGCGTCATCACGACTTTACACAAGTGTGTCTTTACCTCCGCGGCAGAGGCTCCGCCGAACCCCTGAGATCAACTCATCAAACCCCTGGGGTTTGATTGAACCCAGGTTAAGAACCACTGCCCTACATAGTTAAAGCCGGGGGCGGGGGAAGAGAGACAGAGACTGCGCGGCAGCCAACACCGTGAGTGAAACAACGACTGAGGCAGCCTACTATATAAAGTACTCGGGGACTACTTCTTTATTATTACACATTCACGTTTGTAGAGTACGGAACAAATCACGTCCCGTATTACGGAACAGGTGGAAACTGTAACTGAGGCGTCTATTCTATGCGCCTTATAATGCGGTGCGCCTTCTATATGAAAAAAGTTTTAAAATAGGCCATTCATTGAAGGTGCGCCTTATAATCCAGTGCACCTTTTAGTGCAGAAAATACGGTATGTTGTTGCATATAAAACAAGAAAATTGAAGGCTTCTGTTTGCTGCAGTTGTTTCTGTCTTTCATTGCAGGTATCAATGTGACTCAGTGTTACGATGAAGAGAACTCAAAGAGTTTTCTTTAAAGGGATAGCTCCACATTTTTAGGACTAAGGTGTTTCGCATGGCTGAACAGTTGCCATGGAGATTAAAGGATTTCTCAAACATTCCGGGAGAAGAACTGAACACCAGCTACAAAATGGATGCCATCAAGTTGGACTGCAACTTGGAGCTGCGTCCATGGACAAGTCCCACGCCTTTCTACAGAAATGAGAAGACAAATTTTGGAAGGGGACTCAAAGTAAGACTTTTAAACCTCAAGAATGCAGCACCAAGCGTCAAGCACGGTGATGGAAGGATCATGCCGTGGGACGGTTTCATTGCCAGAGTTCCCGAAAGTGAAAGACCAGCACTGAATTCTGCAACTTTCAGTCAAACCAACAGATAAATACAGGAAACTTGGCCAGAATTAGGTGTTCCAATTAGACCAGGATACCAAACACACATCATGTTTACATGGAAATATAAAAATTTACATAACTTTATTTGATTCAGACTGAGGCAACCTGGGGTTTACGTTATGGTTTTCCACACTCATGTAATTCTTCTCAAAGTTGGAGGGTTTGAAAGCTTACAAATGTCTTACACTTAACTCCACAAGCGTTCTAGTAGCATTCAAATTCAAATGTTTGGGATATCTAAAAATGACCAGAAGTACAATAGCACCATCTAGCGGAGATATTGGGTAATATGTTTGAAAAGTTTTAGATCTAGGCATCAATCCATCCATCCATCTGTAACCCGGTCTGGACTCAGAACCAGGACCTTGTTGCCTGGAGACAACAGTGTCGGCCAGCTGTGCCCACAGTTTTAGGGAGCAGATTCTAATATGTAATAACTTAATATAATCGCTTCATTCAGTACTGGTACATTTAGATTATGGTACAAGAGACACAAATCCCCTCTAGGACATGCAGACAAATTGTTTTTTCTTCTCATCTCTTTAACTTTTTACCTTGTAGAGATTTCTACAGTGCTGCTCAAATCCAGGTCATTTGGGTGAACATTTCTTTCGGTATGCTATATTTTGTTGTTGTGGCATCAAACTGTGTCCTTTGGCATCACGTTCCACCTTTCCATTGTAGATTTATGTTCTTTTCTTATGCTATTATACACTTTAAGTTATTCTGATTTTGCATGTAATTACTTAAGATTATTTTAAATGTCTCCTTTTAGGTGAAAATTGTTACTCATTTCAATAATGAACGCTGCTAGATCTGGGTACAGTCAGGGAAAAGCTAAATTGCTCTTTGTTAAAAATCACATTTAGATTACTTTAAATGCTCCGTCTACGTATGTGTGTTTAGTAGCTCTCATTCTAAGTGGCTTAATGCTCTGTGGATCCTGCTTGTGTTCAGCAGATTAAATTTACATAGGAGAAAAATAAAATGCATCAAGGATGTCTATCAATAAACATTAGATAGACGCCAGCCCCGCCCTCCCGCTATGACCATGATGGATGGTCATTGACAAATTTTCATTGACAAATCTATGAAACATTGGGAATAGACTAAAAGCATTTTCTAATCCAACAAAATAGAACATATCTGACCCAAAACGTTAATTAACGCAAACCCATTTGAAAACCCTTTTTCAGACTTACAATAATTTGTTGTTTCTACTTTGTTTCATTAAAAGTATGTTTAATGTATTGCTGAGTGTGTAAAAAGAACAAAAATCTTAAGTATTTTTATTTTTAAAATTAGAAATGCATATATTATGGCTTATGTCTTAGTTGTTTCAACTTGCCGATTTTGAACCTAAAGTTCAGAGCAGAAATTACAAAATGCCTCCTTCAACTGCAGTAAAAGTTGTTTTAGCGGTGAAAGCAGGGGGATGGGAAATGTTTATTTCAAAAAGCAGGTGGGGTTTTTCAACCATTTCATGTTTTGTAGTCATAACTCAAACATGTCCTTTTCACAAGAGCATTTACAAGGATTTCAAGACAGAATCATGTTTAGAGAAGCAGCACAGTGAAAACAAGAGACTTTCACAGCTTATTTTTACAATATTAACAACTTGTCTTTTCCCATTTTTTCATTGTATGTATGACTTTGACAAGAGAAAATAGAAAATGTGAAGCTATGCACAATTGTTGGTCTTTAGCGTCCTAAAAGTGGTTGCTACTGAATGTGAGGATTCAAAACTGAAAATAAAATCATTCTTGTGCATCCCTAACGGTTTTAATGAGTAAACCTAAAATATATATATTTGTGAAACGATGGACAAGAAAAAAGAAATGTGGGGAAAAAAACGTAAAGTAATCCCTGTATGTTCTTGGTTTATTGAACTGTAAAAGGTAAACATGAGGATAAAGCGTGTCTTGACGCTGCTTGATGGAAGCTTAAACTAGGTTGAATGATCTGGGCTTTTGTGCCCATAAACATCCGTGTCGGAGCGCATCAGGCTGCTCCCCGGTGACTGCTTCAGACTGAGTGGGCGACACCGCGAGACCGACAGAGCGAGAGAGCGAGAGCGAGAGAGAGAGAGAGAGAGAGAGAGAGAGCGCGCGCTGCTGTTGCACATAAACCTCACCGCTCCACGCGCTGCATCCTCCTTCTCTCTTTATCGCCACCAGAGAGCTGCAGTGCATCCCCCTGTCCCTCAGAGAGAACCGCATCTTCTTCAGTCCGACCCGGAGAGTCCGCAGCGGTTTTCCCCTCCTGCATGACAACAGCTTTATCCGGCGCTTTTTTTCTTCACGGTTCCGGTAGTCTGAAGGACTGGGAGACACGACCGAAGTCCACTTCTGCCGCACAACTCGCACCGCGCACACGCTTCCAACATGAGTGAGGTAAGTTGTTTAAAAAAAAAAAAAAAAGAAAAAAAAAAAGGGAATTTTCTTTCTTGCTTTCTTTTTTATATCTGAGCGGGTTGTACTTCATACAACAAGTGTAAATCTGAGTTCCATGTGACTGTGTGCCCGCAGTCCAGTTATGGGGTCTTCACACGCGGCTAAGTCCCGCGTCAAAAAAAAAAAAAAAAAGCTGCACCTGTCCAGAGCTCCACCTCCCACCTCCTCTATCCCCCAGCCCCCTCCCGCAACACACGCACTCTTCTCCGCAGCCTGAAGGCGCGGCTCCAGATCCAGAACAGAATGTTTTAGCGCAGCGCTCCTGACTCCTGCTTGGCTCTGGTCCCGACTCTGACAGAAACACTGCAATATGCAGAGCCGCCGCTGACACCAACCCCCACCTCCCCCACCACCCCCACTGTCCCCACGCGCCGGTGGGCACCGCGGACATCTGGCGGGTCCTCCCAGAGCGGCGTCTTAGAGGCTTCTGACATGACATTTGAATTCAGTCTTTATGACAAAATTGACATTTACACAATTCAATGAAGCGCTGTGCATTTTGTGCACGAGTTGCGTTTCTTTTCGCCGATATCTTCCTTTAAAGTTTTGTGTAAAATCAATTATATCTAAAGTAGTTGATTTTGATCTAAAATAGATGTAGTTGTAAAATCTACAACTACATCTAGTAGTTACAGTTACACCTGTAGCCAGTTACAGCTGTTGCAAGCCAGTTACAGTTTACAACAGTTTATATTGTTGTAAACTGTAACTGGGATAAAATGTATTCACTCAAAAATGTGCCTTCTTCAGAGACTTCACGTAAGACTTAAACGTTCATAAGACATTTCTGCAAGAAACCTCTTTAAGGGTGAATTCACACCAGCCTTGTTTAGTCCGCTTTAATCGAACACGAAATCAAACTCTCATGTACACCAAGAAAGCGAACCTACAAAACTAGGTCTCGATTCTGTTGAAGTGAATTTTTGATCCAATGCATATGTGAATGCCAAGCAGACCAGAGAGCACTCCAAAAGCAGGGCATTCTGGGTACATACTACCAAATCAAACATGCGAGTCCAGCGGTGGCGGACGAAATGGCTCATGGTCTTTAGACAAAGACAAAACAGAAATTCTACAATCACTCAAATCTGACGTCGCTCCATTTTTGTTTGCATTTTGTGAAGTATAAAGTTGGAGTCAGTGTCTTTTTCGTTGGGGGGGCAACAAGTTTTTCAAAGAGTTTGGATTGATGGTTACATTTTCAGCTGATTCGATTCACTTCCATACTTCACTGTGTTGGTGCTGCCATTATGGTAACTGAGTGTACCACACCATCAGCTGTGGTACAGCTGACAGTGTGCATGCGTTACATGGATCTAAACATGTGGAACTGAAGAGAATTTTGTGGAACATCTTGGAAGTATGTACATTGCTTTGAATGTGCTCCCATTCTGTATACAGCACATGGAACGAAGGTTGGTAGAGTCACTGTTCAAGTGTGTCCGGACCGGGTACATTACTTTTGCTCTAATGTCACCATCTTCTCTTAGCTTATTTTCTCACATTTGAGGATCAACTCAATGTCTGGGAATACAATTTAAATTCTGTATGCGTGCCCCCATGTGGTCAGATAATTGTTAGCAAGTAGAAGCCGTTTTCAGTTTCTGTTTCAAGCATTCAGCATACAAAAAGGGAGTGAAGCGCCCGGATTGGATAGCATGACATTAATTCATGTTATATGAAGAGGTGTATGTTTTACTATTACAAAAAGGAATTTGCTGCATTGAAGTTGCAGATAAAAATCTAGAAAATGGTTAACACCAGTTACTATGACATTTCTGGATGAATAAAACAGGAAGTGGTTTTGTTTTGAAAAACTATTTGTATTCTAGTAATTACTAAGCGAGCGTCAGTTAATCCCTTGTGCTCAAAATGACCCATTAGCATACAGTAGATCCATCAGCCTTTCAAAACTTTTCTATGTATTTTGAGTTGAAGAATTTGCAAGATCCTCATGAAACAAAATTAAGGGTAAGAGAACTGCACTTAGTGAATGAAATACAATGTTAAATTTCTGAATAGCCATAACAAGGAAGTGCTTTTATTTCCAAAATATGCAAGAGTCTTTGCAATGATGCAAGCTTTACAGCATCAGCCAAAGTAGTCCAGAATAAACTAGACAGTATTATACTCAGAAAACTCTAGATGAAACTTTAGCACATTAGCAGCTAACAGTTAGCTAGTCACGCCGTTGTGACAGTGCATTTTAGGAGTTCGTATCTTGTCTATTTTCTACACAGTCTCCACAGACTATTTAAGTGTAGGAAACTTCTTCATTGCTTTTGCAAGTGAGTTTTGTCAACTGGCCTCAGTGGACGTGTTTACCGGACTGATCCGGTCAGCACAACAAGGAAACATAAAAAAAAAAGCTACTTCCTTTCTTACTTCAAAACAAGAGTCTTACAAATACTTAGAACGGAGTGTCAGGCTTAATGCACTTATCTTTGCATCCAGACCGCTTACTTCACACACTTTAATATCACAAGATCAATACAACTTTAGTATGTACTGTATGTCAAAACCTGTCAAAGCCAATCATCTGGCATGTTAATGTCAGCTGCTCAGTTTGATTCCTGCTCAAACTGGTGTATGTCTCGATCTTGTGAAATCGAGACATACACCAGTATTTTTTTGTTCTTCAGTGTTCTGTGTAAAAATGGATTTTGTGAAATTCTCCAATGGAAATCTAAACTTGGGTATCCAAGCTTTGATTCTTAGTGCCTCTGTACATTTGTTAGTGAAAGAAATTCACAAGATCGTATCTTTTTTCTTTCTTTAAGAAATGCTGCATAATAACAACCTCTAATTTCTTGCCTCACCACAGTGTAAATCAGTCCCAAACTCTCTACGCTGTTATTATGCATCTCTTTATCCTTGCATAATAAAGTGCTTAGTGAGGCTTGAATCACTGCAGGCATCAAAAGTATGTCTACTTTCTGTTATGCAATATGGGCCTATGCAGCTGGTAAACTTTATATTGCTCTAATGAGTTTTCTGTTGAGATTCCTCACAACGCTTTCCAGTTGGGAGAAGAAGTAAGTACGGTGAAAAACGAACACAGTTTGAGGATGATGTGCAGTCGGCTGCTCAGGCTCTCGTCTCGGTCAGAGCCTCATTTGCACGAGGATGTAATCCCCCGGCTTTAACCGCCACTCCAACTTGGAAGCAGAAAAGGATGAATTGCGGGATGTAAATAAGTTGCGAGGCTCTTTCACATCAGCCTCTCTAGAGAAGGTAAAACCCGACACTTATTTAACTAATGCGAAAAGGCGGACTACGCTTTCCGCTGTCGGGAGCCTGGAGATGATAATCAGGCTGATTAAAGAGATAGTCGTGTTATGTAACTTACTAACTCGCACGGTGTGGCGTGTCATATCAGGAGGTGCGGAGATGAATTGATCAAGATAAAAATAGCAGCCCCCGTGGAGTGATTATTTCCTTCCGTCACAGAAGTAGAGCGAGCGCTCCTGTGGGAACGCTCGCTCCGTGTGCAAACTGTAGCTCTTACTGTATAGTCTTGCCATTCTCCTTTGATATGTAGCAGATGGTGCCAAAAGTGCACATGGTTGAATGTCTGGAATGTAAACACAATGATGGATGGAGCATTTGCTAGCGACCTCCGTGCTTCATTCCAAAGAAAATCTTGCTTTAAATTGTGCTTCCTGCATGTGTGCTGAGCAGGTTTAGGTAGGCATGTTGCTAATGCCTTTACTTTGTCAGTGATACCTTTAAAAAAATAGAAGTACATCAGCTTATCAAAGTCTTTAATTTCTTCAGATGTAATTTAAAGTGTTTAAGTTACAGGTTAAATATTCCAAGAAGTTTAAGTAAGAACCCAATGTTTCATTTTTTTTGTGCATGTCAGAAAATGACAGTCAACATTCAAAGACACTTTATATACCAACAAATTTGACACTACTCCAGCATTTAGGGTAAGAGTAATTAAATGTAATTTAATGCTGCACTACGCTGACACTCAGTCTGCATTCATGAAGACTTATTCACCGCATCAGCACCCCGACCAATTTTCTGATTAAATCAGCTAATATTTATTTGACAACTTGGGGTGCTTTTTGAAAAGTCAATACCATTATTGTGCATTTTAAAATGAAAATAATTTAAATTTAAGTTGATTTTTTTAGTACTTCTATGTCACACACAAGCAGGTTTGTGCTAGTGCAATTGATTTATATGGAAATAATTTTTATTTGTATAAAAATCTACTTATTTTTCTATGGATCAGTTTGTCCAGGATTTTTTTAATTTGCTAGATTTTTTGTAAATATTTATTGTAAAAATCAACACAAACATTAATTTTCAGGTTATTTTAAAGTTAATAATCTGAAAATTATTTCAGATTATTGCACAACAGAGGACTGCTTCCTCTGTTGTGCAATGTGGGCCTACACAGCAGGTAAACTTTAAATTGCTTTTAAAATTATTTAGAAATCTCAGAATTATTATTACTGTGAGTAAATTACACAACTAGTCAAGCAAGACTAGAAACTAAGTTTTGGAGCTCAACTCAACTTGGGACTTTCACACTTCTTAAGAACTTACGATGTGGGTGCACTGCAAAAACAAAATCTTAAAGTATTTTTTATCCAGTTTCTAGTGAAAATATCACAGCACATTTGAAATAAGACAAGCCTAACTTACAAGTAAATTTTCAGCAAGATAAGGGAGCTTGTTTTAAGTCAATCATTCTTTAATATTGATGAAAAAGTACCAGTACCACTGGCAGATTTTTTACTTAGAACATGGGAAAATGTCTTATTACTTTTGTCGTAAGTGTGCTAAAAACAACGACTTTGTCCTACCTTTGATTTCCACTAACTGAGATGAAACGACTGATTGACGGCAACCTGTAAATATATAAAGGGCGCACATCTGTTAGTGTTAGCTTTCTGTTGGCCCTTATCCATCTGATGTTCTTCCAAATAAAACCTTTTGCCTTCATAAATAAGAAAAAAAAGTAACCTAGTTATATCCCAATCGTCTTAGTGCTCTAACAGCTTGTACGTTCTGGTACCCAGATTTGCACTAACAACACTTGGACAAATACAAGCCAAACCCAAAACCTGGTGCATTAGACTGCTGCAGTCGTTTTATAAAACCTCGGATAAGCCACTAAGTAGTAGAGTGCCTCCTTTATTGCCTCAAAGCTTTAAAACCTCACCTTTTGACATTTACTCACTGAGTTAAAAACACCAAAATGTTTAGTGCACAATGTCTGACAAAAACAGCAAAATCCGTCAGATATTTTATTCTTCTACAGTTTGAAAAACACCTAACAGCAGCTAGAAGGACATCTCCTCGTAGGTTAGCTAAACATGTTTTCTATCTTGTAATTTGTGTAAAGAACAGCAGTGCACCTATCTGTGAGCCACACTCAGTTTCATTTAGGAAGTAATGGGAATGTACCTTTAAGCTGAATTGACAGATTTGCCTCCTCCAGCTGAAATCTAGTCATCCAATGCCTCATTTCCTCCTCTTTCTTGTCATGAACGACTATTCATCTGTCTTTGCTTTCACCCCCACCCCCAACTCTTTAAAAATCTTGACTGTATTCTCCTTAGCAACAGCAAGAGGACTCAAAGCTGGGGTATTAATGCTAGCTTGCGCATCCGTCGGCTAGCGGATGCTCGAAGAAGTTGAAAAGAGACGGTGGATGGGAAAGGGAAGGAGAGTCGGGTTGGGGGTATTTTGTAGGAATATGAAGAGAATATGCAGGGATGGAAATGAGTTTAGGGATGTTATGTAATTCATGTTTGGCAGTAGTTCCACTTTTGACAGCTGTTCCCTGGATTTTCTTTTTATCCCCTTTTGCTCTCAAAAGCAGGGCTGCATTAGAACGGGGAGGGAAAAAAAATGTAGGACTTTTTTTTTAATACTTTTTTAAAATAATGTCTGTAATCTATTAGCAGCTTCAAGTACAGCGGGGAGCACACGCATGCTGTAAAGGGAAAAGGTAGGAGTGAGTGTCGTTATGCTTCGGAAGCGTCATTTAGCAGACTCCCCATCCTTCACCAAACCCCCCCTCACGCCCCGTTTCCCGGCAAGCCGGCAGGGGGTAATTATCAGGCTCTGATGTGGCTTACAAGCCAATCTGAAGCTAGTGAATTGAATCTACGAAAATGACACTTCTTGTTTCTCCTTTTTTCCCCTCAATCAGTCTCTCTCCATCTCCATCTGTCAGGTTTTGGGTTCACCCCCCATCACCCCTCTGCTTTCCGATGTATTTTCCTTCCCACCCCCGTTTTCCCTCCAACAGAGGTTGTGCAGCATTTTGAAAATCACTGCCCCCCCTCCCCATACTCCTTCATGGAGGTATAATCCTTTTATTTCTGTCTATAAATACATTTCTGCTGAGCTTTTAGATGCTTTTTGCTGCCTCTTTTTCATCCCCCCCCACCACACATCCCCTCCTCCTCCGACAGCCATTGCAGCAATAAGCCTTGTGTGTGTTTGGCTTAAGATATGTACTGTGCGAACGCAAAGAAAACACCACTGAAAGCAGAGCAGAGACGAGCTCTGGGGGAGATAAAGGAAACAAACAGGGACCGCTGCTTTTTAGCCGTCATTTGTTCGCGCATCTTACCCAATCTGCTGCCAGTATCTCACTAACAGCTGAAAATTGAGTGGTACGTTTTGCAGGGGGGTGTACGATTTGCAGTTCATTTGTAAAATACTTCTAAAAGGTCAAAACGGCCGAAGAATTTTGACTCATTAAAGTCAAACTTACTTATCAAACTACCATAGATGAGCAGTTACAATGATTTGTTCTTGTGAAATATGACTTGCATGAATATTCTGCTCGCTAGATACAAATTCTCACTGTTTTATGTACAAAACTGCAATTCAGATTCAAAGATTCTAAAAACTAAATGAGTATCATTTGTAATCACAAAAAGTTATTAAATTTGGTGTCGCTGAAAGATTATTTGCTCAGTCTAGAGGTCTTTTTTACTCCAACGGGAAATACGACCAATCACAAACCAAATCATCAAACCAATAAGAAAACATTTTAATACAGAATGTCATCTTAATGAAAAGGATGTGCTTACAGCTTATTTTCAAAAGATGTTTTCTTGTAGATTAAAATTTATTAACTAGTTTGCATCATTCCAGGAAAAAAACAAGTTTCTAAGCCTCAAAATCCTCTAAAATATATTACATTACTTCTTAATTAGTTCTTATGTAGGATTGTAGTTGTTTAGCAAACAAGGATCAAAATGAGAGTATTTTTTGAGTTACTATGCATCTTTTAGAGAACTGGTTGAGTAACAGAATTCAAATTTGACTGGATCAAGGTAAAGGCACCTTACTTTACCGTCAATGTTAATTATTAATCTGTTCACATGGGAACTTTTTACTTCTACTTTCTCGATTAAGTTATTTAACTGGTCAACCAGTCAAGGAAAGATCTAACCAACTAAACAACAGATCAACAAACAAACCTGTAAACCAGCTAGCTAACAAATAAGAAGTTTATTAACTAAGGAATCAACCAACCAACACATGTGGCAGCAACCTATTAAATAAACAACCAACTGGCCAATTAGTCAATTAGTCAGCTAACAACCAACCAGTAAACCTACCAACAAACCCTCCAACTAGCTAACCAATCAACTCATTAACTAATGGGCCAACCAACCAGTTTATGAACAACCAACCAACCAGTCCATAAACTACTCAACAAACTAATCAGTTAACTATCCAGTTTACCAGCCTGCAAACCGACCAACAACATAAACTCCAATAGAAGCAAAATTTCCTAGATTGAACAATCCGTCTGAAGTCTTAGAACTGATCATGTATCACTTTACATCAAAATATTAACCCGGAATAAGTTTAAAAAATAGAAATTAAAACATTGGGGTTATGAATAGATGGGTGTTATGGAGGGGTAAATATAGAAAATACCTACTTTTACTTACCTCAACACTTGAAAACGTCTCTTTACCAATTTATCTCAATATGCTGCAGGAACAAGAACATAGAATTCCCTTCCACATAAAACTGAAAAACTCCAATAGAGACATGTCTAGATGACTTAAATAAACTTGAAAGATGAACAAGATGTCACAAAAAGTAGAACCAGAAAGGTCATGTTCATATTTGTGGAAAAACAGCTTATACTTGGTGACATTTTACAAACTGCCGTTAGACCTGTCAGGTTGAGCACAAAGAACACTAACATTTACTTAAAGTGTCTTACTTCAGGAGATTCCTGTGTATTTATGTGTATTTTTGTTATTCTTGGCTCTAACTACTACTCACGTGAGACTGAAACTGTTCATTTAGACCCTTAAATAAACAAAACCGCAATTTAAAGAAAGCAAAAGTATTTTCGTATTGCGCCAACCTCCAATTACAATCAGCCTCCATGAGCCCCAGCTATTCCTGAGTCCCTCTCACACCACGCAGACCCCCCGTCCGCTCACTTATATAAAGCCATTAACTGGCATTGTGCTATTTTTAGTGGGCAGGTACAGTGTGTTTCAGCATGAGATGAGATTGTTATGGCGAGCTGAGCCGCAGATTTTAACAGGCTCTGCTCTTGAAACTCAAAGTGGTCACGCAGTCGGAGGTAACATGTGGTGAGATGATTAAATTCATCAGGGTGAAAGTAGTTTTTTTTTTTTTTTGCCCTACATCACATATAGTTTTAAAAAAAAAAATCATATCCTTTTTGATGTATTACTCTGTTGCCAGATGGGCTGCTTTTGAACACTTTTGGCTAAAAAAACCCTGCTTTTCCTAACATTTTGTGGCTTTTTAGAAAGTGTTTAGAGGAAAATTGTTGCTAAATTGTTATTGTGCAGGAGAAAAGCACAAATCGTCTAATAAGATGCCATGTCATTGCACTTATCTTATTGGTTAATTAACTTTTTAAATCTCTGGAATCTGTCGAACGTGACACCATCAATTATTAGTCTTTAGTTAATCCAGTATCACTATGTAGTAATATTGCAGAAAATATAAATCCCAGGCCAACATCATGGTATAAACAGGACATATAGTTCCAGTTGCAAGCTTTCAGATTTGCTACAGTGTTGGTAGTGAAACAGGTCATGTTACTGACCAAAATCAGCAAAGATTAAGAAAATTGTTCTTAAAAAGGCAAGTGGATCAAATACTAATCCTTGAGATACACCATTTTATATCAATTTCTAATTGGCCTATTAGTTAAAACATCAATCAAATAAACAGTCAAGCAAAAACAAAGATAAGAGATCCATCACTTTTGCTTCCTGAATCCAGTTTGCAATATCTGAATATGGTGATACCAGTTTTAGCTGATTCTGTTTTGCATTTAAAAACTGTTTTTTTTTTGGAGTTGAGCAGGTTTTACATTGTGTTTGGGCTGGAAACTGTCAGCCAAACATGGCAACCCTGTTTTAAACAGTAAGAGAAAGATTTCCATACACTGTAAATGTACATCCTGTACAGGTTGTAAACACACAGTGTACAACCTGACTAAAATTTCTACACTGTAGAAACTTTAGTTTCGTATCCAACAAAAGCCTTCATGACACAATGCATAAGGCATGTAACCTTTTAAAGCCGTGTTCCGCCACAGGCTACCAGCATCAAACCAAATTACATCTCAGAGTTCACCTGTAATTCGAATTATATTCAACTCTGAATTTCATTTGGAGATGCAGAGCATCAGTTAGAATTACCAAGAGTGTGCCCTGAAAGCAGTGGACAGAAGTCCAGAGGGAGGGCGGGAGAAGGAGCAGTCTAATCCGTTTAATGTACAGTAAGCGCAGGTATGAGCAGATGTTCAGTTTACACACTCCACATCACCACACATCTGGTCGCGCGGTCAAACTCGGGCTGCTAGCAGAGGAGATGTGGGGATGGGGGGAGGATTAGTACAGTGATGGAGAGTGCAGCAGAGATGGGATGGAAAACAGCAACTGGGTGGGTGGAAAATTGAAGAGTAGAGTGCAGGAGAGGACAAGGAGAAGAGATAATAATGGAGAAGAGCGTGAATGTAGCCCAGGCTACAAACCGGAGGGGATCTGAACGCTAAGGTGGACGAGAAAAGACCAGCAAACAGCATGTTATGTAAGAGAACAGGGGAAAGAGGCAGAGCTCAGAGATGCATAATTACATGGAGAAAGCCCCAGATTCCATGTTTTCTTGGCATAAATATGACGGGAAAAAAAAAGTTGCTCCTCTCTAAATAAATATGTCGTCCCTCTGGAGCCAGTGGTAATGAATCTGGCATGTCAGCTTATTTTGACATGTAATTATTGCATCCCTCCTGGGCTAGTTAACACCTTTAATAGTGTTCATTTATCTTTAAAGCCGACATTCCGACAACCTTCTAATTTCATCGGTATGTAGAGACAGAGCTACAGTTTTCTGCCTCACCCGTAGAGAACGCTAAACTTCCTGACGTTACGCTCAAGTAGATTAGGTAATCAATTGGCCGGGTTCTGCAGACCCTGAAGATATCATCGTTCCATCTATATTTAATATGCTTTTCCATACGAGGCCATGGTAACTCACCAGAACCTACACAGCTTTGTGGAGTGCGTCTGACTCACAGCGTTTACCCACAGAGCTATTACAACGCTGAGTCTACATGGAGTCTTCATTTAAAACCTGAATATTCCAGCTTAGATTGGTGAAGTATTCAAATTACCTATGCACAAATATGCTACGTTTTCACTTCATTTTGGAAGACTTTTTTTGTTTAGGGATTGAGAACAACGATTACTAAAACGGGAACAAAATCCTAAAATGCATTAATTAGCTGAGAGTTAGTGTAGCAGCTACAACTGATTCTTTGCTGAACACTGCGATAGTATTCCTTATTATCAGAGGGCCATCAAACTCTGATGGCATACTAAGATGAGAGGTAAAAATACCAAAACTGTAAATAGAAGTACCTTTAAATAGATGTACATATGCTATGGACTTGCTAAAAGAGGCGTATATGTCCAAATTTCAGTGACTGCATCCCTCAAAGTCCATATTTACAGTCTGATTCAGTCACAGCAATGCAACGTAGGTCACAATTTGAAAATACATTCTACTTTTACCCAAATTTGTTGGATTTGTCTGGTGTATCCTTCAGTCCATTTTTGTTCTAGTAACAATGGCGGACGAAGCAGGAGCTAGAGGACTACAGCTTTAAAAAAAAGTATTTTAAAACTGAAAGCTTTGATTGCTTGTCATTTCTATAGACATGGTCTAAAGTCTGTTTCATAAACTTTTATATAAAAAAGGAATATATCTGAAGACTGGACCATCTAATTTCACTCACTTCCAGCAGGTCAACGTAGGGTCCCTTTGTAGGATCCAGCCTCTAAATTTGAGTGTGTTTCAACTCTGGGACCCAGAAAGTTTACCTGAATATTTCATTTACCATATTTTTGTGTGTGAGCTTTTGTATGAAACATAATAAAAACAGTTAAAAGATTTTGGAGTTAATTCCAAGTGTTTCATTCGTAAAATGAACAATCTGCTAATGTGCTGCACAAAAAAAAAAAGAAAAAGTGCTTAAACAATGTGCTAACCAAGCACCCGAAGCAAACGAACACCCAGACGATCCATGCTACTCCAAGAGTGACCCAGATCCTACGACAAACGCATCTAGTCTTCAAGCTTTGGGTTAGGGCATCCAAACATAAGAGAGAAACTGTGGGCGGACTTCAGATTGTAATCATCTCTGACAATTGTATCCGTCTCTCTTGGACCTTATATAAGTAATTTAATATTTATTGTGTTTATTCCATGAAGGCATGGCTTAAAGATCAGTGGAGGGATGGCGAGAGGCCAGCTAGGGGCGGAATAAAGAAACGTGACAGAAGAGTTAGGAAAACAGCTTGGAGAGGTGTATTCCCCAAAGGAAAACCTTGCTGTAAATGAAGTGCGTCGTGCTGTGTGAGAGCCGGTAGAGGAAGGAGAGAAGCGTGTGTGTGTGTCTTTTTTTTTTTTTTTACTTCTGTTTTGTGTGGGGCACGAGCGTCTACATGTGTGCGTCCATCTGGAGCGTTCGCGCCAGACGACTCATCTCCGAGTAGACGGCGTAGGTTCCAATTTTTCCTCCCCAGAGCTGGCGCGCGACTTCCTTTAACCACCCTCCTCGCCACAATGTGCGTCTCTTTCCATCATGCGTCTCTCTCCCTCCATATGTGTCTTTCTCCCTCTCTATCACCTTCAGCAGCTCCCCAGGGCAGCCTGTTAAATGCTGCAATCTGTCTTTGTCCACCGTCTCACCCCCTCCCTCCCCGTTTCCTATCCCTTCCTTTCCGTCTCCGAGCCTTTCTCTGAGGCTCCGCTCATGAATCATAGCAGCAACTACTACATGGAAAGAAGGGAAATCCCTGCAAGCGGTAGGAAGGGGTTGCTGATAAGGACGTATTTCAAGGGGGGTGTTAAAGCCCGACCAGTCATAGAGGGGGGCAGAAGGGACAAGAGAAGAAGAATAATAGCTGGAATAAAGGGCTGGACAGATGACACGAGAGTTATTATCTAAGGACGTGAAGGGCAGAGGTTAATATTTAATTAGCGATTTCAGCCACCTCATAGACGTCGTGTGTGACATCACTGCCGAAGTGCGAGAATTTTTTTTTTCTTAAGAGAAAGTGGTTCAAAACTTAAGCAGCTGTGCTTGCAGTAATTTGTGTTGATACAGATAGTTTTCTTACAGGAAGTTGCTCTGCACAGTAACATTACTCTTCTGTCGATCACTGCTAGCTTCACTGGAGCAAAAGGGGGTTAAGTGCCTTTTCAAGCTAATGGTTGTAGTGTAGAGGAAAAACATTTCAGGATTTCCCAATGGGTTGTGGACATGACTTGACTTTTTTTTTATACTTACCAGACAGTTTTGTCAAGCAGTATCAATATTCACCATTTTTTTCGGTGGGGGTTCTCTTTGCCGTCTCACTTTTTAATTTACTCTAATCTGACTCATTACGGCTGTTACAGCATGCTGTCAAATGGAAACCCCAACTGTGGGTTATAATAAGCAGCTTATCTGAACAGTCTTTGGCCAAGACAATGGACGGCCCTGTGGGGGAAGATAATGGACAAACAAAAAGAGGATTTAAAGATCAGTGTTATTATGACATCTGTGTAATTCAAATGTGAATATTCCCGTTGTAACCTTTCAGAACTACCACAGTGTTGCGTTAGTGAAACAGGCCATGTTACTGACCACAACCAGAGGAAGATTGAGGAAACTGTTCTGAAAAAGGCCGGCGGGCCAATTATTAATCCTTGAGGTACACCACTTTATATCAATTTCTCTCTATTAATAAGAAATCAAACTAACAATCAGGCAATAAAATGAAGAGATCCAACAATTTGAGTTTTGTCCCCTATTTTAAATCTTTAGATATGCAAATTTTTGAAATGTTGTTACCAGTTTTGGACAATTCTGTTTTCCATTTCCAATCCTATTTTGCAAATCTTTCTGAATATTTTTGTATTCGACTCTCTGCCCCGAGTTATAAACTTTTATTTTCTGTACATAGCCAAGATTATGTCAAGTAGTGTATGAGTGAAGAGTCACATTTAAAAAATAAATTTTTGAGGAAAACCTTTTTCCCAACAAAGTCTACTGATATTTTCTCTTGCATTTCCGTTACACGGTGTTGTACAAAGTATTTGCCCTCTTACAGTTTCTTGTATGCGTTTTTGTCATAATAAAATGTTCCATCAAATTTTGATATCAAACATAACTTGAGTAAATGCAGTTATTCCTGAAAAAAGTCAAAGGATCAAATTCAATGATCCCTAATCCTCGGGGAAAAAATGTATTCATTGATTATTTCATAAAGCTTTATACTGTTCGGTTGACTTTTTCTTTTCCACACATTGTCACGGGTTTCATTGGGAATGTTTGACATGCCTCTGATTACAAAGAGAGAAACGAGAGAATGAAAACCAAAGGGAAAAAATGTTTAGGTAAACATGATCTATAGTAAATAGAGATAGTTTATCATAAACGTGTGCTGCGCTCCACTTGTGTTTCACTCAGAGAAAAACTGTTTGGTTTTTTTGTATGTGTGTGTGTGTGTGTGCGTGTGTGTGCGTGTGTGGGTGTGTGTGTGTGTGTGTGTGTGTGTGTGTGTGTGTGTGTGAAGAAGCTGTAGAAATGGATGTCAGGGTGCAGCAGAGCTGCTGCCACATGCGGCATGAAAGCCCCTGCATCAGCTTTCCCTGCAGACACAATCAATCTACTGTTGAAGCCGCAGGCAGATGGACCATCCTGAATTATCATGAACAAACCTGTGTCCAGATGTGAGCAAGAAAAGCTTCAAGTGATGAGCTGTGATAATGCACTCCACCAATAGAACAGCTGGCTCCGAGCTCCTTCATGCACAGAATAACAATAAGATTGGAGATTAAAATAAGTAACATTTTAGTATTTTACATTACTAGTTTGGCATATCTAAAGGGAACATGCCTGTTTCTGAAAGTTTTACTTTCAAATAAATTTTCTAAAAAGAACAGAAAAAAATGAAGGCTTGCTATTAAGAGAAATAAAGGACAATGGACAAACTTCTAAGTTTCATTTATTCATTCATTCATAATTTTAACTTATATTTGTCAGGTCCATTGAGACACCAGGTTTAATTTACAAGAGTGACCTGTTCAAATATTATCCAAATAAAAAAGCTATTTGCTGCAAGCTAATATTTCATTTCATATAATATAAGTGAATCAATGGTTTTACCGGATCATTTTATAATGTTAAAACAGGTGCAACTGTAGATGTTTTGTTTTTTTGTTGTTGTTTTTTTTCAGATTAATAGACAGACTATTCATGGTCCTATTAAAAGTGTGATTTTACAAAAGGTGATAGTGGCCTGTGAAAAAAAGCAAATTTCTTCTGAGGATTTTGATGTGTCCTTAAGTTGTTCTTGGCACAGCGCCCCCACAGGTCGGTTCAATTGGGGACCGATTGGGACTATAATATGTGAAAACATCTTTAAGTTCTGCAGCAGGACAATGATTTAAAGCACATCAGAAAGTTCAGCCTCTGAATGGCAAACCCACCCACCCCCTAACTACAACAGCAACACCACAAAAAGAGCTATTACCTCTAATACTGTCCATATTTAACTGTTCAGATTTGCTTTAAAAAGACTAAATGTAGAAACCCAGTTGATGTTTGTTTACCCATTGGTGAACTTTGATTGATTAGTTTCTAGTGTTAACCAGCAAACAGGAGCCCTGAAGGAAACTTCGGGTCAGGTGTAGAACCAGACCTCTCACTTTTCCCGTCTCTCTTCCACTCACCTGACATTTAATGCCACTGCCCTCCAATGAGATGCGCCTGTTTACCCCTGTAAGTTCACCGGTCATTACCAGGTTACGGTGTTTGACGGTCACCAGATACACATATCGAGTACAGCGAAAGAAAACCAAGCCCCTGGAACATAATGAAGAAGAGAATTCAAACCGAGGATGATGAAGGAAATTAATTTCCTAACATGCATCACTTTACGCTTCGTTCCGAGTCACAGAATCGGGTTTTAATCGAATTAATGTCTTGCCAGGGTATGCCGGAAGACATTAAACAAAACAAAAAAATACAAAAAATTCCCTAAAATAATTGACTCAAAAGGTTCAAACCATTTAGTCATCTTCTGTGGTCATTTCATTGGTTGCTTTTTTTTCTGGTTCAAGGTTTGTGTCTTCTCTTTTAAACCTTTACCTTTGATTTCTGTGCTCATCTTTGAGCCTACCAAACGCTTTGGAGAGTGGGTCCTTTGTGAGTAAAAAGCCTCAGTGAAAGCATCTGCACTCCTCACTGTGTGATGTGCGCTAATGCTGAACATACAGTCTCTCCTTCTCTGCAGTGTTTCCCCCCTCTTGCTGCAGACACCCTCACTCATACCTCTGCAGTCAGTCGCTCTATCTCTCAGCATCACATGCGCTACTCTGGTTGTTCATCTTCCATTTTGTCGATTGCCGAATGTTTACCCATTATTGCTGTATAATAGCTAAATCCAGCTTTTTAAACCACAAATATGATGTAAGCTGCAGGAAGTATCTGTGCTTAGGACCACATAAACAATCACAAGTGTCGTCGCAATATCACTGTGCAGTTTTTTCATTGCAAGGAACCACTTGAATACAATATTGGAAGGACGTCATATTTCAAGTGACATGCATTCTGCCTGCCAACGATATATTTGAACTGTTAGATAAATTGCCATCCCCCTAATGCCCACAGTGGATGTGTACTTTTAGTGGGTGAGATGCTAAAGCAGTTGCAGGAACATGACGGCAATCTATATCGTCATACTGTGGTGAGTACAAAAATGGTACTCAAGGATTTTTCAGCTCTATGCTTTGTCCCCAAAGCCAGAGTAGGCCATGGGGAAATTAGCACATCCGGGCTCCCTCTCATTTTGCTCGCCCCGTGACTCAAGGCTCTCATTCGACGACCTTCCACCAAACCCCAGGCCTGAAGGGACCATATATCCCTTCAGGCGCGGGGAAAGTCTGCGGATCCCGAGGCCTTAGGACCTCAAATTAGTCTGAGAGTGACGCAGTGCAGAGGGGTCAAGGTTTTCCTCTTGGCCTTGTACTACTCTACAACATGATCTTGGATAAATAGAAATCAAGGAATAGCAATCTTGGCTTTACAGAATAAAGCTGTAATGTGAAGGATAAAGTTAAAACAGTGCTTTGTAAATAAATACATGACGGTTAGGATTAGGAATGGTCAAGATTTTGACTCTACTATATTTGGAGAGATTAAGATTCACAGCTGGAAACAGCTAAAATCTGCGAATACTTGAAACCCCCTCTAAAAACGCCTATTCCTGCGTATTCCAATTGTTCAACTATAATTTACTATGCACTAATACACAGTGGAAACAGTTTTGGCACTACTGCAAAAACTGACATCGACAGCCTTCCTCATCTCTGCTCTCAGAGATTATAGCCACTTGTGCTAGCAAGGTTGCATGGGTACTGGTCATCGGGTGAGATGGGAGCACACTCTGGACATGTGGCCAGTCCATCCCAGAGCAACACAGAAACACACAAGACAAAACAAACAGGCACCACACTCACTCTCACCTAAGGACAATGTCTTTACATGGAAACATTTCTAAATAGATGATAAATTGCTTCGATGTTCTCTCAAAGCAGCCAGTGATATTCTTGGTGGGAGAACACAGTGCCAACAACTATGGCACCGTACTTGCTAGGTACCACTAAATCTATCAGAAATCGCATCAATGTATGCACATTGTTCTCTGCTAATCTCCAGCGACTGTTCAGTGATTGTATTCTCATTACCTACCTCATGCTGAGTTGTACCACTCACATGAACTCTATTTTCTTTTGTTAAATCATCTTCTTCTGTGTTCAATTGGAGTCTCAAGCCTCTTTTCCAACAGCTCATATCTTCCTCTTGTCGTTGCCTTCCTGCCATCTGACACACACTGTTCACACTCCATGTCTAAGGACATTAGCTTCTCTCCTGATTGAACTTTGACCCTGGGTTGGCTGCTGACCCGATGGCCTGTTCACACACATCACATGCTTACAGTTCATATGAGTGCAGACAACCTTCCACACAAATCGACATGTCAGCACACGTGCGCTCATGCATGTGAAGTCGCAGCACACGGCGTTGCGTGGAGCGAATTATTGGCAGGGGTGAAGTGACATGAAGCCTCTCTTCACCAACTCATTTGCGCTCTGCTGGAGAATTCGTTACGCATGGGCCGTTTGCCACATGCATTTTAAAGGGCGACGGAGCCGGAATTAAGCTGGGAAAGACGCATTCATCACACACACACACTCACACATGTTCGGACACATGTTGACTTCCTTTTTTTTTTTTTTTTTAGGTTTACCATAAAATGCCATGCTGCATAATGTCAAAATTTCTCCTCTTTCCCTCTTATGTCCTCTTTTCGTCTCTTCAGCGTCCCTCACCCTCTGACTCCGTTACATGCTCAGAGTGCTTTTCCATTATGTCAAATTGCTCAAGGCGCTAAATAGGGGAATTAAAACAATTCAGACAAACGTGTGTTGAAGCTTTAACTGAAGTTTACACAAAAAATGTTTTGAGTCCCAGACACTTGGTTAAGATCAGACCCTTCATTTCTTTTGAGTTGAATAAGGAAGTGTAAGAAGAGGACGTCTTTCACACAAAAACTGCTCACCCTCTCAGTTGTGGTGGCACATATGTTTGTTTGGTACCCAGAATGTCCCATGCTATATTCCACTTCCTGCTTTTGGAGCAGGCTGAGGTTCATTTGGCATTCACATACACATTAGAGTTCATTTATATTGAACCGAGACCTAAGATTTTAGTTTGGCCAGAGTTTTTTTCTTTTTCTGATCCACATCAGAGTTTGTGCATTCACATCTCCCCAGACAAACCAGACTTTCTAGGCAAATAAACTAAAGTTTGATTAAAGCAACAAAGGGCTAGTGTAAATGCATCTCAGAGTCAAAGTCCAACAATGGCATCAGTGAAAAATACACCAAGGTAAAGGGACTGAGAACAGGAATATGTAAGAGCCCTGAAAAGGGGACTAATTGAATAAATGAGCCACAGACAGTTTCTTTCCTCTTCTCCAGCATGTATTGACTTATTGTAACTAACACGATAATTCCAAACTTTAAATGGTATTGTTCTCCAATGAACCTATGAAGAAGACTAATATGACAGTAACAGATACAAAATAAACCAAATCTCAGGTACAAAGGCTGTCTATAGCTGGAATATACAGTGTTATGCTACATTCATACATGGATTAGCATTGTCTGCTATGAGCTACCAGTTAACTTTGGCTAAACTTACTAAATGAGAATGCAGCTGGTATAAAAACATATTCACAATAGTACAGGTGAGTTTCAGTGTAAACCCATATCTGAAAAGGGGGATAATTGAATAAAAGAGCCATGGACATGTTTTTCCCTCTCCTCCATTAAGGACGAAGTTCCAGTGCTCTTTATTACTGATCACTAGCGCTGCACTTCCCCCGCTGGTTGCATGTGGTTACTACATGTACTAAATCAAATCACACATTGATATACATTTAACCCAAACTGCTGGTAAACACATGGTAAATGTAAACTATAATATTCAAATCTGTAATGCACACAATATGCAGCTATAACCAGGAATGGTAAATTTTCCACTAAAGTACATACAAACACATTTCTATCCACCACAAACACGCTTGAAACAAACCGAACTTCAGTAAAACAGAAAGGAGGTCAGAGAAGGCGTGTTCTGTAGTCTTCAATGGCGACTTAGCACAACAGAAATGTGGCATATGACAAGGTTTACAGGAACACAGAGGAACAGCTCTGAGAGGACGCCTCGAGTCTCCTGCTTCCTGTCTCAGCCTGACAGGAAGTCTTTCTGAACAAACCGTCACAGTGTAACACCCAGAGGTGTTCCACAACGTGCTACGCTGATATGTTCACATCGCTTGTGCGAGCCCCAGTAGCTGTCTAACATGGGGACTGTTAAAATTGACTGAATAGTCAGAAATATGCTTATGCGACATATACTGTATTACTGCGGTGATTTCTTGCAGTTTGCGGTGAAGTGGGCTAAACATGTTCTTTTCCTCCACAGCTGGCATCCAATAACTCGGACAACAGCAGCCAGACGACTGCAGCTGACAACAAAGGTATGATTGCATTCAAAGACATAAACTGAATAAAGACTTATTCTATTGTACTTGGCGTTTCCTCCCCTTTCGGAACTCGGGGCACTGACGGGTCTTTGCTCACAGCGTGGGATGAATCGTTAGCGCAAGAGACACAAAAAGGTCGAGATGGATTTATGTCTGCTCTTCAACTTTGCTCTCAGTCGCATAAAAGCTTCCATTATAATGTCAAACGGCATATTTAAAATATAACTCAAGCTCTCTATACGGCGTCTATAATTTTCAAGCAAGAATGAAGAATAATGTATAAAAGATTTGATAGTTTAATGGTTAGAATTATTAGGGTCATTTTGCTACATGTGTAGTTGCTCTAAAAAGTTATGACTGATTTCGTGATTAAATAAGTTCTGGGCTGACTTTAACTATTAAAGTATAATATGGTTTGAAAAAGTGTCTGTTTAAAAACCAGAAGAGGTTTCCGTCGTGCTGTTCCGGCTGTTTGACTTCATTTTAATGAGATGCTACAGAGAGCGCCGGAGTGATGACAGTTTTCTCTGGTCAAAGAGGAAACATCTGACCAGAGATGTTGCAGGCACAAAAAAATATATATTTTATCTGCATGTATCTTGTCTGTTTACGCCCATTGGGACACAAACAAGGATCTGAGTCTGAGACCATGGCATCTTTCCAATTGAGTCATTGCCGTTTCAGTCGACACCGACTTTAAAATTAGTCTCACGACTTGACACAGAAGGTGAGTTTCAACCTCCAGCTTTATAAAATATTTATAGCTGAAGCTGATTTTAAAGTTCTGAGGACATAAAAGCCATTACCACTGATTTTAAATGGAGTCTTGTATTAGCTATAAAAATTTTAAATAATACAATAGTAGTAATATAATAGTAATAATAATTACTGATTGTTTTTTACACAAAAATTAATAAAAATGTCAAACATAATCCAATTGCTATCTTTCTCAAAGACATCGCAGCAAAAATCTTTTATACCAACACCTTGTTAGTTTTTTGTGTTTATGTCAACTTTTTGATTGTGATGTATACAAAATAAGATGAAGCATAGACACCTGCTAAATGTCAAAGTAACTTTCAGGTGCTTTTTACTCTATATAGAAAACACAGCTCACTTTGCCACTTTGAGTTTTCAAAAATCTCAATATTACCCGATACAGGCTTACTTGTCATTTTGAAAGTTTTCAAAGGGATATGAACTGGTCTTCTTTTTTTTTTTTAAGATATGAAATGTTTTATACATTCAAATTTTCAAAACAAAATCTGCACTGGCCTAACAAGATGCTGATTGGTGCATCTCTTCAAACAGCTGCAAGGCTGAAACTGAAATTTAAGATGATGAATGACAAGCAAAGCAAAAGTTTTACTAGTTCTTCACTAGAATGTTCCAGAACTCTGGTAGTAGCAGAAATAAATGTTCAATTTGTGCAGCACTAATTCAAACTGTCCACCGGTACATTGCTCCCACTGTCAAACGAACAACTTTCAGAAACTTTAAAAACGCGTCAGCGATGTCGGAAAACTGCCCGATAGGCGTATTTGTAAATGCTTTTCTGCAACCTATTCTCCGAATCTTTTTTTTTTTTACATTGCCCCGATCACTGCGTTTGACCTTCAATAACACCAAAGTGCTTACAGCTTGTTCAACCGTAGGATCAAACTCCTGTTTTTCCATGAGCTAAGCAGCTAAGCAGCATTTTGGCAGGAATCAGCCGTGCACTAGCCAGAAGAAGTTTGGCAATGTGTAGCGTCGCTCATCAATAAGCAATTCCAGGATGGGGAAACTTTCCATCTATCGATGCAGAACCAACATATGCCACAGTGATGGACTTTAATGAGACCATCCTTGACTCTTTGTTTGTTTGTGCCAAGTCGGTTGTAGAATACAGAACATTAAACATTTTGCCAGACTGAGTCCTTCAGTGAAAAGTCTCATTTTTCTTTCTTGCTGAAAATGAAGAGTGAATTAGAATCTCCATCTGTAAGGCAAGGTGCACCTGGAGAACATTGCTGCAGTGCTTAGCAGCTACCAGACGTACAGTTTGTGTGTACAGAGGCTGTACAGTAGTGGTAGGACTATTTATAGTATTCTGAGTCATTGTTTTTTGCTGTGTGCAGGTGAACTTTTGATCCTCTCTAAAATCCCTGTTTTCATGCCTCAACAAAATCCAACCAAAATCTTTTTATTGTTATTGAGGCTTCAACTAGGCCTGTTGCGATAAACGATAAATCAATTAATCGCACGATAAACTAAACCTATGGACCTCATTTTAATTATCGCCTTTATCGTCTCTTCCGGCCTTTTTTCTTTCTGTTGATGACACTGAATGAAAAAAGACTCAGCTCTGGTGCTCTCCACTGACCCTCCCTTCCTCATTTCCTTAGTGCAATGTCCAGCTCACACTACACGAGTTGTCGGCCCATTTTCTAAACCTGAGAGACACATTAGCCGACAGAAATCCTAGGTATAACAGTTCGATCAGATTCGTCGTGCCGTGTGGTGTCCAGCCACATGGGCACAAAATAATGGTTACAAGTCTAGTTAACTAATATTAATATCAGGCATTAATCAATGCTTCACTAGAATCTACCTGTGATGCATGTGGCTAGAGTCAGCGTAAAGTCCTGACTGAATGAAAATCATTATAACCTATTTATGTAACGTTAACGAAGAACAGCTGAAAACTTATCGGGTTTATTAATTGCGGTAGAAATTTGGCTCCAACTCCTCCCCTTGTCATTTCTATATTCTTTGCACGAAATGTTGAATAAACATTAATGTAGTTTCCACATATTATCTCCGATGTCCGCTGGACTTCGGGTTGCGCCGTGTCAGCTGTTTGGGATTCCCCTCGTAATTTCCCCTCAGAAAGCACAGAGGAGAATCCGCGCTCTCTGATTGGCTACCTGTCACATTTAGCGTTAAGCTCCCAGTTGGGGAAAACCCCTGATTTAGATCAAAGCGGCCACAACGATCTAAGTCACACTCCAGGATGATCGGTTATGAAATCACCAGTGACAATCTTAGATTGGCCAACGATCTAAGATTATCATAGGAGAAAATAGGGGCAAAAAATCATGTAGTATGAACTATTGCATTAGGTAGTCGGATGCGCCCATCTTCTCTATTTAAATTTAGTGATTACTGAAAGGCAATATAGTATACAGACTTCATAATCTGCACTCTTTTGGTTGAATGCAGTATTTATTTCCACTTTGGCTTTATGTTGCTTAGTTTTTATTCAAGAACATTTTTTTGTTAATGGAGACTGAGAATCCATTTTATTTTTGTTTATGGTTGTTTTGTTTATTTAGTTTTATCAGTTCCAGTGTTATGTGTTCTTTTGAAAATAAAGTGTATCTATCTATGGCAGGAAATGGCGTGCATTATTAGTCATTTCTATTAAATCAGTGTCAAAACGTTTTGAAACAATATCGTTTATCGCAATAATTTTTTAGACAATCGTCCAGCAAAATTTGTTATCGTGACAGACCTAGCTTCAACTAAATGTTGCTGTTTTTGTAGGATCTTCTATAAGAAGATAGCAAAGATCACATTTTTGTAATAAAATTACTACTTCATTCTACTAATATTATGACTTTATTCTGGTAATATTAGTTTATTGTTTTACTTTGTCACATGACGTTTCTAATATTTTTATGACTTTATTCTCATAATAACTGTCGTACAACTTCTTGTATAATTTCGACTATATTCTTGTAATATGATTATTCTCATATTATGACTTTCTTGTGTCATTGCAACTTTATTATCAATTGGACTTTTTGCTGTACAACTTCTCATTTTTGTAGCTTACACATTTGAAGTTGTTGTCCAATTGGACCCAGAATATTAATAACTTAATCCTCATTATAGTCATAGTTGTTGTTATTCTTCCCGCAGAATAACATTTGACACGTTAGGTCGCATTTGAAAAGGATCCGACTTGTGTTGTTCAGACTGTAATGAAAAGATCAGATACAGGTCGCATTACGTCACAAAAATCAGAATTGGGTCACTTCAGGCTGCAGTGTGAAAGCAGCCTGAAGTGACCCAATTCCGATTTTTTTGGCAATTCCGATTTTTTTTTGCCGTTCACACTGCCAGTAAATACAACCTGTATGTGTTCTGCAGTGTGAACGGGCAAACGACCTGAAAGTGTCCCGCATGCGCAGTAGAGGGCGCAATAGCATCAGCGTTCTCAGTGTTCTGCCAACCGCCATAAAAAGAAGAAGTGTTCAGTGTTTGCGGAAGTAAACATGGAGGCTAACGGTGGAGCTTAGCTTACATATTTGAAGTTGTTGTCAGACCGGAGCAGCATATTAACAACTTCATCCTCATATAATCCGTCAAGGTTGTTGTTTTTCTTCCTGCTTGGTGTATCAGGACGCAGAATAGTGAGATTTGTTGAGAATCAGTGACATTCAGTTCAGATGAATGCAACCTAAACATACGTGTCGGATATGGGTCACATTCGAAAAAAAATCCGACCTGTGCTGTTCACACTGCCATGAAAAGATCGGATACAGGTCGCATTACGTCAAAAAAAATCGGAATTGGGTCACTTCAGGCTGCAGTGTGAACGCACCCTAACTGACGCAAAACAGTGTCAGAATTTGTTTTGATTTGAATTTGGCTCATTTTTCGCAAATTGCGTCAACATGGTTAATCGAAATGCCAACAGAAGTAATGTCCGGCAGGCCGAGATCCAGCCACATGTTTTGATATATATATTGCGGGTACGAGCTGCGTGCACCCCCACAATGAAAGGAAGCTGCAGTTATTTTGAGGTGTAGAGTAATTGAGGGCTTTGCAAGGCATTTCAATGCTCTCCTATGCATTGGCCCAACTACCCAAAATGTGTCACCCATGCTCTGACCAAATGTTTGTCCTTTTGACTTCTGCTTTTCCAGAGAAGGCATCAGGGGCAAAGCCTCAGGAACAAGAGGAGGAGGTCGACATCGACTTGGAGGCACCTGAGACGGAGAAGGCAGCGCTTGCCATCCAGAACCAGTTCAGGCGTTTCCAGAAAAAAAAGAAGTAGACTGACTGATTCAAACAAAACCAAAAAAAAAGAAGAAAAAGAAAAAAAAAGCTATATTTATTTCAGCTGATGTACAGATATTCAATCAACGACTGCTAGTGGTTTTGGGAGCGATGACGAAAGGATTTCAATTGTTCAGGATTTATTGTCACATTATGCAAAGTGTCAGGAAATGCCTTTTTGCATGACGGATCAGCTAAACGATGAGGACTTTTTCGTAGGGGCAAGAAAGAGGCTTTAAAAAAAGAAAAAAAAAGCAGCAAAATAATTTGGAATTTATAATCTAGCATGACGAAATACTGTAACCTCCCGTCACCTCATTAACCTTTGCAAATGTCCCCACGTATCATCTCCCGTCGCGCACCCGAGCCCTTCTCCCTCCGCTCCTTCTGCACACACAAAACCCAGCTCAGCACACACAAACACACACGGTCTGCATAGCAACAAACATCTCCATTATGACTTGACACAACAACAAGCACAGTCAGTTAATGAAACGACAACAACGCAATGAAAGAAGGGAAGCACACTCTCCGGTTTCTAGGTTTGTTCCGTTACTCTCTGTCTGCCTCTGTCAGGACAAAAATATCAGCAAGTAACCGTTCTCAGGTGTAAAAAAAAAAAAATCACCTCTAGAGCCGGCCAGATATTGGATATCCGCTGCATGCCAGTCTGATCTCACAGGTGACGAAGGTGGTGGTCATGGAAACTGGCTGCTAACTCCCTCAGTTGGAGGCAGTTTCCTGCAGGAGGTGCTTAATGAGTGATGGGAAGTTGAGGGACTTCATGCTTACACAAGTCATTAATCCCACACAGTGCAGCAAATGACTGACACATTAGCGATCAAGCGTTCGTGTGTCAACAGCTACTGCAACTTTAAATAGCCTTTCAGAAGCACAAGGTGCTGGTGACACGTTCGGCTCGACAGTTTATTCAATATTTACGCAGGTTTTTAGAAACGATAGCATGTCGGCTCTACTTTGAAAGCTAAATTGTTTTTGAGAGAATCTATAGCCTAGGACTGCTTTAGCCATCCACAGGAGCTTTTTTGTGTTTGTAATGTCAACATTTCCATAATGTTACCTAGTTGTTTTTTGGGGGAGGGGGGTTTAATGGAGGGAAAAAGTTATCTACAAATATGTAGAGGGGTGCAACAAGGCTTGGTGTTAGCCCCCCCAACACCTCTAACCTCTTTGGTTACTGTCCATATTGTCCATAAATTCAATAAGCAGAATGTCCTCTTTTGACCAAAACAATATGCTTGCTTTTGAACCAGTTTGGTTTAGTCTTAAAAAACGTGGGCTGTAGTATTGAAGGTAAATTTAAGGCGCACTGTGGCCAACCTTTCTCCTCTGGTATGCTGGATTTGTGCCGTCAAACTGTTTTAGCAACTTACATTCCATTTTTAGCAAATTGTAGTTTACCAAATATAGACTCATCAATATTTCTCAAAAAACATTGCTTTCCCTGGCTGGTAAAATGGTAAAATACTACACACTTCTTTCTCAACCAGCTTGCTAAATACTGTAATTTTAGCTTTATGATTTGGATATTCCTTATCTGGAGAATGCCGACGCGTGTTCGCATGTTATCCAGCATGTAACTTAACATGTAGATATTTCCTAAAATCATAATAAAGTCTTCTACCTTTCCCTTAGTGTTTGCTTTGGACCCAAGTTTGTGCAAATATTTTGCACTTTTGAGTTTCTAGCATTCAGATTTTCTCGTAGTGATTTCACCTAAAATCGGGGAAATTTCAAACACCACCTAAAACGAGCTCAACTTTGCGAAGCCTTTTATGGGTAACTACAAATTCAAATGAAATGTAACGGAATGTTTGAAAAAGTACTTGTGAATGATTGAGGAATGTAAATTCAATCACAAAACAAAATTTAAAAAGTAATTGGATGAAAACTAAAAATCCGTTTATTATTGTAGGTTGGTGCATTGATGAGCTGGCCCTTCGTTACTTCTCCAAGACCCAAAACGCTTAAACAAAAATCGCCCACAGTGGAGAACTCTCAACCTCACTTAGTTTCAGGTTACTCAGAGCCACAGCAGGTAACTTAAACCTCTGCATCCTTAAATAAACTCTTGATAATGACAGAGTAGACAGCAGCCATGACCCAAGGTCCCGTCACTATAAGGTCAGTCATACTGCAGTGGTTGACCGGAGAGTAAAGGAAACAGAAAACACTACTGCTTTTTTTAGTCTTATTCAAATTTACAGCACAAAAAATATAAGCACATTATTCCTACATTGCACATGTACTGTACATACATATAAAACATATATACAATAAATACTCTTCCTGCACCCCTCCAATGTATGTAGCACACTGAACTGCTTCTAAAGGCCACATTTCTCTACACTGCTATAATAATACTCTTACTAATTAAATGAATTATTATTGGAATCTAACCTCTTTTCTATATTGAGGACAGAAAGTGGCCACATTTCTCCCTCACTATCCCCCTGTTTCACTTTCTACATGAAAACGATTTGTTGGAGACATCATCCGAGTTTGATATCAAGCTCTTTTCTCCTCTACATGGAACTGACCTGGAAATCTTTGCCCTTCTCAGAAAGTACCCAAGGTTCAAAATAAACTATATAAATAAACAGAAATTAGGAGAAATTAATTACCATACCTTCCAAGCACAATAGTTCCTGACGTTGTGACCAGCTGTCAAAGTTTAGCCTCAAAACATAAACTTATATTTAGACTTTTCCAGTTTGTAGGTCCAGTCTGAAACTACCCAACAGATATTTGATGAAATTCAAACTCAGTGAGTTTGTTAGCTCAATCCCAACAACTTGTCAGTAAGATATATATATCTCTTCATTTTTCAGCTTCTTTCACATTATCTTTGTCAATGGCATCTTTCCCAAGTCTTAGCAGGAAATGAAGCTAAAAACTCAAATATTTGTGTAAAATTTCAAAAAGTCGTAATTATTTTTACCAGTTATCATAATTGATGTTTTATTTTTTTTCCAGTCACAATTTTCTGACACATTTTTGTGATTTACTCATGATATGTTAGCTCATCGACTGAAGGAAACATCTGGAAATGTTGAGAATTAGCTGTTGGCATCACAAGAGTTTACTCCAAGTCCCAGGCAGAGCGGTCTTTAAAAAATTAGTATAATTTTTTTTGCAAACTACAAAAGAAATTATACTAATAATTTATTTTCCTATAAAGACATAGCTAAGCTTAGTCCATGATGATCGCTAATAGGGTTTTAGCATTAGAACAATAGGCTAATGGGTCAGGCCACAACTTAAAGCCCAAAATTAAATAAATTTGATTTCCCTTTGGGATCAATACAGTATTTTTATTTATTTATTTATTTTTTAGGAAGAGCTAAAAAGAATTTTCAGGTTTATATTATGAAGAAGTTCCACACTTGAAGTTCTTAGTCAGACCCAAACTTGGCTGGCAGACGCGTGTTCACATCAACACTACAGAAAAACTCAAACAAAGCAACGTTCACGTGAAACATGTCTGCTCTGTTGTTAACGCAGACATGTTTTGTCACTGTTCAGACTCTGTCGAGAGAGGCTGTAAATAGCTACCTGGTAGAATTTAAAGGACCTTAATGTTGCTTGGCAACTGAGTCAGCTGAAGAAGTAACGCCAAGCCGGTCATTTCAATGTGAAATGTGACTTGTGATAAGCCCGCAGAAAGCCGAGCCAGTGAGATCAGCACAGAGAGCTGACCTGCCAGCGAGAGGTTTCCAGTTCATCTGGAGCTCCACAAGGGGAGAGAGGAGTTTGGATCAAATTCACCATAAGAGAAAAAAATAAAACATAAAGCCATTAACGTTTCACGTCTTCATTATCAAGTCTGCATGCAGTCAAATCTTAAAGTACGATGAAGTCTATCTACGTTCTACAACAATCAAGCAGAGAATTTCACGTTTTCTCTGCGATATAATAGCCAGTACTCCAATACCTTACTGTGTATTAGACTTATGAATTGTTAATAAGCCATTTGTATGGGTGCACTTTGCTTACTTAGCTACTGTGGTAATCACAAGATAGATGCTCCTGCATTTCAGCATGTTTAAAGTGTAACTATGAGCATTAACAAGATGTTTCAGGTCAGATCTGCCAAGAACTCATATCCATGTTTTTATTTACAATTTTTTTTAAATGCATATCCATTCCACTGGTTTTTTTAGCTGGTTTTTTTTAGACTTTTAGCTCCTGCTTTCCACCCCAGAGCATGTTAGGTCACTTGTTTTTTCTTTTTTTCCCCTTTACGTCTTTCTTTTTTCAAAGCTGTGTTTTTTTTTTTTTTTTTTTTTGCTTTGTTAGCTTGACCTCATTCCACTTTTCCCCCCCGAAGGCAGCCAAACGCGGGGTTCGCCGAGCACAGCTTGCTCACCGCGAATGCGGAAAGGCTGGGGCGGAATTAAAAGCCCGTCTCATGGCCGCGGTCATGAATGGAGCATCCATGCGTGCGCTTCATCCGAGATGGCTTGAGTAAGGTCCCCTACATTCCCAAAACCCTCCTGACGCTGCGCAGATCAGATCTCGGCGAAAGGCGGCCGAGGCTTTTTGTACATAATGTTCACACTCCCCCAATGTTTGGACGCCGTCTCCCTAAGATCCACGCTGGCGTGTTATGCTCCTCTGTTTGCATATGCTTATCTTCATCCACTTCTTATTCTGCTTGAGAAGAGTCTTAGTGATAGGGAGAAGTAATTGTTGTGGTATGCACAAAGTGGATTTTTGGGGCTCAGCTTTACAGCCTAGAGATGACATCTAAGCCATACTTTAGAGAACAAAAGCATATATTTAGATAACCTCTTCTTGCACATTCCTTCTTTTATGTTGTCTGCCAAGAAGCTGTGATGCAACCCCCCTCCCAAAACGAACACGTCGTCTCCCCCTACCAAACGCTACAAAAATATGGATCTTTCCCATAAATTGTAGGCTGCTGGACTTTAAACACAAGAAGAGCACCAGTGGGGGATCCAGCTCGCGTCAGAGATGATTGTAAGCACACGAAGTGTGGCGAGTCAGCGATCTGTGTTCTTTCAGGGAGGCATCCAGCAATCAGGAAGCTCGACAGACCCCACCACCCCCTTCTCTCGACCCACTAAAATTCTTACCGCATCATTAGTTCTTCTACCATAATCGATGAATTATTTATTACTGCTTTTCTGTAACTTATGTGGATACCTGTGTTGTTGTGATCTTCTCCAACTGTTGTGTTCTGACGTGAAGGCATGTGAAATCCATATTTGTATGTTTAAGACAATAAATTTCCCTTCTGTATACTGACATTCTGATCTCGAGTACGTTGTTGGGACTTTACAGAAAGGTTTCGATCCATAAAAACTAAAAGAACTAAAACATGAAGGATGCCAGCCCTCGAGGACTGACTTTGGGCACCACTGTTCTAGACACACAAACTACTTTGATGAAAGTGGACTGACCAAGGCTGATGTGAATGCACCCCTACAATAGTCATGAAAGATATTACTTTTTATTTCAAACTCTATTTACTTTGAATCCATTTCTTTTGTTTTAACCTGGACAAACTTAAAACGTGCAAACTGTAGTGGTAGATCTTCAAAACTAGTTTACTGGCTTAAAGGAGAGATTTCTTGGACTGGACCCCTGAAGAGGATGCTGGTCTGAGTCGCCCTCATCACAACCCCAAGAGGAGCTACTTTCAATTTGGTCTCCTCTGGGTGCTGTTCCAGTTGAAGCGCTTTTATGAACGGCACCACGTAACTTGCTTTGCTCATTACCGAGCTGGAATTCGGGAATTTGGAGCACTCAATTATCCAAAAGGTAAATGGGACGTTGAGTCTTTGCGTATCACCTTGACCAGTTTGTTTAAAATTACACATTGTAAAACACATCTGTATTTGCTCTAAATATGACATGATGACATTGTTGTAAAGATAAGGAGTTACAAAGCTGAAATGGTGAATAGAGAACAATGAAAAATTGGAAAAAATGCATTCCTATGTTGGTCTATACGGTTTCGAACACCAGCACAAGTACCCCCAACCACCAGTTAGGTTTATTTTTGGCAAGACTTAAAATGTTTCATACTTGCTTTCACAGTCAACTTTAGATCACCCTTTTTCGAAGCAGGTGTGACACGTCTCCAAGGTGATGTGTCACACCGTGATGGATGGATGTGTCAAAACATGCAGTTGAAGTCTTCCTTTTTATACCCCTAAAAGTTGAGTAAAACTATGACCAAATTTGAAAAGGTAGGAAATAGAAAGGGCGAAGTATGTAGCACTTTTCACATAACACTCCTTGATCAGGAGTTAAATATTTATATATCTTAAGACTTGACTGACATCAAATCTACAATCAAAAGAAATAAGGTGTGCTATAAAATTTTACAATGTCAAAAAATGTGAAATTGAAATAAACTACAGGTCAGATTTGATGATTTTCAGGGTTATTTCTAATCCGTCATTGTTTATCTTAAAATGCTTAAGTGTAATAAAAAAATATCTTGATCATAAGCAACATGAAGCTTAGCAACTTAAGGGTTTGGATTAATGTTTGAATGTATGATTGTGTTTGCTATAATTAGCGGTAAATGTAAACTGAAAGTTATTAAAGAATGGTCTTGTGTGAAAATGCCATATTGAAGTAAATGTATTATATTTGCTCAGTACACAGAATAAATGCTTTAGGATAAACTGAGTTATGGATGCTGTGCACTATTTCGGTCAAGATAAGTCAAGAGATGTAGAAATGAAACAAGTCTTGAGATTCATCGGCTTACAGCCTGCCTTTGATCCTCTTTGTATTCTTAAACTGGCAGCTTATAGCATCTTTACTCAATAGTTCTATTTTTGGACTTTTTAATTTAAGCCTTGAAGTTTTCATTTCCATTGGAGCCTGTGATCTTTAGCCTCAGATGCTTCTCTCAATCGCAAATCGTGGCGCATTATGACATACGAAGATAATATGCCAAATTGCACATGATTATACGATAGAAGATTAGGTCGGACAGAATGAGATCAGATCGCAATCCGAGGGCAGAGGAGATGATGCCGCTGTCAACCTTTCTGCGCTCGGCTGTTTATGCAGGATGTGGCTTTAAGAAAATCCCACATTGGCCTGAATATGCATGCTCTCATTTCACATTGGAATAAAAAAAAGGCACAAGTCATCAAAGGGACAAAAGCCAAGGGATGCATGAAAAGGATTTACCTGATACGGGTATGATACACATATTAGGGTGAAAGGATTGACTGGAGGTGATTCACAACCTCCAGTCTATGCGCACACACACGCACACAGAGGGGGGCTGGGGGGGGCAAACGTGCTGCAACAGGCAAGATCTGAGGGGAACAGAGCAGCTTGCAAATTGAGTGTTGCCTGTAAACGTGGTGAAGTAAAACTGGAGGGATGGTGAAGCTTCACATTACAAAACACGTAATGACACAAAGACGCGCTTCAGTCTTTGGTTCAAAACAGCAAACAGATGGAAATGTGTACATAAACCATTTACAGACCGCATGGTGGCGCAGTTGGTAGCCCTATTGCCTTGTGGCAAGAAGGTCCTGGATTCGATTCCATGCCCCGGGTCTTTCTGCATGGAGGTTGCATGGACTCCGATGGGTTCTCTCTGGGTAATCTGGCTTCCTCTCACAGTCCAGGTTTGATTTGACCGGTCTCTCCAAATTCTCTTTAGGTGTTTGTGTGTGCATACATGGTTATTTGTCCTGTTTGCCCTGTGATAGACTGGTGACCTGTCCAGGATGACCTTGCCCATTGACTGCTCGAGATGGGCACCAGCAGCCCTCCAGACCCCAGTAGGGATAAGTGTGTAAGTTAAGAATGGATGCAGTTTTCCTCAGTAAATCCTCTATCCCCAAAACCACAATTGCAACTTACACCATCTGACACCATTAAAGGTTTTGGAATTTACCTGGTACTGTGGTCCGCTCTGGTGATTTCTCATTTATTTCAGTACAAGTTGTCATGGAGTCTGAAAAAAAATTGGGAATTAAATGCATTCCAGCCCTTAACTGGACAGAATAAGGAGAAATAAAACATATAGACTTTATTTTATTTCCCCAATGAATTTGGCTTCAAACTCATTGTGAAAATTTGTATCATCGTTCACAACTCCTCCTGTTCGCTGATTGGCCAGGATGAAATTCATACTTAGAAATCGAGCTCAATGGGATTCATAGAATGAAGACAGAAAATACTTAAAAATACTTCTGTTAAATCAATGCTTAGAATCAAGCTATCTACATTAAAGAACTATTGTAGTAACCTTCCAAACCCCTCTTCTGGTTCTGGTTCTGGTTCTGCTCTTAATCCCCAGAACCAAACACGGAGAAGCAGCATTCAGCTTCTATGCACCACAAATCTGGAACAAACTTCCAGAAAACTGCCAAAACACAGAGTTCCTTTAACTCAAGGCTAGAAACCCACGTGTTAAGAGTTTCCTTTGGTTAGTAGTAAGTCAAACATTTATCAACATATTTGATGTATATCTGCTTGGTGATTGTTACTGTTTACTGTATTGTGTATTCATGGTGTAAAGCACTTTGAGCAAAATATTGAAAATCTATATTTAGCCTGACAAGATCTGTCACATAAAATCCCAACAAAATACAGTGACGGCATGCAGAAAAGTTCAAAAGATGAGTATTTTTGAAAGGTTTCTTAAGAATAAAATCGTCCCCTGTTCGGGCTCCTACAGAGCTGTAAATTAGGCACATTATGCAACTGATAGTAATTTTACGCTAGAACCACAACTCAGCATGAATGAGCTGCCCAGATTTTCCTTCTACAGTATGTGCTGGTGAGACACTTGTTCACAGAACAGACTGCTAATTATGTAGCTGCCGGGTTATACTGGTATGTCATTTCATCAGTTACGCAAACACTCAGCTGGAGGTTTAGACCCAGCTTTCTAATAATCTGTCTTTCTGCATGTCTGTGAGACGGGATCCACTTCCTGGTCTTCCAAGAAATATCCCACCTGGGAGCAACCTGAAATGTCACACTGGGCCTCGGAGCTCGAGCGAGAGCAGCTTAATTGCCTTTCTCACCCGCACGAGCGCGAGAGAGAGTGAGGTCACATGATCCGGATCCAGAGGGGTTGGTGTGGGTTTTCGTTTCACCGGAGGGGCTTCTGTCCTCCAGTTTCTGCGGCACAACGAGGTTATCGGTAACACGGGGCGACACTATCTGCACTGACTCACTGACGCTCGCTAGCTCTACCGTGTCCTCCCGAAGGAGGTGAGAGCGGCTGGTACTCCCCATCTCAGGAAACCAGAGAGCGAAAACCGGGGAAGGAGGTAGTTGGGACGGTAAGGGAGTGAGGGGGGGAGAAGCATTCAGAGCAGATGTGAGCTGGAGGGGGAGGACGGCTCAAGAGAGGTCCAACTTCTATTTTTGAACATTTTGGACGAGGTTGTGGAAAAATGAAACAAAAAGGGGGGAAAAAAGAGCGGAGAGGAAAGCAAAGACAGGCGCACGAGGCAGATAAGATTGCCGGCTACAAAGGAGAACTGCCGGAGAGAAAGAGAGAGAGAGGGAGGGAGGAAATGAAGGGAGGAATATATTTACCTTGAGTGACGCAGGGAGAGAAAGCAGAATCCCCCCCACCAACACACACACACACTCCAAGAAACTGGAGCTGATGCGACATAATCTCTGCAGTGGGTTTGCTTTAGGGGCCACCCTGAAAATCAGGAACTCCCCCAGATAAATGTCCCCTATAGGGGAAAATGTGCATTCAAGACCTCACAGTGATCACTAACCGCCAAAAATAACCTGAATTATAAAGCATAAAGTACACAAACGAATATTGGAAATGTATAAGCAGAGCTGGGGAGACATATGTTGACAGTAAAAAGCATCAATCAACCGGTGATGTGAGGATAACCCTTCTGCATTATTGATGGAGCAGTGCAACAAAGAGAGCTATCTGTTAAATCACAAAACTTAGGTAAGGACTCAGCGCCTCGCAGTTTGCTGCAGTTGCATTAAAAGAGAAAAAAAACGTGTTTGTGCCTTGAAAGCGTTGTTTCTTGGTGTAAACTGTCTGCAAATAACAGGAGGATTTCTCAGTTTTGCTTTGTTGTGCTAAATTGCTGCTATGGGCAACAGCTTCAGTTCCCATATAGGCTAAAAAATGCTTCATGAATGTAAAGTGCATTGACACAACACAGAGTTTGTACCATTGTCAGCGCTAGGCTGCCCACTAGTGGTAAAAATTCAGAATGGCAGCCTGCAACCCTTCTAAAATGGCATAAACTGAAAAAAAAATATTTTCCATTTATAAAAAATATGTATATCATTTAAAATTGAAACATTTATGAAATGGTAACAAATGAACCTGTGTTCATACACCTTTTCATACCTATCCACAAAGTGCAACTAAAATCTCAATCTCAAGTCTTCTGGTATCCCCATCTTTCCGTCTCCAACTCAGTAACAATTTTAATTGGTCATACTCTCCACAAATCCTTGCCTCGAATCCTTACCCTCTAATCCAGCTTCTTCTAGGACTCCCTAGGAGGAGACTATGATCCATGAACATTGACTATAGTCCATGTTTAAGATTCTCGCCTCTAATGTGATTGAGCTTTACACTATCAGTAGCCTGTTCTCAAATGGAATGCAAACTCTTAAGTCAGATGTTTAAACAGATTGGTTTTGACCTTTATGTTTCATCTAAAGAAAAGGATGTGAACAGACAAACCAAATAACTCAACAGAAGCTGAGTAGGTTTTAATTAAACTGTTAAAATATTTCAGAGAGAGTAATGCTACATCAATTTTCACAGCCTGGTTTCATCAACAGATGAGCGGGCCGAGACTTCAGTGTGTGAAAACAAAACGTGCTAGCTTAACACACCTTAAGTTTTCACTTAGTTGTATTGGTTGCCAAGGTAACCAACCACTACGTGGGCAACTCTGATGATACTGCATGTCCTATAAAATTATTGGAGGTTGGATTTGACATGCGTTTGATTTATTTGGTTCGTTTAGATGACGAGTTTTTTGCAAAACAAACTCATCAGCGACCGAGGTAAGACGGGAATGTGTTCAACAAGAAGACAGCTGCCGTGAGTCACATTTGGTTCTTCAACCTATAAGAACGACACGTGGCCTCCGAGTCACAGGGACGGGAAGATGTACTTCGCCTCAGTTCAGACCGGTTCCCCTTCACGCTTTCATCTCGTCCTCCGAGGGGTTGGCGTGTTTGTGAATTATTAAAAGGGGACAGATGTTTCTCTTTTAAAGAGAGGCCAAGATTTGCTTCTTCACCTTCACAAAAAATGTAAAAATCTCAGACACGTTACCAAACATATGACTTCAAAATGAAAATCTTCTGAAATGATTACAAAACAAGGCAAAAAAGATAAAAATGATCACATTACGACTATAGAAGTCATGCCTATCCATGTTTAATATCTGAAGTTCTGCGACGGTAACTGAGAATTATGCTTTCCTTTCCTTCAGTGAAATCAGTGAAAAACTGATTTAGAAAGTAAAGTAGATTTTTTATTTTTTTTTAAAAAAAGCTTCAGTTAATTTAAACAGGGACGTTTAATTTAATTATTTCTACCATGATTCTTCATAAAATGATCCTGCTGCCTTAAAAGATTAATTTGGTTCAGGTTTTTTGTTGCACATCTTTATCAGGGGAGCCAATAATACAGTAAACCCACCAGACACTGAGCAGACGTAAAAAGAAAGGCTCCAGAGTCATGGTTCTTCACAGATTAAGCTCTAGTCAAACAATGCAGAAACCACCCGTCTGGTTTTAGGGCTTTGAGTGTTTACTCTGCCAAGATAACAAAAGACAGACAAGTTTGGGTGTGCCACACTGAAAGTGGGAGGGGCCACGTCAGGTTTCAGGAAGAGCTGCGACTGCACCTGTTGCTCTCAGATTCACAGGAGGCTGGTGGAGGTGAAGGACTGGGGCGCTCCACGTCAGAGACAAAATAAAAAAACATGAGTAAGTTCTACTTTGACATCCATGTTTTCTTAACTCAGTTTTATGTTTCAAGGGAAATTTGAGACAATAGTTATGACACAAACCTTGACTAAACCTTTTTGTTTCATAACTATTTTATTGGTAGTTAAATATCAAGTATTTGTTTATTCTGCCCAAAATCAGAAGATTCTGACTTAGAGGTGTCTCGATTTGACTTGCAGTCTGATGATGTGGTTTAGGCGGCAGTAGATGTTTTGTCTGTAAGTGCGTGTTTCTCCTGAAGCCAAAGCAGGAGCTGTGGGGGTAGAAGGTCCAGATTGTCTGCATTCCTTAGATCATTTCTCTCCCTCCACGGGACAGAGTGACTTTTAAAAAACCTCCAGGGAAGTAAGAATTCTCAGTTACACGTCATTCACATCACGTCACAAAATCTGTTATGAAACTCAGTCCAGGGCTTTCCTTATCTTTCCTTAATCTCACATTAGCCGTTTGTCCCCACATGTGTGGATGTTCGTGTTTTAGACTTGCAGCTACAGAAATCGGGATGTTTGTTCAGGAGATACGACCCATTTCTAGTGCGGTATGGCTGGTTTGAGCAATTTACATTCAGATAGGATGTTCAACGGCGTGTGAACGATTAGTGCAAGCCACCGATGGAGGGCTAATGTGGAAAGTTTCATGTTAAGGCACAAAATGAGAGTTTGCAAAAAGATGAAAGAAAAGTCAATTGTACTTCACTTTAAGTATTATTCTGAGATCTTTCATTCTTTTTACTAAGATTTAAAATAATCTAACATCTACTTGTCATCAACTATGAAGACATATGAACATGTGACTTCCATAAATAATGTTTTTACAAGACTTAAAGGTATTTTGGTTTCAACAAGAGACACTGCTGTCATATTCCAGAAGTCGACATGCGGATGTGAAGATTGAAACCACATTCAACAAAACATGAGTACAATGGCATTTTCTAGAAAATCATGTACACGTAAATTAAATTGTGCATCGGATTTCAGCATTTGTAAATATATATGTTTTTAATTCACCAAAAATATTCAGCTAAGGGAAGAATGACTCTGTTCAAGGCAAAGGAATGATAGGAAATGAGGCCTTTATAATTCATAAATAGGTTTTGCACCACAAAAAAGCTCCAGTTGAATAAGTTTCAGGTTTTAAGTGACACGTTATAGAAAATTTTGCATTTGTTAGACAATTATTCTACTGTATACTTTAAATGTTATGATAGTTTTGTGGAAGTTGTGATAAAATTGAAGACAAAAAAGTATTTCTAAATTCTTTGCTGATTTTTCTAGGCAACTTGACAAGCTACTTACTTTTAAATAGGCTTCCTTAGGATACAAATAATATAAAGAAGTGTGTTTTTTAAATCACTAAGCTGGACACAGTGATGGGATTTAATCATATTTTCAAAATGTATCCATATTTATTGATGCTTGCATGGAACCAAAAGGAAGGAAATGGTAAAAGTAAAAGTAAAAATTTCTTAATTAACTGAAATGTATAGTTGCCAAATAGGTCAAAAAATGTCATAACCATGAGAGATTATTCACAAAAATAACAACATGACTGACGGCTCAGCCTCATGGTTTTGTTATTTTTAATGGGCAGTTTCAGTGAAGTTCCCAGACGTGTTTATTAGTCATCATGACTGCAGGTGTAAAAACAACAATCTAGAAACGTCATAATTTCTATGGGCGACTTTTGTCAACTTAACATTAAAGTTGATGTTTTTGCGTAAAACATCTTCACCAGCGTCTATACTGGCTAATTTTGACAAATCAAAAACAAGATTCATTCTTCGGGATGAATTTTGTGAACACATTTAATTAAGCTTTGTTTTGAAACACCCTTTATTGGTAGATCCCAAAAATCATCTGGAATCAACCACATAACACCCCCAACTGCTACAAAAATTGGAGATATTTCTCACTTTCCCTTAAAAGACCTTTACTCATAAGCAGTATCCCCAAAGTATTGAAACCTTTCCATTTGTTCCGTCTCCCAGGTATCAACTCTCCGAGTGGCCGGGCCCTCACCGAGGACCAGTTCACCTGCTCCATATGCCTGGAAATATTTGTGGAGCCCGTATCTACACCCTGCGGTCACAGCTTCTGCAAGGCCTGCCTACAGGGCTACTGGAACCACAGCAAGAAGTTCTCGTGCCCCATGTGCAAGAAGAGCTACTCCAGAAGACCAGAAATGAGCGTCAACCGGGTCCTGGCCGAAATATCCTCCCAGTTCCAGGGTCTGGTGATCTCTGGTGGTGCCTCGGGAAACCCCTCACGAGGGGGCTCAATGACTATGAGCTCAGACCTGGGTCACAGCAGCTCTCCAGCGCAGGACACCGGAGAGTTCGCCCAACCCGGCGATGTTCCATGCGATGCCTGCATCGGAAGGAAGCTGAAAGCTCTGAAGTCTTGCGTGAACTGCCCTGGATCCTACTGCGAGGCCCATTTGAGGCATCACAAGAAGGTCTGTCTTCACATCTACCTCTACCTGTAGTCATGACTACCTTTGTCCACTCATTAACAGATATTTCCTTCCACAACTCCGCGCTGTAGGTCAAGACTCTGACTTCACATTGTCTGATTGAACCCACCTTCCACCTGGAGGAAAAGATCTGCAAGAAACACGAACGCCTCCTGGAAGTGTACTGCTGCACCGACCACACATGCATCTGCAAGGCTTGCGCCGAGGTCACACACAAATCCCACGACATCATTTCCGTCGACCAAGAGTTTAAGAAAAAGATGGTGAGCTGTAGCCATTTTCTCCTGTTATAGCTGAAGGTGTATTATATAATCTTGAGGTTACAGAAGGTATGCAGTCCAAGTGCTGAGGCTGCCAATTTGACAAGATAAGATAAGACAGCGGTGACTTATTGCTGCTGATATAAACTTCTTACTCAGATTAACATTAAAGACCGACTGTCAATTAGCAGGTTGACAACCGATTTTAACAACCAAAATCCTCCGTTTTCCCTCTCTCAGACCAATCTGGGAAAGAAGAGGTCAGTGTTGAAAAACTTAATCAAAGAACGAGCCAAGAAACTGGAAGAGATCAAGCAATCCATCAAGGTCATCAAGGTGAGTCCACTGCACAATGAATATGTTCGTGGATTAATGTAATAAAAACCAACATCTTGCCTTTGGAATTTAGAAGATCTTGGATTTCTATGGTATAGGATAATAGAAATTCAAATTTTCAATAACCAAATTTTCAATGCAGATGTTGAATTGTATTGAACGGAAAGCTTACAACGTAACCAAGAAAATTAGGGCTTTATAATTTATTTAGGGGAAGTTAAGCGCGCTAAATGTTTTCAAAGTTAGCAAAAACGCTCAACAAAACATTTGCTCTGCAAATAGCCGAAATGTGCCCACTGGTAAAGAGCAACCAGACCTGGAATTTTTGTATAACTTGAAGTAACATTTCCAAGTACTGGGGATTGTGTGAACTAAAGCCGAGGCTTTAATAAGTCATCAATACTGCTAAAATTTACCGCCACAAGGTTCCGGCAGTTTAAAGTCTTCCTAATAAGATGCCAGAGAACAGGTCACGCTCACTGGAGTTTCTCTTTTAACCTGCAGTATGAAACTGAGGAATGTAGGACTGCCCCTCCCCCACCCGTTGCATGTACTATTAGTCAGCTGGGTAAAGACAGCTAGAGTTTTCCATCACTTCATAGAAACACAAGTATCAAAGTTTGGAAATATTTTTCGTCACACAGAACAAAACAATGTTTCTTCCAAAGGTTGTGTTTTGGCAAACTTTGCAACAACAAAAAGGTATACTAGTCTATGCTAAATTAAGTTCTTTACCCCATATTTTTGCTGCACTATCAGCATTAGATTTTTAGGAACAATACATTTTTGTTGACTTTTTTTGTTTTTAAAAAAGCAGTTAAATCATGTTTTCATTTTAACCTTCTATCCTAACGTGAGAATCTCATGCCGGCCCACGCATAATATAAACCTGTCATGATGTCAGTTCTTTTGGGTTTATTTCTGTATTCTCATTCTACGTTTAGGGGTTCATTCTGTGTTTCTGTTATTCTTGTCATTTACCCTCTGTTGATTGATGATCTCGTTCACCTGTTCCCCTGGTAATTTAAGTCGGCGTGCACCATTGTGTGGCGCTGGATCGTCGTCTGAACCGTCAGTACCGTCAGAGAAAGAAGGTACCTCCGAGTTTAGTTTTTGTTTTTGAGGAAGACTCTGCAAGTGGTTCTCTTGTATCTGACCTCAGTCATCTGTGTACGATGAAAAATAAACGCAGATCTACTCACCGTCGGCTCCCTGAGCGTTCGTTCCCAGCGCCTCCAACCCTCCCCATGACAGTACGATCCAGCCATACTCCGCGCTCATGTTCTCCTCCACGGCTGGGGGAGGATGAGTTGTGGGGATTTTTCTACGGGGACCGAGAGGACTTTTTTCCGTGGGGTGTCCCCTGGTCGTCTGAAGGAGGACGGACACGATCTGTTCGTCGACCTGAGCCGACACCTCACGCTGCAGGGTCTCTCCCCCGAGGGGCCGCTGCGGCCTCGAGTTTCCCTGCCCGGGCCGCCGGGTTGAGGGTTCCAGAGTACAACTTACCTGAGCCGCTTGCCACCTCATCACTGGCTCCAGTCTCATCGAGTGGGTTGGGACTGAATACCTACCCCGACGCTTCGCACCACTTCCGCGAAGGTGGGGGAGACGAGCCCTCCTGTAATGAAGATGGTGGGAGGCTCCTGGTGGGTTTTCTCTATGGGGTCCTATTGGAACTGTTCCAGTCTGAGTCGGAGAGGATTGAGAATCCTGCTCCGGAGTTCCCAGCAGTTCCAGTGTTCCAGTCTGAGTCGGAGAGGATTGAGAATCCTGCTCCGGAGTTTCCAGTAGTTCCAGAGTTCCAGTCTGAGTCGGAGAGGATTGAGAATCCTGCTCCGGAGTTTCCAGTAGTTCCAGAGTTCCAGTCTGAGTCGGAGAGGATTGAGAATCCTGCTCCGGAGTTTCCAGCAGTTCCAGAGTTCCAGTCTGTGTCGGAGAGGATTGTGAATCCTGCTCCGGAGTTTCCAGTAGTTCCAGAGTTCCAGTCTGTGTCGGAGAGGATTGTGAATCCTGCTCCGGAGTTTCCAGTAGTTCCAGAGTTCCAGTCTGTGTCGGAGAGGATTGAGAATCCTGCTCCGGAGTTTCCAGTAGTTCCAGAGTTCCAGTCTGTGTCGGAGAGGATTGAGAATCCTGCTCCGGAGTTTCCAGCAGTTCCAGAGTTCCAGTCTGTGCCGGAGTTTCCAGCAGTTCCAGAGTTCCAGTCTGCTCCGGAGTTTCCTACAGTTCCAGTGTTCCAGTCTGCTCCGGAGTTTCCTACAGTTCCAGTGTTCCAGTCTGTGCCGGAGTTTCCTACAGTTCCAGTGTTCCAGTCTGTGCCGGAGTTTCCTACAGTTCCAGTGTTCCAGTCTGTGCCGGAGTTTCCTACAGTTCCAGTGTTCCAGTCTGTGCCGGAGTTTCCTACAGTTCCAGTGTTCCAGTTTGTGCCGGAGGGGATTGAGAATCCTGCCCCAGCATTTCCGGTATTCGAGACCGTTCCTGAGCTGCTCCTAAATCCTGATCTGGAGTTTCGATCGGATTTGGCGTTCTTACCTGCGCCGAGGGAGTTCCGTGACCCTGTTCCAGAGTTGACGGGGGTTCCTGAGCTTCTACCTGTGCCAGAGGAGTTCAGAGATCCTGATCCGAAGGTTCGGGGTCTTCGGGAGCCCTTACCTGTTCCAGTGGGGTCCTGCGATCCTGTTCCGGAACTCCTGGATGTTCCAAGTTCCCGGTCATCTTCCTTGGAGAACTGTGGCCCTGAGCCTGAGACCTCGAGTCGTCCCGAGGGTCCACAGGCTCCGGAGTTCTCTGACCTTCTAGCTCCGGGATTTCAAGTGATCCCCAGATTCTTGCCATCCGGTTCGAGGAGGCTAGTTTCGGGGCCAGTGGACATTGCAGCTTTAGATGACCGCATTGAGCCCGCACGGGCGAGGGTGGGTCGTGGTCCTCAAACGGCTTGGGGACGCCGTCTGCTCTATGGATTTCGCTGTGCAGTACGCGGTCGGACCTCACGTCGACTGCCGGGCTGGTCGCCTGAGGTTAGGCGAATCTGGCGTCGACGTCTGGGTCGACCACCGGAAGGACTTTGGGCATCACGATGGCGGCCAGGCCGTCCGCCCGACCTGAGACGGACCAATGCCCGGGTCCGCGTTTTAGTTCTGTGGAATCAACATGTTGATTTTCCGGTTCACGGACTCTTGGGGGGTTTTCTTAGGTCTGTCTCTGTGACAGTGTTTTTTGTTTTTTGCTCTGCCCCACGTCAGTTTTGGGTCGCTTTGGACTTGGTTCTTTCTTCCAATTAGTGGGGTTCGGATGATCATTGTTTGTTTCTTTTGTTTGGGCGTCTGGTATCCGCCCTTAAGGGGGGGATTCTGTCATGATGTCAGTTCTTTTGGGTTTATTTCTGTATTCTCATTCTACGTTTAGGGGTTCATTCTGTGTTTCTGTTATTCTTGTCATTTACCCTCTGTTGATTGATGATCTCGTTCACCTGTTCCCCTGGTAATTTAAGTCGGCGTGCACCATTGTGTGGCGCTGGATCGTCGTCTGAACCGTCAGTACCGTCAGAGAAAGAAGGTACCTCCGAGTTTAGTTTTTGTTTTTGAGGAAGACTCTGCAAGTGGTTCTCTTGTATCTGACCTCAGTCATCTGTGTACGATGAAAAATAAACGCAGATCTACTCACCGTCGGCTCCCTGAGCGTTCGTTCCCAGCGCCTCCAACCCTCCCCATGACAAAACCAGTGTTTGTTTTTTTTACAGCCAATCAGATTCAATCCTCAACCTGTTCCCAGTGGCTGTTAAATATTTACCCTGTCTGTAATGAAGTGCTTTTAATCTTTCAAAGCTCAAGCGCTTCACCAATGCCTCTCAGTTCAAGGCTGGATTATTAACCACGAGCTGATAAATACCCCACAGTACCCGTTTGACCCCTTCATTCTGTACTTCACTTTGGCAGAGAATAGGAAAGACATTCCTGTTCACGACGTTGTCCGCGCTCTCTCTCCGGTTTGTTTGTTTTTCTCGCCCACATGGACTCCGGTGCCTGTCCAACACCGTCCAACCAGTGGGACCGGTGTAAATGCTTTACCATTCGTATTCTCACGCGCTGCTTTTACCCGTGAATACTTAATGGATAATAGTTTGGGAGAAGAAATAAAGGTGTAGAAGATTACATGCCTGAATTGTTTACATGATGGTCATATAAGTGGATAAAAATGTAGTTGGCCAAACATTAAAATGTATTCAGTGTCCCGTTTTCAAATGTTACAAGAGGAAGCGGTTTATCAGACTATTTGTAAATATAATTCTCATATTTCTTTTTGCAGCGTATTTCAGCTTTACGTCTTGATTAGGTGAAAGCTAACATGTAGCAGGTTTACTGAAACTCTTTGCTTCATGTTTTGCTTTGTCAAATACAGTTAGTATTAAGTTACTACAGGTGAATATAGCCTCAATGTCTTTATGTTTACTGTACACACCCGGCTGTGTGTGAGTGTATCTGTTCATGTTTAGAACCTTTTCTGGTACATTTAACACTCTTAGACGAATGAATCTTATGTTGGGGCAAACTGCTCTTTGTGATCTTTCTGAATAGGATAGCTAACATCACTTGGGTATTGCTTAGTAAAAGCAATACCCAAGTATTGATTTTGCTTTTATTCCCTACCTGCTGTTCGGATTAAAATGTTTCTGGGATCAAGAAATTCACACTGATACAGAGAGAAATTCGGGAGTGGAAAGCTATTTGGGATTTCTGTCGGGGCTCGGGGAAAACACAACCCGCCTGTCCGGTTGAACAGTGACTGGCAGACAGACTCTCAGTGACTGACTCAGGAAATATGACCTACATTTCACGCCCTGGCTTTGACCAAGATTATATGGTTTTATTTCAACCTGAAGGATACAGCAGATTCAAATTTATTGTGCTAAAAATAGCAGAAAAGATAACATTTTCTTGGTATCTTTTCAGTTTTAGTTTTAAATTATATACATTTGCTTCTAATTTCTTTTGAAGACTGAAGCTTTTCTCATGTCATGTATTAGGACAAACCAGAAATGAACTGGGTTTTTGGGAAGACAAAATTTGAAATGACAATACTACTACTACTAATAATAATAAAACTAAATATTTGGAAGCTTCTTAAGCCTTCCTGTTAAATTAGTAGTTTGGTTGACAAATAAAATTAAAGAAGTTAGCATAAAAATGACAAAGATTAGGAGCTTTGTTCCCATTTATATCCATAGAAAAAAGTTACATCCAGTTAAAAAGTGAAAAATATTTTTTTAAGACAAAAAATACATAACCATAAATACTCTTTTCGGTTTCACTGTAAGAGAAACTAAAACAGAGACTTATTTTTGGCAAGAAAAATATAAAACAAATGCAAATAGTTTCTCTAGTAATCCTACAATTCTGCGCTGTAGCACTATACCTGTCACATAACCAATCAAATACCACATGACCAACCCCCAAGACACCCCAAGTTGGGTATCATGAACAACAAGATACCCAACAAGACCATCAAGATAGAAAAACATTGATTGTTAATATTGGCCCAGTCGACATTGACATGTTGAGAAATGGCTAACTTCGGGCCAATAAAAATATATCCTGCATCCCTACTCAAGTCTGCCAAGACCCAAGTCATACCTCCAAAACACAGACATCATTTTGACACCCTCTGGGTCTTTCTCATCTTTCACAAGACAACATTTACGTATTTTGCAGGCCAGCTCTCAGAAGGAGCTCGAGGACAGCTGGCAGGTGTACGGCGCACTGCAGAAGCTGGTGGAGCAGAGTCAGGCTGAGATGGTGGAGCTGATCACCGCAAGGGAGCGGGAGGCGGAGCGCCACGCCCAGGAGCTGGCCAGGAGTCTGGAGAACGAGCTGAGCCAGCTGAGGAGGAGGAGCAATGAGCTGGAGGCCCACGCACACACCAAGGACAAAGTGGTCTTCCTGCAGGTAGTCAAGACTTCCCAGGAAATCACAAAATAACTAGTGCCTCCTTTGATGAATTCAACATTTCTGCATGTTTCTACAGGTCAAATTTAAGACTTTTGAAGAACATTATGAATGCAATTTAAGACTTGTCTTCAAAGAAATGTATGAATTTCATCCAGTCAACTGGCAAATTTTTTTAATTACACATGATAGACGCAAACAAGTGTCTAGATAACCATCAATAACTATCTTATCTACCTACCTAGCTAGCAAGGTCATTTAGCTAGATAACTATAACTGGCTATCCTTTCCATCTAATATCTTAGCAGCAAGTTACTAGTACTTAACAGTTAGTTAGCTAACTAGGCATCTAGAGACTAGGTAGATGTCTAGTTAGCTAGCAAGGATATTTAGCTTGATAACCAAATATCCATTTTTTCCATCTAGCAGTGAGTTACCAGTACTATCTACTTAGGAGCCAACTATCTAACTAGAGACCTATCGATAACTAGCTAGCTAGCTAACATCACCTTGCTAGATAGTTAGCAAGGGGATGTTAGCTTGCTAACTATCTAGCAATCTAACTATCTAGCACTGAGTGACTCTACCATCTAGAGTCACTCAGTGAAGATGTCTGTGTGCGACTCAAACTTTTGCCTGACAGAAAGGTTAATCAAATAGTCCTGTCAAGTTTAAGATGTTAACGTATTTAGGGCAAACTTACTTTTCTTTAAGTGAATTTAAGACATTTTAAGGCCTCAATTTTATATAGATGAATTTAACACTGTTTAAGGATGCACTGACACCCTGGAAGTATTAAAAAAGAAAATTGTTTGTCAAGTGCAAATTATCCAGCCAAATCTACCGTTAGAGCCAGCTACCTGGAGGACAATCAGTTGTGGTTGCTTTAGGAGTTCAGACACACAACATCAAAAACCTCTATGAACCGACAGAGCATGTTATCCCTCCCTCGCCTCTTTATTCCAGGACTTTTCATGTGAATAAAACAGGGGCTGTATCGGACATAAAAGAAGTCTTTGAAGTTAGCAGCCTGGAATATTGTTCACACTGGGAAAGCAAAGGTGTAAAGCATAAAATTCACAAACAAGCCTTCTTCCCTCCGTTAAGCTTCTAAGATCAAGAGGACACTAAATAAGCTCCACGTCGTCGTTTTTAGTGCAGCTTGTTCTTTTTTTTTTTTTACTGCAGACTTCCTTCTCCTCTCTACCTCACCCTGGAGGCTCATTAAATTTTCATTTCATCTCGCCGTTCTATTTTCCACAGAACCTGGCCACGCTGTCCCACTCGCCGGAGCACACCGATTGGTCGGGGGTCAGCATAAACACCGATATCTACCTGGGAACGCTCCGCTCCTCTGTCAGCGGCCTCATCGAGAAATTTCAGGACGAGCTTAAGAGGCTTTACGCAAAAGGTGAGCGAGTCACCGTCAAACCGACCGAGTTTGAAATATGAAAACAAACTACTGGTCATATGGAAGAATAAAAAGTTTGTTTTGTTCTATTTTAGGCAGCGATTTAGATTGTTTTCACATGGCAAACTCAAACACCAATTCATTTCTATTCAAATATAAGATTGTTGCTTAAGGCAGGGTTGTGTCATGGAACAGGGGTTCCCAAACTTTCCCAAGTTTAGGAACTTTGTAGAATTGCTACAAAGTTTGGGACAATGCTACAAAATATGTCAAGAAAATTCAACTTTTAGAATGTTTTTTTATTCACTATTCAATAGTTATTACATCAATTTAGCATAAATACCACTTCATACCATCTGATTTTAGATGGCCTGTGGAGGAATTTTTTATTAAACGCAAGATGTATATTTTGCACAGTTGACTTAATTACTTCTCTGATTATGTTGTTTTTTCAGCAAATACCCTTTTTCTGAATTTGTGTGCTCCAGTTGATGATTAACCAATGACTAAATTAGATGACGATTAATCCGATTAATGACACAAATGTACAAAACGCTCTTCGTATTTATTCGTAAAAATAGTTGAAAATAATGTACATTTTTCTTTCCACTTCACAATTATGTTGAGTTGTGTTTTTCTGTCACATAAAATCTCTAAAAGTGTTTAACTGCAATGTGACAAAATGTGAACAAGTTAAAGTAGATATGGATGCATTCTTCCAGAAAAAGGTTAGGAATAACCTGATGAAACAAAGCAACAACAAAAATCTACATTAAGTCTGTTAGATTTTACATCCTTTGCCATGTTCCCGTCTTGATTTCTATGCAAATATCCCAGAAACCTCATAATCCCTTGTCTGATACAGACAACTTGGTCTATGCAAATGTGAAATCAGGCATATGTAGGTCAGCGGATGCGCTTTCCAGAATAGGAGAGTGATTCATCGTTGCGTTTTACACATCCAAGATGACTGGACAGATGGAGAGTGCGTCGATGCTGCAGCAGAGCCGTGACAGCAGCACATGGCTGGAGCATCTCCAGCTCCAGACCCAAGCATCATGGTTAACACGAGCATGAACCATCTGCTTTAGCTTCAACTTGTTATGCTTGATGACGTGTTGACTTATTTCCTCTCTCATGCTTTGTCTCTTGTTTTTATTCCTTTCAGAGATCCGGAAGGTGCAAAACTATGCCAGTGAGTAATCCCCTTCAGCATTTTTTTTTCTGCACATGTTGGTGCATAAAATGTGTCTTGAGGTTCTTAACTCCTGTGATGTTCAGTTCTCTGAATGCCCACAAGATGGAGCCACTTTCTATCCCATGTGACCTCAATCCAACTAAAACCTGATTGACTGACCATTGCCTTCCTACTCAATTCCGCTCAGTTTTTATCTCTCTTCTTTGCTCCGTCTGGGATTTCTCCCATTGAAGTGGATTTCTCCAGTAGATTTTCAACCAGGCCAATAGGTGAACAGAAGAAGTTGTGAACAATGACATTGTTTTAGAATTGAAGTCTGCCTGCAGTTTTAGCAAAGGCAGTGGATGAAGTGAACAAAGCCATTCTGTTGGTGATAGCGTCAAACTGCCACATTATATACGTCACAGACAAACGTTTGCGACTGGGTAAAATTTAAAACCTCAACAGAGTCTATGCCTCTAGGCAGCAATTGTTTCTCAATAGATGAGAATCCCTGACGCTCTGTATGAAGCAAACAGTGTAGAGCAAAGGTCTGATTTTTACAAGGGTTCCCTTTTGAGAAAATACATATAAATTCAATATATTTGAATCCAACGTTTGATTATATGTGTCTGCATTTCCATTACAAATGTGCACAAATATTTCTCTATGTTCTGCTAATGTAAAAAAAAAAAATTAAATTTCACAATTGCAGTGTTTCCATTAAATGAAATTGAATTAAAATCACAAATGAGTAAGCTTGTTTATACGATGAGTAATTAAAAATCTTGGCTGTGATGGATGTAAACGTTTATCTCGTATAGTTACGTGAGCTAGTACTCGTCATCTATTAGCGATCAGAACAAAAACACATCATCCTCCTACGACTTCCCGTCACCTACATAGTTTTCACCAAATGTAATATCCGGCTGTTGAGCATGTGACTTGTGTGATGCAAAAAGTGTTTCTGTTGGACTTTTGTGAAATACATTTATTTCGCTTTGACCAAAACAAAAAAAAAACAACAAAAATCACCTCATACTAGCACAAAAACATTTTAGCAAAAAATGGGAGTTCTTTCCAAAATTGTTGTGCTAAGCAAATTTATTATCATAATTTCAATTTGCTCAATTTTAGGGTTAATGGAAATGCAACTTGTGAAAAAAAATAAATGCTTGGTCACCGTCTTACCCTGCTTTATCCTTTCCTTTCTAGGTGAAGTTGTTTTGGACCCGTCCACAGCCCAAAAGAACCTGGTCGTTACTCATGAAGGTCAGCAGGTCAAATACGAAGAGCACAAGGTTTCCCTCTCCGAGGGTCCGAAGCGCTTCAACCCGGCCCTCTTCGTCCTGGCCCGAGAGAGCATCCACTCCGGCCGCCACTACTGGGAGGTGGAAGTCGGGCGCAAGACGGCCTGGACGCTCGGCGTGGCGTGCGCTACGGCTCGTCGCAAGGGCGAAATCAAGCTGAACCCTGAGGGCGGCTACTGGTGCCTGTGGCTGAAGAACGGGGAGGTGAAGGCGCTCGCTGAGACTCGCCTGCCGCTGGCGCTGATGTCCCATCCCAGCAAAGTAGGACTTTTCTTGGATTACGAGGCCGGCCAGCTTTCCTTCTACGACGTGAAGGCACGTCAGCACCTCTACACTTTCATGGATAAGTTCAACGAGAGCGTGTACCCGATCTTCAGCCCCTGCCTAAGCCAGGACGGGAAGAACAACTCTCCTTTGATCATAACACAAGTTAAGCACACCTAAGCGGTCAGAGAGTGGATCGTAGACTGAGGGCCTGTTGTTTTTGTTGGAAGGAGTCGTCTCATCTCCGAGGAGTTTACGATGATGACACTTGATCGCAAAGCACTTCACATCCAACTCGGTGGACAAAAGTAAATCGAGCTCCTGCCACAATGAAACCTAATGAGGCGTCACTACTCCGCTGAAGGAAAGACTGTGTTCAGAGACTTTAAAGTAACAGATTTTTAAAAATATTAACAAACACATTTATTCTGTTCAGCTAAAAGAAAAAAAATAATAAAAAAACAAACCTGTTAGAAGAAAATCTGGGGCTACTGTTCTGATGCACCAAAAGTTCAGCTGACAGTTTATCTGCTTCCTTTAGCTAAAATCAGAGTTTGTCCGAGGATCTCAATGGCACATCAAAAACAGCTAAAAAAAATAAAAATACTAAAATCAATGAAAAGTTCAGTAACTGAAGGGATGAGTAGAAATAAAAGTAGGTTGCAGGGCTGCTAAAAGATTGTTTTAGTAAGGAGCTGGAGTAATTTCTGCCAACTAAAAGTCGTTGTTCACAAGTAACAAACATCTCTTATCGTCTGTATGCCTGGACCAAGGAGCAAGAGGTGAAGGTGTAAGGTGAAGTTTATTTGGTTTTGTTTTACAAAGGAAAACATTCAAGTCTTATTAAAACCTCCTAAAACCTTTTAAAAGAATGTATTATTGTTTAGTGAAAATCTTCAACGTTTTGACCATAATTCCAAAAGGAGCATCAACACTGACATCAAACATCATTAAAACAATGTCAGACATGTTCTGGGGTTATATAATGGGGTTATATAATGCTCCTCCCACTTCCTGTAACATAGCTATGCATCATCATGGGAGGCTCTGTATATTAAAGTCCTGTCAGGGGCTTAGTGAAGGAACAAAATATATTGTTGCACATATTTGAGAGAATTGTTGGGCTGTGGTTGTTTTATGGGGTTTGGGTGTTCTGTAATTTTATGTCAGATTCTTTTTGTACCTTCTTTCTGTAGTTTTCAAATAAAGATTACTTCTGAATTAAAAAGAGAAATACATATTTTTCCTTATTCTAAGATTAGTACAAGAGCAAACTCATCAAGCTTACAATGGAAAGACAAATTCCTAAGCGTCCACCCCTATGTGGTTCAGCATGTTACCAGTAGATGGCGTACTATATCAATGCTCTGATAATGGACTTTCTTGACATGAGTCGTGGGATTTTGCCTTCCAGGTTTGTTCACCCATTCACTTCCATGTTTAGATTTTAATCCAAACATCCATGTTCACAGTTCATCTCTCCATGCCCTGATGGCTTTATGGAATGGGAAAATGAAACGAAGGTGTTTGATCTGGGGTTATGACTTAAAACTTTACTAATTCAGCTCCAGTGAAGCTAAATTTGTAAAGTTTGTTTTTTTTCTCTCTTTTGAGACTGACAGTGATGATTTTTATCCTCGGACAAGGATAACCAAGGTACATACAAAAGGTAGTTTTAGAGTTGAAACTGCATAGCCTGTAGAATTGCTCCCCGTGTTATATTGGTTTAAAATCGGCTTAGGAAGAGGCATATTTACAGGTTTGGATTGATTTTTTCTCTCTACTAAGAGTCCTAAATTAATAAAATGGAAATTGTATGGTACTTTGTATTAATTTAAATGACAAAACCTATAACTACAAAAACAAGCTTTAACTTATGACATGTATTTTCAACGATTGAAACATTAATCTAATTAAATTAAACAAATTTTACAAAGAAATTGTATTAAAACGAGTTTCAACTTGCATGTTTTCATGTGGTTTTAGTCAAACTGGTCCTAAAAAATATTTTAAATGAATACAAAAGACTGAGTTTAAGTTTTTTTTTTATTTAATTTTTTTTTTTAATCAACATTATTATGTAGCCTCTGTGTCTGAGTCAGGATAGAATTGTATACAGGACAGCTAGTTCCTCCCGAGGCCAGGCCATTGCCAGGAGGCATAAATTTGTATCTAGGGTGAAAGAAAGCGATGGGAGGGGGGGTTATTTACGGGTCTGTGTCACGGGTCAGAGCTGGGGGAGCTGGAGGTGGCAGTGGTCAAAGCTGGTCTCAGATATCAGCGCACAGCGGAGTCTTAAGGCAGCTGCTACTTGGTAAGTGTCTGTGTTACAGATTCAGTATTTAGTTTTCTGATTTTCTGAAATTAAACATATTTAGTGCCTATTTTTCAGAGGGATGTTGCTGTATTAAGTTATTTTAGCAAACTAGTGAGTGGCGTCTGAAAACCTGTGACATGACAAAATTACTTTCGGTTCGTCTTTTAATCGGCTTTACTGCTGACTCATAAAATCCATGAAAGTGACCTGACTGCAGGAAAACGGTGGGTAATTACAAAATTAACACAGATGTAGAATGAAGGCCATGCAAGCCAAGTTCATATGCTGAAAGAATATTTTTGGAAAAATGTCTGTCCTGTCATGAATGTCGAGGCCTTTAGCCAGGAGCCACTAGCGTCTGAAAGGCAAACACACTTACTCAGGACAGTCTGGCATAAGTAGGACAGTTTACCAGACCTCAAAGGGTTGTGCGTTACAGTTCAAATTCAAGAAAACCGGAAATAAGAAAAAAAACAACAAAAAAAACAATCACTGCAAAGAAAACTTTAGTCATTTTAGAGCACAGGAGCTATTAGTCTACATAGATAGATATTAAATCATTACATTTAAGGCATATAAGATATACAATGTTATAGACGCTATTGTCCAACTGAGGAGAACGGTGTTTTATATTCTGATTGATGCTAAATACAAGCAATTCTCAATTTTCTCAATTTTCTTTTATCCTTCAAAATGACTATGAAAGTTATTGGTTGAGAAAAGGCTAACTGGATGAACATTTATTGGTTTAACAAAATTTAAATAACAGAAACACTTTATTTAAGCTTATTGGAGTCAAAATTGTTTTAGCAATTTCCAAACACACTTTTGTGTTTTAACATGTTTGGTCGTTTTCACAGTTAGAGATTTTTGCAGTTTTTTTATTTCCATAACTTCAAAAAATTATAATTTTTACCTTTTTCACATTGGAGCTTTTTGTTCATTACTCTTGCAGTCTTTATCTTTTTGACTTTTTCAGGCGTGAGCCGTCTTCCACGGGACATTTCATACCGACCTTGTGTCATTTCGTAAATATATTTTGGCTGTTTTGGTAGTTGATAATTAAAAATAAGTTTATTATAATAATCTGTTATTATAAAATGGGGTTGTGTGACTGCAATAATTAATTTGGTTTGATATTTCATGAGTCAACTAGTCCATACGGTATCAAACCCAATATCTTGCAAATAGGAAGTCCCCATTTACAAATTAAATGGTCAAAAATACCATATCAGTTTAGTGATACAGCTATACATTTTAGCCAACATAACTCAATTTTTCATGTCTTGCCTGTGTGGTTTTATGTACTTTTTTTCATTTTATTTGGTTGCATTGAAATATTTTGAGGTGCGATCATCAAAATTATGTAAAAAAAACAATTCTAAATAAAAATAAAACAACCTCAAATTAAGAGGAAATCAATAAAACTATATAATCACCATTCTTAAGTCTGTTTTAAGAACTTGATCCCTTGACACTTTGTTCCATTACTGTGCATGAATATGACCCTGAAGAAATTAAAAGCCATCTAACTCTAGAAACCTCAATATCACAGCAGGTCTGGTGCCCCATTCAAAGGCTGGTTGCTTTCGCTGAAAATGACCCTGCCTCTCCGCCGTGCAGGAATGGCCACCACTGGGAACCTGTCTGAAGAGCAGGTCCACTGCTCCATCTGTCTGGACGTCTTCACCAACCCCGTGTCCATCCCCTGCGGGCACAACTTCTGCCAGACCTGCATCCTGGGATACTGGAAAACCAGCCCTCTGTATCAGTGTCCCATGTGCAAGAAGTCCTTCCACAAAAGGCCCGACATCAGTGTGAACACGGTGCTGAGGGAGATTGCAGAGCAGTTCAAGCAGATAAGAGTCAAGACCACTGAAGTGAAGGGAAGTGAGGAAGAAAGCACAGTTAAAACCAAGAAGTGGACAATGGAGAGGAAGGTGAAGGAGGACGAGGAGAGGCTTCTGGAGAAAGGTCAGATGCAGAACCTTATGGAGGAGCTGAAACAAAAGCAAGAAGAGAAGAAAAAGAAGCAGGAAGTGAAGGAGAGTCAAGGGGAGGAGCTGCCGCCATTAATCCCTCCAGTTTTGCCATCTAAAACCTCTCCTCCACCGTCGCCTCAAGACTCAGCTCAAGCTCTACCACGAGAAACATCACCTCCACCTTCACCTGAACCAACTTCCCCTGTACTTCCTCAAACTTCCCCAATATCCCTGACCCCTCCTCTACTGTGGGAGGAAGTCCTGTGCGATGTTTGTTTGGGGGAGGGCCGCCCCAAAGCCGTCAAATCTTGCCTCGTGTGCCTGACCTCTTACTGCGACGAGCACCTCAAGTCTCACTCCACCAGGTTCACCAAGCACAAGCTGATGGAACCGGTGGCCAACATGGAGGACAGGATGTGTCCCAAGCACGAGCGGCTGCTGGAGCTCTTCTGCAAGAAAGACCAGACCTGTGTGTGTGTGCTCTGCACAGAGACAGACCACAGGGCACATTACACCGTCCCTGTGGAGAGAGAATGGACTGAGAAGAAGGTGAAAAACACCGACTGACACCCAAAAATGTGTCTATTGTCTGTACCTGCTTATCAGTCCATCACAAGCCTACACAAAGACACATAGGCAACAACTACGCAAACACACATGCACACACACTCATAGCTAACAATTATGTTTTTAGACTGTGGTAGGAAGCTGAAAGAACCTACTCATGCATGGGGAGAAAAAGCCTAAAGACCCTGTAGGCTGGGGTTAAAACCTACCATCATCTTCCTGCAAGGCTACAATACATCAATCAGTCAGTTGAGAAAACTAGTAAACATTACATTTCACCAAGTGCTGTCATCACACGTCAAAATGTTAACCAGTCTTTCACTCTGACCCTAGTTCTGGAGTATTGTCTTTTTTCTAAAACCTAACTTCTAAGATTCTTTTAGCCCTTCGTTTTAGGTGCCCACCGCTCTACAGCAGGGTACCAAACCACACTGTTTATGATCATTTGTATCAAAATTCTCCAGTGTGCTAAGGGGACCCAAGGTGGAGAACTATTGGCAACAATACAGAGATAAATGTTGCCGTCTATTAATCTGGGAAGGATTATAGGGCCACTACCAAACTATTCAGTAGGTCACATTGGAGACATGAAATCCAGTCCTCGATTTCATGTTTCATGCAACTTTCAGATACATCCCTGCTCCAACACACCTCAATCAAACAGCTGAATTGCCTCACCAGCATTCACTCAAATCTGATAACGAGTCATTGACTTGATACAGGTTTGTTAGAGAAAAGGTGCACCTAACGGTGGTAGGGTAGTACATCTCAATGACTGGACTTAAACAGGTAAAGTATTAGTAATAGCATTAATTCTACATCTGCCATCTACGTTTGTGGAAACTTATGTTATGCAGGCGCTGCTGAAAAAGACAGAGATAGACGTCCAGCAGATGATCCAAGACAGAGTGAAGAAGGTGGAGGAGATCAAGCACTCTGTGGAGCTCAACAAGGCGAGTCCCAGCAAGAGACATTCAACTGAACTCGTTAGCTTCAATCAAAGCTAAAGAGGTGTCAGACAGTATGATGCAATAGCCATCATCCTGGCTATTGTATTTAGTGTTTTCCAAATCTATATTGTTTCAATGATTTTATAGTTGATATTGTGTTTTTACAAATATGCACACAACACTGTTTCATTGTTTGTGTTTGATTTACACCTTTAGGTCAGCGCTCAGAGAGAGATTGAGGAGAGCATGCAGGTCTTCTCTGAGCTGGTGCGCTCCATCCAGAAAGCTCAGGCCGAGCTGGTCATGGTCATCGAGGAGAAGCAGAGGCAGACGGAGATGCGGGCCGAGAGCCTCATCGCCGAGCTGGAGCAGGAAATCTCGGAGCTCAAGACGCGGCACACGGATTTGGAAAATGTGAACAGGACTGACCACATTCACTTCCTGAAGGCAAGGAACAGTTTACTGAAATGCAATTTTGTTGTTTGTCATTCCTTCTGTTGTTATTGCAATTGTCTTGTAAAAGTCAATGCTGTCACATCCATTATAGCTAAAGAGGAAAACAACCCGCCTGGCCTTTTACGCTCAAAACAAATCAAGCCACAGTAGAATCCGTGATGTAACGCATGGTGGTGTGTGTCAGATACGCTCTCCTCTCTAGTCTCATCATATCACGACCACAACAGATCAGATAAGCTCTTATGACATGCTGACCGGGAATCTGAATGAACAGGAAAGGTGAGCAGGTGAGCTGTCAGAATCTGTAGGCTGCAAGGCGAATTAGTTAATCAGATGTTTTGCTGTGTACTTCCCACCCATTACAGCAAAATCAACAATTCCTCTTATTAATTCCAATTTGCTGGGAAACAATACAACATTCTGGGGTTTGTCTTAGCCATAATTTTCCTTTAGAAAACTGTTAGAAAACCACTCTAAACCACCTAGGAGTGTAAAAATTGTATGTCTTAGTTCAGATTCAGAACAAACCAAGTCATCATTGACCAAGTAAATTATATGGCTATTGCCACACACAATGCTTGTTTTTATGCCATATGAGGGATCATACATAATTTTCACCGCACCACAGCAGGGTACCAAATCAGACTGTTTATGATCATTTATAAACCAGGAGGTTGGTTAATTCATGTCTTTGTGACTGATTCTTGTCTGTAGTAGCATATAATGAACTCCCATTCATTACTAGGGGGAGTTATGGAGTTCCTCAGGGCTCAAAATTTGGCCCAATTCTATTTAATCAATACAATCTTCCTTTTGGGCAAGGAGGAAATATATGTACTTTCAACACTTTGCTGATGACACTGATCTGTTTAATAAATTAAGTTTGATAACTGTAAATAGACAGAAGCTTCAAGATTGCCCTCAAGACCTCAGGTAGAACTGAAATAAAAGTACGGAAAACAAATTGCAGAACTTTTGACAATCACACAGTTTTGATTAATTAAAAATTATGGTGGTCCATAACGCTGCGCTTTGTTCTTTGTGTGCCTTGATTATTTAAAATTACTTCAAGACTTTGTCAAAATGAAGTGAAAAACACAATGAACATTTTTTAAAAGATCTTAAGTGTACATCAATTCATATTGGAAATGCTAATTATCTATGATGTCATTTGTCTGCAGAGTTTTCCGGCCTTAAGCGCGACCCCATCTGTTAAAGACTGGTCTGAAACCAGTGTTCCCACAGACACATGCGTTGGGATGATCAGGAGATCTGTGTCTAAACTGGAGACGACATTAAGTGAAATGATTGACAAGCTGTCCGCAAATGGTAGGAAGTCTTACATTCTCCTTTAAACGAGTTTGGAAGAAAAGTAAAATCAAGACTGTGTTTAGCTAACAAAAACGTTTTTTGACTCTTACAGAGATTAAGAAAATTCTGAAATATTCAGGTAATTAGTAACTCTTTTTTCTGTTTAATATTTGTTGTTTTGCATCTGGAACTACGGCGTATTAGGGCCATTGTAGATGTAAAGTAAATTTCTGCCAAAATATCCCAAAAATATTAAAGTAAATAAACCTGGAAATTTCTGAGTTTAAGTTGAAAATTTTTAATTTTACAATGGTTGAAAATGTTGACTTTTGAAAGTCAGAGATTTCTGAGTTTTTTTCTACAACATTTCTGTGATTAATCTCAAAATTTGAGTGTTTTTGGCAGAAATGTACTCTGTTCTGTAGTTGAGTCCTATGTTTTGTGCCTGCAGTGGACATCACACTGGACCCAGACACAGCCAATCCATGGCTCCAGCTCTCTCAGGACAGGCACCAGGTGAGGCATCTGGGGGCCTGGCAGGAACTCCCGGACCACCCTGACCGCTTCGACACCGTGGTCATCGTACTAGGCAGAGATGGCTTCACTTCAGGCAGACACTACTGGGAGGTCCAGGTGGGAGATAAGGATGACTGGTACCTAGGTGTGGCCAAGTCTTCGGTCAAAAGAAAAGGTAGGATCTCTGTGAGCACAGCCCAGGGTTACTGGGCTCTGGCCATGAAGAAAGGCCAGGGCTATCGAGTGTCAACGTCGCCACCACTGGTGCTTTCACTCGACCAGAAGCCAAAGAGAGTAGGTGTGTACGTGGACTATGAGGAAGGACAAATCTCTTTTTACGACGTGAGAGCACGGATCCATATTTACACTTTTGAGGATGCCTTCATGGATAGGATCCTGCCGTTTTTTTACCTGTACTGCTGCGACAAAGCCTCCGACACAATGGCCATCTGTCCAGTGCAGGAGAAAAGCCTCATCTAGTAAAACTCAGGACACACTTCATTATGTAAATGAAAATCCTGGTATAGACTGGATTTCTGACGCACACCCAGTTTTTTAAAAACTGCAGTTTCATGTATAAATGCTGGGTGTAATACAAAGGGTTGGACAGAAACGGTCAATTGGGGTGTATTGTGTAATGTGTTACAACAAACGTGACACACTAGAATGTGTCTCGTGTTTATGGCGAGAGCTGACATTTTTCTGTCTCCCAATCATCCCACTGTGTTGTGTGAAGTGATTATATCCAACCCAACTATAACATAACATTGTACTATGGACTTACAGCTGAAGGGAGCCCAGGAATGGTGTGGTACAAGTCGCTTGTACGCACAGGCGAAGGTGGTAGCACTCAAAGGAAATTGCGCAAAAGTTACTTTCTAAAAGGCTTGTCAATCAAAAGCTTGTTTGTCTGCAAGAGCTTAACATGCTGTGCAAAATACTTTTGTACAAAGTTTGAAGTACACACACACACACACACACATTTGCCACGTTTTTATGTTTTTACGTTGTTTTCAGAAACTGCTTAAGAAAAATAAAATTTTGAAAAATATATCTACCAGCCACTTCTTTAGATACACCTGTTCAGTTGGAAAATGGATTCAAATCAAACTTTGGTGCAGTTGTTGTTGCCAGACAGGTTGGTAGGAGTATTTCAGAAACTACTGACATACTAGGACTGTTACTCAAACTATTTAAAGTGTTTGCAAACAATGGTCTGAAGACAGAGGTTTGATTTCAGCTGCTAATAGAAAAGCGATGGCCTAAATAAGCACTTGCTACAACTAAGGGGGTCTTTGATGAACCTAAAGGCAGATAAGCCCCAGCAGCAGAAAACTACACTCGATGACACTCCTGTAAGCGAGGAACAAACAGCTGAGGATGTAGTTCACACAGGCTAACCCCAATGGGAAAGGAATAGAAAAGAATGTTGACTTGCCCATTGACTAAATTTTAAGCTGCGACTTTCAAGTGGTAGCAGTTAACATGAAAGCATGGATCCATTTTATGAAAATTTCAAACTGCTGATGGTGGAGTTAATGGTGTGGTGGCTGTTTTCTCAGCACACTCTGGTTCCATTAGTACCAGATGAACATTTTTGAAGGGTAGCAGGATAATTCCTCATGTCATAAAACTCAAATCTTCTCTGGTTTAGTGAACAGAATGAGGAGTTACTGATCCCTAATGGCCCAATCCATTAGGGATTTGTATTATGGATGTACAGCCAACAGGTCTGCATCAATGATGTTGATCATGTAAGTTTGGACTGAAACTCATTATTTCTAACTAGTGCAAAACTAAACTCCCCCCGCCCCCTTTAAGTGGAAGACGGTGGGTTTTTTCTACACCTGTTGGTGTCCTACTCACTCAAGTCAAAAAGTCTGCTGTGAAATGCAGGCCTGTTACTACATGACACAGCTTGATGAACTGGCTCTGGGGTTTAACACTTTCCATTTCCTGGTCAAAATATTTGCTTTAGCAGGAAGGAGATTAATTCGCAATCAATATGGAGTTCCATAAAACCATAGAAGAAAAAAAAATTTGCTCAAATCACCTAAATAAATTCTACATGCTGGAGTTTGTGAAGTGAAACTTGCGTGTTCTGAGGTGATGCAATGATGTTACCAATGTCTGGCACAAACCATGGAAAAGGTTGAGTCAAACCTTATATTTGGTGTTAAATGAACGGGAAATAAGATGTACATTCCAGATGACGCAATGACAGAATTTTATTTTTTACATGATCCCAGGTGTTGTGCTAAGCTAACAGGTGTCTGGAGATTATACTATGTGAAGTTTACCGTTTTTCAATTTGAATTCAATTCAGTTATTGCATGTGTGCCATTAAAAGTAAAGTTCTGTCTTGACCCGTTTGGTCGTAACTTTAAAATCTGTAGGATGTAAGAGAAAGATGTAAAACAATAAATGCTCTTCAGAACGCCATCAGATTTTTTTATTTGTATTATTTGAACTTGAGGAAAAAAACAGCTTTAAGTTTTGTTTTGGAGAAATGACGTGACCTGGCCACTCCCACTAAGTGCCAGAAGCTGGATCTGCTTCTCTGCTTCTTGCTGATCCATTTCCCTGGAAAAGGTGAACCCTGAAGGTATTCTGTCATTGAACCTTACAAACTGCACATAAGATACTGTTAAAACTTGTGGAATTTATTGCAAAAGCGATACTCGGGTGAGTTACTACTCGACCGATTGATTAATTTCAGTTGCTTTAAAGTAATTTCCGACTGTGTTACAAAGCACTATAATTTGTTACTGGATTCATGCGGGCATGACTCACTGGGTGTGACATAGTTGTTTTTTTGTTTCCCCCCCCCCCCCCATCTCTGGGCAGATTAGATTACAAACATGAAAATCATTTTTGGCCCTCTGTCAGTTCTGTTATTGTTGCTGTGCTTAGTGGTGCCTAGTCTGAATCTATAGAAGCCTAAAATTTTTCAAAAAAGCTGTTTGAAAATGCTACGTATTTGTCATTGCTCACATTTACAGATGTTAGTGGCCCTAAAATACTATGTAAGGCAATGTTTTTAATTACCATGACTTTTATCAACTGCATTCTAAATAATTTGATAAAAATTGTGTAAATATAAAATCCCCAAATCTAGTACAGTCCTAGTTAATTTAGCCTCTTCCACATAATTTCAACCCATTTTCCTTCCAGTGTTTGAACATGAAGCTCTCTGCATGACTCAACCCTCTTGTGTTGTAGACTTTGGTCAAACAAATTCAGTTTTTCCCACCATCAGTTGTTAAATTGTATGACTCTACTTGATAACTGTAATCTTTACTACTGTCAACAATGCCAGACTTGACTTATGTAGAAGGAAGGAAAGCGAAGTTGTCAATGGCTAAAGAAAATATGCCAGATTTGCAGATTGTGGACTTTGTGCCAATAAGTAGCATTTCAGTTGTATTTGGATTAGGTTTGAGGAGATTATGAGAGAACCCACTGTTAATATCTTGTAACCAGTCAAGAAGAGAAAGTATTGCCTACTGTGTAAAGGTCCCCAGTCAGTCCCAACCTGATTTGGAATGGTTGGGACTGGAAAGACTGGAGGACAGCGTTTGTGAACAAGGTCAAAGTCTAAGGTAGGATAAGAACCGGGACAGTGCTGTTTACACCGATGAATGCAAGAAGGCTAAAGAGAGTAAAGAGAATCTGGTGAGATACTGTGTCAAAAGCTGCAGTTAGGTAAAAGAAGATGAGCATGGTTAGAAGCATGGTAAGGTCAGTGGGGAAAAAGCCAGGTTTCTTAAGCATTGGTGTTCTGGACAGTGCAGGAACAGAACCGAAGGTGAAGCAAGAATGAATTATGTCAGTAATGAGAGGCGAGAGTGAGGCAAGACTTTATTACCGTTTGTGAAATATTGAGAAGCTCTGACGTATAGATTGTTCCTTTCTTAAGATTGGGTTAGCAGTCTTACAGGTAGTTTTTGCAATAGATGCAAAAGTTTCTGACAAAGTGGACTATAAAGAACTTTTTTGTTCTTTAACAGAGATTGCATAATGTCAACACACAGCATCCTCACTTCACTGCCAGAGGAACATTTCCGCTGTTCGCTCTGTCTGGACCTCTTCACCGAACCCGTCACCACTCCTTGCGGTCATAACTTCTGCAGGACCTGCCTCACCCAGCGATGGAGCGACAGCGACTGTTACCAGTGTCCAAAGTGTAACAAAAGATTCCCCATGAAGCCAGAGTTCTCCACAAACGAAGACATGGCGGAAATGTCGGTCCAATTAAAGAGACGGAAAATTGAGGCACTCGAAAGCGAAAACGCGCCGTGGCAGGTGAAGTGCGATGTGTGTGCGGATTTCAGGCTCAAGGCGTCCAAGTCGTGCCTGGTGTGTCTGGCTTCGTACTGCGACGGACACCTGGAGCCTCAATGGAGGGTTCTCGCCCTGATGAGACACAAGATGGTGGAGCCGCTAGAGAACTTGGAGGAGAGGGTTTGTGAGAAGCACGCCAGGATACTGGAGTTTTATTGCAGACAGGAACAAGCGTTTGTCTGTCTGCTGTGCTGTGAAGCAGAACACAGAGACCATGAGACGGTACCTGTTGAAGAGGAGGGGGCTCTGCAGAAAGTGAGACCTCACAATCATTTGTACTTATGGTGCTTTGCAGATTTTTGTTGTCACTCCAAGATATGTCAGATCATTTTGACATCAAAGATAATTTGAGTACTTTAGAAAGTCTTGAAATAACATTAACCACGGAACATTTAATAGATGAAGTATTAGGGCCATACTAAGAAAAAAAAATTAAAATGAGAAATAATATGAGAATAAAATTGTTCAAGAACAAAGTTGAAAAATGATGAGAATGCAGCCGTAATAATACAAGAAAAATGTCGGACAAGATTAATGTTACGAAAATAGTTCAACAGGAAAAATGTCGAAAAAGTACGAGAATAGTCGTGCAAGAATAAAGTCAAAATAATGAAAAAAATGTAGAACTAAGGAAAAAGTTGACATGTTACACAAATAAAGATGAAATAATACAAGAATAAAATTGAAATATGGGAAAAATTACTAAATATGAGAATAATGTCAAAATAATGAAAATAAAGTCACACAAGAAAAAAGTCAAAAACGAGAAGGAAGTCACAATATGAGAAAAAAGTCACATCCAAGAATAAAGTTGTACGAGAAGAAATTCGAAATACGATAATAAAGTCAAAATAATGTAAAACATATTACATGAAATACAAATATTTCATGTAATATTTGTATTACATGAAAAAAGTCAACATACTGAAAATGAAGACATATTTCGATAATAAAGTCAAAGTAATGCAACAATAAAGCTGTAGTGTTATGACTATTTTCATATTATGTCAACTATTCTCATACGACTTTATTCTTGGAACAACACAACTATTCTCGTACAAATTTATTCTGGGAATATTAGGACTTCTTGTAATTTTATGACTTTATTCTCATAATTAGAAAAGGTGACAAAAAAGCAAAAGGACAAGAACTCTGTAAAGGAGCAAAAACTCTCTCAGTGCTCAGGATTAGGCTTTACTGACAGCCATCAACTTTCTTTTAGGAAAACCTTGAATCCAAACGAGCAAAAATCAAACTCATGATCGATGAAAGAATGAAAAAGATAGAGGAATTTACCTCGTCATCAGAAATGAGAAAAGTGAGTATCTTCATTATATTTGTATTTACAGGATGGCTTAAAGTGACGCTACATTCAACAATATTTGTGTATGTCGGATAGGTGAAAGCAGACAAACAAATTGAGGACGGTGAGAAGCTGTTCAGTAACCTGATGGGCAGAGTGCAAGAGATTCAAAGAAAACTGCAGTCAAACATTGAGAAAAAATTGAGAAAATCCAAGGAAAAAGTCCAGTTGATGATTGAGGAGCTAGAAGAGGAGGTGGCAGTTCTGCAGAGGAAACACTTGCAACTAGAGGAACTGGTACAAAGTGAAGACCACTTTCAACTTCTACAGGTTAGTCAACTAAGCTTCACATCATGTTGAAAGAGGAAACTGGTCACGTTCTTTAAAAAAAGCTTCACAGAATCAGTCGTGCTTCAACATTTTCAATATGTAAAGGTCTACATGTGCCTTTACACATGCAGGCTTTGTGACACGACACATGAAGTTTAATTTAATCTAGAAAGTTGAAAAATATTCAAGGAACCGAGGGTGAAACACAAAAAGCTAGCTAGCTTGCTCACGAGGGTGAAACACAAAAGGCTAGCTAGCTTGCTTATGAGGGTGAAACACAAAAAGCTAGCTAGCTTGCTTACTACATACAGGAATATACTAGATTAAATTAACCTTCATGATAAAATCTAAAACCATTGATGAAACTTAAGGCCAACTTACATTTATTTTTAAGAATTTAAGAAATTTTAATGTCTTAATTTTAGAAACATGAATTTAAGACTTTTAAAGGTTGAACAGACACCCATATTTGTGAAAATGTTATATGCTTCATTCAAACTGTTCTGAAAAAAAAACATTGTACTCCTCTCACTGACTGATAATGAGAATTGTACATGTTAGCTGGTAAACATAAGTCTGATGACAAGCTAAAAACCAAAGACAAACACTTCATCTACCTGCTCTAATATTAGATTTGATAAAAACTCATCAGTTTCACTGAAGTCTGGAAATTGTGCAGAAATACCAAAAAGCATAAACCGCCTGTTACTCTGTTCAGTCTTTGCAGACTCTGAACACCATGTCTGAGATGAAGGACTGGTCCAAGACCAAAGTTTACCCAGACGTCTGCATCCAAACTGTGAGGAGAGCCATGGATCACCTTATGACCAGTTTTCAAACCGAACTCAAAACGCTGACAACCATGGGTAATTATTCATAGATTCATAAATTTCTCTTGGTAATGATTGACCCTGACAATAACAATGTTCTTGTTATTTTCCTTTTATAGAACTAACCAGAATCAGACAATACAAAGGTCAGTGTCTGTTTTCTGCTGGTTTTATTTACTTCATCCCATCTTCAAAAGATACTAACACTTCCTGAACTTTGACTCTATTTTTTTTTTTAGAATCTGTCACTTTTGATGACTCCACTGCCGGCCCCGGACTTAGAGTATTAGAGTATGGGCAACGTCTAAAGTTCTCCAAAGAAGCCAGGTCACCATCTTATGAGTTAGAAAGGTTTGACTTACCCATGGTTTTTGGGAAGATAGGTTTCACCTCCGGTCGGCACTACTGGGAGGTCCAGGTGGGCATGAGAAACAACTGACATGTCGGTGTTGCCCTGGAAATGGTGGACAGATCAGATGAAGTAATCGTGAAAAAAGAAAATGGGTTCTTTTCCATGGGAAAGTCTGGCTTTGACTACTATGTTCATTGTTCACCACAGAGAGTTCTTCATCTCTATACCACGCCGAGGAACATGGGGATTTATCTGGACTACGAGGAAGGCCGGGTGTCCTTCTACGACCTTGATGAGAGGTTCCACATTCACTCTTACGTAGGAGAAAGCTTCACTGGGAAGGTTTTCCCTTACTTCTACCTGTGGAGCAAATCAAAGAAATCTGAGGCGTTAGTTACTAATCCCTACTTATCCTCATTCAGTCTTTCATGATCCAGCTAAAAAGGCTATCATATGGTGAAACTAGATCGCCGACACCCAAATATCTTCATCATTCCTGCTGTTAAATTCACCTTCTAGTCCATTTTATTTTCGTCCTACAATGATGTAACTTCAGCTGCAACTTTTCTGCAGCTCCATCAGACGAGTAAAGGTAGAGTACAAACATGTTGACCAATGTCCTAAAATGTAAATCTGCACCAATTATCTTTTTCTGCTTTTGTGTAAACTGGAAAAACATTTTATGCAAAAACTGTAAATAGATAAACTAATAGCCTTTTCTCCGTTTGATGCTTGTGAACATAGCATCAAGCTATGTTTCCTGCTGGGAAGAAAATGGTACTTTTTTTAAAATTCTGCTTGGGTCCTCATACAATTTTAGGCGAACTCTAATGAAATTATGATTTATTCCTTGTAAGATCTGTTTATCTAAAGTAGGGCTTCACAATTTTTGGAAAATATTTTATTTCATTGCCATTAGTCATCAGTTTCAGGACACTTTCCTTTGTGTATCACTGCATTATGACCCCCCAATCTATGTAAGCACATACAACTCGTTTGGACATTAGTGGGCAGTAGAGAAAATTTATCTGGCCAAATTATATCCTATTAAATATTAATTCCAAGTAGTCATTTATGGTTGACTGGTACTGAGGTTATCATTGCTGTACAGCTCTGATCTACACACAGGTAAAACATGTCACTGAATATAAATTATGTTTATAACACTCTTGATAAGAAATGTACTGAGATATAAGTGCTTCTTTTTTGCCAATAAGCTGCTGCTATATAGACTTAAAAGCTGGTCTACAGCCACTTATGTCAGTTATGTTGGTGTGGAATTCAATGATTCTAAAACTTTAAAGGTCTAAATGTGATTTCCAGACGAGGGCGAAGGTCTTGAACAGTGTGTGCTGAGAAAACACCTTTTATCATATTTGCTTACAATTTACAAGCAAAAGAAAAGTCAGTTTGGAGAGACTAGAGTTTTTATGGTTTTAACTTGTTTTATTTTTACTACTCTGGGAAAACATTTACAATATTTTTATTTGTCCTTTTATTCATTTTAAAAGAACATTTTTTATGAAAACTCCCATAAAAGTGGATATTTCAGAAAACTATTTGATATTTGAGTGTCAAGAATGTTCTCCCTGTGCATGCGTGGGTTTTCTCCGGGTACTCCGGTTTCCTCCCACAGTCCAAAAACATGACTGTCAGGTTAATTGGCCTCTCCAAACTGTCCCTAGCTGTGAGTGTGTGTCTCTGTGTTGCCCTGCGATAGACTGGCGACCTGTCCAGGGTGACCCCGTCTCTCGCCCGGAACGTTAGCTGGAGATGGGCACCAGCAAGCAACCCTAGCGAACCCACTAAGGAACAAGGGTGTAAAAAAAAAAATGAATGGATGGATGGATGGATGGATGGATGGATGGATGGATGGATGGATGGATGGATGGATGGATGGATGGATGGATGGATGGATGGATGGATGGATGGATGGATGGATGGATGTGTTCCACGCATCACAGTTTGCGACAAATTATGCGCCAATACATCTACATACTTACTTTGACAGGATTCCTAAACGACTTTGTCTTGTATTTTATCAACTCTGTATTCTAATACTCGATGTAAAGGTAGCTCAACTTCTCTGTCTGTCCATACTTATCCACACAAATTAAACATCTTCTGGCGCCATGCTTAATTCCTAACAGGAAGTGGCTTTGAAGCATTCTGATCGGCTGGCATGTTTTAGTTTGCTCTACACTGCCCTATGTGGGTGAAAACTTTACTCAAACAAATCCCGTGTATAGTATGTTGTTTTTGATGTTGTTGGGTTTTTTTAACAATGTGGTGAAGATATTTGTTTTGATAAAGACCTGACTACATGTGGTGTCTTTTCCTGTTCAGTATTAGTTTTCCCACATTCATCTTGGCTTTGTATATTTCTCTGTAGCCATTACTGTTAATTTTTTCCTTTGTGTTTAAGCACATTTCTTTAGTACGTCCTCACTCTATTCGCACTACCGTCTCTAAGATTATTCCCTCATGCTCTTTGGTTTCTTTCACTTAATCACTGCTGCAGTCTACTATACTGTTGCTGCCACCCTGATTCCTGTGTGGTTTCCCTAAGTTCTTTAAGTTTATCAATTCATCGTTAAATTCTAGCGCCACCACTCGCCTGCCTCTCCTGCTGGTATTTGGGTCCTCCTCAAAAACCGCCAAATATGACAAGATGGATATACTGAAGCATGGATGTGGCCTGTTATTTTATCCAACCTTGTATTTACTATTCAAATCATTCCTTACCACAACATCTACTAAAAATGATCCTTTAGCTAACAAAATAACCAATTTTATCTCCAATTTTGGTAAACGGAAAAAGTCAAAAAGATTTTTGGTACTTGTAGACTATGAACAATATTCTCATAAAGTGACCCTGATAATAAAAAAAAATAAAAAATCTTCTTTTAGTTATGAAAATAATGTTTTCATAAGTACACTTATGAATATTGCATTTTCAGATTTTTGCTTCTGCTTTTGATTGATCAGATTTTAGATTCCTTGAGAAAAAGGGGAGGAAATTCCTAGTTTTAGTGGTCCCAAATTTACTGAAGTCATATTTAGAGGCATACTAATCTTGAAGGAATTGTTGCTATTTCAGGAATAATCTTCAAAATGGGCAAAGGAACAGTAAAGTGTCCCGGGGGAAGACGTGGGGGGAGAACGGGAGAAGTTGGAGACTCAGAGTTAAGACTCTCACCACCACAACATCAACAACAAGCACAGTTTATTTCTTTCCCATTGGCGAGTACGTATTAAATAATAAATTGTCCTGCCATACATCTAGAGCGTATTCGACATAACTTTGCTCTCGAGCTCTGTGATGACGCCGAGACATTTCCCCCAGATGTTGCAATTCCCTGATGATTGTGACGTCGCTGTTACGTGTGACCACATCTGTTTATCTCTCGCCGGCGGCACGTGGAGCTCGTCTCATCCACAGGAACCAATCACAACATAACAGATTTGACTTAAAGACGTATAGTCATTATTCCACCGTAACGCCTCAGGCAGAAGTGACAGAGTAGGTCCTCCCACTGCTGCGGGTCCGGACGGATCCTGTATGTTCCTCATATTTCTGAGGAAGACCTCTCAAGGCCGGCTTGTGAAGAGCAACTTTATGGACGGGATTATGAGTTTAAGAGCATCCAGGAAATGACAGTTCTAAAGCCCCGCCCTCTCTTTTCCCGCACAAAGGTGCGCCTATATCTATAAAGGAACAACAACAAAAGAAATAGAGCAGATAAGAAACTTAACTCTGCCAAAGCTTCACAAAGGACAAGTTGGCGATACTTTTTAAAGAAGGGTATGTACTTTTAAATTATTATTTTTTATTTCTGTCAGAGGTAAGTAATTATATACGCTGTTATGATAGGTTTTGTGTTTTTTACTAACTTTTCAGTGGGTATGTTTCATTTTCACTTCTGATGTCTAAATCTATGGCCAGAAAAATTAGATTTTGCTGTAAATAAATGGGAGACATTTATTGAGACAATCAGCAGCTCATCTTGATTTATTAGTATTATTATTATCAATATTATTATTACAGCCTTTTCACTTCTGATTTACTGAGTCACATTTTTAACGTCATTAATGCTCTGACCTATCACAGTCAGGGATTAATAGTACTGGCATGAGAACTGATATTTGTGCCAAAATACACAAGTACAGCTGCATTAATAGGACTCAACTTGACTACAGTGGGTACATTAGAGTAAAACTGGGATTTATGTAACTGAATATTTTCAACACTTTATTCAGTTTAATTCTGTTGGAATTAAATTCCTCAATATTTATGGCTTTGTTTGTCGTTTAAAGCGTGTTGAGGTACGATTTGTCTACCTCAACCCAACTATTAATCAGTTGGGTTGAACCGAATTACCTTTGAGGCAAAACGGCAGCACAAACGACAAACTGCAGTAAAAACGGATCACTTGACTCGACTTTGTCAAAGGTCATCCCTTTGCTACTGATGACTTTTTAAGAACTCATTTGAAGGTTAAATCAGAAAATGAAGTTTGACTGCATGTTTCAGGTCTCTTAGGTTTTCTGAGTTGATGGGGAAACAAACAGAAAGGCAAACACAAAGAGTCGGATGATGATTAGGTTTCTAGATTGTTTTTGTTTTTCCAAATCGTCTTGGCAATGCAGGATTGTATAGGCAGGTGTATTTGATCAATTTACACGCAACTGCCAAACCAGAAAAAAAATTGAACCTGTAAAAGGTATAATCTTTTACAGACTTTAGAAAGGATTTACATGGGCCGTATCCCAGGACCCCAATTTCCGGGGGAGGCCCAAAAGATTTGAGGTTTAGAATTTGTCAGAATTATGCTGACTTTTGAACAAACTCTTATCTACGCCGCATCATCAATCATTCGTTTTGCATCAATGCAGGTCAGGGTATCTATTTTTGTTCACTTTAGAAAAATGAATAAAACAACAATTAATTCCCCAGCTTGATGGATTTACACACAACCGACAAACAGGAAAACAATTCTGACTTGTAAAAGGTATGATTACTTAACAGCTGAGTCAAAACCAAGACACGTAACATTTGTTGTTGTGTAAACCTTCCAGAAATCTCAGGTCTTCTGGTTCTGGTCTCCTCTGCAGCATTCAGCTTGTATGCATCACAAATCTGGAACAAACTTCTGGAAAACAACAAAACAGCCAAAACACCGAGTTCATTTAAATCAAGGCTTGAAACCCACCTGTTTAGAGTTTCTTTTGATTAGTAGCAAATGCAATATTGACCAGGATACTTTATGCAACATTGCTTGATGATGGTATTTGACAAAATGTAACGTTTATGACTCATTTCATTATTGGTTACTGTATGGAGTTTGTTGCTGAAATGTGCTACACAAATAAACATGGCTCCACTCCTACAAACTGTACCCAGCATCCAGTTAAATGTGAATCCGTCTCGTACCGGTTGCTTGCTGAGCCCGAACCCGATGTCAACGCCTGCTGACTGCTGCATCTGCCGGGATGAGTTCACCAGCCCAGCGTCCCTCCCCTGCGGACACAGCTTCTGCCTGGAGTGCATAGGAGAGTACTGGAGGATCAGCGAGAGCTGCCAGTGCCCCCTCTGCATGGCGGTCTTCCCCAAACGGCCGCAGCTGAAGACCGAGCGAACTGAAAGCGAAGCCGAACCGCTCAAAGCGGGAGAGGTCCCGTGTGACGTCTGTCCGTCTCGGCGGGCCGCGGTCCGGTCCTGCCTGGCGTGCCTGGCCTCGTACTGCTCCGCTCATCTGGAGCCACATTATCAGAGGGAGGACCTCGTACGCCATCTGCTGGTCAGTGTGGCGAAGAACCTGGAGGACTCTGTGTGTCGGCTACATGGGAGGAAGTTGGAAAAGTTCTGCCGGAGTGACCGAACCTGCATTTGCGCCACCTGCGCCAAGACGGAGCACAGAGGCCACCATGTTGTTTCTATCAACAAGGAAGCTGCTAAGAACAAGGTAAAGAGGGAATTTTGATTTTGTTGGAAGAAAAAAATGGGTTTTCTAGCAAATGTTTGTGAAATTTAACGTTTGAACTTTTTTTTTTCACCTGAAAAATTGAGCTAAAAGCATTATACTGAGATAACTAGCACGTCCTGAAGGTTTAGCATCATGTTAGCCAGCCAAAAGATTTTCTAGCTATTTAACCATCAAGCAGCATACATTGAAAAACAACAAAAAAACAGGTAATCCAACTTTGAAAAATTGTTACAGGTAATCAATTGAATACATTTATTTGGTTAACTTAAGTTTATGAAGCAAGCCTGACAAATAACTTTTTTATTTCAACAATATTTTTTGTTATGTGTGAGTTTTGTGGCTTTCAATGCATATTTGTTTTATGATATAATGAAGAACCAATTCAACTTTTAGCAAGTCTAATGGGGCACAATTTCTGTTGCCCGGGGGTATATTGCAAATGGCTCTTTGGTTCTACCACAGATGTTCTTGATAATTTTAAAATATTTGTGCACAACCAACAATTTTTTTTAGAATATAGAAAATTGTGGCTCTAAAAGAGTTTTATTTAGCTTAACAGAGGGCTAAAACAGCAGAAAAACACATGCATCCTATTATAACAACAAACCGTAACTTAAAAAAAAAAGGCATCAAAAAATCGTCGTTCTCTCCACAGACTAAACTGAAGCGCAGACGATTGAAGCTTCAGCAAGAGATTCAGGAGAAGCTGAGCGTGGCTGAGGACGCGGAGCGGACCGCAGGCCTCCATGGAGGAGAACTTCCAGCAGAACTTTGGGTGCAAACCAGGAAGCTGGTCAAACAGCTGGAAGAGGAGATCAGCGAGCTGCAGGAGAGGAACGCGGAGCTGGAGCAGCTCTTACAGACCGAAGACAACCTCCACTTTCTGCAGGTCTGACTTGTCGCCACAAGTCAACTCACTGAAAAAAGAAAAAACATCTAAACGGTTGTTTGAGTTAATGGATCTTTTTGTTTCTCCATAGCGATTCCTACACTCCTGTTCATGAGCGGAACGACAAGATGCTCGACATCTGTGAACCAAAGCAATATAATTGTGACATAATAAAAATATATATTTTGTTCTATAAAAATATGAGCTCTCAGAAATCTGTCTCCTCTTGTAATTTCTCTGCACACCTTCACACTCTGACCAGACTTCTGCAGAAGGCCTTCAGTAGTTATTTTATGTATTTCATTTGAACATGATAGAAGTATAAACACATGAACGAGGAATGCAAAAAAAACACATATTTTTGTATTACTCAGCACATCGTAACTGAGCTAAAATAATATTCTACAATGGGTATGATGTGCGTGAGAACATTCACACATAGTTTATGACCAGGAACTATATTTAGATGCCACTCAAAGTATACTGGAGTCATTATTCCCTTTGCAAAGTGATTATATACCGACTTTCAGTGCATGTTTTGGGTTTTCTCTTACCGACACTAGCAAGTCATCTTATCTAGTTTAGTGGTAGAAATATCTCTTCTTGACAAAAGTTGTCAAAAAGTTGCGGATTCTTTTTGGCCTTCGTTGTGTAATCCACCTCACCCCCCAGGAAATAGCAATTTCATAGTATACAAATCTACTTTATTCCTCTTTAAACAATGAAATATTTCCCTAAGGAAAATATTATTCTTCAGAGTTGCACTAAAAAACAAATTTTGTTGTTCTATTTAGTCATATATTTACGTATAAATTGTGCTCCAAATAATCTCTCAATCAAAATATCGGTATGCTTTTAGTCCTTAGAGGTTAATGTGTTACTTTCCACAACCAAAACTGTACAGCCCTCATCAACTCTTTGTTTTTCTGTGGAATGGGCTTCATAGTGACTGTATACGTTACTACCTACCACAAGGCAACACCCAGCAGCATGCAAATAAATGACGATAGCTCAGTTGAATACCAGCTTCCGTCAATAAATAAAGGAGGTGCCTGAGTTGACCTATTGTATAGAAATGAAACTTAGCACAACTAGGAAGTCAGAAGGTAAGAACAGGATCATTCACTAGGTGGGAGTAGAGGGAACAGGGCGGACACTGCTGACGTGAGCGGCTCAGCAACCTGAAGGTAAACCTCTGCTCTAGGTCTTCTACTTCTGCTTTTGTAAACTTCTTGTGTTTAATCTCTTCTAACACTTGTTTTGGAACATTTAGGAGTGTGGTTTATCTTATTTGAGGCTTGTATGTATGTTGTTAGTCTTTTCACGCTAAGGGCATGTAGTTCAAAATGAAATTCTCTTCTGTTTCACAAAGAATCAAGAGAGTTGTCGCATAAAAATCAGCTTTTTTGACTACTTCCTTTTTGTTCAGACTCTCAACAAGACAACTAGTCAAACCACCACACTCAGGGTCCACACAGTTCACCTTTTGGATCTTAAAACAAAATAAATAAGTAAAAATAAATTAAAAACAGAAATGTTTTACTGCTAACCACCATAACTAGGATCTAGCAACATTTTCCCTCCCTGGAAAATATTGCAAAATGGCAGAAGAGTGAAAGGGTATTATTTTCTCAATAATTGGGTGGAAGAGCTTTGTTTTTTTTTTCTTTTTAAGAAAGTGAAGGAAAGTTATCTCAACAAGAATTGATACAATGTAGATGTGGTAGAGACTAACTTATGTGTCACCACCGCTTGCAAATCAGCTACTCATCTAGTTGATTTGGGTGAAATAACGGAATATAATTTTTTAAAAATTTTTTTCAAATTCAACTAAACAGCCACAAAAAGCTACTGGCACTTTATTTCAGTCAGCACATTTTTAAGTAAATGGCAGAAAAGGTTTTCCCACAAAGATATCTTAAAAACAGCAATTCTAACGAAAACCTGTCTTCAAGGACTAGAAGAATCGTCCAGAATTCTGTAATTTCCCTGATATTTATACTGGAAGCAGGTGAAATGGTTTCCCCATAAGAGCCTGAATTTAAATTCAAATTTATAACAACAAACTGTGATTCTGTTTCCAGTTATGTTAAATTAAATGGAGATGGTTAATTTCAATATTGTACCTACACTTGATCTAAATTTAGCTATGATGTGAATTAGCGACATTAGGCACAACAGGAAAAGAACTAATTTTCTAGTCTCAGCAATGGGCAATTTTATAGATGCAAGTGGAGCTCAAACAAGGATTTTGAAACTGACCCATGACATTTTGTTTTACAACAAGCAGTTCTTTATTTAATCAGTGTTTTAGATATAACAAGATATTATGAAGTAATTTTGATGCGCAGTCCTGTGGGCCTCTTTTTTGAAATAAGATAAAGAGGACTTTAAATAACCAGTTATTTCCATTTCATCAACTATTACGTATTTATTCTTATTCTTAATTCGATGTTGAGTCCTTGAAACACATACAGATTATTCCATTTTACCTAAATTGCAATATTACTCATTTACATTCCATAACTTCTTACATTTACAAACCAAATTTAAAAAGAGCTGTTAGATAGGAGCTGTGAAACATCCACCTATCCATTAGAGTCACCTGGGGAACTCTCCAGCAGTCATGGAGTCCATGGAGCATATATATATATATATATATATATATATATATATATATATATATATATATATATATATATATATATATATATACCTGCCTGAGGAAGCTAGCTTAAAAATCTACTTGTTTACGTCAGTTATAGTTTTAACATATACATATACCCAGCCATATGTTGCTTATTCAGGTAAATCTGTGATAGAACACCTTAAAATGATGGCAAAATACTTCTAATATGATTGTTAGTATGAAAGACATCAGCCAGTGTAAGTGTAATACATACACTACCTTGACTGATCATTACTGATTATTGCAATGCCCTTTACTCTGAGTTACAACTAAATATTTTAGGCAGTTCTGAATGCAGCTGCAGCTGTTATGGTGTTCTGACTAAAACCAAAACATATATCCACACATCTTTCATTGGCTGCCCTGTCGAGCTCAAGCAGACTTCAAGATCTAGTTGTTCATCTACAAGGCTTTAAACAGATTGGCACCCTCTTATCTCTCTGACATTTTGCTCTCAGATCACAAGGCACTAGTCTTTTAAAAATTCCTCAAGTGAGAGGAAAAACTGTTGGCGAACGTGCCTTCTCCTTTCGTGCCCCATTTCTGTGCTTCAGGACATCAGGCAGGGAAACTAGCTTAAAAATCTACTTGTTTACGCCTGTTATAGTTTTAAACCCTACTTTCTGTCTTACTTTCTTGGTATTTTATCTGTTTTTAATCTGTGCTGGTCTATTTTTGTCTTATTTCCTTGTAACTGTTCATCACTTTGTATGAAAGTGCTTCAAAAACATTATTAATGGTCCCACTCTATGTTACTGTTTGCAACTTTCCAAAAGTAGAAATCCAACATTTTCTAACTGCGTAATCTTGTTTCGGTGTATTTTGGCAGACATGACCGCCACGGCCAAATCCGTCAAAGATGACTGCTTTCTGGAAAAACACCTAACATGCCCCATCTGCATGGAAACATTTACCGATCCTGTGACCACATCTTGTGGTCACTCCTTCTGCATGAGGTGCCTGGAGCTCAGCATCGCCTCATTTCAAGTTGACGATGCTTGTCCTCTTTGCAAAAAGCATCTGAGGAAAGCTCCTAAGGTGAATAATGTCCTGAGAGACATTGTCCAAGAGGTGAAAAACACACTGAGCCAGACGTTTACTGGGGCCGCCGGCGAGGTGCCCTGTGATGCCTGCACGGTGCCCAAGAAGAAGGCTGAAAAGTCCTGCCTCGTGTGCGTGGCCTCATTTTGTTCAACCCACTTGGAGAACCATTATTCAGCTAAAAGACTGAAGGGCCACAAACTGGTGGAACCTGTGGAGAACCTGGACACCAGGGCCTGCCCCACTCATGGATGCCCGCTTGAGCTTTACTGCAGGAAGCGACAAACATGTGTTTGCGCTCGATGTTTGGATGGAGACCATGGGGAAGTTGTCTCTGCTGAAGAGGAATGGCAAGAGAAAAAGGTATAAACTTCTTTATTCAGTTAAAGACGTATGAGTGTTGAGTATAAGTTTCTGCAATGTGCTGAACAAATACGAATTGTGTAGGTGAACAACAGTTAAGGTCAAAGTTACAGAGGGACATTGTTCAAGCAATACGTAGAAGATGTTTGGCAAGATTTGCTCTTGTCTTCTACAGAATCAAATCGAGGACACCAAGGCGCAGTTACAAGAGAGAATCATGACAAGGAAAGCAAAGATTGATGAGATCAATGAAGCTCTGAAGAGTTGTAAGGTACGAGTATAACAAAGAGGTCAAGCTGTAACCACTTGGTTGAAGTCTGAGATGCTGTCACAAAAAAAAAGGAAAAAGAAAAATTGCTCACCCCCTGGAAAAATTCAGAAGTTTCAGGCCTGCTGAGTATTTACCCTGATAAATCAAGGTAACAAAACTTCTTTACTGTTAATCAAACAGTTGGAAAGTCCATGCATAACCATTGAAATAGTGTGATGACTATAAGTGAAATGCAGCTACATGTAGAGCAGCAGAGTTGAGTACTTGGACTACAACCATGCAAACCCTGAAAAATCTTCTTCTCCAATGCTAATCAACTTTTGTCTGAAATAGCTGGATGGTGTGGGGTGGCATTCACTTCCTTGGAAAAACCCTAAGCATTGGAGGCAACATAAAACACTGGCCATCAAGTATCAATGCTTAGCTTCAGAATTTGGGAGAGAGGATGAAGGAATGACCTGCCTCTTGTCGTGAACATAACTCGATTGAACACCTTTTGAATCTGCTTGGTAGTGATTTTAATGCCAGTGACAAGTATTGGATCTGATGCTGTCCTACAACAGTTTGTGGCCAAACTGGGGATTAGAAGAAGGTTCAAGTGCCACACAGTTGGGGTTGTTAAACTCCCAGTATGTTTTGGTGATTCAAACACCATTCAAGCGTCAATAGGATTGGTAAAGAAAATATGAGACACAACCCACTCAACTCACCAACACAACTTTCTTAAACAATGGCCAAATCTAAGAGGGGAGTGAACCATCTGTGTCCCATCTCCACAATTTCAAGCTTACCGTATTGAGAAGATTGGTGCCTATGTGCCGGAGCAGATTTGCTTAACAAAAGGAATTTCTAAAGACGTTATCCTAATTATACCATTAAATCCAGACTGCACTCGGCATCGTCCAGACTTCAGTCTTGTAGTGTATCAGTGTCGCAAGAAAGATATTCAACCAAAGTTTTGTGTGACATCATAAAAACAGGTACATTTTGGGAAAAAACCCGAAATTTTTAAAGCATAATTTTTCTCATTTTTTAGGAGCATGTTGGGAAAGAGTGGTGGGATATTGATGCTCTGTTCACAGCTGTGCTTGATGTTGTGAAGGCAGCTAAGGCAGAGGCGCTAAACCCACTTGAAGACAAGCTGCGGTTATTAAATAAGGAGTCAAAAAATCTCAAAGATGAGTTGGAAGATGAAATCAACAAACTCGAGACAACAATCTCAAAGCTAAATGATATATCGGCACTTGAAGATCACATCCTGTTCCTACAGGTCAGAGGTAAATGCAAGCTTTACCTTAAAAGCTTGCATCGGTTTCCAAAATCCTCATCAAAAAAATGCATATAAATGATCATTTCTTCTTGTTTGTGTAGAGATGTTATGATCATTAGTTTAACTCTGTTCTTTTTTTAACCTGTTTTTCCAGATGTACCCATCTCTTTCAGTTCAGGATGTCATGAAAGACTGGACGTACATTGAACTTGACACCACTCTGTCTTTTGGCTCCATGAGAGAAACCGCGACAATGATTGAAAATATTCAGCAGCAGCTAGAGAAGCTGGCCACCATTGGTAAGACCTGACTTTATAGTGATACAACCCAAATTGTGGATAGAATGGATCAAAAACAAAATTTTCTCTTCACAGAACTTGCGAGATTCACAAAGTTTGAAGGTACATTTCACTTTCTTCTCTCATACTCAGTCTTAAACACGGTTGATTTGATTCTGAAAGATGCTTGTTCCTTTTCCTCCGACTTTGGGTTTCCAGTGGATGTGAGGCTGGACCCAGATACCGCACACCGGCGCCTGGTTGTCTCTGATGATCGCAGCAAAGTGAGAGACGGAGGAGAAAACCAGGAAGTGGCTGATTCTCCGAAGAGATATGATGTGCTCGGCAGCGTCCTGGGAGTCAACGCCTTGGCAACTGGGAAGTCCTACTGGGAGGTGGAGGTTGGCAGCACAAACGGGTGGGATCTAGGTGTAGCCAGGGGAAGCGCCAACCGCAGGGGACGACCAGCTTTAAACCCAGATAACGGCTACTGGGTTCTGGTACATTTTGAAGAGTGTGATGTACCAAAGCCATTTACAGCATATGCAGTCATGACGGCTCCACCTGTTTCACTGTCTTTTAAAGACCAACCAAAGAAGGTTGGGGTGTTTGTGGACTATAAGGAAGGCATTGTGTCCTTCTACGACGTGACGGCCCGGTCTCACATCTACTCGTTCTCCAAGTGCTCATTCCAAGACGAGCTTCATCCGTTTTTCAGTCTGCATATGAAAAATGAGATCAACTTTGAGCCTTTGATTATTTCAAAAATAAACCACACAGAAATGAATTAGGAATGGAAGCAGTTGGTTCTCCATATTTCAGTCAGAGTATTCAGACCTAATTTTGTGTGGTAGACGAGGAGCATTCAATAATTTGATGCATCACAGAAGTACATTTAAAAAGCTTAAAAATCAAGCTAGCACAAATTGTATTTTTATCTGTAGTAACTGTAGTTTTACAAGAAAGAGTCATCATTTGGAAACAATTTAAATCCAGGAAATTAGTTTGAAATGCTATGTGTAAGTCTGTGTGTGAATGGATGAACGAGAGTTGCAATCTAGGCTCTAGGGTCAGGGTATCTTTACTATCCCCAATTGGCAATTAGTTTTACGACATGGTGAGACTTTAAGGGTCAGTGAAACAAGGAAAGAACTGCAATCTTTCACTCTGTTGTTTGTCAGCTTGACAGATTTTTGTGTAACTGTCTGTATAATCATCCTGAATGTTTATTTTCTTCGCTGCAATTTCACACCTTTGTTTACTTGACATCTTGGTAGACAAAACAACAAGAAGTTTGGTTATTCTATCATTTATAAAACTCCTGAGTTTTGAATTCTTGGTATATTGTTTTCTGCAAGTTTGTGACATAAAAACATGATTGAAAAAGCAAAAAATATGTTGTGTTGTACTTGACATTTTTCATTCAAGATGAAAGAAAAAAAAATCTCATAATTTTTTTAAAAGTGCCCATTTGCATGAGACATTCTTGAACTGCAGTTGGAGGAGACACAAAATTATTCCCAGTACCGCAAATGATCGCAAGGGCACACTTCAGCTGAAATATAAGTTTAAAATTTTACTTCTAAATAGCCTATAATTATTAGTTTTATTCAATTCAACACTTTAAATATGATATTAAATATCAGTCAAAATCAGCAATAATGCCAACATCAATCAGCCACATGCAAATAAATGATATTGCTGAGTGCCAGCCTCCCTCCTGTGAATAAAGGAGGTGCCTGTTTGTACTTTTGATCAGAAATGAAACTTAACACAGGGAGGAAGTCCACAGGGAAGGACACACACACACTCACTAGGTGGGAGTAGGCAAAGGAACCTGTGAGCAGAGGGAACGCTCCACAACCTGGAGGTAAATTTCTGCTCTAAATGCAATATTTTTCATTATAAACCTTTGATTTACAGCAGAAAATTCTGCATGCTTTTATAACTCGGTCTTATGATCAAACAATGGGAGTGACAAACACTCTGGTTTTACAATGTGTCACTGTAAAACCATAATGCATGAGAGCTTGAAGTGTGTTAGTTTACACAGACACTTTCATCAGCTTGTAGGAAGTAATGGCAAATTGTAATAGTTTTTTGCAATTTGCTGAAAATTAATTAATTGTAGGGATGTGGGGTTTTGTGTGTGTTTTGGTGTTAATTGAGTCTCTGTGTTGTCACGGCTACCCATTCTATTAGTGACCTCATTTGAATCTCATTTGTTTATGCTTATTAACATTTTAGGTTTGTCAGGCCCCCGTACCTACTCACACGCAAACAGTGCTTTCATACAGCATGTTGGTAGTTATTAATGATTAAAAATTCAACATTTAATAAAGGAGAAATTCAATGCAGTTGATGTATAATTTGTATACCGAAATATACAGTTAATAAAATTCAATCAAATCTAATTGCATGTATCCCAATTCAATCTTGGTTAGTAAATATTGCAGGCAAGTCAGTTTTTTAATAACTGAAGAAAAATTTAATTTTACACACCGGTTGAATTTTTCTACATTTTGTCCTGTCACAAATTAAATTTTCTATACATTTTCTAACCCTAACCCAGTTTTCCATAGAGCTTTATTGAGGACTCTGAAACATATTGGAAGAAAACTTTCCCTGAACTTGGTGGTGGCAGTGTCATACTGTGGGAATGATTTTCTTCAGCAGCAACACATAAAACAGGACTGGACGTTGTCAATATGGACCAGATTCCCTGAGGAAGGTTTCCAGTAGCTAGTTGAATATATGCCACAAAGGATTAAGGCAGTTCTGGAGGCAAAAGGGGGTTCAACCCAGTACTAGTAAGCTCAGCCTTACTAGTACTTAACAGTGAGTGTATGAGCTTTCTTAAGGGTATGATTTAAAAATGAGGATATACATTTGTTGAAACCAATATTCAAAAAGAGACTTTTTATAAAGTCAACTGTTGTTGGTAGAAAAGGCCAACAGATGTAAAATTTTATGACAAGTTTTACTTTGTCACTCGAGTGGAAATACATTCTTGTAAAATATTATGAAAAAGACATAAAGATCTCTCTCCTTCTCACTCTGATTCTTCTACACCAGTAGCTTCCAAAGTTTGGGTTTGAATATGAAAGTTTGGAGTCTTTTTCAGAAATTAACGAAAATACCCAAAATAGTAAACAGAAACCATCAGCATTTTTGAAATGTTGTAAAAGATAAACAACAAAAACAATATTATAAAAAACAATATTAAATCTTATATAAGATTTATTATAACTAAATCTTATAATCATAAACATTAATTACACAAAAGATAAAACACCACAACAACATGGCATTCAATATGACTCATTCTAAAGCACTAAGTCCTGAAAAGGGTTAAATTAGGTATTGCACACCTACCATAAAAAGTAATTTAGGGGAAGCTAAGTTTGCTAAAGATTTTCAAAGCTAGCAAAAATGCTAGTTTTACATCTCATAATTTTTTCATAACGAGAAACTGCTTTACCAAGATACTGTTCCTATACATTTTCCCCAACTTTTGCAGCTAAACTCTTCTGTAGATATGAGGTAGTTTTTCATTAGCAAAAACAAAAATGTAATTTAAAAAGATTTTAAATGTCAGGAAGCTTTAACTTAACTGAGATTCTATAAGCAGACATGGCCGCCACCTATGCCCCAACCAGTGACTCCATGATTAGCAACAGGAGTTCTGGGGCGCCGGGGGAGGTTCCCTGTGACGTCTGCAGGGAGCCGAAGCAGAAGGCGGCCAAGTCCTGCCTTGTGTGTCTCGCCTCGTATTGCCCTGACCACTTGGAGAACCATTCGACTCCAAGGCTGAGGGGCCACAAGCTAGTGGAACCGGTGGAGAACTTGGATGAAAGGGCCTGCCTAGTCCACGGACGTCCGCTTGAGCTGTACAGCAGGAATCAGCAGAGGAGCATCTGTGTTCGATGTATGGAAGGAGGTCAGAATGAAGTCGTCTCCACAGAAGAGGAATGGCTCAAGAAGAAGGTGATCTAAGCTTCCAGATTCATTCATCAGTAACCTTTTACTTTTTTAAATCTTTCATTGTTTGCTAAAGAAAGTTTAAGAGACACAAGCTACTGTTGAACAGTAGCTAAGTTGTAGCAAATAAAGGCTGAAACGTTTAACTTATGCCTGCTTGTTGTCTTTTACAGACTGAACTTGAGAACACAAAGAAAGACTTAGAAGTCAGAATTGAAATAAGAAAGATGAAGATGGATGAGATAAACAAAGCTCTAAGGGATTGCAAGGTAGGTAGAGGAGCCAACGTGTTTGATCCTGGACGGATCATCCAATCATACGAGTCTGTCAACTAAAAAGAAACCAGAGGTTTACATACAGTTTAGGCCAAAATTATTCATTTTGCTCAAAAACCCAACAAATTGCGTATGCCAAGAAAATTTAAAATTGAGATTTATAAAACCATGACCATGCTCACTAGATAGCAATTTATTTCTTTATAAATCACAGCTTCACTTCAATGTTTGCACACAAGGTTCTGCCACGTTCTACCCTCTGCACGCCCACATTCAACCTTTTTTTTGCAGTGCGCCATTTGGGTTTTTGGGCGTGCGTACATTTTGCTGTTTTATAAATGAAAATGCATCGCTGGAATATTATTTACTAAAAGCAATGAATGCCAAAGAAAAGCTTTGTAGATGATGGTGCAACTGGGATATGATATAATGCCACACATCATATGGCACACAATATATAATATTGAGTCAAAAATGATTAATTAAAAGCAGCTTTTAAAATCATTTTTCTCGTTTCCAGGACCTGATTGATAACGAGTGGTGGGATATCGAAGCGGTTTTCACAGCTCTGATTGCCATTGTGGAGGCAGCCCAGAAGAAAGCTCTCAAGCCACTAGAGAGCAGAAGGGAGGTGATGGAAACAGAAGCAAAAGACCTGAACGATAAACTGGAAGACGAAATCAACAAAATTGAGAAAACGATCTCAGAACTAGACGACATCTCATCACTTGAAGATCACATACTTTTCTTACAGGTCAGAGGAAAATCACTTTAGATTGTAAACTGGTTTGCAAAGTCATTATCAATGATTCATGTTAAAAATTTTTATTTTTTTTTGTGTTTGTTCAGAGATACCAATCTCTGTCAGATCAGGATGACATGACTGACTGGACAGGTGTTGAACTTGACACCACCCTGTCTTTTGGCTCCATGAGAGAAACTACAACAACGATGGTCAAACAAATTCAGCAGGAGCTGAAGAAGCTGGATGCTATTGGTAAGAGTTGACTTTATGATGGGACAGTAATAATAACAAAAATTGCTAACGTTGATGAAAAACTTTTTTTCCTCTTTGCAGAGCTCAAAAGACTTCCAACATTTTCAGGTACGTATAACATGTTTGAGATTTTTTCTCTAAAGGTGTTTCAAAAATAATGACAATATCTGCGTTTCCATTGACTGTTTAATTGCATGATATGACATTTTGAAAATAAATTTGCTTAATTGAAACACGCCAATTTCAGACAAAAATGTTTGTCGATAAAAAGGTTTTGGCACTAAGATAAGGTGTTTCTTTAGTCATAAAATTGGCTTATATTACAAAATTGCAATGGAAACACCTTGTTTTTTTTGGTATCACACAATTGAGATCAACGACTGTAATTTACCACTGGCAAAAACACTGAAGAAGAAGTCGACAGGAAGTAGTTGGAGGAAGTCTTTAATGACTTATTGTGTGAACAGACTTATTCACATGTGATTTTAATTGTGCTTCTTATTTAATGGAAACACCACACTTAAATTGTGCTTTTTGTTTTACATTAATAGAATATTAAAGTTTTGTGCGCATTTGTAATGTGAGCTTATAACATATTTTCAATTGGATCTCAACAGTGAACGTAAAGCTGGACCCAGAGACAGCACACCAATGCCTTGTACTTTCACCTGATGGAAAGGAAGTACGAGATGGAGGAGAAAACCATGAAGTTGCTGATTCACCAAAAAGATTCGATGTGTTGGGTAGCGTCCTGGGACTCAACAGCTTGACTACTGGGAAGGCTTACTGGGAGGTGGAGGTCAACAACAAGACCGGATGGGATCTAGGCGTAGCCAGAGGCAGCGCCAACCGTAGAGGGCAACTGTTAATGAGCCCAGATAACGGTTACTGGGTTCTGGTACATTATGAAGCGGAGAACTACGCCGCCATGACAGCACCACCCACCCGTGTTTCCTTTGAAGGGAAACCCAATAAGGTCGGGGTGTTTGTGGACTACGAGGAAGGTCTCTTGTCCTTCTACGATGTAACAGCGAAGTCTCACATCTACTCGTTCACAGAGTGTTTGTTCAAAGATGAGCTCCACCCGTATTTCAGCCCACATGTGAAACAGGAAGAGATGAACTCTGAAGCTCTGGTTATTTCTACAGGAAATTACTTTGAATTTGATGAAGAATGAAAGTGTTTGGTTTCCATTTGTGTTTAACCATTTGTGACGGAGGAGTCGTCACGAGCTGTGACTTAGTTATACAGTCCGTGTCAGCATGCGAGCACGCCCTCACACACATACACACAAACATATACATAACCGCTAACTTACACTTTGTTGTAGCTCAAACTGACGCGGTTCATTGTGGGTGCACACGCGGTGTCCCTGCTTCAGTTATCATATCCATCCTAACTTGTTTTCAGCTTCAAACATTTTCCTGGTTCTATTTTCAAGCAGGGCCGTTTCTGGATTATGGCGCCAGGATGGAGTCGCATGATGACGTAGTGATGTCATCAGAACGTATTGAGTGTTTTCTATTAAATTGTGTATGGTCCTTACCACAGGGGCCGCATATCATTGGCTAATGCCCATTTTACATCACAGCGCAGCTACCACATGCGTGACTGTCTCACAAACACAAGCTACAGTAGTAAACTCATGCTAATGTACATTGTGGACTAGCAGACAGCAGAAAGTTTTTGCGTCAGGACTCGAAAAAGAATGGTTCTCCACCGTCAGTGGGGTATCTGTACAGGCGATGTCAGGTATCCTGATCGTATTTGTGGAACTAAAATTCACAGATATCCAAAATCTGAAATGGAAAGCCTTGCTTGGATCAAAGCTTGTGCACGACCGCATTTGAAGCTCGACCGCATTTGCAGCTCAACCTTCGTAGGATCAATAAGAACAAAGGAGTGTGCGCTGGTTTAAGTATTATTGCTTTGCTTTCTTTGTGTCAATAATAAACACATTCATTATGAAAACCTTTTAGCCAAGTACAGCATAATGGCAGTACCGATACAACTTCTACACCTTGAAGCCTGACTGTTAGTCTTACGTTAGCTGAACAGATCAATATGCAATGAATACCGTACTTGACATACATTGAAGATTTTATTTTACCTGAAAAGACTTTTTACTAAACTGTAATCGTGTTAGCCACGCTAATCGTGTTAGCCTCCGAGTACCGTGTATCAGGCCTAGGCACGCTCAAACATTTGCCAACAACAGAAATCAGTGATTTCAAAAGAAACCCTCAAAACCATGAATGGCCGACTTACCCAGCCTTGCAAGAACATTAGCCATCAGTGATCTTGTCCACAGCTATATTTATGCTGAGGGTGTGAGGATCTGCTGTTTTCCTCAACGACCGGTAGCTTTTCGCTCTGACGCGGATAATGTTGGAGGCATCGCGTGGCTCAAACACCTTGATGTCGTCCAAAAAAGATGACATGAACTTGTTGGTTCCCCTGTCCATGGTCGTGGCTGATATTTTTTGAAAATCTGGCAGAAATGCTACACTAATCGACTCAGAAATACTCTGCAGAGAGTCAGTCGAAATGAAAGACGCCATGTTTACATAGAATCTAAGCACTGTGAGGCTTTGTTTGTGAGACATGCAGTCACGTGGGATTTTAGAGGGCGTTTCTGGGCGGAGCTTGGTAGGTCCATTGTATTTCTGATCTCAAGTTTATTTATTTATATTTTTTCTTTTTTTTCCCCCCCTCTTTATTATTATTTATTACTACCTTGTAGATTTTAAGAGTTTACTTGAGTTAGAAGTAATTGATTAGTTGTTTCTGCTTGTTTGGTCTTTCTGTGGGCGGAGCCTGTGGCTTTAAAAGCAGGGCTTTGGGCCAGAGGGAGTCAGTCTGTGGTTGGACTCCTGATTAGTCACACTGAAGGTGATGGACTTTTGCACTGAAGGTACTGCTGGTTGTCTGTTTTTAACCTGCCTTGGATGTCCTTTGTATATATTCTGCACTTCTCCTCTTTGTTCACCTGAAGAAAAGCACAATAAATTCACTGAAATGATCTCCGGCCTTCGTCAATCATTCTTGTTTGTTCAAGTCATAATAGACCCTCGCCACACCATTCTAGTGGATGGGAGTGATTTTAAAACTTGGATTTGTATGTACACTATTTTTTATATCATGGTACTATATCTGCTATTCTGCTTTGTATTTAATTGCTGGTATTTATATGCTGATTTAGATTTTTAAGCATTGTAAAACATTACTTGTGTAAATGTAACTAGTCACTACACAATTCTGTTAACAGTCAATAGCCAAAACTTCAACACAGATGTTGAACTTTATTCAACTGAAAGTCCGTAAAGATGCCAAGTAAATTAGTTCTTTAGAATTTATCTGTAAAAGTTAAAAATGTTAATGGGGTAAATTAAAGATTAGCTCCACTATTAGCACAGAAGCAAGTTATACACATTGTAAATGTTGCTATAACAACTATTAAGAGGTTGTTATATTTTTTGCCTAAGCCTTGCAAGAACAATGTGAGCACAATGTGTATTGTGTATTATCTGTGAGGTTGACTGTCATACATTTTTGCATTTATTAAGAAGTGTTTCAGTCATGCTTTATGGCTACTGGATCAACATGTTGACTGGTTGTACCATAAACTTACGCTATGCTATCAGTGCTGGTTCCTTCAGTCACTTTCACCTGATCTGCTGAACATTGCTGTATGTAAATGAATGTCACCATTTCAATACGCAAATATAGTTTGGGGCCACATAGAACAGTTCTAGTTAGTTTTAAATGGTAACATTTTTGCAATCAGTTGTCTGTTTTCCAGCAATGTAGATATTGGGAGTGTATTTATTTGTGGTACATTTGTATACGTTTGTGTGCACTTTTTATTCTTTCAAAAATTAGACCAACACATACATAACTGAAACAATAAGAGGTCCCATAGAAAACACACAAACAATAGCTTTTCTCCCCTCCCTTTTTCTCTTTTGGAACAGAAATGAAAGATGAAACTTTACAAACACTCTGAACTCTTTGGGTTTTCCAGTCAAACAAGCTTCATTCACACTGAACAACAGAGACGACTTCAAAACATAAAACTTCCTTCTACATCCAGTGAAAAACCTCTGGGCAAATGAAGGGATTTGATCTGTTGCACAACATCCAACACGCCCCAGCCACATGCAAATAAATGAATTTGCTGAGTGCCAGCCTCTTTCCTGTGAATAAAGGAGGTGCCTGTTTGTACTTCTGATCAGAAATGAAACTTAACACAGGGAGGAAGTCCACAGGGAAGGACACACACACTCACTAGGTGTTAGTAGGCAAAGGAACCTGTGAGCAGAGGGAGCGCTCCACAACCTGAAGGTAAATTTCTGCTCAAAATGCAATATTTTTCGTCATAAACCATAAACCAGTGTCATACTGTGGGGATGATTTTGATTTAAAGCAGAAAATTCTGCATGCTTTTATAACTCGGTTTTATGATTTAACAATGGGAGTGACAAACACTCTGGTTTTACAGTGTGTCACTGTAAAACCATACAGTGACACACATGAGAGCTTGAAGTGTGTTAATTTAGACAGTCACTTTCATCGGCTTGTACGAAGTAATGGCAAATTGTAACACTTTTTTGTAATTTGTTGAAAATTAAGTAATTTGTCTCCTAAACAAAGTAAAAAAAAATGAATTGTGAATTTCAAATATAAAATAGAGTCCAGGAACAGTTCATTTTCTGAACTGTAACACCCACCCGTGCATAACAACATGTCCTCTATGTGCTAACAGACAGCTGAGCATACATCACAAGCTAAGTGCACGAAATATCATAAAAAGTTGTACAACAGCACAGTCTGTCTATCAGTGACCTTTGAACCTCATTTGTTTACACTTACTGACAGTTCCACAGTTTTTCAGGCTGCTGTCTGCTCTCAGTGCTTTCATGCAGCACGTTGGTAATTATTAATGATTTAAAATATGAAAGCTTTAATACAGGAGAAATTCAATGCAGTTTGTATAGTGTGTATACAGAAATGTACAGTTAATAAAACCCAATCTAATCTAACTGCATGTATTCCAATTCAATCTTGGTTAGTAAACATTTCAGACAAGTCAGTTTATTAATCAAACTGCTGAAAAGAATAACATGAAAAATTAGATTTACACACCAGTTGGATTTTTCTACATTTTGTCACATTATAAATGAAATTTTCTATACATTTTCTAACCCTAACCCACTTTTCCATAGAGCTTTATTGAGGACACTGAAACATATTGGAAGAAAACTTTCCCTGAACTCGGTGGTGGCAGTGTCATACTGTGGGAATGATTTTCTTCAGCAGCAACACACAAAACAGGATTGGAAGTTCCCTTTCTTGTATTATTACTACCACTCTAAACATACATCCAGAGCTGCAATGAAATTGTTAAATCTAAATATACTAATGTGTTAAAATGGTCTAGTCAAAGTCCAGAGTGAAACCTTGAGCGTGTGTGGCAAGACTTAGAAATAACAAAGAAAAAAACTAGTGCATTAGCTGAAGTGTGCCCACCACTGTTGACCAATAAGCTGGTTGTTGTTGCAGTCTGTGTTGTCATTGCACCACTTTTTAACCGACTCGTTAAAAGTGACCATACGCTTAACCAAGACTTCAAGACCATTTTTATTTTGTGTAAGGTTTGAGAACCATCGTTCCAGACGGCACTTAAACATCCCCCAAGGTGTTGTTTTACTATTAAACATTTTCTCATTTAAAACAAGACCATATTTAGGTTTTTCTGTGATGAAAATTTTGTTATACCGAGATATAAAAAGTATGAGTTTTACATATCGTCATTTAATAAACTGTTACACCAATATACTGCTCTTGGATCCCTCCTAACTTTAGTAGCTAATCTTTTCTGTAAATATCTGAGATAGTTTTTCATGAGCAAAAACAAAAATGTAATTTAAAAAGATTTTAAATGTTAGGAAGATTTAATTTAAGAGATGTTTTCTTTAAGCAGACATGGCCGCCGTCGCTGTCCCAACCAGTGACGCCACGCTGGAGAAGAATCTAACCTGCTCCATCTGCATGGACATATTTTCCAATCCGGTCACGACGCCTTGTGGTCACTCTTTCTGCAGGACGTGCCTAGAGCTCAGCATCTCTCCATATCGGGTGAACGACATGTGTCCGCTTTGCAAAAAACATCTCAACAAATCTCCAGACGTTAGCATTGTGCTAAGAGACATCGCCACGCAGATGAAAAACACGATTAGCAACAGGAGTTCTGGGGCGCCGGGGGAGGTTCCCTGTGACGTCTGCAGGGAGCCGAAACAGAAGGCGGCCAAGTCCTGCCTTGTGTGTCTCGCCTCGTATTGCCCTGACCACTTGGAGAACCATTCGACTCCAAGGCTGAGGGGCCACAAGCTGGTGGAACCGTTGGAGAACTTGGATGAAAGGGCCTGCCTAGTCCACGGACGCCCGCTTGAGCTGTACAGCAGGAATCAGCAGAGGAGCATCTGTGTTCGATGTATGGAAGGAGGTCAGGATGAAGTCGTCTCCACAGAAGAGGAATGGCTCAAGAAGAAGGTGATCTAAGCTTCCAGATTCATTCATCAGTTACCTTTTACTTTTTTAAATCTTTCATTGGTTTGCTAAAGAAAGTTTAAGAGACACAAGCTACTGTTGAACAGTAGCTAAACTGTAGCAAATGTAGGTTGAAATGTTTAAATTATGCCTGCTTGTTGTCTTTTACAGACTGAACTTGAGAACACCAAGAAAGACTTAGAAGACAGAATTGAAATAAGAAAGATGAAGATGAATGAGATAAACAAAGCTCTAAGGGATTGCAAGGTAGGTAGAGGAGCCAACGTGTTTGATCCTGGACGGATCATCCAATCATACGAGTCTGTCGGCTAAAACTGAAGGACCAGCACCAAGGTCAAACCTGCTTGAGTAGGAATCTTCAATCAAGGATCTACTACTAACTCTTCTCCACAGCTGAAATGTCAGACAGAATTAGCTTTATTTTAGACTGTGTCACATTTATTTAAGTTTACCACTCAGTCGGAACATACTGAGATTTATCATTAGCCTAAATACTAAATAAAACATTTTGGCTAATTTTGTATTAGATGTAGACAAAGCAGGTCTGAGGAAAACCCAGAGGTTTTCATAAAGGCCAAAGTTATTCATTTTGCTCAAAAAGTCAACGAATGCCATATGCCGAAAGAAAAAAAGAAAAATTGAGATTTTTGCAAAACCATGCACATCCTCAGTAGAAAGCAACTTCCCCTTTATAAATCACAGCTTCACCTCAATGTTTGCGCGCAAGGTTCTGTCATGGTCTGCCCTCTGAATGCACGCCCACATTCAACCATGTTTTGGTGAACACCACTTTTATCCTTGTGCATACGTACATTTTGCTATCGATCCTACGCAGCGTTTTATAAATGAGACCCCAGATACGTAGAAATTGCAACCCTGGAACAGTATTTACTAAAAGCAACAAATGCCATAGAAAAGCACTGGCAGATAATAGTGAAAAAAGATGAGTTAAAAGCAGCTTTTAAAATCATTTTTCTCGTTTCCAGGACCTGATTGAAAACGAGTGGTGGGATATCGAAGCAGTTTTCACAGCGCTGATTGCCATTGTGGAGACGGCCCAGAAGAAAGCTCTCAAGCCACTAGAGAGCAGAAGGGAGGTGATGGAAACAGAAGCAAAAGACCTGAACGATAAACTGGAAGAGGAAATCAACAAAATTGAGAAAACGATCTCAGAACTAGACGACATCTCATCACTTGAAGATCACATACTTTTCTTACAGGTCAGAGGAAAATCACTTTAGATTCTAAACTGGTTTGCGAAGTCATTATCAATGATTCATGTTAAAAATCTGTTTTTTTTATGTGCGTCTATCCAGAGATACCCATCTCTGTCAGATCAGGATAACATGACTGACTGGACGGATGTTGAACTTGACACCACCCTGTCTTTTGGCTCCATGAGAGAAACTACAACAACGATGGTCAAACAAATTCAGCAGGAGCTGGAGAAGCTAGATGCTATTGGTAAGAGTTGACTTTATGATGGGACAGTAATAATAACAAAAATTGCTAACGTTGATGAAAAACTTGTTTTCCTCTTTGCAGAACTCAAAAGACTTCCAACATTTTCAGGTACGTCTAACATGTTTGAGATTTTTTTTTTTTCTCTAAAAGTGTCTCGGAAATAATGACAATATCTGCGTTTCCATTGACTGTTTAATTGCATGATTTGACAATTGGAAAATAAATTTACTTAATGGAAACATGGTAATTTCAAAACAGTTTTGTGAAATGTGCTTATTTTGCAAAACTGCAATGGCATCACAAAAGTCAAATCAATGACCAGAAGTTGCCACTGGCAAAAACCATGAAGAAGATGTCAGGAAATAGTTGGAGGAAGTTTTTAATGACTTATTGTTTGAACAAACTTATTTATAATTGTGTTTATAAATAAGTGGAAACACCACAGTTGTGAATTTTATTTTATTTTTTTTACCCTGTTGTCCTCATTTTCTGTGTATAGGAAAAACACATACAAATCTCGGTCATTTTGACCCGAGGACAACAGGAGGGTTTTAAATGTTAAAGTTTTGTGCACATTTGTAATGGAAATGCAACTACTGAGCTGATAACATATTTTCAATTGGATCTCAACAGTGAACGTAAAGCTGGACCCAGAGACCGCACACCGACGTCTGGTACTTTCACCTGATGGAAAGGAAGTACGAGATGGAGGAGAAAACCAGGAAGTGGCTGATTCACTGAAGAGATTTGATGAGTTGGGTAGCGTCATGGGACTCAACAGCTTGACTTCTGAGAAGGCTTACTGGGAGGTGGAGGTCAACAACAAGACCGGATGGGATCTAGGGGTAGCCAGAGGCAGCGCCAACCGTAAAGGGAAACTGACGCTGAGCCCAGATGAAGGTTACTGGGTTCTGGTACATTATGAAGCGGAGAACTACGCCGCCATGACAGCACCACCCACCCGTGTTTCCCTTAAGGGGAAACCCGATAAGGTCGGGGTGTTTGTGGACTACGAGGAATGTTTGGTCTCTTTTTACGATGTAACAGCGAAGTCTCACATCTACTCGTTCACAGAGTGTTTGTTCAAAGACGAGCTCCACCCGTATTTCAGTCCACATGTGAAACAGGAAGAGATGAACTCTGAGGCTCTGGTTATTTCTACTGAAAATTACTTTGAATTTGATGAAGAATGAAAGCGTTTGGCTTCCATTTGTGTTTAACCATCCCAGTGGATGTTCGTGATTTCAAAACTTGGATTTGTTCAGCTGGGGGAAAAAAATCATGATAAACTGCCACAAAGAAATTAATGGGGACTTTTGTTTTTGTCAAATTAAGCAAGAAATGTTTGCCTTTACACTCAAAACCACTTACATGTTTCAAGTTTTCAATAAAACCGGCTAAGCTAGTAAAACAATTTTTAAATCAGGACACACAGCCAGATGGTAACTAGCTTATGCTAAACCATGCCTACTTTCATCCTTTCCTACTCAACACAAACCATTGTTAGCTCTTGTATGTAAACCACTGAAAGTAATTGGATGTACTTTTGTTTTTTTTGTAACTAAGCTTTTTTAATCTGAAAAATATTCAAAATAAAAATTTATAAAACTAACAGATTCAGTACAGCTTTATATAACATTTGCTGAAACTTGATTGTGATATTATGCAAGTTATATGGTTCAAATGACAGATTGTAATCGCTGAGAAAAGTAAAATCACTCAAAGCAACTTCCTGCTTTTCGGTTTGATTTAAAACATTGTGTTTTTACAGTAGAGGTGGGCGGCTCACCCAAAATATTGATAATATCGATACCAAGTCAGTATCAGAATCAGATCGACACTAGTGTGGTAAGATCGATACATTAGTTTCAGATTCCCTGTTGAAATTTGTTTTTTTGTTGAATTTTGGTTTCTTTACTGTCTGATGATAAACGAAACTTAAATATTAAAATGTATTGATATTGGTGAGATGCATTTCAGATGAAATATGTTTGTTTTATTTTATTTTGTTATTAAAGGAGATAAGCAAGACTCTACCCAAAGTCTTGCCCCTGATAGAAACTACTGCATTGACTGATAGGCCAAGCAAACAGAAATTCAAAGTGATGAAAAAGAAGAAACACACAGCAGTGCAGGTCCAGCTGACAACAGAATTCCTGCAAATTCTGTTAAATTTTAGAAACACGGGCAATTCTTGGTCATATTCTAAGTGTGGCTTGCCTTACACAAAGCCAAAGCAAGAAAACAAAGTTAATGTTTTATTCTGTGGTCTGAGGTGCATTTACCCAGATCAGTAGCAGTCATGGGAATTCTCATTTATTAGTACATTTGCACAGGAAATAAGGAAGAAATGTTTATTGTTTGGGGTTTTTAGAAAAATGTGTGCAGTCATTGGCCAGGTGCAACATGTCCAAGCTGTCTAGCACTGTTTAAAAATGCAATGAAATCAAATACAGTATGATGGCGTGATTGTCAGTCACTTTGAAAAGCAGTTGGATAACTCTTACATCCAGATCTGATCAGTGTGCAGTACAACTAATATTTGATCCACACTGATGTTTTACAAAGACACGGTTTGGGATGAAAAAAAAACCTACGATTTACTTAGTTTGTTTTTTAAAGACATTACAACAACGGTGCAGAGGCCTATGACTACTTTTAGCTTTCTGTGCTAATCGTAGCACATAAACATTTCTGGAGTTTTTTTTTTTCCACACTTATTTTGTAATTTTCATGACTATTTCCATTAAAATTCAAAAATATTTGCAAGAAGTTAATTACCCAGCAGAACAAGTAAACAATCTAAAAAAAAAATATTGTTTTAAGGAATATTTCAAATTTTTAGCCTAGCACTTCTTTAGCCATGCTCATGATATTCCTTTTTTAAACTTTAATTATCTTTAATGCTGTCAACACCTACTTAAAACGAAAGACTCAGGTATTTAAAAACAAAAAGTGTTATTAAAGTGACAAACTTGGATTGAATGCTGTGATTAAGCTGTATAGCTCAGTGAGAAATAAAAAATGTAACTTTGATGCTGTTTTTGTCAATATAGGTGTTTCACCTTCTTTTTTTGGCTTGAACATGATTAATGAAGCTTTACAACTAGTTTTAAAGTCAAACAGGTGTCACTATTAATCAGCACACACTCTGTAAACATGAACCCTCATTCTGGAGCCCATCAGTTCCTCCCACAGAGTCTTATCTGTGGCTCAACATGCAACACGCCCCACCATGTGCAAACAGATAATTTTAGTATTTATTTTTGTACCAGCCTTGCTCTCTCAATAAAAGTCACCGGCTGGACTTTTGATCAGAAATGAGACCCACGCATGGAGGAAGTCCAAAAGTTGCATCCAAAAGGTAAAAGTCTTTGGATCTGCAGTATTTACGCACATATCAGTCTGTTGTGTTTGCTTCTTGTAAGGATATGATTAACACTGATACTCTGTCCCACATTTTTAGCAGTGAGTGTTGATTTTACAGTGCAAGGCAGCATGTCAGTAGTTGGGCAATTCTTCTCAGTCATGAACTAGTAACCCTATGATTGTTCTCTCTCCATCAAGGGCAATTCACACAACAGGTTTACCACCATGACAGGTTTAACATAATAAACTGTCATGAGGTTTAGGATTCTAGTTTAAGATACATAGAATTGTTATTTTTAGGAAATGACTGTTTTGGATTTAAAAAGTGAATTTAGAAGTTTGATAAAAAAATAAAAATCACATACACAACTGATCCTGCACATAAAAGATCAGATGATTTGATAATGTAAAAAGAATTACTCACACTTAATACCTTAAGTGTGAGTACTCCTATTATTATTCCTTTCTCAAAAAACATTTTGTGGCAAGGAAAGAAAAGCCAAGGTATTAATGTTCACTTTTGAACTGAGGCAACTTGATGCTCTTTTAGTAATTGCTTGTTGGATTTTGGAGAGTTGCACACTGGTGAAGTATGCAATTCTCCAAAACTCAATGAATTATCGATGAAACAATTGTTTTCTGATGAAACTTTCTATTCGATTCCAAAAGGTGAACAGACTTTTTATTTTAACTATGCAACCTTTTTTTAAACAGACATGGTGTCCACCTCTGAAGGACAGCTCTACCACAACACTTGCGACTCCTGCAGAACGAGCCTAGAACGTTACATCTGGTCAGTTTAAACTATACATGTTCGTTGCCCAAAGAATCGAGAGAAAATCCCTAATGTCAATATTATGCTGAAAGATATAACTCAAAAGATGAAGAGCACAAAAAGCCTTGAGTATCCCACGGCCGGGGAAGTTGCTTGTGATATCTGCACCGAACCAAAGCTGAAGGCTGAGAAGTCCTGCCTGGTGTGTCTCACCTCATATTGTGCGCCCCACTTGGAGAATCATTATTCAGCTAAAAGACTGAAGGGCCACAAGCTGGTGGAACCGGTGAAGAACTTGGATGCAAGGGCCTGCCTGACTCATGGACACTCACTGGAGCTGTACAGCAGGAAGCAGCAGAAGTGCATCTGTGTTCGATGTATCGAAGGAGGTCAAGAGGAAGTTGTCTCGACAGAAGAGGAATGCCAAAACAAGAAGGTACCATAACTTCCTGATTCTGTTAGTCTTATTTGTTATGAAAGAAAAGAAATGTTAATCTTTGAAAATGTTCTCTCTCTGTACCTGTAGGCTGAACTTGAGTGGACCAAGACGACATTACAACAAAGAGTCATGATGAGAAAAACAAAGATGGTGGAGATCAACAAGGCTCTGAAGAGTTGCAAGGTACATGTGCCTCAAAACAGGCCAACGTTTGGGATCCTTGCTGAGACACCCAATCACACCAGGTCATTAAAATATGCAATTACAGAGCCACTAGTTGTGTTTCCATTGATTTAAAAATTGTGCAAATTGGAATTAATTCTCTTAAGTGAAATACGCCAATTAAAAAAAACTCAAGTGTTTTTGTATTGTGCAAACTGTCATGGAAACACTTTTTTTTTTGCACCATACAAGTCATGTGATCAACAACCGGATGTTACTACAGGCAGAAAATAAGAAGATGACAACAGGAAGTGGTATGAGGATGATGACGCGGCATGTTTTTTAATGACTTGTCACGTCAAATTCATTAATGTGTGATTTTAAGTGCGTCTCGTAATGGAAACATCACTATTGCTAAATTGTGTTTTTTCAACTTCAGCAGAATACTTTAGCAGAATGTCACTGCGTTTGGAATAGAAACAGAGTGACAGAAACAAGCCTGGTGTGATACTTAGGTAATCTGCAAATCAGTTTGCTCCATGTGCCTTTCAGCCTGAGAGCACCTTCTATGAAATGACACAAATCTTCAACTTGGACTCAAATTTATGACTTAATGTCCAAAGCTCTGACTGCTTGAAACTATTTTTTGCTGCATCTTTAGAATCTTCAGGGTTTTCGAGTCGAGGTAGAATTGGCTTTTGCAAAGAGTATTCGTCTTCAATACCACGTATCACAAAGTATTGACTGGTTATACTAACTTTCAGGAGCAGCTTGAGTGGTGGGACATTGAGGCAGTGTTCACTGCTGTGATTGCCATAGTGGAGGCAGCCAATGCAAAAGTAGTGAAACCGCTCCAAGACAGGAGGCATGTGCTTGAAAAAGAAGCGAAAGAACTCAAAGACGAATTGGAAGCTGAAATCAACAGACTTGAGACGATGATCGCTGAACTGGACAACATATCTGCACTTGAGGATCACATCCATTTCCTACAGGTCTAGTGTCTGGAAACTTTGCTTTTGAGAATTAGTGTGATTGACAACACAGTCATTTTCATCTTGATTGTGTTTCCTTTGTATGTTTTCTTCCAACTCTCTACAGAGGTACCCGTCAATTTCCATCCAGGATGATATGAAAAACTGGACTGATGTAAAACTTGACACTTCACTGGCATTTGGTTCCGTGAGAGGAACCACAACAGCTATGATTAAAGATATTCAGCAAGAGCTGGAGAAGCTGGTCACCACTGGTAAGAGGTGTCTTTTTGTTGGTGAAAGTGGAAACTGTTAGAGTACTGTTCAGTAAAACATGTCCTCTTGTTTACAGAACTGAAGAGACTCGAAAAGTTCACAGGTGTGTTATATACCCAGCTTAATGTTTCCCACGATAAAGCTATGGTTTAAATCATGAACTTATTTCTAATGTTTCAACAGTGGACATAAAGCTGGACCCAAAGACCGCACACCGACGTCTGGTACTTTCACCTGATGGAAAGGAAGTACGAGATGGAGGAGAAAACCAGGAAGTTGCTGATTCACCAAAGAGATTCGACGTGTTGGGTAGCGTCATGGGACTCAACAGCTTGACAGCTGGGAAGGCTTACTGGGAGGTGGAGGTCAACAACAAGACCGGATGGGATCTAGGTGTAGCCAGAGGCAGCGCCGACCGTAAAGGGAAACTGACGCTGAGCCCAGATAAGGGTTACTGGGTTCTGGTACATTATGAAGCGGAGAACTACGCCGCCATGACAGCACCACCCACCTGTCTTTTCCTCGAAGGAAAACCCAATAAGGTGGGGGTGTTTGTGGACTACGAGGAAGGTTTGGTCTCTTTTTACAATGCGACAACTCGGTCCCATATTTACTCTTTCACTGAGTGTTCATTCAGAAATGAGATCTACCCGTATTTCAGCCCACACTATAAACAGGGTGAGATGAACTCTGAAGCTTTGGTTATTTCTATCGGTCAACATTCAGAAATGGATTAATGGACTCAATTCTTAGTTCAGCTTCAACTTCTTCACTTCACAACCTCCTGTCACATCACATTAACTCAGGTCAAGTCTGAATTATCAATATGGGCATTTTTAACAAAGGTTTAACAAAGATAATTTTATATATATAATTATATATATATAATTATATATATATATATATATATATATATATATATATATATATATATATATATATATATATATATATATATATATATATATATATATATATATATATATATATATTTTTTGTATCTTTACATATTGTCATCTTCCTAAGATAATGGCCTACATAATTTAGGCCATTATTTTACAAAGCTGAAGATAACATTTGATGGGGGTAAAAAGGACATTGAGTTTTTGTTTGAGGATTCTTTTTTAGCCTTTACACTTTTGCTACAACATATTAGCAACATCTTGGCTGTCAATTAAAAACATCGGGTGAAAAAGCATCCACCTGTTATTCAATACACATAACCTTAACCTAATATGTTTTTGTAAAATCGCCTATAATCGCAAATAAAGTTTGTTTCTTAAAAAAAAACAAAAAAACTTTTGACTTTTGTTTTAAGTTTACGAGTTTTCCCAGTGTATTTGAAAGTCTCATCGTGTGGTTCTTGTGGCCCAGACAGATGCGGGACGAATGGCGGGTTTTGCTCATTTGAATGTTTAGGCAGAAGCGAAACTGAAAGCTCAACAAGCCGTTAGGCAGCATCACGTGGCACTGAGGAGAAATAACGTTTTATTGTTCGAGCGTAAACAGCAAAGAGAGGAAGTTTGAGGTAAGAATTTTATAATATTTCTGAAAATTGCGTCATTTTTGAAGCTGTTTAATGAACCCAGCACATGCAGACAGTCGGTTATCAGTCAAGCTTGACTGGAACTTTATCTTGCGGTTCAATTTTAACATTAACTCTGCGTTTGTGTGTACGTGTGTGTGTGCGTGTGGGTGTGCGTGTGTGTGTGTGTGTGAGACTGTGTCTTTGTTTTTCTCCAAGTTGATTAATACGCAGCATTATCTATGTTTTTTATATTTGCTCATTAAAATGTGAACCCGTTATAGACTATCAGGAGGACTCGTACAGGAAGTCACAGTGCTTCTGTTTTGCAGATTTGTACAACAGAAATGTGGTCGTTGAAGAGATTTTCACTTATTTTTCCTCAAATAATTCACAAGCAATTTTTATGTGGGAATAGGCAGGTAATAGGATCAGTAACTTTACATTTATAAATTACCCTGTACAGGAATTGATGCTCTGTAAATCCAACTACCTCGGACTGGGCAGCCATTATGCTTTTCTTTGTTCTCCATTTCTTTTTTCTGCAACACTTATGGTGATCTCAGGTGCACACTGTACAATTTCTTCTTCTTCTTTTTATCTTTTTTTTTTTTTTACTTCAAACTCACTGGATTATGATGTGTGTTTACTACTGGTAGCACAACTGGTTTTTACTTAGTTCTCTGTATGTTGCCACCTGCTTTGGTAATATAGATGTGGTGTATACACAACTCATACTTTTCATGTTAGTCCAATATAGTTTACCAATATGTCATGTCATTAGAATATACATATCAAGCAAAAGAAATTTCTTACAATTTCTATTTTGTATGAATGTGATCATTTTTATGGCAATCGGCAAATTGATATTACAATCTGTTTTGTTAGAACATAAAACATTCCACTTTCAGAAATGCCATCAATTCATACATATTAAAAATGTTTGTCAAAGGACTCAAGAAGCCACATTAATTTAGGGCAATATTTGACCATCCCTGTCTTTTTTTTCTTAGTCTGGCCATTTCCTTCCTAATCAACGCCACTAGATTCTCATCTCCCTTCAGTGCTTTGTCTGGACTTTCTCCCATTGAGGTGAATTTCTCTGGCAGATTTTCTACCGGACCAATCACCGAACAGAAAGACAAGTAGTGAATGATAATGTTTATTTTCTGCAGTTTTAGAATTGTAGCCTGCTTGTCATAGTTTTAGCAGTGGTAGCGGAGGAAGTAAATGAAACTCGGGTGATTGTTGCTGTGTGAGTAGAGTAGTCGTCTTGCGATCGGAAGGCTGTAGGTTTGATTCCAACTTCCTCCTGCCATGTGTCAATGTGCTCTTGGGCAAGGCACTTAACCCCAAATTGCCTACTGATCGGTATGTGAATGTGACTCTAGTGTAAAGTGCTTTGAGTGGTCAAAAATGATTGGAAAAGCACTATATAAGTTCACTCCATTTACCATTTAACCCCTCATTATGTGTTGGCCACGTCTCCTAATATTAAATTAACATTAACAGCCGCTTCGCTCAGCTCAGCAAATGTCTCTTTGTAGGGGAGGACTGTTTTTTACAGCACAGTCAATTTCCAGTAAGCTTCATAGCAACTGACTACATACGTCATGGGTAAATGTTAACGATTGGTCCATCCATCCAGGAAGAAGTTGTTTGTCAATAGCCGAGAGCCCAGACCCTCTGGATGAATCTAATAGCGTAGGTCAAGGCTTAGCAAGGCTAGTAAACATACAAGCTGACAATAAAAGTTATAAAATTTTGACTTCAGAACTTATTTTTAACAATATAATTTTCATGTTTGTATTCTACACATCACATCCACACAGTATCTTATTTTTTGGATGAATTGAAAAGGGTTTGTTATTACGTGATATTTGTAATAGAAATGTGATGTAATCCAACTTCACAACCAGAGGCTTGGGTTTATTACACACAGGTGCTCATGACTAATTAATTAATGTCATAAATAAAAGCCAAAAACAGAATCTGTTCTTGTTTGAAACTGTGCCGATTAGTAACAGCATGGTTATTTTTGTCGTAATCTGTCTCCTCAAGACCGATTGCAGAAATGAGCCTTCAGGTTTGCGACTGCTGTGGTTGGACCAAAGTGACGACCTATCAAGGCCTGAGGATCCACCAGGGTAGGATGGGCTGCACACCGAGGGGTGCGAGGATCGCAGAGCCTCAGCAGCAGTACACGTGGAACCTCGGAGGACAGACAAACGTTAACTTGGGTTACAAGCTGGAAGTCCGGAACACAGTCAAAATCGGTGGGCTGTCCAAATTGTGTCTCAAGATTATTTTTGAACAGAGGGGTAACTCAAAAACTGATAAATGACTCTTGAAATTATGTCATGGACAGAAAGTTCAAATTATTATTCAGACATGAGCCTCCAGACGTGCCACTGCGGCTGGAAGAATATGACGAATTATCACGGCTTGAGAACCCACCAAGGAATGATGGGCTGCATGCCGAAGGGGGTGAGGATTCCCAAGGAAGAGCAGAGTGCCTGGAGGGACCACTGGAAAACACAACTAGATAACAAAAAACTTCCTGTCACAAAGAAAGTTAATACAAAGGAGGAGGTATACAAATGACGATTGAACAGTAACAGTGTCAGTTTAGTGAGAAAAATCTCTAACACCTAAATTAAACTTCTCCCGTTGACTTGACAGAATTCCCCAGAAATACCAAGGATGAGAAACTACAGTAACCCCACCTCAGGAGCAAAGGTCAAAAAAGAGAACAAGTCAGGTATATGAGATGGTCCAATTTGGCCCACATAGCAATTAGCCAAATTCCTGTTTAATCTCAGCGTTTCCTTTTTTCTCGTCACTCCTGCATTTCCTGAAGGCTCTTCTCAAAAATCAACAAGGTCAAAGTCCCGCCATCAGTTGGAGGAACGCTTCACACCTTTAAAGGTAAAGACGAAGCACTAAGCTTTGATTATTTAGCTGTCAAAGACACTTAGATTATTAAAGACAATTGATCACAGAGCTAAAAAAAAAAAATCAAAACAGTAAAAGATTATTTACCCAATACCTTGTTGGCTTAGGAGTGCTTAACTTTTATATATCTGGGATGAAATGGTTGCTGGTTTTATTAATTATCTTGGTTGTAATAAAGTATTGTCATAGGAAGTTGAAAATAAACCTATCATTAACTATTATTTAATCACCAGGATTTTATTTTTTGAATTGTGAGTCAAATACAACGTCTCAGACGTGATGAAAAGTGAGCAGAAGGCAGTTGGAGTAAGAGAGGGAAATTTATACCATTAAAGACAAACACTTAAAGCTGAACAATTGTAACTTACAACTGCACAAGTAAGGCTTTTTGAAGGGATTTTGTCACCACTACGTACAAAAATGGGAACGTACACAAGCAGCTTTCTCTTCTAGTTGCTACTAGCTGCTAGTGGCTAAAGCTAAGCATAAAACATTAGCTGGATGCTTGTGATCTTTTAAACAGACCTTTTAAACAAACAACATTGTCTGTTTAAAAGGGTATCAGCTAATTTATTGATTTATTTCACTACCAGCATTATATCTAATTACAACTAAACAATACCATGAAGTTTTGTGCTTTATTCTTCAAATTGTTTGGAGTGCTGAGTCACTGCCCAGTGCCGTACTGGGACAAAAAACAAACAAAGAAAAAAATAATGTGTTGACCAGACAAGCCCACCGAATTTATAATGCACATGCGTACATATTTTTAGGCTTTTTAATGGGTTTGCCCTACTGTGCAAGTCTTAAACCACATACCTTGAGTTAAGTGGGTTCTGTGAGAGCGAACATGTAAAATACTTCCAAAAAGTGTTTGTTGTTAACCAAAAAAAAACTTACAGTTCAAGTTAAGGCGGAGGTGATAAAAGTTGTCATTACCGTTTACAGTAACTATTTTTTTTTTTTTAAAACACGTTGTATGTTTTCTTTCTTCAGACTTCTGAGGAGTACTGGAGCACCGTTAGCTGCGATAACTACGCAACAGCAGCATCCAGAATCAAGGCGGAGCCCGTGTCACGTACGCCTCGAGCATTCTGCTCCCTGATTTTGGAGAATAAAAAGGAAAATTAAGCTTGAAAGTAAAATCTAATTCTTCTTTTATCGCTTTATTTGCAGCTCTGGAAGACTGTATTCCAAGATACCCAGATGACCGCATCTGGGATGTGAGGGATGAGTCCTCACTTTATTTGCAGGTAAAGTTGGAAAATCTGCTATCCACTTTGATACAAATTCTTCAGTAACATTTTTTCTCTCTTTTTTTTTTTACATATCTAAGACGAATTCTTCCTGTATTTCTCTTACATTTTGCAAATTCCTAAAACGCACTGTTCTTACATTGGGAATATTTTTTTGAACATTTAAATAATTTCCAACCTTCTAGATGAACGATTGGCTCGGTGAAATTCCAGCCGCCCAACAGGAGGACCGATGCGGAACTTTTAGGGAACATCCAAGAGCTCCAACACCTTCTCTCCAAGTCCTGCACGGAGAGAAGGATTCACTGTTACCGACATCGGGACAAGAAACGCCAAGCTCTCAGCTGCTGAAAGAAATTCAAAACTGCTTAGAAAAATATAAAAAGAGGAGAGATGAAAAAATGGTGAACTCTGCTCGCGAGGTAAAACCATTTTTATTTTATGTGTGTTGCAATAATTTAATCCAAAACCAACAGCAAATAGGTACAACCGCAAACTCTGTATGGATTATCTAACTGTTCATATCTATGAGTCAGACTGTGGGTGAAACATCAAGGATCTCAAACAACTCGGTAATAAAAGCTGAATCTGTGGAGAAGAACCACTCACGTATGTATAAAATGATTTGTACAACAGCAGAGTGGACCGAAGAGTCACGAAGTTGAAACGAACTACCTGACTTTTTATCTTCCAGGTCTTCCAACCCAACAACACCCACTCAAGAAACCCACGGAAACCAAAACAGCAGCTGCTGAGCAGGTAAACAATTACCTCTGTACCAACTCGTCTCTTCTCTTTTTACAGATTTGTATTATACACAAGTTTTCACTAACCAGATGTGGTTACACATGTACATGACAAGTGATTTATTAGTGGGTGTAGTAAAGCAACAGAAAACCCAACATTACCCAGATACCAGAACGTGATTGAACGGGCAAGTTTCAATAATTTACATGAAGCATTCTGTGAAAAAGATATGGCTTTCTGAAGATGATGGCATCAAGTTACAATCTAAAATTTTTTGTTTAGTCTAGGATGCTGTTAATTTCATTCAGAATAATGGCATAATTGTGAAGTTGTCTGGAGAGTTGATTGGGAATTTAGAAAAGGAAGCAAGAACCCCTAAAAAAATCACATCATTAAAAAAATGTATACAAAATGTATATAAGAAAAATATATATATTTCTCTTTAAGTCAAAAGCGTTTTTTTCTTGTTTTTGGGAGGAGAATGGGAGAAGCAATATTTTTAGACTGATTCATGACTGAATCATTTACAATGAAACTGCATTGATTCGTCTCTTTTTTAGAGAAATGAATCTGTCCGCAAATGTTCAACAACTCAACCTCCGGTTCCAGCTAAGAGGAAGAGTTTACTCCTACTCACTGGAACACCAGAGAAAGCTGAAGGACCTTCAGCCAGCGCCGATGGAGAAATGAGGAAAGATGACAAGAAAGAAAAACTGGAGCAGGTTCAGTATTTGATGATTGATGTAACATCATCAGCATACTAAACAACCTTTGCTAGATTACTGTGCAGTAAGGTTTGCAAAAGTTCAAAGGACAGTTAGGATTTTTTACTGCGTCCATTCTACCTGTAGAAGTCAACACTCTGTGTCTTTGCTTTCATGTAACAGATTAATTTCCTGCTAAACCAACAGTCAAAGAGAAAAGTGAACTTTTTCCATGTTAAAACAGCTCAAATCTCAAATACTTTGTAGCTTTAAAAGAAAAGAGCAACGAACAAACAGCTTTATGAACACCAAGGAACACAGTAGATACATCAGGGCTAAAGACGTAGAAAACTTTGAGGCAGAGCTGGGCTATAAAACCATCTGTGCCTCCATCACTCTGTGTCTGTTAGCATTTATCAACCAGTTGGCTAAATATAGCATTAGCATGTAAAATCCTAGTTCATAACATTTGAAATATGTTAAGCAGCAATTATTGCACTCCAAAAAAATCCTTGTGGTATGAATACTGCACACACTGTTGTTGTATTCTGCACCTATAGTATATGCTACACTTGTCAGAGTTTGATTTGTTTTTTTTAATTATGTGCCCTGTTGTGTTGGTCAGTCATAAAATCCAAATCAGAACGTTGAAGCTTGTAAAATAAATTCACTGCAAATTGCTAAACTGGGCTGGCAGACAAATACGTTTAAATTCAATTACCTGAAATAATACATAGAATAAAAAGCTGTAAAATGAACGGAAATGTAACTCTCCCAATAAGACGACAGAAAGTCTCACTCCTCCACTCTACTGTCAAGAAGGTTAGATGTTCTGCTTTATACAGTTTTTGTGCATCTTCACTGTTTTTCCACAACATTTAACATCTTCTGTGTTTCTTGTATGTGGCAGAATGTGAGACACACAACCAAAGTCAGGTCAACAGTGAAGGAGAAAAACTCACGTATGTAGAAAATGATCAGGCATTCAGCATCAGAACAAAGTCAGCGGCTTAGAAAATAAAATGTATTGTGACTCTCCTGTTTCACAGCCCCGCCCCACTCGTTACGAAACCCCACAGACACAAAAGTAACGTCTTCTGAGCAGGTAAGCAATAATCTTTTGCAAAGTCTTACTTTTTCTACACTTTTTCAACCCTTCATAACCATTTTTGTTTTTTTATTTACCTAAGTGTGGGTCATACTGCTCAAAAATAAAATTGCAGATTAATATAATAACAGATCCAGTTTCAATCCATTTTCAATCGAAAGTTCAATTCATTCACAAAATCCCTACGACTACTTCCATGCCACTTGTTGTCACAGTATTTATTTTTAGTGACTTACTCGACATGTTTTCAGGTGAGCCGAGCAGCGCCCCCTGTGGTGCCACCGAAAAGGAACTTGCGTTCGTTCCGGGTGAGGCAGCTGAGTGGGCGAGACATTACTAATGACTTGGAAAGAGCCAACAGGGAAATGAAGGTACAGAGCTTTACACCTGGTAAAAATATAGAACAGTTTTCCACTGGAAACCTGTTGGGTTTCTTGTGTTAAAGTTGTCTCCTCGGCTCCGGCTCTCACCGTTCTACTTATTTCAGGTGAAAGAGCTGGTGCGGATGTTTTCCGTCTCGGCAGCCCAGGAGAACACGGGAGGAACAAAGGAGGAACCCGCATCAGAACACCCACGAGTAGTATGTTTGTTTTATTCGTTACCATTTGAGTGTGGGTCTGTAAGTCCTGTGAGTCCATTAACTATAGAACGGCGCAAATTGAAATTCCAAAAATAGGGAATGCACATTTTTCGCTACGTTTTTGCACTGGGATCAGGTGGTTTTCCAACTGCATCAAAATTAGTGTATTTCACAAAACTGCAATAGAAACGTCACATAATCAACAGCCAGATGATTATGTGACATTTACTGGCGGAAATGACAAAAAAGATGACAGGAAGTGGTAGAGGATAAATTTTTTCCCCACCAGACCTCTCAGCATCGCTCAGTTCACAACGAATTGCGTATCATTCAAAAGTGTTGACTCCACAGCTCTTCCTTTCTGTAAAAATCACTGACTACAATTTCCCCAAAACGCTGAATATGTAGCTTCTCCCAAGTAGTAGGCGGGGATTGTCTCTACAATGCCTGAATAAAATGCCGACGTCTCGTCTGATGGCTGAATTAGGATAACAGCTCATGTAACTTTATCGTGTGAACAAGCTTATTCATGTGCGATTTTAATTTCATTATTTAATGGAAATGCCGCAGTTGCGAGATTGTGTTTTTTATGACATTTGCTGAACATTTGTGCCCATTTGTAATGAATTGTCCTCGGTGGCATTGAATCTTTCAGGTGAAGATTCTCGCTCAAAGACATTCTGCCATGCCGGCTCAGGAAACTAGAGTCCAACCAAAGGTGGAAGGCAGGAAGGAGAAGGTGAATACACCATGCTTCAGTTAGCTCATATGAGTTATAGCATTATGTCATTATCCACATTAATGTCTCTTTGGGGAGGATTTAAATTTTAATGGCAGGTACCGATTTTGAATATCAACTTTATTTTGACATTTTTATCTGTTTGCGTAATGTTGATTTGATGGAATGTGCTTGATAAAACTAGAGCTCATAAGTTCTCAGTAAAATTCTCAATTCCGAGCCTTAAAAAAAAAGATACTAGGACAGTGTTTCTCAACCTTTTTCGGGCCAGCGCCCCCCTAGCCTTTATCCAGGTCCCTCACCGCCCCCCACCAAAAAATTTGTAGGCTACTTTGCACTGACAATTATTTTATTATTAATGTTACTATCATTATTGTAGATGTTTTGAATCGGCGCACCGATTATGTTTTTCCGTACACTTCAGCGTGCCTTACGCTCCTTCACCTCGCGCACATAACGGGGTAAATGAGGCGAGTTTTGCCCTAAACGTGTCGGCGTCTGGAGGAGGAGGGGGGGGAAGGCGAGCGTATGTTTCTACGCTCCTTCGTGGGGGTGGGGGTGCCGATTTATGTTTTCGCATCCACCTGAATAATGTGTAGTTGCGCCCCCGTCCATGGCACTTCAACATTATTATTTTACCTTTTATCTGGAAATAGTGTCTGTTTATTCTTGCCATACAGTCTCTGTATTAATTATTGCTTGCCATACCAGTTTATTCCTCCGTATTTAGCCTACTTTAGTTTCTTAGTTTATTCTTGCATTTTGTTCTTCATTCATTTCCATTTAGTTTCCTTTGATTAGTTTTATCCTCTCTTGGTTTATTGCTATGTCCACTTTAGTTTCTTTCTTGTTGCTAGATTTATTTGATCGTTTATTGACCACCAGTAATTTTCACTCATCACCTGCTGCGCTTCCTAGTCGTCATGTGTTTCACATCATGTGTTGATTTTTCACTGTTCAGCGTCGGATTCTCTGTTTTTAAGCCATAATTCAACACAATCTAGTTCTTCGCTCCGTTTTGACCGCTTCTCATGTTTCAGAGTTTTGCGCAATGTGCGCGCCGTTTTTTTTTTTTTTTTTTTTAACTCCCTAAGGTGCAGGGCGGTCGGGAAACATATCAATGGTGAAAAGGTAGACTGACATAAACATTTTAAAACAACGGAAACAATTTTGGTATTCTGATTATTGAAATTTAAAAGTGCTGCGGTACCGTTGTTCCATCAAACCCGTTTCATGTCGGACCACTTACAGTACCGGTCTTAACGCTATAAAATGAACGCTCTCTATCGTGGTACCACCCATGCAGGGATTTCTTTATTTAAATAGGTTCATTTTTTAGAGGGATACAAAGTCAGGGCATCGTGATTTTAGTAATTATATGTTTATAAGAGCGATTTTCTGTTGTCCTTCTATGGAAGCGGGCAGCTTTCAAACGGAAATAAAACACTTTTTAATATAAATTGCTGCTTTGACATGATAACAGAACTGCAAAAACATATGTAGCCTACATAAATACCAGACAAAGTGAATCACAGCAGCGTCATCAGCCGGTGTAACGCTGAACTGATGCGGAGCCATGAAGCTACAAACACTGAATAGAAGAAGAGCTGCCATCGATACAGTTGCAGCCAAGCATGATTTAATGTTACACAATACAGTTTTACCAAGTTGCTCAAAGTCTAAACTGGTATTGTTGTGGATTTAAGGTGTAAAGTTTACCTTCGACCAAACGCCCCCCAAAGGCATCCCGGCGCCCCCCTTTTGTAAAAGTGTCCGCCAGCGCCCCCTGCCGTCCTCTGAACGCCCCCTGGGGGGCGGTACCGCCCACGTTGAGAACCGCTAAACTAGGACATGCCTGACTTGGACTCAATCCAACATGGCTGCCAAAAGTTGTGCTCTTTTTGTACCCAGTCATGTTTATGACTACGTATGATAAGATAGTACTGCATTATTTCCATGGGAACTTCAGGTATCCCGTGGCATCCATAAGTGTTACGCATATCATAATACACATTATAAAAAGATAAAGAGAGACAGTGTGATAACCAGAGTATACACAAATACAAGATAAGTGGCTACATAGTAAACTGATTACATGATATGACGATGTCTATGGACTGAATGCATAACAGTGCATTGCTATTCTAAGTTAGCTTGATCACTGACTAAATGGTTAGAATCATTAAATCAGTTTAAATTTTTACCTTTATATTTTTCTGAACATGTTTTCCAAAGTAAGGGTTAGGGTTACCCTTTCAACTAAACAAGCAATAATAATGTCAGTTATCTAATTCTATTATTTTTTTTCTTTACAAAATGACATATGATCAATTTTATATTTAAATAGTAGCCTAAACATTTTAATATGAAAGTAAGACAGTCTTTTTAAAAACAAAACTTCTAGACTAATGGTTAAAAAAATGCAAACTATTTTACAATACAACTTTGACATACTGTGAGGTAGCTTCATGCTGTGGAGTTGTTTTGCTTTAGGAGGAACTGGTGCACTACACAAGATAAATAACATCATGATGAAAGAACATTATTTGGGAACATTTAAACAAAATCTTTACACATCAGGCAGGAAGTTAAAGTTTGCTTCAAATGTGTCTTCTAAAGGGACAATAAGCCCTGATTCAAGTCTTCTAAGTAATATCCACCCGTAAGTTTGATATTAAAAATAATTTACCACAATAAATGCTTTATTTTATTAATCACAGCGTGCAACAGACGTAAAACCTGACATAACTCCAACAGCAGCAGAAGTGCCACAGAAGGAGGCTCCATCATCGTGTAAGTATCTCTCCTCAGGATGATTTCTGATTGTTCTAGAAAATGAAGTTAGCTAGCGTCCTCTTTCTGTTCTCTGCAGCGTGTGAAGCAGCAAAGCCTGAAGTTCCCACCAACATGAAGGTACGGCGGGTTCCTTGCTGAGTGTCTTGTAAAGGGAAACAAACTTCCACGTTGATATTTTGCTTTTCGTGGAACGCATTCCAGGTGAAGGAACTGGCTCAGATGTTTTCGACGCAGGAAACGGCGGCCGGGCCGAAGGAGAAACGTGGCCTAGAACACAGATCATTACAGGTGCTTCCTTTAAAGCTGTATCCGCTACCAGATGAGGAAGAGATTTGTTACTTTGTTCTTTTATTTGAATAACAATTTTCCTGCTTCTACTTGTTATTGCATTGTAGCCTGCATTGTTTAAGATGTAGATTTGGTACCTTTTGGTCCATTTTGTTTGTTGCTGTTTCTACTGAGAAGTTCAACATCTTACAGGTAAAACTGATGGCTCAAAGATTTTTACAACCCACATCCCAGGATGCAATAGGTCAGCTGAAGAAGGAGGATCATGACAGAGCACAACAAGCACAGGTACCTGTATTTTTCATATTTTCTGATCTCAGTCTATAAATTTAATAGTAAGATGCATTAACTTCTTTGCTTCTGTGTAAAATCTGCTAAATTTTTTTATAGAAATTTGTAACATCTGTGGTCTAGAGGCGAATCTTTGTTATCAGCCTCCTAATTTAAATAACTGACTTTGCAAATAATTAAGATGCTTATAGATAAGAAAACGCTTGGTGTGTGATGGGCACTAATGTGCTAATAGCTGAGCAAATTTTTTTATGATAAAGTACTTTTGCCAACTTTGAAAACGTTTAACACATTTAGCTCCCCTAAATTAATTTTTACAATTTAAACAAGAAACATACTAGAACAAAACTAAAAACATAGACAGTAGAGAACAAGATATAAACATAAATATGTCTTAAGTCAAATGTTCACCGAACATGTAATTTAAAATGACATTGGTGCTCATGAGTTGTAGTCTTTCATTGGCATTTTTAATTTGAATTGGAATTTAGCGTGTTAGCATTGTCTTCCGCTAAACACTATGTTGGTGTAGTGTTTTATCGTTAGTGGAAATACTGTCTATGATTAGTGTTTCAGCATTAGCTGAAGTCATGTTTGATTAGTGTTTTAACATAAGCTGATGTTTATGAACAGATAAGCCAGCAGACAGGTCAGGGAGAAAGCTATGAAGAAGTTTAAAGAATAATTACATTATAAAACAATATACCAACCTTAAAACATTTTACATAGACACCAAAAATGGCTTCTACTAACTCAGGGTCACTGAATATTAATGCAGAGTTGAAACATTTTAATGAAAATATTGTCTTGTGGCATTAGTGGCCTTTACGGAGTTAAGACACATGGAGAGGTCCTACTGAAACATGGTTTTTCAGTACGTGTGCTGCTTTGAAAAATGTAATGGTGAATATTATAATATTGAAGCCTTGTCTTGGTGGAGCCGACACCCTGAGGCTGAGAGCTCTTCTTGTTCCAACAGTTGAAGGTGCTGGTTAACAACTGGGCCAGCTGGTGTCTGGGTGTGTAAAACCACAGCAGGAAAGGTTGAGCTAAAAAAAAAAAAACTGGTTTCCATGGAAGTTGTCAAACAATATGCAGTTCCCCTAGTGTTTTAAGTTTCTTTGAAAGAGAAACCACGTGTGGCTTTTTTCTACATTCAGCTCGTTTGGTGAAGAGACTCGCCCTCTGATTGGGCGAACATGGTGGTTCCATACAGATCATCTGATTATCAGTAACTTAATTTTTAATGGACGATTTTGATATATATATATATATATATATATATATATATATATATATATATATATATATATATATATATATATATATATATATATATATATGTTACATGAATGTTTTATACCAAGGCTTAATTTGGTCTAATCTGTGTTTTCCAGCAGAAGTTACCAGACTCAACATGTACCTCTTCCAAAATGAAAACTGCAGCACTAAAGCCCACCATGCCTCAGGAACACAAACCCTGTATGAAAACATCTGCTAAATAATCCCAGATTCTCAAAAATGCTGTTACTCTCAGGTCTATCACGATAACTTTCTGATTTTTGGCTACAGCAGGTGAAGCGTCTCAGGTCGCAGGTTTGTCCACCAGGTCAAAGGTAAGACATCACTTCAGCCCACTTTAACTGCACTTTACTCTGGTGTCACACTTTTCCATCTATCCTGCTAGGTTTATGGTGCCATCAGATTTGATTGTTTTATGTGTTTCAGGTGAAGGACCTGGCTCGGATGTTTTCAACTAAGACCATGTAGGGAGAAGTTGTCCAACTAAAAGAGAGAAACAAAAATAAAAGTCTCCAAGTATTACTGTAAAAAGTTTTGAAGTAGAGAAGTAAGCATTTCCAAGAGAATCTCTCCAAGTATGCATCCGATATCAACTATTTTTAAAATGTATACCATATTTTCCGCACTATAATGCGCACTGGATTATAAGGCGCACCTTCAATGAATGGCCTTTTTTAAAACTTTTTTCATATATAAGGCATATCGCATTATAAGGCGCATAGAATAGACGCTACAGTTCCACCTGTCCCGTATTGAACCTATACGGGACAAGGGTCCCTGAGTATTTTATATAGTAGGCTGCCCCAGTCATTGTTTCACTCACGGTTTTGGTGTTGCAAAATTTTGCCCAACTGCTTTTTGGGTAACACAGACCAACCGACACACTGCCGCCGCAGTCTATGTTTCTCCTCCCCGCGCCCCCGGCTTTAAATGTATAGGGGCTGGTCCCTTGGTAACCCTAATCGAAGCATCCCTGATGAATGTCTAAAGCCACTTTGTTAACATAAAGAATGACTCTGGTCGGCGAGGAGAGGCTTCCGCGTCTGGGCCGGGGCGTGGCCGGACGATGGCGACCCGTCTCCGTTCGCGCACAGCATGTTCGTGGAGAACTTGGTGCTAAATGACCTGCAGTCGACCTGATTCTAGACGGTCGGTATTCATGTCGATGGATAGGTGAGTCAAACTTTATTAACAAACCAGCGTTCTGACAACTATCCCAGCATGCACCGCGCGCCTCTTCTTCTACGGGTGAAAATTAAGCCGGCGGCTGTTTACCGTAGTTGCTAGACCTGTTGTGGCTCAATATTGGTCCATATATAAGGCGCACCAGATTATAAGGCGCACTGTCGGCTTTTGAGGAAATTGAAGGTTTTTAGGTGCGCCTTATAGTGCGGAAAATACGATACACAGAGGCTAACTTTTGGTACAACAACCTCATAGTTTTGGACAGAATGGAAATCTTTGGGAAATGAGAGAAACTGTTATAGTGGCTTGAGCATTTATTTGACAGCTTCCCAACTCCCCTGCAGCTTTGAATGGGAGTTAATGCAACTTCTGATGCTTTTGATTGAGTAAAATAAGCAAACAAATGGGTTGTGTGGGTTTTAGGTACTTATACAGAGACTCAACAGAGATTAGGAGCTGAGAGGCATTAGCGTGTACTCACATGCAGGAATGGTCTGACTTTGGGAGTTGAACCGAAACACTGACACTCAGGTTGAGCTGCTTCCTGTTCCAACTGAGAGTGAGAGTTGCTAGCAACCAGATGGGTTGTTGTCTGGGCATATCAGACCACAAAGGGAATGCTTAGGAAACAAACAACAACAAAAGCAGCTTTCTATGTAATCCGTCGTTCTGCAGCTCAAACATGCACCAGCCTGAGTTCTTGGGTTTCTATTTCCCTTGAAAGAGAAACCACAGAGTGGGAGTGGTGTGTTTTTGTCTTTTTTTTCATTCTGGTTTACTTGGTGTTACAGAAGAGTTTTACTGATGATCAGGAAGACGGTTGAAGTTGAAATTTTTTGAATGTCCTGGCTCAATTAAGCCTCGATTTAGTTTCACAAGAGTGGTAGCGGATTAGTTACTATGGTGATTTCAACATTATCATGGTCACCTGCTCCGTTATCAGTTTTATAATTATCCATGTAGGCATTGTTTCTGAAGACGGCTGTTGTTCTAAGTATATTTGGAAATAACCAATCTTAAATTAAAATAATGTTTACGACTTCGAATAACTTTAGTTTTGCACACAATCAAAAAAAAATGCACAGTTTAAGTCACACAATGTTTAAAACATTTAATAATAGTTACAACTCAATGTGTCTTTGGAGTCTTTGCGCCAACTGTTAAACAGGAAATTGTCCCTCCAAAATAAAAAGCATCCTAACTCAAGCAGGAAGTTGACGATTATTAAAACAATATAAGAAATAAGCACCAAAGTTTGTGTTTTTAGTTTTTGACCAAATGAGAAGCCATTAGGGTGAATGCTGAAGAACATTACTTTCTATGAATGTTTAGAACATTTTGATTGTTACAACTTTTTTTTTCTTAGTGTTGAAGGTTATATGTCTTACAAAAGGGATTCCAGTTCCTAGAACAGCTCCATGTTTTGTCACATTATAAAAATTTTACTTATTGACTTTTATAAAAATGTTACTTGTTTGCTTCCCATTGTTTCTTTGCAGTTTTCCCTTTGCGTTTTCTACCAGAAACATAACCTGACTTCCTGTTGCTGCACTTTTTAAGGCTTTAAGGTCACATTGTATGTTCTTATACATGACAGATAAAAAAGGTTTTATATTAAAGTTTGTAAAACTAACTCTTGTCTGGTGTTTTTATTTTAGTAGTTGATGTATCTTTAGTTACTGTTTACCTTATAGGGGCTTGAAGGTATATTTGTGCTCAATGTTTAAATGGCTTCTTTGTATCCTTTCAGTGGCAACTCCAGAAAAATGTGATATTATTACTGAAAACATATTTCCCAAGAAGAGACCATGACCCTTTTCCTCCCATTTTATACAATTTTATTTATACATTACAAATTGTAATACAGTGGTGCATTACAATTTAATACACCACTGTATCCTTTACTCTGAATAAAAATGGTTTCAAAACCACATTTTGTATTGGGATTGTCTTCGGTAGTTTATTTGATCATCTGAAGAACAGCCAATGTTATTAGGGCCGTTGAAGATAGAGAAAATTAGAGTAAAGTTCTGCGAAAAAACTATTGTTTTTAGAAAAATCAAGGCCATTTTTAGATTTGTCTCAGAAATATTCTAGAAAAAAACATGGACATTTCTGAGTTTCAAAAGTCAGAAATGTCCCCCTAAAAAAATCGATTTTGGACATTTTCTGAGTTTCAAAACTCTCAAAGCTGGAAATTTCACATGCACGAATTACACCCTATCGCTGCCGTGGTCTGGATGAGGTCAAGGCGACTGTCACCTCACTGTCATTTGAAATGAGAGGTTTCTAAATGAACGTAAGCAAAATGAATTCATTTAACACTTGCTGAACATAAAAATCTCAGACATTTTTGGTTTTGAGACAAATATTTTCTTAAACATTTTCTCTTGAAAACGTACTTAAGTGTTTATAGTCGAAGCAGTGATTAATCGTGATTAATCACTACTCTAAGGTGTGATTAATTAAATTTTTTGATCGATTGACAGCACTTTTTTTCTGTCTTTTTCTCACAATACCAGCACCACGTTTTAGCAAAAGTATTTGGAATGCATTTAGTCTGGCGGCTAAAACGTGAACAACATCCGAACAGCCTTGTAAAAAACAACAGATGCTGCCTATTTCTTTCTGATACTTTCTGCTCTCTGTTGGCTGAAATGAAACCGAAAGCTTCCAGCAGGAGAGGAGAGGCAGAGAGAGCAGGACTGACCATCAGATCACACGGAGGCGCAGCGACGTGAGGCAGCGTCAGGTGAGTGTCTGCACTTCCAATTGGCTTCCGCTAGAAGTCTGTCAGAGTGAACAAAACGTAAGTTATTCGTTTAGCAATTAGGCTTGTTAAACTTTAAGAATATTATCCAGGCAGCGAAGAGCAAAAATAAAATAACAACAAAAATCGCAAATGTTTAAATGATGATAACATTGTCAGTGTTGTCATGCTATCAGAGGGAAGAAAAGAAATATGACTGTAAAAGAAGAAGAAAAAAAAAGCGGGGTAAAATGTGTGGAAAACAAAACTCAAATTTAGCAAGTGATGCGTGTCTGCAGCTTCGGAAACGTCAGTGGCACAGTTTCTGCTTTCCGACTTAAACAAATCAGATGCGGGAAGCAGAAACAATAAATCTCTCTGTGGCCGTTTCAAAGTCCAGTCAGGGTGTGATGTGCGTCATGGTGACCGTTTCGGCTGTCGAGTCTGTTTATTTAATGTATATTTTAGTCCCCCAAGTTATAACTTTTCAGGACTCTCCGTGGAAGGAAAATTGTACATCATTTTCAAAACATTTCACACCCTAAAATCTGAGAAGTCCGGCGTGCATACGCAGCCCCCCCTCCTGTTACTGTTAAATAACAAACTGTATCACGACGATTTTGGAAGGAAATGGGCCACCAATGACAGCCCACATGAAATGAAAACATCCGAGGCAAAACGTGAATGAAACACAGCGCCCTCATCTGGACAGAGCCGGGATGTTTATTGAAATGGTTGGCCTATTTATTTACCTGGCTATAAAAACACCTGTGTGGTCCAGGCCCTTGACAAACATGAAGCAGCTGTAAGCGGCTTGTCTTTTCATAATGATGGTCCAGTTCATTATGGAAGCTCAAATATTAGCCATGAGAAAATATTCTACATGTGTTCCTTCAAAATGTTTTGTAAAGTTGTAATCCCGGTTACCCAACATACGAAGAATTTCAGTTTGTATCTTTATAATAATAATAGTACAAATTTTCATTTATAAATTATTTGTAAACGTAAATAAATCCATTTACATTTGATAAGCACATTTCAAAGTGCTACAAAGTAAGAGATACAGATTTGCCTGATGCTACGCTCTAATTCACCTCAATGATCTTTATAAGGTTTTGTCTACTCACACGTTGCCTTTATTAGTATTTCTTTAAAGTAGTTTTTCTATTCTTACAGTTTAAATGAGTACTATCTACAAGTTTTAGTCTAAGGCTTTGAGCTGTGCAACACAATCAGTACCACTAGAGGGAGACAAATCACACGTTTTGATATGCAAGGTGAAAGGCACCAAAATTAAATCAAAATGTCATAATACATGTGTAAATCTCCCTTTAATTAGTTAAGTGCATCATATAATTATTAAATACATCAATAAATATATAAAATAAATATTATATAAAAATAAATATTATGAAATATGTAATTAAATACTTAAAAGTTCCATAAAATAATTAAGTTATAAAATAATGAATTGAAATAATGAAATGCTCTTTTAAAGAAAATTCTATTCAATAATATATTTACTAATTGCTTTTTAACAGGAACTTCAGGAAAGACTTGATCAACAGACCCAATAGAGAAGGTAAATAATGGTTCGGTGCAGCTGGTCTCACAAGTGACTGAAAAGAACTGATGTTATTTCTGTTTCACTCAGGCTAGATCTCAGATCACACGCTGTCCGACATGAGTCTCCAGGTTTGCCACTGTGGTTGGTCCAAACATACCACCTACCATGGCCTGAGAATTCACCAGGGAAAGAAGGGATGCACACCGAAGGGAATGCACATCCCGGAGAACAAACTAGTTAGCTACTTTCCACGAAGTTATATCCAACCAAGACTATTCAGTTCAGTCGACCTTTCCATGGATATCTTCAAGACTCCTATAAACTTTGGTGAGCTTTTTATTTTAGGGCTGAAACAGTTTTTCATGTTCAACTTATTCAATAATCTATTACTAATTTCCATAATTTAGCAATGATCATTTTATCCGGTTAAGCTTGCACAGGCACACCTTCTGTTCTTGATTGTGGTAATTTTTGGAAGTTTTAAATGAAGACCAATAGTTCCACATATAGATTTTTTTTTTTTTAATTTTGCAGTGTAACAACCACAGTCCAGCAAAAGATTGGGGTTTTGGCATGGAGGGCTTTGAAATAGAAGTTTTGGAACTTACCAAATAGTCAAAGCACAGGAGTAACACTTGTCAGCAGTTATAAGAAGGGTTTGACTGCTGTCAATAAAGATATTGTCAATAAAGATTTATTTATTGATTATTCAGGTTGAAAATAATTTTTAACATTGAATTTCATTTTTATTTAAGAACCATGTAAATATATTTCAATTTGTCAAAACCCAAACTTCATTTTACTATTTCCATTAGCTTTTATTTCCTTTCCAATCAGAAACAATCTTTGTGGTTGAATAAAAATATTAAATCCACATGCCTAGCCCTGGGGTATGGATAATGTTGGGTTCAACTGCAGCTAAGCTGTGTTTATAATAAAATTAACACACTTTGTGTTTTGCAAAAATCAAAGATATGTCTGTTTCACCTAGAAAAAGTCATCCCAGCTTTTGGTATTCTAGATTTTAAACCAGAACGAAGAAACAAAAGGCAGGCCAGACTTTTGGTTAGATGTAGAATCAGATGACCACTTCAGAGTCATCATATTCAATAGTTTTCTACTGCTAAATACCTTATCAACCATGATTGTGTGCCTCGTCAGGGCAATGGAACTCTATTGCAACACGACAGCTTAACTCAACCTGCCAAAATGTAAAAGAAAATTAGATAGGCGACATGTGAAGAAAATCCCCATGGCTAAAAAGTTCACTGCTCTGTTTTGAAACGAGACTTCATGCACATAAAATGATCCATCATATTCCTTTGATCCTATTGTGTCTCAACCAAAACTAGCTTACCAGCTCAGATTTGGTACACAGCTACAATGTCAATCAGGACAGTCGGTACTATTGGATAATGGGGAACAAACTGTCTCCATCGTGTCCTGAAGTGTGTCAGAAATTTTGGGTGTGCTGTCCTGGACACTATCATTTCATGTCGACAAATTTTCTGCCGTCAGCTAATCATTGTGAACGTCAAAAAGTTATTTTCTGCTGTATCTTCTCAAGGTCTGAGGAAATTTGTGAAATCTTGAATTGTTTGCTGAAAAGATTTTCATTAACTAACGCTTTGTTTGTTAAAAGAGATTATTATTTTTGTTGCGTCTCAATAAGACCCTTCAGGATTTGAGGAGCTGCAGGTTTGCCACTGTGGCTGGTCCAAAGTAACCACTTACCATGGACTGAGAACTCACCAGGGGATGATGGGATGCACACCAAAAGGACCAAGGATCCCAGAGAGTAACCAGAACTTCCGGAGCAACATGTTGGAGCAACCTTATCAAATGGACAACTGGTCAATTCTGAACACTCCAGTAAAGGAGGAGGTATAATTAAATACAGATACTATTGACACACAAACATGTGAATGAATTCTACCAATCATTGACTGGTAAATGTGGGAATTAAAAAGCTAAAACATCTTTTACTTCACTCTGACAGAAACTGTTCATGTCTCCAAACCTCCGCACCCAACTGAATTATGGGCTGACTCAAACACTAATACAGGACATGAACCAACAAAGTATGGAGGACTGGCACGATCATAACATGTTATCAGATGAAAAAAAATGAAATAAGCTGCTTTAATTAATACTGGCCAACTGTTTTTCTCCTCCTGCAGTGGTCAAAACTGAGCAGGATTCTCAACAAATGGCTCCAACCTTGAATACTACCACAATTCCATTTGGTTCCCAGGTACACTTAAACTGAAAACAGTTTAAGTGTTTTGGTTTTTCTGGGTGAAACTGTGTCTTTAACAATGTATTCTGAATACTTTTTTTTCAGCAGACAGAGACAGATGCATCATCACCGTCAACAGATTTGATGAGTTCTCCACCATCACACATCCTGCTAACCGAGTCCAACTCATCAAGTAAGTTTCATAAACACCATGTTAAATATGGTTAGCGACATTTAGTGTGATTAATGTTTGCCCTTCGTAGTTTTTCAGACTCCACAACATTCCCGTCGTGGTTCTCTATCCTCAGACAACGCCTGCAGATGGCTTGACTTTTCTTCTGTTTGTCTTATGGTACAGTAACTTTCCTATGAAGTTAAGAGTAATGTTTGAAGTCATAATGATTCTGAATGTGGTGTACTTCTCCTAAAATATATTTGACCAACAAAACCATCAAAACATAAAATGCCTTTACATTCAAATCTTAAAAGCTGTTTCTTTGGCATGATGCCTTCTAATCATAAAATAACCTAAGCCTACTGAGGTAATGGCCCTTATTTTGGGTCCTAATAAAGAATGACTCAAAATCTACGCCGTATTACCACCACTAGATGGTGCTGTTTTGCTTTCTTTTTAAACATGACTATTACACACATTGACCCAAATGAGAGTGATTACGCTTCACTGAAAATAAAGTTTAAAAGCCCAAGTGATCCACACATTGAAAAACAATGTTAGTTATTATACTTATTTTTTATTAATAACAATAATAATAACAATGGAGTATTATTATTATTTCAGTAATATTTATGATATTATTGAAAATAATAATAGATAAAATTTATTTAGGGATTTTTTGGTCACTAAAAGTAGTGTATTTTTTTATAATACTGTAAAACATTAACACATAATAGTTAATAACTATATCATACGTAGTGATTATATTTAATAACTATGTAATTTACACAAAGTTCCCAGAGTAGCCAGATTTACAGTAGAAACTGAATTGAATGAAATGTTTCCACACTGTTTTGGTTTATGACTATTGTCAAAGCTCAAACACTTTAGCTTTTCAAACACATTTGTAGCTCAATCCTGACAGCAGTGAAGTGGAAGAAAAAGGACGCAAGGTTTGCTGACATTTTTTGCAAATAAAAATACAAAAATGTGTTTTATTTGGATCCATGAAACTCAGAACAGCTGGACTTTTGCACCAGATTATATTTAAGGTGTCAGAGTATAAAGTGAGTGAATAGAAGGTAAGGTAAGGTAATTTTATTTCTATAGCACATTTTCAGCAACAAGGCAATTCAAAGTGCTTTACATTAATTAAAAGTAAATACAAACAAAAATAACAAATCATAGAAAAGACAAAAAGAAGAAAGAGAGCTAAATCCTTTTCTGGGTTAAAAGTAATATAAACTAAGCAGTTATGTTCCTGTTAAGTATTTCTGGATTCAATTTAATAGTTATTCTTATTCTAATTCTGATTCCATTTCTGGGCTGTATAATATTGATCTAAATAGTGCGTACTCCACAATTTATAATATTACTAATAAACTAAAATAATCATTTTCTAGGTTAAATAGTGAGTACTCCACCGTTTCTATCACCGTTTCTATCAATTTTATCAATTGAATCGAGAGATTGGTTGACCATATCCAAAATTTGTAGATTTGGATGATGTGCAAAGAAAGGCTCCAAAATTTTAGAAAAAGACAGGACAGAAACAGAACAAGCAGGGCAGACAAGGGCAGTGAGAGAGCAGAGGAAAAAAGCATCCGCCTTCATCAAGAGCAAAAGAGAAAATGGCACAACAGCCATCAAGGAAACGCAGTGTTTTACAAACACAATGCAAATTATTAGAAGTAATGTGACAGATATTACATTACATCTGAAAGATGAAAAAAACCTGCACTTCTAGAAAGTAAAAGTTAAAACTTCGCCTGTAGATTTTCATAAAGTGTGTTGATGTAAAGCTTGTCAGAGCTGGTTGCATCTGTAAACCCCTGATTTTTTTACTTACAATATGGGCTATTGTTGGTTTTTTGTTTTGTTTTTTTACTGTAATTCTGTCCTCTCAATAATCAATAAACATCAGATTTTTTTATTTAAACTGTTTAATGTTGGACTTTTTTGCCCTTCTACAGGTTGACTCAGACTCAGAGACTGAAACAAACACACATATGGATACAGTTACTGAAAAGAAGACAAAAAGAGAAGCTGAAAGGCTGCTGCAGGTAAAACATTTTTACTATGATGTATATGGCCCAAGCTTTTGTTTCCAGACTTTACTTAGTTAGAATTTTAAAACAATTTTGGTCACAGTAAGATCAGCTCTCGACGAGATACATCAAGTCCCTCTAAATAAGATAACATGTCCATGGTGCCCAGAGGTGCCAGAATATATTTTTCCTAAAACTGTAAATTTTCATTAAAATATGGAATTCATAATTAGCATGCAAATTGTAGATGAAATAGTAATATTTGTACTCATTTTGGTTACAATTATCAGGAAATGACTGCAGAAAATTTTGCGCTTGTGCTTAGTGCAAACTACTTTGTAAAGCAGGAGCAAACCCATTTCACATGGCAGAGTAGTTCGGACTGCTTTGTGAATCTCCCCCGTTTCTATCATAATAAGCCCTTAATAAATTTCTACATCCTACTTTCATCTTCTGTCAAGACACAGAAAGACAGGATGAAGGTCCTGTTACAGCAGAAAATTCACATCCGAGAGCAGAAGATGACTGAAGTCAGATCAGCTGTGAAAAGCTGCAAGGTGAGCTGCAGACGCTGCCACCATGTTGGGCCTGATTTTGGATTTCTCAGATGTACCTACTGGATATTCCCATCCCTGTTTTCAGGGCAGTTTGGATGATGAATGGCTGCAGATAGACAGTGTCTTCTCAGAGGTGATGAAAGTTGTGGAAGACGCTCGGAAGAAAGCTCTCGAGCCAATCGAGAAGAGGTCAGCCATGTTTATCTCAGTAACAGTTTTAAAATATCCTCATAAATGCTTTACAAAGGTTCCCATTGAGACGTGTAAGTGGACATATCTAACAACACATGCAGTTTATTTTCCTAAGCCATCATGTCTTCCTTTGCCACTAAAATGCGTACAAACTAACGAAATGGGGATTTGCTTAAATGTTGTGCATACTTGAAATGACAGCGAGTTAATGGAGTTTTACTCAAGCTAAAAGCCTTGTGTGTCTGTTCTAAGGAGACGAAAGGTAAAAAGAGACGAACAGAATCTCCTGCAGAAGCTGCAAGGAGAAATCGATAGACTCAGAGACTCCATTGATAAACTGGGCAGAAGCCGAGACTTGCAGGTAAGGGGTCCCTTCACCTTCACACCCTTTTTTTTGTATAATTTTAGCAAAGCAAGAAAAAAAAGTTTCTGTTTATTTAACTCTTCTCCTTCTTTGCTCCTTCCTTTGCAACACACAGGCCTTTCCACCTTCAAACCTGGATGGCTCCAAAGAGATTAAAGATCTAAAAGTTGACACTTCCTTCTCTTTTGGTACCTTGAAAGCAACAACATCTACCATGATGAAAGACATCCAGTGGCGTCTGGAAAACCTCTCTTCCCTCGGTAAATCTTTGTTTTTCTCAAATGACGCAATTCTGGTCGTCAGTCCAAGCACGTCTACCAGAGTATCAGGTGTAAAAACAGCATTTGTTACATTTCCAACTGGTACAGTTCTCTTTCACACCGCATTGTGCCAAACCAATCAAACCATTTGAAAAACTTGTTAAATTACACACTGCACCAAGAACTACTGAAGGAAATTACACGAAAACCTCTGAAGAAGACACTGGATGCAATTTCCTTTGTCATGAAATGCAAACAAAAAGGGATCTGATTTTAGCGGTTGTAAGATTTCTCTTTTGCCGTTTGAAAAAAACCACTAGCGCAATACTTCCGTGTTTCTTTTGGCTGTAACTAGAATGCCTTGTGCTATTGTCTGCTTAGTATTCATATATGCATTGGAAGCATGTCAGACTGCGTTTTCTTGGTTAGCATCAGAGTTTGATTACACATTCACACCTCTAAACAAACTGGACATTTGATAGCAGAGGTGTGAACCGAACTTATTTGCCGGAGTTCGATTATAGCTCACAAAACAGAGCTGGTCTGAATAAACCCAAAATATGTTTTTTCTTTTTTGTTGTTGTTGTTTTACCCACATTCTGTTTTTTTTTCCACAGAGCTCAAAAGGATTGCAACCTTCGCAGGTGTGTATACCCAAAAACTTATGTAAATTGTAACATACTCTGCTTCAATAATGTACTTTTGGATTTCTTCTGTTTTTGCTCTTATCTCAAAATTTTTTTTATTTTAGAGCATCAAACAGAGACGAACATACCAAATGCAATTTTTATGAAAATATTTGCTCAGTGATGGGCACTGCTGACAAGAAGTTAGCTGTGCTAACCCTGAAACACTTCATATACATTAGCTCCACTAACATCCTATAATAACGTGGGAAGTAGACTAAATTTAGTCATGTTGATATCCACCATCTATCAATGACACAACATACGCCGTTTTCAAAGTTAGAAAGATGCTAAATCACATTTCACTATTGTGCTAATTTTTCAGAAGTATGCACATTTACAAGAAGAAAAAGATTATCTAAGGAAATTTGGTGGCCATATCATAAGTTACATGTGATTATCTACACTCATTTGGTGAAGAGAAAATCAGAGAAAAGTGAAAACCAAATTCAGGCCTCATTCCCTGTCGTACTTGTGTTTTCTTCGTCTTCTGTCTATTACTCAGACTCCATCAGTTTCTCAGTCATATTCTCTTCACGTCTCTGGCACATTGAGCTAATTAGCTCAACTTTAAAGCATTCAAGTACTAAGCATAAGTAGTTCTGTTATTTCTCAGTCTGTGCCCATTGCTCTTGTTGCCAATATAGTCGTTTCTTGACTCCCCCCTTTACCTTTACAATCTGTGTTCATCATGCTTCTCCCATCCTTGTCTTATTTTGGTCCTTAAACACATTGTGACTCTTGTCAAACCCTTAACTCACCCGCTGTTTTCTGTCTGACCACAGTGGATGTAAAGCTGGACTCAGCCACGGCCCACCAGTCCCTCGTCCTGTCCAACGACGGGAAGAGAGTGAGAGACGGAGGAGGGAAGCCGAAAGCTCCTGACAATCCGGAGAGGTTCGACACATTTGGCAGCGTCCTCGGGATCAATCGCTTGAACCGCGGCAGGGCGTACTGGGAAGTAGAGGTGAAAAACAAAAGCGGCTGGGATCTTGGTGTGGCACGGCGGAGCGCAAACCGCAAAGGGGTGCTCAATGTCAACACAGACAACGGTTATTGGGTGGCCGTGCACTTCAAAGACAGGAAGTACGCAGCCATGACGGTTCCCCCCACAAGCCTCCCGCTGAGCGAGAAACCCCAAAAAGTCGGAGTGTTCGTTGACTATGAGGAAGGCGTTGTGTCGTTTTATGACGTGATGAACAAGTCGCACATTTTCTCGTTCACCGAGTGTTTGTTCAATGAAGACATTTTCCCTTATTTCAGTCCGCATCCTAAAATGAATGATCAAAATGTTGATCCACTGATTATATCTGCTGTCTAAAAGCACATGTCATTATCTTGAGTTGTAGGATATTCTCACCATAAAAACCTTTGGAAAAATACCACATAATAATCACTAGTGTCACACGTGTGGTAACAATTTTAATATATTCTTTATTTTTTTAAGTTGATCTACAAGTCTATTTTTTCAAATAAATATCCATGACATCCTGTTTCACCAGATGGTAAAAATCATGTTATGCTCGGTGACTCAGCCACTCTTCAAAATTTGAAACATGCAATTCACGTAAGGCAGATCTTCATACGTCAGGAAACGGCTACAAGAACGTAACTACTGACCTAACATCTCTGTAGTCAAACCAAACTGGAACAATTTTAAAACATCCAACTGTGGCAAACAAAGTTCAACAAAGACTAGGTGAAGGTCGATTACTGGCATCAAGGCAACATTTCCCCTTATGTAATTCTTATATAAGGGGAAATGTTAGATTGGATTCCTTTGAAAGTGCCAGACTGACTTACGTTTTCTCTGGTTGCTTAAAGCACCAACTAAACAACCCACACAACTAGTAGAAGGCTACTAAACATTTATCTCCAAGATACATTCAAGACCTGTTTTCTTGGATTCCAATATGTTCAGTCGTCAAAAACAGTTATAGTAATGTTGTGGAAGGTAAAGTAACACCTTTTAAAAGTTAAAGTTGGAAATAAAAATAAAAAAACTACTGCTGACTAGCTACCTAAGCAGATGGCTAAGCTAATTAGCCAGCTTATATTCCCTTGTTTAATTCCCTTGTAGTTTCTAACTTTAGAAAAAGCAGAACACCAAAAAGGCTTTTTGCGTTGAGAAACCCAACTATGAGAGGGACCGCTGGCTACTTATTTTAACAGACCTTTGGTGTTTGTTTGTTTTTTTCCAGTACTGGCACTTCATTATTGTCAAAAACATTTCAATAGCAAGTTAAGAAATATGCAACATCTTAACTTGAATACTTGAAACAATATGAATGTATGAATGTCTTAATCTGGTTATTTTTTTTAAAAAGATGAGGATTATACTTGGGAATTATTTCTTGTAATCTTATTTAGGGTTGTGTAATGACTGTGATGTAGATAAAAGGGAAAACAATATAAATGCACTGTTTGCATTTTATAATCAATTAAAAATGCTTTGCTTTGTTACTTTTTTTGATTGCCTATGTTGCAGAATATTATTGAATTAACTTTTTCCTTGTTTTTCCTGCAATTTTGGTCACCCATTCGTTGATAACATGTTGAGTTTTGGCTTTCTGTTGATCAGATATAATGGTGGATGTGACAATAAAACTTTTTGTTCAAAGAAATGCAAATTCAGCAAAAAAAAAAACAACTAAGTTTTTCTTCAACTGTAAAATTGTTATAATAAAAGAGAAGGTATATTTTGAATGATTTTTAAAATTTAAATAAATAATGTTTAACATTTATGCTAGGGTCTTTGTGTTTGTGTGAAACGGAGTTTAAACTTTAAATGAGTTGATTCTCCTGCTTGGCTCTGCATATTTATGAGGTATTTTTGGCTTCAAAACGCCATGTTTGACCACATTTGATAATAATTAAAACTTCTCAATCTTTGACATGGTCTAGCAAAATGTTTTTAGGTCAGGCTACATAGCTGCTACATCAATGAGCTGCTCTATGCTGTAGTTGGGGATATGTTGCTTGCTGCTGAGCATAATCATTTTGTGGCTAAAACAAACATTATTTTTCTAAGTTTTATGAAACTTCTGTTAAAATCATTTGAAGGCTCAGAATCAGTCCAGTACCAGTCCAATCCGTGTATGGTTCGTTCTTTGGTTTTCTCGTTTCAAAATAAAATTGCAAAAACAAAACAAGCATGTGTTTTTTTTTGTTTTTAAAACAAAATTAGAAAAACGTAAATTGCAAAAATAAAAAAGAAAATGAGCTGTCAATTTTGATTTTCATAAAATTTTTTGGCAAGCGGTCTGACCCGGAAGTTCTCCCTGTCCGGTTTACACAGGGACCGTATCACACACATTATGCAGGCTGCAGGGAAACAAGCTTGTTGGTTTCAGGCTCTATACTGTAGTATTTTCTGCCACCAGCAAGTCAATAAGTAAAGCTCCTGTGAGAAACAAATAATACCGGACATCTGGTCACCGAGAAAAATGGTTAGCCTGAGTTGTTAGTTAAGTTTTTTATTTTGAAAGGCCAGAGCACCGGGGAGTGGCTTTCCACTGCAGCCATACCCGTCTCGTCTCTGGACCAGCAAGATGGCTTCCATTGCACTGCGCCTCCAGCAGCGACAAACAGAGGTAAGTACACTATTAATGTGTCACAAAAAGTTGTTTTAAGATGTTTTTAGGCTAGAAAGTAGCTATTATAGCTTCATTTATGCACTTAGTTATGTGCAGTTAGAAATATACTCCGGAGTTTTCGGAGCACCGTAGCTCCGCTAACGGGGCCAGGCGGCTCCAGGTGGCTCCAGGCGGTTCCAGGCGGCTCCAGGCTCAGCGGCCGGGTGGAGTGTGTTCACCCCGCTAAAGGCGGTCTGGGCAAGTCACGTTGTCTATTCTGCTGCTTGATATCTGATCGTAGCGTCTCAAAGTGTAACATGAAGAGTTTCATGTGTTTACATTTATACTGTTTGATACGTGTGTCAAAATATAATATTCCTCTCTGCAGAGTTCGATCCTTCTGAAGATGTTAGTATCTTCTAAACATTGACATCATCCAATACCAGATACTAATATTCCCTTCCTCTGATCTTTTTGTAGTTTGTAAATTCATATTATTTGTGTGTGTGAAAATATTCTTCCCTTTGATTGGCTTCTTATGTGCAGTGTGAATTTTTTATTGTTTCATACAGGAGGAGAGGCCTCAGCTTCAGGTTTGGATGCAGCTTCCCAGAATCTCCCAGAGATCCTCTTCCTCCTCCTGACATGGTCTTCTTCACTGTCTCCTCATCTTTTATATACATAAATTATAGGAATATTTTTATGATTCCCCAAACACAGGCTGAATATCTATCTGCTTGTATGTTAATGTAATAAATACATTTTTATGAAAATGTTTTGTCTGTTTATTTTGTAAGATTTGAGTTTAAAGCTCTGTTTATATAAAAGTTGATACAAATTAAATATTTTTTTCTTTTAATGTTTCTTGCTCATAAATCCAGTGCTAAGAAATAATGAAAAGTATCAACTCAAAAGTTGTTCATTATGTTTAGTCAGTTGAGTCTAATAAGTTATAATAAATAGGACACGCTGGAGGGATTACGTCTCTCTACTGGCCTGGGAACGCCTGGGATTCCCCCGGAGGAGCTGGAACAAGTGGCTGGGAGAGGAAGTCTGGGACTCCCTTCTGAAGCTGCTGACCACACGACCCGACCCCGGATGAAGCGGAAGAAAATAGATGGATGGATAAATAGTCTCATTAAGGGGACAGAGGTTTTCATTTCTAATTGGACAGTCATACATCACTTATAAAAATGTGAAAAGATATTGTGAGGTGTTAAACCACAGAAGAGGAGAAGGGACCTGTAACATTTTTCCAACACCTACTGATGTACAAGATTGTTGTTTTTTTAGATTGAAGTCTGAATTCTGAGATTAAAGTCAGAATGATGACCTTTTTTTTTCTTTCCCAAATCCTCTTCCGTAGGCAAACATTTATTTAGTTAAGCTTTTAATAATCTGGCAAATTATTTCAAACATTTCCTACCTGGTAGAAATTTATTTCTACCAGAAATAGATTTATATTTCTGGTATCTATTTCCAGGTATGTACCTGAAATAGATACTATCTATTAGTATATTGTATATAAAATTTTTTATATATACAATATATTGTATATTTATTTTGGATAAATATACAATATTTATCCAGGATATTGTATATTTTGGATAACCTTTTTTGCATGCTTGTTCATGACATACTGGGTCATAATTGGTATGCTAATGCTATTCAGAAAGGAAAAACTTAAACTAAAGGGTTTGAATGACTGGCAGAATGTTCTAGTCGCGGTTTCAGCGTCTTTTGAAACCAGAGCAGATTAACGGTTGGTAAAAATAAAAATAAAATTGAACGGGCTAGCCCTTTAGATATTTACTGAATGGGAAGCTGCATTTAGCAGCCGTTATATAAAACAAGTCGGAGTTAAAGGCCATCTGTGTGAAAGTATCATGATCTAATTAATTACATGCCGCTTTGGACGAGTGTAGAAACAAAGTGTGCGGGGCGGAGCATAGTGTGTATGTGTGATATGGCCCCTGTGTAAACCGGACAGAGAGAACTTCCGGGTCAGACCGATTGTCAACAATGAAATAATGAAAAGCTAAATTGACAGCTCGTTTTCTTTTTTAATTTTGCAATTGCCGTTTTTCTAATTTCGTTTTAAAAACGACAAAACAGAAAAACACATGCTTGTTTTGTTTTTTCAATTTTATTTTGAAATGAAAAAACCAAAGAACGAACCATACACAGATTGAGTCCACATTCTCGGTATTCTGATTATTGAAATCTAAAAGTGCTGTGGTACCGTTGTTCCATCAAACCCGTTTCATGTCGGACCACTTGCAGCACCGGTGTTAACGCTATAAAATGAACGCTCTCTATCGTGGTATCAGCCATGGAGGGATTTCTTTATTTAAATGGGTTCATTTTTCAGAGGGATACAAAGTGAGGGTATCGTGATTTTAGTAATTACATGTTTATAAGAGCGATTTTCTGTTGTCCTTCCATGGAAGCGGGCAGCATCCAGACGGACAATAAAACACTTTTTAATATTAGTTGCTGCTTTGACATGATCACAGAACTGCCAAAACATATGTACAAAAATCTTTTTTTGTAAGGATTTTTGCAAGTTGATAAGGTTGGGGGGGCGGATGGGGTTGCGTCATCAGCCGGTGTAACGCTGAACTGATGCGGAGCCATGAAGCTACAAACCCTGAATAAAAGAAGAGCTGCCATCGATACAGTTGCAGCCAAGCATGATTTAATGTTACACAATAGTTTTACCAAGTTGCTCAAAGTCTAAACTGGTATTGTTGTGGATTTAAGGTGTAAAGTTTACCTTCGACCAAACGCCCCCCAAAGGCATCCCGGCGCCCCCCTTTTGTAAAAATGTCGGCCAGCGCCCCTGCCGTCCTCTGAACGCCCCCTGGGGGGCGGTACCGCCCACGTTGAGAACCGCTACTTTGTAACATATTTCTCAAACTTTAACAGCCAGTAAAGAAACTTGTGTTTTCTCCCACAACTGACGCTTGTTGCCACATTGTTTCCCAACACCACGTACACACACATCGCAATGTACCAATTTACGGAAGTTACACTTACAGGAAACACTTTAAGCACTTTCCTGTCTCACACACACACATACAAGAGGTGATAAATGAGTTGTTCAACTGGCTGTTGGTTCCACGCAAGCAGGACTAGAAAGGAGCAGCAATATTTCCACGTTTCTGGACGAGGACTCCACTTTAAGACGACATTCACAGAGAAGGTGAGCAGCACCTCGTTACACCGAACAAATGTTTTGAGTTTAAACACGAAGTAGAACGTGTGTTTGAAGTTATTGTATTATAGGTGGTCAGCATACTTGTAATGTGGTTTACTGAATTTTTAGTAACACAAAATAAAGTTTCACAATGTACATCAAAAACTAACTGGTGTAAGAGACTGTTAGAGTCCCCCAAACACAATTGTTAGATACCTTGTCCCACTTTACATGAAAAATTAGTTATTGTAAAATCCAACAAAGGCAATGTATAGACTAAATTAAATGATGTTTTCATGTACAGTGACAAGTCCCAGTCAAGTTTTCATAAAAGGTTTTCAGGTTCCATCTATCAATTGACTCATATTAAACCAGAATGACAAAAAAAGGGAAATACTTAGCCACAAAATATATACGTTTCATTGAAACAAGCAAATTGCATATGCTTAGCCACAATTTAAAAAGAACATTGTACAAGCAGAGGACAACAGTGAAAGGGAAAGACATTTCCATTATACGAGTTACAAGCTATTTAAATTCCCATTAATACTTTGTAGATGTATTTTTATGTTTTTATTTTTCATAAATTTATAATCAACTGATGAAGTATTAGTGGATTTTACCATATATATATATATATATATATATATATATATATATATATATATATATATATATATATATATATATATATATATATATATATATATATATATATATATATATATATAGGGGAGACCGGGTATGGTTGTAACACTTTTTGCTCCAGCACCTGTAACTCACAGAATTTTTGAGCTAGAGTTTTCAAACTTTTATACAAAATACCCACATTTGTTTACTACAAATGGCACCAATTCAAACCTCTGCAAGAATATCACAGACCTCATGAGTTCATGTCAAATACATGGTGTTCCTTTGTTACAACCTACCCCGGTAGCGGGGTAGGTTGTAACACCTGCTGGGGTAAGTTGTAACAATTAGACAAAAGAAGCAAAAACAGAGGCCACACCATGTGATATGTTTCAAAACTATGTTTACTGAATTAAAAGAACAATACAAGAACAATTTCTCTGTGTGTGTGTGTGTGTGTGACTGACCATAACTCAAATATACTGTTTGTGTGTGTGTGCATGTGTGCAAATTATTCTACTAGAACAAACTTTAACATGTATAATGTATGCTTAAGAGAACACTGAACATGTAGGTCTAACAAAAAACAATGTCAATGTGTGTGTGTGTGTTTGTGTCTATGTGTGTGTATCCTTAATCAGAGTCACAGTGGTGACAAATGAATGATGGTAGCCCAGGAGTGCAGGCTTGGTGGGCCCAGAGACTGCATAGGGCACATTTTACCCACACTTCCTGTGGCTTTGAGTTGCCAAATGGCTCCATACAGACAACACAAAAATATTCATCGTCTGAGGTCTCAGAATCCTCAGCACTGGGTTTTAACACTTTCTTGGCAGGCTTTCTCTTCTTCCTCTTTTGCTTGCCTTTATTCTTTGCAAAGGAACTCTTCCTTACATCTTTGCTTCCTCTTCTCTGTTCTTCTTCCATCAGTGCTTCTTTCACTGGTGTGTCAGTGAGTATTTCAGATTTCCTTTTCTTCCTGATTCTGCCAGTTGTTTTCCTTGGCCCTGCTTTTGGAAATGGCCGCATAGCCAAAGGATTGAATGCCTGACCAGGAGACACCCCCGAGGTGCTTGGCTCATCTGGAGCACAGGACATGTTCACATCAATAACTGCAGAGGAACCAGAAGTAGTAGTCTCCAGGTGAGTTGGAGGAGAGGAGGCTGTCCCCAGGTGAGGAGAGGAGGCTGTCCCCAGATGAGTTGGAGGAGAGGAGGCTGTCCCCAGGTGAGGAGAGGAGGCAATCCCCAGGTGAGGAGAGGAGGCAATCCCCAGGTGAGTTGGAGGAGAGGAGGCTGTCCCCAGATGAGTTGGTGGAGACTGTGGCTGGAAAGCTCCAGATGTCAGTGATGTACCTGGGTCGGGACGGTCAGTGACTTGTGAGGGTGCATAGTCACACTCCTCAAAAATGTCAGGATTAAAGGGCCAAATACCTGTGGATTGGAAACCGGCTTGAATGTTTTTCGGTGTTGCAGCTGCAGGCAGAGCAGTCTTCACAATACTTGGAATATCATATATAGTCATCGTCTTGGCAGGATTCATCTTCATCCAGGCATCACTTGCGGTGTTCACCATTTTCTTAAATGGGCCGTAGACACTGCGATCCAGTGGCTGAAGTTTATGGCTACAGTGGGGGGGGGAAGGTAAGTAGCACTATTCCCTTTTCTTTGCAGAAATCAATAGCTTTAACAGATATATGTGAACAGTGATTATCCAGCAAAAGTAAAACATTTTTCTCTGGGCTGACCTTTGTGTGTTTTGCAAAATGAGCAAGGAATAAGAGGAAGTCTTCCTCTTGCATCCATCCTGAGGCGTTACCACTTCCTGCACTCCCTGTTGGCCCACTCTGAATGAAGAGTTCCTTGTAACGTTTACGGGGGAATACAAAGAAGGGAGGAATTGCATTTCCCAGCGCTTGCACAGCGCATGCTACTGACACGAGCACACCTCTCTCACCTGATGTCATCGCACCCACCTGCTTGACACCACGACGAGCAACAACACGGTCTGGTGATTGGACTGTTGTTACACCAGTTTCATCTACATTCCATATATCGCTCCCGTCGAAGTTGTATCTCTCAATGACCTGTCCAAGGCTGTTGAAGAAACGTTCCACATTTTGGCGGTTAAAACTTGTGGCCCGTGTAAGGCTGGTTGCCTCAGGACTCCTTATTGACAGGCTAGGGTTCCGCTTCATAAATAATGTGAACCAGTCAGGCCCTGCCATCTGCTTCTCATCCCATGTTTGTGGATGTTTGATGTAATATGCTACTGCCAGCTGATATGCAAACTTTCTGACCTAAAAGAAAGAGGAATAGAAAATCAGAATACATAGACACAAAAAGTTTTTAAATTTGTCTAGCACCTACGCTGGCATTCAATTCTTCTCTTGTCTCCAGTGATTAACCTGTCATATGCTTACCTCACGTGGAGTCAGTCCGTAATACAGGTCTGCTGCCTGAGTCAAATAGTCAGCCAACACTTCCTCCTGCACCTCAGAGAAGACTTTGTTGCTACTCCAATAACCAACACTGGGAAGATCACTGGACCCCTGTTCTCTCAGCTTCTGCAGTGATTTGCAGTATCTGCTCAGTGTTACATGGCAGATGCCATGCGCCTTTGCAACTGATCTGACTGACTTGCTCTTCTTTGTGACCTCATCAGATGCCTTTTTTAAAACATCTGCAGGCACACCTCTATCAGTCTTTCGTATCCACTGCCTAGGCATTCTGTAAAATTATTAAAATGAAAATGTTCTTAGGTGTATGTAAGGGGATGGTTGTAACACTTTTTAAAGATGTGTTACAACCCACCCCAACCCTGTCAGCCATGTTTAGCTAGCTGTAGTAGCATAGCGGTTTGAAATTAGCACGGGAAAATGCATCACATTTTGCCTGAGAAATTACTTTCATCTAATGTAAATCATATGGTTTTATCTGCAACAGTATAAGTACTAAACAAAATATAGTCATGATCAAAAAATTTACTTTCTTACCTCAAAATCCTTTTTTTCTCCTTCGTATCTGCATGTCCCTGTTTCCAGCCTTGACAATCACAATATGGGATTGGGGAGGAAGCGGGTAAACACTAAAATGATCACGTGACTCCTATCTTATCCCTGATTGGTGGAACTGGTGGTGTTACAACTCTCCCCATGTTACAACCATACCCGGTCTCCCCTATATATATATATATATATATATATATATATATATATATATATATATATATATATTTTTTTCCACCTGTCATCATGGACAAATAATATATAATAATAAAATTATAAATATATTTTCACCCTGTGGTTTGTACCTATTTTTCATTTAATTTAACCAAATCTGATGTTATTTTTCTTCAAAATCGCAGAATTTTTGCATTTTCCCATTCAAATGGTTAGAAGCGAAGCCGGTGAGGCAGCAGTGAGCTGAGCCTCACCTGGGATTGCGCAGCCTCTCGCTAACTGCACTGGCTGCCACTCTATGAGAGCATGCTCCTCCTGTCTGTACGTCGCCAATAAAATGGTTAAAAACATTTAATGTATGAGCATATTTTCCATAATTTAGCTTATGTATTTAATGTACTGTGTTTTTATTGTCACCAACTGTGTATGTAACGTGTTTCGTGTGCTAAGGAGCGATCAGAAACGACAGAGAACAGATTCAAGGTGAGGCAGGCAGTTCTCATGCCTCATTGCTGGGGGCGCTCATGAACCCAGACATTGTGACTCCACAACTGCAGAGTAAGAGACAGTAACAGCGATCTAGCCATACAGAAACTGCGCTGATACAGAGAGCGAGAAAGACGTGGTTTTGGGTTGTACCTTAACGGTTTCTCCCTTTGCTGTTAAGCACAGCACGAAATTAATAATATCTACATGTCTAAGTTTGATTGAAATAACGGAATTATTCTGCAGCGGCGGCGCGGCTAAGCATCACATGTTAAAGAATAGTCTTTTTGCCCTCCAGCATTGTTTGCATGCATGAAATTTCATTATGTAAACAATAACATGCAAGGGGTCTAGATTTGGAAATCCGATTATAATTAAGTCGGTGCTTCACCAGCTATAAACCTCACCGCACGTCACTGATATATAAATGTCCCTCACACATCGAAAACTGAGTCTCTCACATACAAAATAATGAGTCTATATTTTAGTAGTTTATATGTGCAATCTTAGTCTTGTGACTAAGACAAAAAAATTGTTTGCATGTGTGATATTTTAGTAGTGTATGCGTGAGAGAAATTGTATGCGTCTGTGCGCAATTTTAGTATTTTTTTGTGTGCGTGTGCGAGATGTTAGTACAAATATGTGCACGTGTGCGACGTTAGTGGTGTGTATGTGCAATTTTGGGATTTTGAGTATGCGTGTGTGACATATTAGTAGTGTGTATGCGCAATGTGTGTATTTTTTGAGTGTGCGTGAGTCTTTCGTAGTGTGTGAGAGACAAAACATAGATTTTGTCCTAAACGGCCCCTCGTAGTTAGCGCGGCGCCCATAGAGACTTTAGACCGCGGTAGTCTGGTGTCGGACTCCCGTCCTCCATTCGCTGGGCCCATTCCTCTCTCCGCTCTCTCTGCCCCCTTACCAGTGGCGCAACTACACATTATTCAGGTGGATGCGAAAACATAATCGGCGTCCCCCCCGCCAGAAGCAAGGTATGTCAGGTCAGGGCTAAGGACCTAAGGACCTAGTCTCCCCCGGGGCGACGATATGTGAAAGGTGAAACTCGCTACATTTACCTCGTTATGTGCGCGAGATGAAGGATCGTAAGGCACGCTGAAGTGTATGGGAAAACATCATTGGCACGCAGCCCTCTCCAGGCGTGGTTTTGGCGCCCCCTCTGGTGCTGCGCCCCTATGCGTTGCATCCGCTGCATACCCACTTTTTGCGCCACTGCCCCTTACAGTCAGATTGCTGTCAAATAAAGTAGTGCCAAAAAAATCTTTAAAAAAAAAACTACCGGAGTAATGTGCGACAATGCGTCATGATGTCGGGTTTTTTTAAATTATCCATCCAACTGATAAGTGTCACCCTGCGTATTGAAGCTTCTAACCTGGCAGCTTTACGCTCTTATGAAAATACGGTTTGACAACATCTGTAAACTAAGTCCAAGCTTCATCCTGAGGGTCTGATAGAGGCGATCTCTGCCGCCGTCTGCATATCGGTTCAGAGAGCCGCTGCCGAGTCAGCGGAGCTTCCTGCTGCGGATCGGGCGGAGGAGCAGCAGGAGGCTTCGTATGAATGGAAGCAAACGGGATCCGTTCATAATAAGTTTGGTTTGTGATGTTCCAAAAGCACCATAGTGGTCAGTGTAATAATTTGACTCCTAAATGTGTAGCTATCCAGAGAGCATCAATATGAGCCGGTGTTTGAAAAAAAGAAAAAAGTCAGACCCGACTTTGTTCAACGAACTTTTCTCTGCTGCTCGAAGAATGATCTGTTTCTTGCTCTTTTAATTCTGCATAATAGACTTTGTAAAAGCGGGAGTGGGGAGGTGTCAATATTTGCCGTGAATATAGTTGATAAAGCCTCCAAGTAGTTGTGAAGCATTTTCGCGGTGACGTCACCGCGACTAGTCGACATTGACTCGACTATTATCATGATGTAGTCGACCTTAAAAAACATGTAGTCGTTCAATCCCTACTGTAAACAAAACAGGCAACAAGCAGAACAACACCTCTTTCTGGACACTGCGTGGAAATAACTAGATTTTTCTTATTTTATTTCTCTTTATTTACCCTAAAACTTCTGAGAAATATAACACACAAAATGAAACTTATACAGCTATGACGGATTTATAAGGAGCATCGACGTGCGCATGCGTATTACCACAAGGTATGCTGGATTGACGAGGTGTGACAGATACCCCCCCTCTTCGTTTTTTGTTGTTTGTTTGCGGAGGATCAGTAAATAACTTATTGGTGTTTTACCATGACCACCTGAATTGTGCTTCAGCCTTTGAGTTGCACCACAACGCAGCACAATTGAAACATCCAGGAGAACAATTTCAGATTGTTTTTATGAGTACAAGTATAAAGGAGGCTGGTATCGCGCCTGACATAAATCTATTTATAAATGTCATCACATGGACTTAAATAAAGTTTTTTACATTTTCTTTTCATATGTTTATTATTGTTTTTCTTCTTTAGATATTAGGTTGTCTTAGAATGATTCCAAATAATATATAGGAATTACCTGGTGCTGTCAGGGGGGCACCTGGTGTCAGGGGCGGTGTGGTGGTAGGTGAGGAGATGACGCTTAGGCCCAGGTTGTGACGGAAAATGATGAATTTAATGACAAGAACTCAACAAGGAACAACAGGGAAACAGCACGAGGAAAAACTGGCAGCACGTAGACAGGTGACATCAATCGACATTCAGTTGACAAGGACCCGACGAAGAATACAGACAACAGGGGAGACTAAATACACACGGGGCAATCACGGGAACGAGACACACCTGGGAGACAATCAACGGGGAAAGACGCAGAGACAGGACTAACAGGGAACAGAATCACACAGAAACTAGAAAATAAACACATAGAAACCCGGATCATGACAGTACCCCCTCCTCAAGGGGCGACTACCAGGCGCCCAACAAGAAAAAGTCCAACAACAAAAAACAACCCAACAGGGTGGGCGGAGGGGCGACGGTAGGAGGGCCAGAGTCCAGAAAACAAAACCCAGGTCCAAACAGGAATCCAAACACAAAAAACCCTTCCGGGGGCCGTCCACGGCACAGGAGGTAGACCTCTCGTGGGAGGTCCGGCGGGCGGCGACGCAGGAGGCGGAGCTTGAGCCGCGGTGGGCGGCGACGCTGGAGGCGGAGCTTGAGCCGCGGTGGGCGGCGACGCTGGAGGCGGAGCTTGAGCCGCGGTGGGCGGCGACGCTGGAGGCGGAGCTTGAGCCGCGGTGGGCGGCGACGCTGGAGGCGGAGCTTGAGCCGCGGTGGGCCGGTCGGAGCGCCGGCTGCTGCAGGCGCTGGAGACTGGGGTTCGGGCGGAGCATAGGCCGTGGGCTCGGGCGGAGCAGAGGCCGGGGAACCGGCAGGACGGCCGGGCGGAGCAGAGGCCGGGGAACCGGCAGGACGGCCGGGCGGAGCAGAGGCCGGGGAACCGGCAGGACGGCCGGGCGGAGCAGAGGCCGGGGAACCGGCAGGACGGCCGGGCGGAGTCTCGGGCGGAGCGCCGGGGAGCTGCGCACCGGCAGCGGACTCGGGGAGCTCTGGCGGAGCGCCGGCTGCTGCGGGCGCTGGAGACTGGGGCTCGGGTGGAGCGCCGGCTGCTGCGGGAGCTGGGAGCTCTGGAGGGACACTAGGGGACTCTGGAGGGACACTAGGGGACTCTGGAGGGACACTAGGGGACTCTGGAGGGACACTAGGGGACTCTGGAGGGACACTAGGGGACTCTGGAGGGACACTAGGGGACTCTGGAGGGACACTAGGGGACTCTGGAGGGACACTAGGGGACTCTGGAGGGACACTAGGGGACTCTGGGAGCTGCTCGCCGGCAGCGGGAAACTCCGGCGGCTGCACGCCGGCAGCGGGCGCAGGAAGCTCGGGGAGCTGCACGCCGGCAGCGGGCGCAGGAAGCTCGGGGAGCTGCACGCCGGCAGCGGACGTAGGAGGCGATTGACGTGGCTGCGATTGACGGCGCCTCGGCGCGGGGACCGGAGGCAGCGGGGACTGACGGCGCCTCGGTGCGGGACCGAGGCGGGGACTGACGGCGCCTCGGTGCGGGGACCGGAGGCAGCGGGGACTGACGGCGCCTCGGCGCGGGGACCGGAGGCAGCGGGGACTGACGGCGCCTCGGCGCGGGGACCGGAGGCAGCGGGGACTGACGGCGCCTCGGCGCGGGGACCGGAGGCAGCGGGGACTGACGGCGCCTCGGCGCGGGGACCGGAGGCAGCGGGGACTGACGGCGCCTCGGCGCGGGGACCGGAGGCAGCGGGGACTGACGGAGCCTCGGCGCGAGGGATTCTGGAGTCTCGGGGAGCTGCACGCCGGCAGCGGGTGCAGGAAGCTCGAGGAGCTGCACGCCGGCAGCGGGTGCAGGAAGCTCGGGGAGCTGCACGCCGGCAGCGGGCGCAGGAAGCCTCGGAGGCCGATGGCGGCGACGACGTCGATGCTCCGGGACCGGGACCTCCGGTGGCCCAGAGCGATGGTGACGCCAGCGCCCAGTGGCCGGGACCTCCGGCGGCTCAGAGCGCTGGTGATTCCAGCGCCCAGGGGCCGGGACCTCCAGCGGCTCAGGGCGCTCGTGGCGACGTGGTCCCACACCTGGGGGCAGTACGCCATACGTGCTCCCCACCAGGGACTCTGCTTGTCGTCGCGTTGGTGACCTGGATGTCTTGGGACCGGGACCTCCGGCGGCTCCGGAAGGCAGAAACGGCGGGGTCCATATTCGGGCGGGCAACGTATCAGCCGCGATCCCAGCCACAGGTTCGGGCTGGAAGGAGCTGCTCCGCCCTTAGACCTCCGCCGCGGCTTCCGTCTCCTGGGCAAGTCTAGGTCCGAGGGTAGGCCCAATTCCTCCAGCAGCAGCGGAGAAGGCAGGATCTCTACATCCTTATATAGATCCCGTTGTGCCAACTCCAACTGCTGCTGGATCCACGCCTCATGGGCCATAGCTTCCTCACCGTTAGTTTGGTCGGGTCCTTCTGTCAGGAGGCGGTGTGGTGGTAGGTGAGGAGATGACGCTTAGGCCCAGGTTGTGACGGAAAATGATGAATTTAATGACAAGAACTCAACAAGGAACAACAGGGAAACAGCACGAGGAAAAACTGGCAGCACGTAGACAGGTGACATCAATCGACATTCAGTTGACAAGGACCCGACGAAGAATACAGACAACAGGGGAGACTAAATACACACGGGGCAATCACGGGAACGAGACACACCTGGGAGACAATCAACGGGGAAAGACGCAGAGACAGGACTAACAGGGAACAGAATCACACAGAAACTAGAAAATAAACACATAGAAACCCGGATCATGACACCTGAGAGGGCCAATCAGATGTCAGGGGGAGCACTGGCCCCCTCGGCCAGTGCCCCTCTGGCTCCGCCCCTGTTAGTCTTAGCATTAGCCTTAGCAGTGCATTAGAAGTAGCCTTTTCCCTAAAATAAGCCTTTAACTATTCTTATTTATTGTTTAGCACAATGATTGGAGGAAGTCAGTGTAAGACAAGATGTTAATGACACCTCACATGCCACTGTCCCTGTGTGCATTTGCAAATTGCAATCTTACTTTTTTATGACTCTTGGAGAAATGGCTTCTTCCTAGCTTAGTGGCCTTTCTGCTCGTGTTTGTACAGGACATATGTCACTGAGCAAAGCCTAGGGGTGGACATTTATCATATCGTTTATCATTTATTGTGAAAAATTCATCATAAGACTATTTAATTATTTTTGTCAGTAATTTTCAGTCAATGATAGTAAAATAAACACACCACAAAACTGATAGTATTGGACGTTATTTTTTTCCATTTTCACCACTGTATTTTCCACGAGAGCACCAATAAATATCAGTGAAATTGAAAATATGATTAAATGCAGTTGCTGTGTTCAGCTTGGTGATATAATCACAGTTTTTGTTTAGTTAATGGCATCCTGAAAAAGACTATTTCAAATAGAAATGGAGGGCTGGAGGACATTGTATGAGGACATTAATGAACATGTGCTCGAAAGAAACAGTTTTGTTCAGTTCAGATTTTTTGTATGTCCAACAGTTAGTGAGAGAGAGACAGAGGTAAAATTAAGAGACCAATTTGCCTAAACACTTCTTTTCCGAAATAGTCGAAAAAACCGGAGCACCCGTAGAAAAACTTTGCATCCATCCATCCAATTGATAATTGTTACCGTCCCTAATCCTGAGCAGTCAAGTGGAGAGGGACAACTTCCTTTTAAAAGGAAGACACTGCAGCTTAGAGAGGCTGGTTATTTTCTATGACCAGTTAAAAACTAAGACAACTAAGGAGACAGAAAATACAGAAACGCTAGGGCTGGAAGACATTGTATGAGACCATTTAAGGAGTGTGTGCTAAAAAGAAACACAATAAGAATCTGAACTAGATAAGTTCATATTATTGGTATCTCTTAATAGTCAGTGAGTGAGACACAGAGGTAAAATTAAGAGACCAATTAACTTAATCACTTTTTTTCCCGAAGGAAAAACCGGAGCACCCGGAGAAAACCTATGCATTTCAAGAGTGTCTCCTACAGTTATTGAGTGAGAGACAAAGGTAAATTTATAAGAGATCAATTAGCCTAATTACTTTAGGCTATTTTTTCTCATTTTCTGAGACAAAAATCCTCCTGCCTACCGGTTTAAAAGGGGGTCTTTCAAGCTTCCTTTTGCTAGGGGGTCTTGGCTTAAGCTGTTTTAAATTTTCTTGTGTTATGAGGTTGTTTTCTTTAAAATCTGGCTCTGACTTGCCTTCACCCAGAAGCGGAAATCTTCTATTACGAACTGGCTGTATTTTGGGTAGCTGGACTGTGTTTTTCTGGATTGGTGGTAGAGGTCTGAATTGTTGATTGAAGGTTTGTGTTTTGACTTTGCTTTTTTCTGTTGGTCCTTCCAAAGCCTTTTTGCTCTCTATGGAGTCCTTCAAATTATTATGTTTCATCTTCTCACTGATGTACAATTCTGTCACTTTAAGCACTTGGTCGGTGACTTTAATGTGATTTTCTTCCCTCTGCCTGTTTTCGGTTAGGACCTTTATCTGAAAATGTAAGGATTCATTTTCTTTCTTCAGGTTTCTCCACTCAGATTTTGTGTGGTCCAAACTTTCTCTCACAGCCACAGTCTCTCTCTGTGCCTCTCTGCTGCTCCACGAGTTTACTCACCTGCCGTTCTTTTCTCATCAGATGTACTAATATCCTGTTTAGATGTTTTTCCTCAGCTAATATGTTTTCCTCAGTTAAATCGATCCTTGCTTTAAACTCTTGCTCAGTTTTACCTATGGCTTCCTTTATTGGAGTTTTTGAAAGTTTAAGAATTTCACTTTCCTTCTCTGCCTCTTTCAACTGCTTTTCCAGAGCTTCTACCTTCCCCTCAAGAAGGCTGTACTTGTCTTTTTGTCTCATAATCTCATTTTTCATGATGATGTCATCAATTTTTCGGGATATCTCAGACTCAAGTTTCTTCAATTCACTTTGATGCTTAACCTTCACTTTGCATGCTGTGATTTCAGACTTCATTTGCCTTTTTTCTGCCCCAGTCTTCTCAGCCTGCAGTTTTGAGTCCCTTTCGAGGTTTTTTAAAGAGGTTTGAAGCTCTCTTGACTTTATTTTTGTATTGTTTTACCTCGTGTTTTAACTTTGGGATATGCTCAGGATCCAGGTATATGTTTTGCTTGCGAGACCAGTTTAGTCTCTTTGGTAATTGAATACATTTTCTTATTCATAAGCTCAATTTCTTTATGAGCTTTTCCCAAATCCTCCTCCTGTGTGTTCATAATCAGCAACTCACATCTTTCTCTAAGCCTTTTTAACCAATCCATAAGCGAGGTAACCAATTCATCTGTAGTCATTTGTTTATCTTGGGACTTTGTTAACAAATCAGTGTCAATTTGTGACATTTTGACTGTCCGACCGACAGGGGTGAAAGTAAGGGGGTACGGCAGGGTGCTGCGTACCTCTAAAAGATTTAGCGGCGGTACGCAGTACCTGCAAGAGAGAGGAGCGGCTGTCTTCTGTAAAGAATCAGTGGGTTCACTGTGCAGCCATGAGTTCACCCACTAATCAGCCGTGACTGATAAGTTTTTCAAGAACAATCTAAAACACGACTTAATCAGTTAAATAAATTTTTTCTCATTTCATATTGTTTCTGAACAGTTCGTGCTTTGCTAGAGTAGCGGTGCTATATGTCGATCGCAGAAGGTTTTGAGTCGATCTTGGTGGTAGATGAGAAAATGAAGGTCGCCAGGACGCTGAGACCAGCACGTCCTCCTCTGGCTCGCTTAAAACATTCGTAACTTTATTAAAGAATAACAACAAAAAAATCAACAAAACGTGTTCAAATTAATGACCCAACAATAATAATCTCGGTGATTATTGTTTCAACAAGGTGTTGCGCAATTCTGTGCGTTTCGGTTCCATTATCAAAATAACTAGTGGAGCAGGAGTTTAAAATTAACGAATCAACCACCGCTGTGTTCAGGGAGGCTTATTAATGATTGCAAAATAAATATCAAGCCTGACAATCTAATATTTTAACGGACTGAATGTTATGTTTTTTTAAAGTAATCTCTGCTGGGCTTGCGGAGCGCAGGCGGTTGCCATGGCAACGGGTGTGCTTAAATGACGGAGAGTAAAATGGTTCGGGTTGTTTTACCTTTGTCTTGGCGCATCACAGCCGCTGTAGTTTCTGAACATTCAATAAACGACAAACTTGGACTAATTACCTCGTTCTTTGTGAGTATACGTCATTCACAACAAACATCAAACACAGTAAATATGTTTCATTAAGTATTTAACAAACAAATGGCTTCTACCGTGATAATTATGTGAAATTAAATTTATTGTCAAAATAATCATTTGATTATTGTTTATATAAAAAAAATAGTTTGGTGCTGTTTGGTGCCTTTATCAAACAATTTTTTTGCCTCTTATTTAGTGGAAAAATTAATGTTGATGAGATTTTCTCCAAAATGATAATCTTTTTCAACCTTTATAACTCCATTGTTGAAAATGAGAAGCCAACATTCACCCGACGAGGGTCCCCGTTGTCAATCAGTGTTGCTTCCTAAGTGGACAGTTTGATTTCACAGAAGTTTGATTTACTTGGAGTTATATTGTGTTGTTTAAGTGTTCCCTTTATTTTTTTCAGCAGTGTGTGTATATATATATATATATATATATATATATATATATATATATATTTTTTATTTTTGTCATAGTACCCCCAAGAATTTAAAACTACTACTTTCACCCCTGCCAACCGATGAAAAGCTACGAAAAAACACAATGTTAAATCTAATACGGAAAAACCGTGCTGCTACTTGAGTTCTGCAAGGACATTCAAGGCATCTGTTTCTTATGACATTACAACACTTTGACATCATCAGATTCCATCAGTGGAATAATGTAAGGTATGCTATGTGGTGCGCGTGAGGCAACGGTTGATGGAGTTAGCGGTTCAAATGTGCTGAGCTAAACGAGGCAAAAAACATATTTTATGTCATTTTTCCCAACGTAACCGCAGCCATCTGCACATCACATTGATGAGTGTCGGGAAAAAGATGGCGACCGGACCAGTCGCTGTGTGATGTAGCTGAGACACAGATTTCAATTTTCACTCCTAATTGCCAACATAATGCTCTCTTTTTGATCTAGGAATATCTGTAACTTCTATTTTTTATTCTGTTCAACCTGATCAAGAGTGACATTGTTGCTAAGACTGTGATCAAGGACGAGAAAAGGCTAGCATCTAACAAGCTACCCTCTGAGTTCAACGGTCAACGTCCAGAACCTAACGTATACTGCGATGCAACGGTCGGAGCACGGCTTTAATCCTTGTAGGCCAAGGTCTAAATGGCCATTCCGGCGTGCAGTCTCTCTTCTCAGTGCGTCAGAGCTCGCTACGAAGCCATGCAGCGATCACTGGCAAAACTACTACTAGCACTACACACACCACAAACTCTAAAGAACATATTTACTGTATAAAAAACCTAACGAACCACTCTTAGTAAAATCCACAGCATCAATTCTCCCTAGTCTCTTGCCGTATTCAAATCCCCCCCCCCCCTCGTTTGTCCCCATGTGTCTCCGTTCTACCTAGCAACAGACCGTCAACACATTTTCATTGGTTGTGTCGAAATGTGGTACAGTTAGACCCCCACACAGTAAGGCGGAAATGATCGATCATATTCCTGGCTTTATTTTCAAGTTAATAACCACAAAACCAATATAAAAACACCACTTTTATAAAGTTTGAAGTTCGTACTGTCCACCAGAGGTGAAATGAACACTCGGTATGCTGTCTGTGTTATTACGAAGCCTTATAAATGTGTCACGCGCTTGCCCGCTCCACAGCGGGCTTCGTCCAGGTAGGGTTAAAAGGAAAGAGAAGGGAAAACTAAAACCGTTTTCGCACTGCAAGGAACGCAACGCTTCGGTCCGGTTCCACCCGTACTGCAGCCCTGTTGTGTTTGCATATAACTGAGGGCGGCATCGAAGCTGTACCTGACGTCATTATTTTTTAAACTAAACGTTTTCGATGTAGTGGCCGAAGCCTTTTTCTCAGAGATGCGATGGAAAACTTTCTCATTCCTCGTTGACCGATCAGTTCATTATGTACTCGTTCATCAGGGGGTAAGAAAAAAAATACCTCATCATGGGACCAGGTGACAGCAGAATATTGAGGGGAATTCATCGCAAATAAAAAAAAAATTAAATTAAAAAGAGCACTCTTTATAAAATACAGTAAGAACAGTTTAGTGAGAGCCAGCTAGAACCGATCAACGTCTGACTGCAAAACAACCAACGGCTGACTCTGAACCAATCAGCTAAGCAGCCCCTCTTGGTCGGCCCGATTGGAACCGGGTCGGAAGTTCTAATGCAAACACGGTCGGTCCTACTTTGAAACCGTTCCGTTCCTTGCAGTGCGAAAATGGCTAAAGTGTGATGTGTGTCTCATGCTGAAACCTGGATGTACACTGATGGAGAGCTGAGCGTGGATGAAACCGGAAACACAAATAAGGTTCAATATGGAAGCACAACAGGTTTGTGCAAAAATGATGAGCTCTGAGAGTATGGATTTCATACAAGTCTCTTCAATCTCTTTTAGTTCTACGTTACAGGGGATTTTTCTCTGGTTTAAATATTCCAATGATGAAATATTTAAATCTATAATTTCTTTAGTGGCCTGTGTTGGCCATACATCGTCATTTGATTGGGAGCAGTCGACAAAAAACAACCATCGCAGTGAAAAAGAACTAGATGTAAGTTTCAACTCAATACTTTGTCTCTCTGCTCTCCCAGAGTCAAATAGACTCTCTGGTTTCTGGTACATTACACACACACACACACACACACCCACACACACACACACACACACACGAGGGTAGTACTGTTACCTCTATCACAAAGAAACTTGACAAACTCTTCAAATTTAATTCTATAGCATTTAATGTGTCATGTTGTGTGTTGAAATTTGCCTAATTGAATAATAAAATGTGATGTTAGTTTCTGAGTTCTCAAAGGTTTTCTCAATTGTTGACTGTACGGTGTTCTTTTTATGACTTTTAATTGGGTTTTTATGCTGTAAAGCACTTCAAACCAAGTCATTGTGTTGCAAGTCTCTGTCCTCAAGTCCGAGTCAAGTCTCAAGTAAAGACAGGCAAAAGTCGAGTCAAGTCTCAAGTCAGGAACCTTTAATTTCAAGTCATTTCGAGTCGTTTTTATTTTTATTTTTTTTATAATTTGCAATTATACATAAAATTCAAATTATAGACCATTTGTTCTTTTTAAAATCTGTATTTATCTCAAATGATAGAACATGTGCAGCTGAACACAAAGTATAAAAAACATTTTTAAATTGGACCTATTTATTGCGCAGTTCTGTTAAACTTGATATTCAATAAAAAAAAGTTTTCAAAAAATGAAATAAGTATATATGAAGTTATTACAAGTAAACTCAGGAAGGTCTGGTGCATTTATTTTTCTGCTTTTATTTCTAAGTATGTTATTTTCAGTCCTCCGTAAATATGGGCCAGATATTCTAAACACAAAATGTATTTGGGACAGTCACTGTATTTGGTCTGTTTTATAAACCACATGAAAAAAATCAAAATCATTGCAAATAAAGTGGAGTGGTTTTGAATTTGACGATGTGATGATGATTATGTGATGGTAAAATAAATATCTGTCAGGCCAAGTGGGTTAAATCTACAGCCAATTTCACATCTCAATATTGATAAAAACATGTTGTGTGAATCAAGCTGGTCAGAATCACTAAACACAAAATAATGAGCTCATTATTTTATGTCTTACTCAGTTAACTATCCCACTTAGTGTTATATTCAGGGTCAGTGAGATTGTACAATTTTTATTTTTACAGAAATTTTTGAAAGATGGCCAAAAAAAAAAAACGGGATTTTTTATTTATTTGTTTTTCCAGCAAAGCTACTTGGAAATGGGTTCTGTGCGACATGTGACAGTCACGTCGGTCAGTGCATTAAGTCAAAAACAGTTGACTTAATGCACTGACTGCAGTAAACAATATATTGTCAATATAATTTCCCAACGTAGATGTCTTCAAATACACCAACCATCCTTAGCTGATACTAGACCGGCTCATCATCATGATGGGACAGAGACTCTGTTCCCTGAGTTCAGGTCCAGAATCTGCTTTCTGCCCCGCTCACTCTCCACCGGCTTCCTGAGCTAATAACACGGTGCACATTATTTGTGGAGGCATTTGAAGGACCGGATTTATGGTAAATCATCACCAATTTAACCCGGAGTACACATGCTAACACGAAGTTAGCTATAGTCAACTGTCTTACAGCAAAAGAAATGCGCCACCTACCATCTTTGTGAAGCTTCAAATGCCGGACAAAGTTGGACGTCGTGGCATCTCCATCCGATATTCTCTTCTTGCATGTTTTACAAGTTGCAGTTCATTTTTTATTCGAAAGTTCATAACCTACGTAGCCAAAAGAAATTACTCGCATATTGAGCGGTTATTTCGTTCTTCGTTCCCTGAGCTCTGTAGCGTCGCCGCGTTTTTTTAAATGTCCAAATCCTGTTAATTTGATTGGTTGAGCTGCAGCTACGCACACATACATACATAAGGAGAGAGGAAAAACAGAGGGACGGTCTGCGCATATTGATACGGAATGAGTGAAATTAATTTATGACGCCACTTTATAAATAATGTGTTTATGTAGCTTCATGTTATTTAAGCTAAAGTTTAATCAGTTATACTTTTATAACAGATTTATGTCAGATTATGATTTCTTGGTTGTCAAGTTGTCATACAGTCATTTTGAATAACGTCAACTTTGTATTAAAAGTGTCATGATTACCGAATGACACTTTATGACAACAGTCACAAATATTTATGAGGACTTACTCATGTTCATGACAGATGTTATGTCATGTTTATGACAGTGTCATGACAGTCTTACTCAGTCGTACGTAAAGCGCTTTCGGAGGCATGAGATTGTTAAAGACAGATTTGAAGAAGCATTGTTTTGTAAAAACACGTCGTATCAAAGGCAACCGCACTCCAACGGTGGGAGGAGACCCCAGTCGTGTGATTGGAAAGATGGCCAACATCAGCAACCCTTGACAGAGAACAGATCTCCTCCTACTGATGTCCAGAGAGAGATCCAGAGACATGGCTCTGTTTTGGAAATGAAGAGCGCAAGATGGTGTAACGAGAACCAAAAGCTGGCCTGCACCCAAAGAGAACTGGAGGACACAAAAATTGAACTAAAGAGGCAGAAAAAAACTCAAGGAAATGTACATCAACCAGATCAAAGAGATGGAAAAAGAACTATTGGCAGGAGAGGAGCTTCAATCCAAATTTGAAGCCGACATTCAGCTGGTCCATGGAGACAAAATCAAGCAGGACCAAGATCTCCTTCAAAACTTGAGAGCAGAGAAAGACAATCTGCAAGAGAAAATGTCCTGCCTGCAGGAAACAAATAAACTTCTGCACAGTGAGCTGGAGCAGTTCAAGGTTTCATACCAAGAACAAAAGTGGAGGTATGAAACAGATGTTTCTGCACTGAGACATCAAGTCCAAGGTTATCATCATGAGATGACTCATGAGAAAGAAGCTCATCTGGAAAGAGCAAAGAAAGACCTTGAGCTTATTGATGCACTCAGAGCAGAAAATGACTATCTTTCGACTATCAGTTGGCGGAGAAGCGGCGGCAGCATCTGGAGAGTTCTCGTTAAAAAACATGTTCAGATGTTCAGGGTCACCAATGTAGAATTGAGCAGAAAAAGACGAAAAAGTAATTTCAGTCTTGATGTCTCAATGTCTTCCAACCGAAATCAAAACATGGAATAAAGGACAACCGTTGGTGTCTTCATACCTTACCTTCCCCCTTTCACAATAAAAGCATACATTCGGGTGTGAAATATTGTATCCGCCACAACGTCACACTTATTGAATAGTGACATTTGTCGAGTATAAGTGACGATCATGTCGGACTTGGACATTAGGTCACATTTAAATCGAATACCCAAGTGCCCTCGGTCACATTAGAAAAGAATCCGACCTGTGTTGTTCAGACTGTCATGAAAAGATCGGATACAGGTCGCATTACGACGTCAAAAAAATCTGAATTGGGTCGCTTCTGGCCTAAGTGAGCATGTGGAGAAGTTTTGGGTACAAGCAATATAGGTTTTGAGAAGAAAAGACATGAAATCCTGCTTTCAGACTGAAAATGTGCGCTCTTGGATTATGGCAGAAAAATTTCCCCATAAACCATGATTTGTTAATAAATGTAAAAATGTGTAATCTTAGAGTTTTAGTATTATTTTACCAATTTATCAACTGATTTTTTAAATGTTTTTTTTGTTACTTCAGAGAAGATGAACGCTGTTCTTGTGATTACTGTCCTTGGCCTTCTTGTTGGTGTGAATCCAGCCTTCGGCCTTTCTCCATGTCAGAGGACGGCTTCCAACAACGCATTCAACAGATTTGTTCGCAAACACGTCCTACAGGCTGCCTTTAACACTAATTCAAAGACTCGATGGGAAAGGTGAGTTATACAGAAATAAATCCAACCATTCAGATGGGGAATCAATTACTGTACATAAAGTGTATTTGCTTTGATTTCTTAACTACACACAATGCTGTCAACCTAGAAGGAAATTATATAAGTCACGCTCCCTGTATTAGAGCCAAAAAAGGAGTGAATTTTTACAAAAAACTCTAGAAATCTTCAGACTAAGATAAATTTTCTAGAAAATAGACAGAAATTTCTGAGCTCAAATAGTCAAACATTTGCAAAAAAAAATTATGAATCTCAGAAATCTTCTAGACAAAACTTGTGAATTTCCAAGTTTCAAAAATTTCTATTTTCCGAAAGTCGAGAATTTTCAACTTTTGAAACTCAAGAAATTTCCCAGATTGAAAATTTCTGAGATTCATCTCGAAATGTCTGAGTTTATTCTTTCAAACGTTTAAGTTTTGTGGATCTTTTTCAAAAGTAAAAAAAAAAAAAAGTTGTCTTTTGAAACTCTGAAAATTTCCAAAAGTCGAAAATCTTCAACTATTCGAATAGAGAAGTTTCCAGTATTTTTCTAGAAAATTTCTAATATTAATCTTAAAATTGAGGTTTTGGTGGAAATTTACTCTTTGTTTTTCTTCTATCTACCCCCCTAACACACCCTTGTGTGTGTGTTTTTTTCTTTTTTTTTAGCTTTAAGAGTTGATTAGAAATCAGATCTTTTAACATAAACTATATTGGACACAGCTTCTTTAATAGACATTCTGTATTGGCTGCACACTTGTTACCAGTATTCATTATTTCTCTGATTTGTGAATTAGTCAACAGTTTAATTAATTAGCAGCAGCAAAAAGGGGAGTAATTTATAACATCATTTAAATAAATGGAGCCATTAAAAGTGTAAAACATTTCCAAACATTTTGTTCAATGCTTAACATTCATTGAACATTCATCAGGTTAAATGTTAGCTCATTTATGATGTTACAAATCAATCAATTTCAAACAACACCAGATTGTGATTGTTTTTTCTTTCTCTTCAGCTACTTGAGGAATTTAAATCTCTGTGACAGACCCAGGCAGTCCTTTGTGAGCCGCGGAGACCAACAACGTTTCGTGGAGATCTGCAACGGCAACGGGAAGCGTCAGAACACCAACCTGTGCACCAGCACCCGCTCAGTTCGGCTGTACGATCTCAGAGTCCGTCAGACTCCTCAAGGATGCATCGTAACTAATTTAAGACGTGTACGTCGATACGTGACGGTCGCTTGTGACAAAGTCGACAACATCTGCCTTCCTGTTCACTTCGACAGCAGCCAAACCAACAGACCGAGCCGCAGAGCTCAGAGCTGCTGAAATCTGCATCACCGAAACTTAATGCGTCATTGTTACGGTACCTTGTCTTTGATTGGTCTTCAGTATTTGATTCACCCGTTTGTGGTCTTTGTCTTGGTTTGCCTTTTTAGCTGTGAAAGAAAGTGCATTATGAATTTCAATACCTGTTGTGCTCATTTTGTCACCCACTATGCATTATGTTTGCAATGTATACTTTTGCTTGTATTTTCTGCGTTTTGATCCTTCTGTTACCCGAGGATCTTATTGCATCTAAAACAACAGACCATTTGAATCTTAGTTTTGAAAATATTGTACAGCAAAGCCTTACTATTTTCTATTTTATTGCATCATCTTGGTGTTCAGCATCCATTTGGCTCAAATGTTTGGTGCCACCTGTCAAATGTCAGTCTCTGCCTCCAACACACACATATATTTTTTAAATAAATCAGTTATGAGCACACTGACTAACACGTTATAACGTGAGGGGTTTGCGTAGCCCAATCGAAAGAAAAAAAGTATTACTGCAACTCAATCAAAATGTCAAGTAGCACTGCCACAAGAAACACACCTATCAGATGTGGAACATATACAATTAAATAAGTCTTGGACTGATAAAGTTTACTACTTGCCACATTGTTCTGGTAGGAAAAGGGGTGTTGCTATATTAAAACATAGGCAAGTTAACTTTACTGAAACGTTACATCAGGACAAGGAAGGTAGATTTATATTGGTAAATAGGATAATTGATGGAACAACAGTTTCCTTTACAAATGTGCTCCTAATGAAGATGCTCTGGGGTCTATTAAGTCAGTTTTCAATATGATTGCAGAGTACTGTCTACTGATTATGGGGGGGATTTTAATTGCGTAATGTCAAATCTTGATGGGCAACCAGCCTGTCAGACCCCCATATCTAAGATGGGTAAAATGCATAAAAATATGTCTGGGGAAGCTGGATTAGTGGACGTGTGGCGATTCAAATTCCCATAGAAAGAAATTTTACATTTTACTCAAACCATCATGCATCTTACTCACGAATAGATTACTTTTTTACTGCTAAGGCCGACCTACACAGAATTGAGGATATCACAATATTGCCCATCACAGCCTCTGACCATGCACCGGAAACTCTCAAGTGGAATATAGGATTGACACCATCTCGTTTAAGCAATGGAGACTTAATACCTCTCTTCTTAATGACAAGGAAATGTAGACATAAACAATACCCCTGAAACATCTCCTATCATGTTGTGGGACTGTGCAAAGGCCTATTTAAGAGGTAGCATCATCTCCTACATGACAGCAAAAAAAAAAAAGACAAAATGCAGCCAAACAGAAATATTTAGAAGATAAAATTTGATATCTGGATCTTCAACATAAAAAGACTAGAGCACCCAAGATTCTGAATGATTTGAATACAACATGCAGAGAGCTTCAAGATTTACCATCAGAAAAGATCGAACGCAACCTTCGTTTTGCCAAGCAGCAGTATTATGAAAATGGAAATAGAGCGAGCAGACTTTTGGCCTTCCGACTTAAAAAACAACAGTCCTCAAATGTAGTTCAAAAGCTAAAATTAGGCAATAAATAAAAAAACAAAAAGATGTTGCTGAAACATTTGCAGAATTTTACAAGGTTTTATACCTAGACACTGACACTTGCTGTGATGAGAGTAAAATAGCAGACTATTTACAAAATACAAATATTTCTGAATTACCCGATACTGTAGCTAAACAATTAGATAAGCCAAATCAAGAAGAAATTAAAAATGTTGTCTTATCCCTTAAAAATAATAAGTATCCTGGCCCTGATGGTTTCATAAATGAATTCTATAAGTGTTTCATAGATATCGTTACTCCACTTTTATTGGAATCATACCGCTTTTCTCTAGAAACTAAAACAATGGCGCCATCCTGGTCTGATGCTACAATAGTTGTGTTACATAAAGAAGGTAAGAATCCCACTGACTGTGGGTCATATCCAGGGGTGGGCAACTCCAGGCCTCGAGGGCCAGACTCCTACAACTTGTAGATGTGTCTCAAGGGGTTCAAAGCCAGGAGGTCCAAATCCAGTGGAGAGGGTCAAGATCTTGGACAGGAGAGGCAACTAGGCAGAAGGGAGAGACAGACGGGTTACTGGGCAGTTCACTCAAGTTTCTACAGCAGGCCTGAAGGTGTAACCGCTGAGGGTTTCACAACAATCTGACACCGTGCAGGGGGAAGCTCTGTCCTTATATGGTGGCAGCTGGGGATCTGGGTGATGATGATCAGGTGTGAGTGGTCACAGCTCAGCAGCAGCTGTGACACAGACGTTTTTCTTTTTTACTGTGTATTTTTTGCAGTCTCATTTAAAGCTACACAAATGCCTGATTTTACTGCCGGTCCCCAGCAGAGGAGAGTCTGCGGCGCTCTGCAATAGGTGCGTTCAGCCAACAGCATAAAAATCTGTTAGTGTGAGAAGAAGGGTGAAGGCTGCAGATGTTGAAACCTCAGCTGCAACCACAAACAAACAGACATGTTTGATTTATTTTTTTATCTGGATAGTTTGAACAGGTCACTGACCAACCCACCGTTTCCCGCACATGTTGTTGAGAGTCAATGAAAAAAAAAAAAATAGAAAGGTTGAGACATTTCAGCAGCCATGAAATGTTTTTTTATGGTTGAAGAAGGAGGGATCTCACTGAAAGAGCAGAGCTACAATGGAAGAATTTAAATCAAATATGTAAGGATGAGAATTCTCAGGTCAAGAATCTGTAATCATCCTTGAAAAATGATGTCGACTTAAATCAGTAAACTTTGAGTTCATTCAAGTCTTAATCTCAGGTGAAATGGAGATGCTCTACGAAGTATTTACTAGAGGATGTTTTGTAATGTCACTAAATGTGAAACAGCTGAATTCTGAATGCCTTTTCAAGCTACCACACGGATGATGTATAAAACTTTTACATTCACAAGGAATAGCAGGCATATATTTGATCAAAACTCAGGACAACTGCATCATCAGTTTACAACAGGCTATAAAATCTCAAGAGCATTTTGGAGAGGTCACATTACATCAGTGGTTTTTGCTGCATTCCCGTAAGCCCTCTGGTGGAGTCAAGGTCGAGGAAACAGAACAGTAAATAGAAACTTTTTGACACTATCAGTAATTTTGTAGGTTTTTGTTGACTTGGTCTTTATTCCATTCCATGTATTTATCAAACAGTTGTTAATTTTTAACAATCTGTATTGATCAGCTAATCTGATCAATTAAGGGCGTACGCTGTACAACGTTCGAGCCACGTGTGCCTACTGACTTCTTCTCTTCAAGTCAAAGAAATCTCACATAAATGTGTGAGTTGGTGGAAGATAAACTTACACGTGCAGGTTGTGTCAATACTTGTCATATTTCCAAGAGCTGAGTAAACTGGTGTTCATTTAGGTCAGCACTTCAACAAACGTGAAAGACGAAAAAGTTGGGAATGAGAACTTGTAAGCAAAGTCAGTGCCAGTACTACAATATGTACGAGACATTTGAGAGTATAGAAGTTATGTTACTTTCTCAAACCCAAGGTTCATTAACATCAAATAAACAATGAGCACTTTAATTTGAGTATGAAATGTAAAATCCGCATATTTTAAAGTGTCGAATATGGATTAAAGTGACTCATACAGCAAAGATGGGTCATATATTATAATTCTGATGTAAAAAGATATCTGTCCTAAAAACAATGGACTATTTTTAACGGTGGAAGGACACTGTGTGGCATGACGTATTTAATGGACAGATGGAGGTGGAAGACTGTTGCCAACTTAGCCACTTTATTTTCTTATTGGAGACTTTTGTGACAGCATGTGAACCTGAAGAATCTAAGTCAATGGGAGAAAGCTGTTTGGTGTGCACAGAGTAAGGACACACAAAGCTCATTTGATGTTTGAGGAAACGGATGTTATTTCCTCATGGTTCTTCAGTTACAGGTGTTGCCTTGTCTGCAAAAAGATCCATCAAGCATCTTACCTTTACCTGTCATTCACAACTGCAAAGTTGCTCTAAAAGTTGCATTGAAAGTCCATTAAGAGTGCAGACTTTGAATTATTTAGTAAATAATGTTACTTTAATGCAAGGAGATGCACTTTTAATTGACTTTTAAAACAACTTTTAGAGCAACTTTGCCTTAAAAGTTTTATTATTTACCGTATGACACTTCATGACAACAGTCATAAACATTCATAAAGACTTCATGTTTCTAACAGATGTTGTGTCGTGTTCATGACAGTGTCATGTCAGTCTTATTCACACCCCATCAAATAAAGAGTTGCCGAAAATTTTAAAAAGTTTGGCTGGTTTGGCTTTGAAGATATTACTGAAAGTTTAAAGGTCAACCAGCCCCCCATGTTTCCCAAATATAAGAAAATTGGTGTCAAACATACTTTGTTTGTTTCTGCACAATCAAAGCATGTTTGTGCAGAAACATACTTTTTGCAGCTGCCATCCTACAATTGAGTAACTTGGTCAAACAGAGCAGTAAATCAGGTAAATGACCTTTAGTGGAACATTTTCTGTAAAAAGAAGAAAAAAAGAGTTTCAGGAACAAACATGGTTGTATGTTTAGATTTATATCTAAAATTCATATATATGAAGTAAAACCTTTTTGTGAATTATTTCAAAAACTAAAACTCATAGTTTAAATACACAGAGTGAAATATTTAATGTCTTTAATTATTTTAATTTGGATGTTTATGTCTTGCAGATAATGAAAACCCAGAATTCAATGAGTAAAAAAACTTAATTTAACAAAAAGCAGAGTAAACACAACGTTTTTTCTCTGCAGTTAACCATTAACAAGACATCCTGAATCTTTATAAAAACACCAAACAGCATCCAGTCAGTCAGAGAACTAGAGGCAGCATTAGAGAACCAGGATGACTTTCACATTGTGGTTGTTACTGTGGTTCTGTGGTGTAACTTTGGGTCAGGATGGTTTACCTCAAACAGTCACTACTGGAACCGGGTCACACTTTCCTGATATGTCTAAGTTGGTCAAAGAGATTGGGGCTATAAAAGAGAAACAAGAAGCCATGGAAACGAGGCAAAAGGAGACTGAAAACCAGGTTCTAGAGCTGAAGAAGAAAGGTAAAGTCTGTTTTTGGACATTTTAAAGACATATTATTACTAAATAAATGGAAAAGTTTACAGATATTGTCTTATATTTTTACTTAGAAGCATCCAACGTAGCATTTAGTGTTGCAACAGATGGCAGGGAATCTCTTGGACCCTTCAGCACAGACACAACCATAATCTACGGAAGAGTAATAATCAATGAGGGTAATGCCTACAATCAGCACACAGGTGAGTCATTACAGTATTTAAGTTATAGCCTATTCCTAAATTAGAATACCTGTAGTATCAGAGTCACTAGAGTAGGGGTTTAACTCTCCTCCTGCAGACCTAACTAAAGGTCAGAGGGGTGAAGAGACATTAAGGAACAGCTACAGAATCAGAAACCTACTGTTGCAATTCCCCCTTTGCCTCTTTCAAGTAAAACATACAAGTGTCACCTTTTTGCAATTTTGATTTGAAAGAGGCAAGATTTTATGACACAATATTACTGCCAAAATTAAGACTATAGAACACCCAGTGTTGAGTACTTCCTCGATGCAGGAGGCTAGATCTATTCTGAAGCTAGTTACTGGTCAAATTATTAACAGGAGTTAATAACCCAGTAACTGAGCGGCTGCCACTGTCAAATGAGAAGGAGATTCTGCTAGCTTTGAAGAGGCTAGTGACTAGCATGCTGGTCACCCACTGGTTTTCTTACTTCCTCTGCTGACCATTAGCACAGAGACAGCCTAAAGTTAGCATTTGGGTAGGCCAACTTGAATATGTTGGTCACCTGAGACTTGTACCTTTTACTTTAAAGAAAACTTTATCAAGAAAAATGGTTGGTGTATTATATCTGTTAGCGTTATTCATTACATGCATCAGTGGTTCCCAAACTTTTTCTCCTGCGTCGCCCCCCAGGGGTTTCCAAACATTTTCTGGGCCCCTCCCTATGGATTACAAATGGCTGTCTGGTTGAACGACGTGTGGGAGGGGCTTGAGAGGATTCTTAGAGACTCCCTGTCTCTGCCCCTGGGTGGGGGGGGCTGGACTTTTTTGGGGGTAAAATGAATGTACTTAGCTGAACATAGACAACATAGGTAGCCTACAAGCTACTTGTTAAGCTTAAGGTGCTGTATTGATATTAGCTAGCTCAGTGTTTCTCAACCCTGGTCCTCACCGCCCCCCTGCTCTGCATGTTTTAGATGTGCCTCTATTCCAGAACAGCTGATTCAAATGATTGCATGACCATCAAGTGGTGCAGAAGCCTGTTAATCACCCAGAGATACAATTCAGGTGTGTAGCAGAAGGGAAATACCTAAGACATGCAGGACAGGGGGGCGCTGAGGACCAGGGTTGAGAAACACTGAGCTAGCTAGTCATCTTTTAGCTAACATTACCTGCATCCAACAGCTTCACTCAACTCAGTCAGTTAGTTTGGGGGAAAAGCTGTGAAAAGTTATTTGCGTTTTGCTGGTTTGCTGCCATAATTCTAACACACCTGCGTAGCTCTGCACAGCAGCAGCAGGTCTCCTTCACTACCGCACAGGTGTAAACCCAGCGCGAGCGTCGTAGCTCTCATGTTGAGTTTAAAGGCGGCTCGGAAAAACAGGTTACCACATGTTAACAATGGATGAAACAGTTTTAACTGCTGATAAAAGTGACAGAGGACACAAATATTGGAAGTGCAGAAGCCCCTACTGTATCAAATTGACATAGGAATAACAGAGAGTTGGCCATTCTAAGATAAAAACCCAGCGCATACAGCGTTCGTGTTTTTTGTTTTTTTCCCCATCCAGATGGCTTCCCGCGCCCCCCCTGCAATGGCACTCTGTGTTACAGTCAACTGTCTCAAAAACATATCAATGCTTGTATGACAAAAAATGTATGACACTTAGAGATATATCACCAACTATTTTTTTAAGGAAAAGAGCAAGTAGTGGGTGACCAGGCTATGCTAGTTGCCAGCCTAATGCTAGCTTATCTTAACGCTAGCCAATCCAGTGGATGAACAGCCTAGGCCAATGCAAATGAATAGCCTTTTTATATAAAAAGACTGAATAATGCTTCATAATATTTATTAAACCTAAATCTTGTTTTTCCCAGGTATCTTTTCTGCACCAGTTCCAGGCATATACTACTTCACCTTCTTTTATCATGCTGTTGGATCACAAGTTGTGAGTCTAGCCCTTATGAAGAACAACGAGGAAGTTGTGACCGCCTATGACCACAAATCATCACACGATGGGGCTGATAATGGAGGCAACGCAGCTTTCCTGCAACTGCAGCAAGGAGACCACGTGTACATGAGGATGTATGCGAACAGTCATGTCTGGCAGAACGCTCGCACCACCACTTTCAGTGGTGTTAAATACTCTTAGGCAAATTAAGCAATAAGCTAGATTCAATAACTAAGACTACAATTGAAATATGGAACACGGTAATTGATAATTACAAGTTAGAGAAGGAAACAAGGAGTTTGAGCTGGTTTGCTTGGGATCCGAGGTTTAAACCAGGTATTTATGATAGAGGTTTCAAACAATGGGCAAATAAAGGTGCCACAGCAATGTGTAAATTGGCTGAAAAGGGCAAACTGATGAGTTTTAATAGCTTAAAGGAAAAATATGAACTGGAGGACCAAGACCAGTATAGATACTTGCAAATGAAAGATTATTATGAGAAAGAGATAAAAACCAGCGTAAGTAAAATAATAGAGATATTTTATAAGGCCTGTGAAGGAAATACATTCTGAGTTATTTCAGCACTGTATCAGGGACTGGTGGCAGGCAGGAAGACATCTACTATGTACATTAAAGAAAAATGGGAAGAGGAACTGAAGGAACATATAAGCGAGGAGGAATGGTTTAAAATTTGTAAAATGCAGTGCACAGCCACCTGCTCCCGTGTTTGGAGGGAATTTAATTGGAAAAACATGATTAGAATTTTTTATAACACCAAAGATCAGGACCAGGATGGTATCCAATTCACAGCCAGGGTGGAGACTTTGTGGCCAGACTGATGTAGGTCACACGCACATATTCTGGTCCTGTCAAAAGCTAACCACATTCTGTTATGCATAATGTTGGTCTTATTTTGAAAAACATATTGGGATATGGAATACCCAGATCATGTAAAACACTCTACCTGGGATGCCTCACACACGACGTAATTCAAAGGATGATGAATATCTGTTAAAAATATTACTTTAAGCAACAACAAAAAAAACCCACCACAAAATTATGGTATTGACAAGACCCGCCTACCGTGGAGTGGTGGCTGAGCATTGTGGAGGAGATCTTTGTGATGGAGAAAATCACACATAGACTAAGATTGCAGGAGGACCAGTTAGTTGTTAAATGGGAAAAATGGAGTGATTATAGATGTAAGGAGGAGGCCATTTTTGTATCCAGTTAAATATGGACATGGATGTTTAACATTGTATATGAAGATGAATGTATTGATGCCTCTCCACTGTATGTGTTCAGAAATATTCAATAAAAAATAAGTATATAAAAAAAAAACCCAGGTACTAATGAGGAAATTATGTATTTAATAAAGAATCAGGAACAAACTCAGAAAGACAGGCGGCACTGGAAACGGACAGACAAACGATGAACAAATGACGAGGATCCGACGAAGGACAGAGACGACAGGTGGGGTTAAATACACAGGGAAGCTAATCGGGGAACTGGACACAGCTGGGAGCAATCAACAGGGAAGACAGAGACTCACAGGGGAAACAGAACTAAAACACAGAAAAACCTAAAAAATAACTACACAAAAAACAGATCGTCACACATTCTTACAAAGATGTTATGCAAACGATAAGTGAAAGCTACCGTCTTCACAGACAGGCAGAAGAGAGAAGCAAAGAGTGGTTTGGAGAAACATCCATCCATCAAGTTTGTAGAAGCGCTGTAGCCTCTACAAACTCCGCAGAGAACTTATGTTTAAAGTAGAATTATTTCACTAATAGACAAAATTACAGATTAGTCAAATCTCAAATGTTTGGGAAATTCTCAGGATACAAAATTAATGTGGAAAAAACACAGATCCTGACAATAAATTACTCCCCACAGCAGAAAATAAAGGATACCTATAAACTTAAGTGGAATGAGAAATATATAAAATATTTGGATGTAAACATAACCAAAACAACTGACAAACTCTATGATGCAAATTATTTAGAAATAAACCACAATATTAAGAAGGACTTGGGGCGATGGATGGACATTGGTCTGGATCTCAGTTCTACACTGGAGATAATTCAAATAAATATTTTACCACGACTGTTATACCTGTTTCAGTCCCTGCCACTGACTATTCCGCAAAAACAATTTGTAGAATGGGACAGATGGATTTCAAGGTTTATATGGAACGGGAAGAAACCCAGGGTCAGATATAAAACACTTCAGCTCCCAAAAGACAGAGGAGGTCTGGGTTTACCAGCCCTAAAAGAATATTTCTGGGCCGCACAAATTAGACCTCTGGTATGTTGGTGCAATGATGATTATGTTTCAAAATGGAAAAATCTGGAAATAGGTAGGAAAGACATAGAAGCTAAAAATGTAATAGCACATTCTTCTGCGCCCATTCTTAAATAAACTATATGATACTATACACTTAACGTATAAGCTTTTCGAGAAATGTCTTGTTTCCAAACAAAATTTACCTTATTAATATTCATCTTTGAATAATTTCTGCAATAAACCACTCCTGTTTACATTTTTTTAACCTCTGATTTTCAGTCGCAGTTCTGATATTTTAAAAGTATGGTTGAGACAACCAAAGAATGCATACAACACTTTTTATTAGAAGATTATGTAAAAGGATCTGATTCTGGTTTTCTATGTTGGTGTTGCTGTTTTAAGGCTGCTGTGCTTAAGATCAGAAAAAAAGATGGTCTAACTCAACATAAAATGCATTTTTTTAATGCATTTTAATGAACAAAACCAGTCTTTAGAAGTCAGAAGAATTTGTAATTGAGCACATTCTGAAGAACAAGTCTATTTGGAATTCATTTGTTGGTTGAAAGTCAAGTTTATTTGATGAATGTCGAATTTTGACTTAACCATCCAGAAGGAGGCGCTGTTGATAAAGAAGAAAGTTCATGGCTTCCTGCTGAACTTGCTGTTCTGATCTCTAACACCTAATATTCTGTATTTTCCAAAGAGGAAATTGAAAATATCAAAACACACCAAAAAAAACATGAAGCTCAGCTTTTTCCACTAATCGCAGACGATCTCTGTCATTCAACTAAGCTTTACAATTCAGAGTCAAGAACTAAGCTTGTGTTTACATATATGTAAATCCTCAAAGTAAGCAAAACTAACATAAATAAAAGTATGTGCATCAATATTATAGAAAAAATGACACCGACAGTGAATGACATCAGGATTATGACCTGCAACAGTGGCTGGTTAGACCAAAATTACCAGTTAGTTTTTCATGGGGGCTTTGCCTTGTTTCAAGACAAAACCATGAAATAAAGCAACAACAAACAAACAATGCCTCTCACCATTCTGTCTTTAACCTGAACTCCTGTCCTAAGTTTCTTTGTTTTGAACAATTTGGCAAAAGATTTTACAATGAGAGCAGAGGGTCATAGAAAGCCTTTTATTGGCAACATCACCGACTGTGTGAAGCTGAGGGACATCGAGCATGGTGCCAGCCAAAGCCACCTTAAAGATACGTTTATGAGGATTATGGTTTTTTAGTATAGGTTGTTTAATTCGGTCCTCTTGTCATGTTTTACCGTTTATTGGTTAATTAGTCTCTGAGTTGTCACGTCTTACTTTGATTGGCTGTGTCGAGTTCCCTTATTATTCCTGTGTGTATTTGAACCCCCTGTTGTTCTCTGTGTTTACTGGGTCCTTGACAGTCATTTGAGTTTATAATGAGTCTCAGACTTTTGTCCTACCTATGTTGTCTGACCCTGATCACAGTTTGAGTCGTAAAACAGGAAGTTTTTCCAACCTCATCCTGGATCCGAGTTGTGCAGCTCCTCTCCAACGCTACAAATCATGACAATTTTAAACGGAAATGTGAAGCTTTTGAAAAGTATTATTTCTATAACAAGTGTCTTCCACTCCAGTCTTCAAGGATCGGTATCTTGGAACTTCTAGTTGAGAGGTTGTTTGTTTTTATTCTGTATATTTTGCTAATAATTTATTGTTCTATAATAACACACATCACTAAGCCGGTATTCATAAAATAATACCTGAGAGAGATTAAAACCTGCTTGGCTAATAATTTCCTGATAATCAGGCGGTGTCCAGACTTGGTAAAATTCATCAAAATGACTGACTTTGTTAATGATTACCTTTGAAACATTTTAATATTTAATAATAGCAAAATCAAACATTGTTGTACAACAGATGAGAACAGCTTTATCTTTATTAACCCTTTACTGTGTACTTTAAGTTACATTCAGGATTTTACTATTAATTGAAGCATAAAATTTTCTTCATTATGATTATGTGGTAAGTCGTACCATAGTCTCCGGAGCTGTGCGTTTTTAATGTTGATTATATATTTAATGTACTGAGCAATGTGTGTCAATGTGACTATTGTTATATGCTCATTATTTATTATAATTGTGTGCAATTCAGGTACAAACTAAATTTCCCCCCTTTAGGGGATCAATAAAGTATTATTATTAGTATTATTATTATTATTATTATTATTATTAGTAGTAGTAGTAGTAGTAGTAGTAGTAGTAGCATTAATACTAAAGCTGCAGACAAAACCTGCAGCAAAAAGAATCAAACCATGGTTATGAATGAAGAGGGATGAGATGAAAAAAGTAGAAGGTATAAGGGAGGGTGGGGTTAACGAAACGTAACAGACTGAGATGAATGGATCAGCAGAGTATAAGTGGAAAATTAGAGGTGTGGTGTGGGCGTGGCCTGCTGCCAAACATAACTTAACACATCATTTGTGGAACATGCGTCGATATTATTGAGTTTTTGACAAGGCAACATAATTTATTTGACTAAATGTTTCCACAGGTATCTTTGTTGCACCTGTTAGAGGCATGTACTACTTCACCTAATTCTTTCATGCTGGTGGAGGACATAAGGTGCGTCTGTTCCTCATGAAGAACAGTGAGCGTGTTCTGGAGTGTTCAGATCACAAGACACTGAATGACGGGGCTGATAACGGAGGCAATGCTGCCTTCGTGGAGCTGCAGCAGGGAGACCAGGTCTACGTCCAGCTGCAGCCAGACACACATGTTTTTGGAGGGAGCTACACAACTACTTTCAGTGGTTTTCTTCTGCATCAAGTCTGAAAAAAAACATTGATGTGATCATTTCAATGGCTTAAAACTACTGACCAGACTCTGACCATGGTTAGTGTTTTTCAATTTGATTTGCTAATCTATTGTACATTATAATTAAATTGAATTAAAACGAACCATACAGTAGAACTTACTTCCACATTACATGAACATCACTGAGATATCAGCGACTTTGCAGAAGAGTTTTAGTAACTAAAGCAGCAGAGGTATAAATGGTAAAAGAAAGTGTACACGCATGCAACAAGTTATTCAGAAAAGCATGACAATTTTGAATTGATGCAATTCCAGATTTTTCCTGAATTTTACAATTGTAAATATAAATCTCTGAGGGGACATTATGGTTTGTATGGTGTGTTTTAATCTGTGTAGAAATGGCTACATGTATTTAATAAAGCTTGAATTGATCTGAACAGAATTTACAGTCGTAGTCAATAACTGAAAATATTAATTTCAATGAGGCTCCTTGTCAGATTAAAATTATGTTTTGAAAATTGAAAACCTTTAAGCCTTTAAACCTATAATACTTAACTTTTTAACAAAGCGACATTTCAGTATGAAAATGTTTTCATTGGTTTGATGTAATATTCTATTGTAAATGGAATGTTTTCATTAACTGTACGTGGGAAATCATAATTAAGAGAAATAAAGTCTTTCAAACATCCATCTGTGTGTAACTAGTTCATGTAATGGGTTTCATTTAGTGATAAAGTTCCTGATTAAACAACCTAATAAACTTTTGCATAGCTAAGAAAAACTCTTAATCTACTTTAATGTTTTTTGACATCGTCTACATGTGTTCTGTGTTATGCCCCCCTCCCCGAATATCAACTCCTTTTATGTAGCTTCATTATATTTTTAGAAATGAATGACTTATGATATTTCTTTCTAATTCTATTTTTAAATATACGTTTCTGGAAACATTAAAGTTTTCAGGATGTGTAACCATGGACTTCAGTCTGTCAATAAAGATTGAATTGGATTAAATATAATTTTATTGAAAGTGTTGTGGTAGAAAACATCAACAATAAAATGTCCAAAGCATTAAGTGGTGTGAGGTGCTGTCACTTTCATGTACAGCCTTCTCACATGTCTGCCTTCCTTATCAGATTGTTTGTCTTTTTCATGTCTACTATATGTTGTGTTCCCCACAGAGGGCCACATCATATCGCTACGGCTCATCATCTCAGTCCAACGCTCTAAAGAACTGTTGTAAATGGCATCATAGAGACGCATGGTGGTTCTGACATTCTGAAGAGGGACTGTTAGAAAGGCTATGAGATTGTTAAAGTCAAGAAGTCAAGAACCAGGTTGTTGCTCAGTGGTCCAAAGTCCTGGTTTTTTCAGATAAAAATAAACTTTTCTGATGTTTGTTTCAGCTGAAATTTGAACCTTTCTGTTGCGATGCCAAAGGTATCATGAGCCAGTTCAGTCACCTTGATGTTACTGTACATGTTTGACCGAAGCCTCATAGAGAATCTATAGTGTTCTGTCTGGAGCAGGAGTCCTCAGGTTCAGGGATTCAGGGTCGGTTTTCTGAAACTTTGAAATGTCTCCCTGGTTCATCACATCTGAATTCAATGGCTGAATTACCTACTCAGTGAAAGTCAAGTTCTCCAGAGTCCTGCTGAAGAACTCATTATTTGAAGACCCTCGTCGAGAGGAGGATGAGAGAAAGCAGACCCAACAATACAGATGTGCTGAAGACCAACATCTAATACTTTACTGACCTGAATCTTTTGTACATTTAAAAAAAACCTTACATATACATTAATCCTCAAAGTAAACAAAACTATAATAAATAAAGGTATATGCATTAAAATGACTGACTTTGTTAGTGATTACCTTTGAAACATTTTAATATTTAATATAGCAAAATCAAACATTGTTATACAACAGATAAGAACAGCTGTATCTTTATTAACCCTTTACTGTGTACTTTAAGTTACATTCAGGATTTTACTATTAATTGAAGCATAACATTTTCTTCATTATGATTATGTGCATTTTTCTGTGTCTACTAACTATGAAAGCTTAGCACTAACTCTGTTTTACAAACGATATTTCAACACACCAAAAGCCCTGAAAAGGCAAACAGAGCTCACACAGCATGTTAACCATTAATCCTGGAGCTTCATTTCAACAGCATCAAGTTTGGTGGAGCATTAGAGGCAGCATTAGAGAACCAGGATGATTTTCACACTGTGCTTGTTTCTGTGCTTCTGTGGTTTAACTTTGGGTCAGGATGTTTTATCTCAAACAGAAGTCACTACTGAAACCGGGTCATGCTCTCCTGATATGTGTAAGTTCCTCAAAGAGTTTGAAGCCATGAAAGCTAAACAAGAAGCTGTGGAAACCAATCTGAAACAGACTGAAAGTCAGGTTCTGGTGCTTAAACAGAAAGGTGAAGCTTTGGAAACAAAGCTGAAAGAGACCGAAAGCCAGGTTCTGGTGCTTAAACAGAAAGGTAAAGTCTTTTTTTTATTCTGGTTTAGCAGTTTCACTAAGGGATATGAAACTGATCAAACAATTTTTCTTTTATATTTTATCTAGAAGCATTGAAAGTGGTCTTCAGTGCTGGTATACTTGGGAATGCAGCCATTGGACCCTTCAAGACACCCACAACCCTAATCTACACAAGAATAATAACAAATCTGGGCAATGCCTACAACCAGAACACTGGTAAGTTGATTTGTTCTTTTCAATAAAAACTACATTTAATTAGCTGTTCTAAGAATTAAGTCTAAAAGGGATTACACATTTCTGTGTTTTTAAGGAGCATTTATTAATAGTCTTATTTTTCATGTCCATGTTAAGCCATGAGGACTGAAGTTAATAAAAGCGGCTCTTTAACACTTTGAATGTCGTCCCTGCAATTGACTTAGATTCACGTTTGTCCTTCTGTTCTCTGCTATTCTTTACAATAAAACTATTGATCTGTAGAGTAACACAGATCAATAGTATCATTAAATATGAGATGTATGATACAAATGTATTGCTCCACTAAAATGTATCTAATTTGACAGTTAAGTTACATGTCGCTTAAATACAAAAGGAAAAATGCAAGCAATTATATTTTATCAGATTTTTTGAGAATAGCTCAAAATATACTAAAATGTAGCATATCGTAATATGTATTCTTGTCGTGATATGAAAAAGTCCATATCATGATGCATGAAGTTTTCCACATCACCCAGCACTATTTCAGTATGTAATATAAAATTAGGAGTTTAATTTATGCTTTTGGAACATGGTTCAATATACAGTCAGAGTTTTTGACAAGACAACATAATTTATTTGATTAAATGTTTCCACAGGTATCTTTGTTGCACCTGTTAGAGGCATGTACTACTTCACCTTCTTCTATCGTGCTGGTGGAGAACATAAGGTGCGTCTGGTCCTCATGAAGAACAATGAATATGTTGTGGAGAGCTCTGATCACAAGACACTGAATGACGGGGCTGATAATGGAGGCAATGCTGCCTTCATGGAGCTGCAGCAGGGAGACCAGGTCTACGTCCAGCTGTATCCAGACACACATGTGTTTGGAGGGAGCCACACAACTACTTTCAGTGGTTTTCTTCTTCATCAAGACTGAAAAAAACATTGATGTGATCATTTGAATGCCTTTAAACTACTGAACAGACTGTGACCATGGTTAGTGTTTTTCAGTTTCATTCGCTAATCCGTTGTAGATTATAATTAAATTGAAATGATCCATCCAGCAAAACTTACTTCCACATTACATGAACGTCACTCTGAGACGTCAGCGTCTTTGCAGGAAAGAGTTTTGCTAACGAAAGCATCAAAGGTATAAATGGAAAAAGAAAATGTATGTTGATGCAACAAGTCCTTCAGAAAAGCATAAAAATGTTTGAATTGATGCAATTCCAGATTTTTCTTAATTTTACAATTAGAAATGTAAATCTCTGAGGAGACATTATGGTTTCCATGGTTTGTTTTAATCTGTATAAATGAATTTAAGTCTGTCAATAAAACTTCAATTGACCTGAACAGAAATTACAATTGTAGTCAATAAAAAATTTACTTTTCATGTGATTTTTATTTATTGATGGATAAGCTTTACCAAACCAACCTGAACCAACTGGAATATGAATAGGTGAAACTTTAGATCTATACCAGTTTCTACCCACCTTGGCATCATTAGTTGCCAATAATTGCTGTCTTTAACCAGCAATGACATTTACGTCACTGTTGATAATTAGGTACTTATGTCCCTCCATACAAATATCTCAGTGCCAGTGGGGGAATACATGCGAGTTTGTGTTTGGTTTCTACAAAGATAAATAAACCTGCAATGACTTTTTAAATCCAGAAGATGTCACTGCAAGTGACACAGTTACAACACAGAGTCGAGACAGTTTGGAAAATGTGTCACATACCCAAAAAGGCCCATCACCACTCATAGACATTTAAAAAAACAAAGGTCAAGCACCGAGAGCATTACTCACTTCCAATGAACGCACACAGCTGAGACGCTCTAGTAAACGATGTTTCAATTCAAAGTTCTCTTGTGACATCCTGTACCTTTTTCAGTGAGGTGATGATAATGGAGTCAATGGTTTTTGCACCAATCGCTGACAATAGTTTTCATTGTAACAGTTAAAATGTTGTGATAATACTGGCATAACTTTATTTGATTTAAGTCTGAGATTGATTCTGATCAGATTCTCTGTTTGTGTCACTTATTATTGCACTTCCAAAGTGTGTATTTTGTTTGAAGAGACGGGGGACGTAACATCTAGCACACGCAGACATGTGGTGATATATGTGACTTTGCAGTTGTATATTTGTTGTTCTACAGTCAAATAGCGAAAATAGAGATGGATGCACAACGTCATCTCTCAGAATTACTGAGTTTATCAGTTACAATGCGCCACAAGAGATTAGATTTACTATAACCTAGTTCTGTCTGTCTTATCAGGACTACTGTTCATAACAAATCCCAACTGACCTCAATAGAAGAGAATCAAGGAAAGACGACAAGTAGAAGAATATGTCTGTTAGTGGTGTTGGCTGCAGCATGGATTCTCAGGAAATGACTTATCTACAGATGAATAAAGACATGGGAGAGCCAAGATGAAAGCAGCACAATAGAAAATAGAAACACTTTGATACCTTCAGCTGTAAGCCGAGCTTGGTCACATTTCATAAATTTATTGACCAGCTGTTAATTTTTAACAGTTTATTTTGACCATTTAATCTCATCATACAGCTGATTGGTTCAGTGGAAGTGCCATAAGGAAGAATAAGTGTGTTGTTGATACAGATTCTAACGAACCCTGTTGGGGCAGCAGAGTTGAGGTCAGTGTCATTTCAGATCAAAAACTGACTGCAACAAATACACAAACACAGATACATAAAAATCTAAAAGAAGCAAAAAAACAAACAAACAAACAAACAAAAAAAACCTAACTTTTAGGGAAGCCCAGTATTTTAAATTTAAACAGGCCATTCATGCTTAAAAATCTCCAACGTGTTGAATTTCTACCTATTTTGTAAAGAATAATTGGCTGAAAATCTTCAACAGTAATATAAAATGTCATTGCCAGTTAAAAGTTGCATTTGTTGGCAACTACTGCTGCCAAGGTCGACATAACCTGGTATGGGTCTAAGGTTCACTTAGTCTCTATAGGTTCAGGTTGGTTTGGTTAAACTCTTCCCTGAATAAAAATCACCTGAAAAGTAAGTTATTATTTACTTAGACAGTCTTTCATTTAAAGACTTATTCAACAAATATGAATTTTATTGAAATGTCTGTTTATTTCAGAACTTTAAACACTTAATGAAATAAATGGTATAGACTAGTTCCACACAGATGGTCTGAAAGACTTTATTTCTGTTATGATTTTCTTCTTACACTTAGTGAAAACTTAACATTTCAAATTAGAATATTGCATCAGATCAACAACAAAAAATGTAAACAGAAATGTAATCTTAAAGTAGGTTTATTACCTGCTTCAAAGCTTTAAATTTTCTAAAGGTAAATTAATCTGACAATGAGCCTCATTGAAATGCATATGTTCATTTATTGACTGTGACTGTAAATTCTGTTCAGATCAAATCAAGCTTTATTGACAGACTTAAATCCATTTCTACACAGATTAAAACAGCCGAAACAGAGTTCAAAGTAATAAGAATTAGAATTAGAATTACAATGAACTTAGAATCCCTAACCCTTCCTTTGTCATTTTTTGTGGTTACTACAAATTTGTTGATTTTGATTTGTTCTCAACTTTTCATTAAATGTTAGCAAATGCTAGTAAATCAACATTAATGAAATTATTCCATATATTGTGGTCAAAATCTGACATTTCTTTGTTTACATTTCATACACTAAGTGGCCACTGAAAGTGGTGTGGGTCTCCCCCACCCAAACATGTGAATTTGGTGCCAGTCTGACATACACCTGGTCCTCTGGCAGCAGATGCAGGAACACGACGTTCCCTCCATTATCAGCTCTGTCTGGTGTTGTTTTGTGGTCACTCGTCATGGCAACTAACTTGTCGTTGTTGTAGAGATACAGTCGTGCTTGACATTCTCCTCCGGAGTGGTAGAAAAAGCTGATGTAATAAACACCTGCAACTGGTGCTGTGAAGATCCCTGCACAAAAATAAGTAAATGTCCGTCCGTTATGTTAGACCCTTATCCCTAGTGGGGTCGGGAGGAAAAGAAAATATTGAAATATTATTAGGTATATATGAGAGACTGAGAGAAGAAAAGAAAGAGAGAGACAGAAAGAATGCAAGCACAGCTCTACTTACCTGTAAAGTGATTGTAGGCTTTGCCCACATTCGTTAGCACATGATTGTAGATTATGGTTTTGTCTGTGTTGAAGGGTCCAGTGTGTCCATTTCCAGTGGCTATGGCACTGAACACAACTTTGGTTGAGTCTAGATAGATCAATATTTTTAAAAGTAGAATAAAAAAAGAACTTTCAATTCAACGTTTTAAGCAGTTTCCTTATCAAGCAATTACCTTTTTTCTCGAGGTCAAGAATCTGGTTTTCCATCTCATTCAGTTTCTCTTTCATGGCTTTAAGCTCTTCTTTGAGGTTTTGAAGATTAGCCATCTTGATTGTGAGCTACTGCGTCTCCAAATCTGCCAGTGACTTGTTCCTCACTCGTTTTATGCTGTTTGAAGACTGTTAAATTTGAACAACTACTACATAAAGGTGTAAACCATTTACCGTAGCGGTGCAGATACAATAATGATATAGTGTTTGATTCTGTAAAACGTATATTTGATATTGTGGCTAAATAAAAAACTCAAAACTCACGCTTTGAGTGAGTTTTGCATATTTTGAATATCAAATATAATGCTTTATATTCTACACTGTGTTAAATCCTTTACAAACTTATATTCGTATTATAGTTTGAAATGTTCCAGCTAAAGATAAGATGAATAACCGTGTTTGCATACCACAGTTAGATATGAAGCACAAATTGTGGCAGAACATGATGCAGCCAGTCAGTGTCCTAGCAGCAGAAATTGAAGGTGAAACATCTAAGAAACCACAATTCCTTAAATGGTTAGCAGCTAAGAGTGGAGTATTTTATGTAGGAGAGGATTTAACAGGTATAGTTTGTGTGCATAGGAATAGTTGGAGGGGTTCACGATGTCTCGGTGCGAGGATGAGAGATAAAACTATGAAGTCCTCACTCTGATGCTCCTGCAGGAGGAGGTCGTGTCCCCATTTGGCCAAATGTATTGATTTAATAAATGTCTTGTGAGTGATTTTACATTCTGGTTTGTGGCTCATTTTTGTGTCTTGCCTGAAACATCAAAGAGCCAGGAAGAGAGACATGTTTGTGTCTGTCTCTTAAGAGATTTTTATTTTCAAATACAAGAATACAGTCATAATACTACAAGAACCTATTAGCAGAATAAAGACTCGATATTGCCGGAAGAGAGTCGTTAAATCAAAAACCTCGATGTGACGTGACTCACTCAGCCAGTCTGGTTCTTTCTTTGAAATAGAAAGTTGTTTAAAAAATTGTTTCAAAGTCCTGGGGCTGATAATTTGATTCCAGTGTGTTAAAATATTAAGTATTTCCTTATTTGTAAAACCAACTATAACCTTACAAGACTGTCAAAAGTTCCCCCATTTTAGTGCAATATGGTGAAAAGTTATAAAATTAGTTTTCTAACTTTTCCAACTTTACTTGTATTTAAAACACAAATCAAAATCTTAGTCTGGCCCTTATACTCATTCATAAGCAACTAACTGTAGCTCTCAGAAAAATGCCAGGAAATAGACAAAGCCTCCCTTTTTACTGTTAATGCAAAATGTTATGCTCTTTTCATCTCATCTGACAAACTGAAATATAAATAATATTGCTGCAAATTGTTTACAACAAATGTTACAAACTATATACCTTGTGAAAAGCTAAACTGAAGAAGCTGACAAGTCACCAGTGTACAGTTGTAAAAGGTTTTACTGTATTAAGTCTAAAAATGCACATGAAAGTGAATCATTTGCACTTTTTCTCTTTCAAACTGAGTAGATTAAAGTTTACTGATTGACTTAATAAACTGAACTTGGAAAATTTGAGACTTAGAGCAATAAACCAGCTGTTTGTTAATACGGTCATACAATGTTGGAGCCAGTGGTTTGTATGGCTAAATTACTAAATATTATCACATTTGCCATATTTCAATTCTGGGGAGGGAAAGGCACTGGGGGGCGTGAAAAGAATTATGATCCCTGGGTGCGTAGGGGCACGACAGAAAATAATTGAGAAAGTATGTTTATTGAGTCTAATTGTAAATATGACTGTAAATTCTGTTCAGATCAATTAAACACAGATTGAAACACACCATAGAAATCATAATCTCCACTGAGAGATTTATATGTAAAAAAAACAACTAACCATTATCACTCTCTGGTCAGCTATTTTAAGCCATTCAAATGATCACATCAATGTTTTCTCATACTTTATGCAGAAGAAAACCACTAAAAGTTGTTGTGTAGCTGTTTCCCCAAACATGTGTGTTTGGCTGCATCTGGACGTAGACCTGGTCTCCCTGCTGCAGCTCCATAAAGGCTGCATTTCCGCCATTATCAGCTCCGTCATTCAGTGTCATGTGATCAGCGCTACGTACAACAACCTGATTGTTCTTCATGAGGTCCAGACCCACAGGATGTTCTCCACCAGCATGATAGAAGAAGGTGAAGTAGTACATGCCTCTAACAGGTGCAACAAAGATGCCTGTGGAAACAAAGAGACAAATAATTTCTGTTGCTTGTCAAAAACTCTGACTTCATGTTTATCTTTTTCACTGAGCCTCCAGACTTACATGTAGGTGTTTTGGGGGCAACAGATAAGGAGACTTTAATGCCTGTTTCAATTTTTAGATTACATAATGGCTTTCAATCCTTGATGTTATTTTTATGTTTAAATTGGAAAGTGACATTTTTGGACAAATAAATGAGTCTTTCCAGAATATTTAGAATGGAAAATTACAACAACTCAACTTACCAGTGTGCTGATTGTAGGCATTGCCCAGATTTGTTATGACTCTTATGTAGACCAAGGTCTTTGATGTGCTGAAGGGTCCAATGGCTCCACCACTTATTCCAGCACTGAAAACTACCTTGGATGCTTCTAGATAAAAAAATTTTGAATGGTTCTAGCTGTTTCAAAATCTTCAGTGAAACTGAGAAACCAGTAAAAAAAAAAAAAGACTTTACCTTTCTCCTGAAGCACCAAGACCTGGTTTTCGGTTTCTTTCAGCTTTGTTTCCAAGTATTTACCTTTATCATTAAGGTTTCTTTCAGCTTTGTTTCCAAGTATTTACCTTTATCATTAACCATTAGAACCTGGTTTTCAGTCTCTTTCAGCTTGGTTTCCACAGCTTCTAGTTTTGCTTTCACAGCACCGAGCTCTTGGAGCAAGACTGACATTTCAGGAAAACTTAACTGTGTTTCTATTTCATTAACATCATCCTGGGCCAAAGTTAGACCACAGAACATCACCAACATCCAAGAAATGAAATTCATGTTGATACTGTCTCCAAATCTCAAACTAAACGAAATGATTTCTGGTCCTTTTATATGGTTTTATATATGTTTTTTTTTATGGCTACCTGCTTAATGTTTAACAATAATTGTTGACAAAGTGATTGTAGGGCTTATTCACCAATCATTATATCCTGCTAGATAAAGCATTTATCAGAAGATCTGCTTTGTCAGTGCACTGTGGTTTATGTCATGTTTTCAATTACTTGACTTGACCTCTAAGACCTGAGAATTTATATCCATACTTAAACAGTTTTTTATTTATTTTCATTATTGAAACCATATTGTGGTTTTGGAGCTGTGATGATATGAAAGAGAGTAGAGCTTGAGTAGGAAGTTGATATGTAGAAAGTGTTTAAAGGTTTTCTTCCAGGGAGCGGCACAGAAAGTCAATAGCATCCACACAGGCACACCCACTGGAAGAAAACAAACACACCCTGGGAAAGGCTTCTTGCCCCAGCATAACACCCTCACTCTATTGGCTGGGACGGTTGCCAGATGACAGTACTTTTTGTGCTGTGAGAGAACAGAAAAGAATTTGCAAGCGAGCAGAGAGTTGATATGTCATGTATGATGTTTACTAGATAGAGGGAGAAGCAGCATTCAGCTTCTATGCACCACAAATCTGGAACAAACTTCCAGAAAACTGTATAGCTGAAGCATCAACATCAATGTCCGGATCGCTCCTTTATGTAAGTATTAGACAAGAACCTGAATATATTACATAAACAATGTATAAACAATGTACGAATTATCAGCTACCAGGTTTCTGCATTTATATATTTGTTTCTCAGTGAGAACTGGGCTTTAATGGTTATGTCAAAAACTCACAATCTCCCTGCAGAGCAGAGCCAGAAACAGAAACAGAAACATCACAGATTGACAACAAAACAGTAAAGGCCAGCTAACGCTAACAAAAAATTTAAGAAATGCACATCAATGTGTATTTTGGAGAGGGGTACATATTTTATCATATTCAACTTTGTATGATCAATTAAAAAATCACTTTGTGTTTCTGAAAAGCATGACTTAAGAGAATTATTACGTTGCTATAATTTATAATTTAAGGGCCAGGTCTCTGTTGGGTAAAATTACTCATTTTAACTAATCATTGTTTCATCATTTTATTTGAGTGTTTTATCTACATGTGTTCAGTTACCTTTGACCAGTCATGCTTTAAGGTTCTTTCTGTATCTATAATGTAATTTCCTACTCAAGGGGTCCATCTGTTCTGTTATCTCAGCATTGTTCTACTGAAGAAGGTCATCATAATAAAAGCCATTTCCAAGCAGAGTTGAGCAGAGCTCACCAATCTTTGATCCCGAGCGGGTTAGAGGTTGTGGATCTCTCCCTTTGCAAAGGAAGTCATAAAACCCTCATTTGTCTTGTGTCTGGTTCTATACAGGTCTTGAACTAACTTTAAAAAACCCCAACAGTCTCTATATCAATTCATAACATACAAAGGCAATTATTATCTTGGTGTGGAGAACAGCCAGGCTGAGGTCTACACTTTCACATTAAGGGGTTAATGTGATGGTCTAAAACATAGGTTACCCCAACATGGGGGTCCGTTCATATGATTGGCTGAAACAAGAAAACTGTCTGGCTGGTGATCATCCAATCAAATAGACCATTTCTTAAAAAAAGACATTTGTGGATTGAGATGTCAGGGGAGTCTGAAAATTCACACATAAATGTAGCACAACTCACAGGCCAAAAACAGCTTGTATATCAAGAAATATTTGTGTTGAATCAAAAATACAAGTGTGGTTTTCACCCTGTGCATTTGTGAATCTTGGTCTGTGCATTTGCGAATTATGAGACTGTTTTAGCTCCATATATCTCTGAACTACACAATACTCAGAACTATGCATCAATGGGATCGAACAGCCACCTAGTGGTGAAAAATGAAAACTGAATATAAAACACATTGTTAAAAGAAAACTAAATTAGAGGGCTGTAAGCAGGGGTGAAAGTAGTAAGGGGGTACGGCAGGGTACTGCGTACCCCTAAAAGATTTAGCGGGGGTACGCAGTACCTGCAAGAGAGGAGCGGCTGTCTGCTGTAAAAACATCAATGGATACACTGTGCAGCAGTGAATGCGCCCACTAATCAGCCGTGACTGATTAGTTTTTCAATAACGATCTAAAACACAACTTAATCAGTTAATACATAACTGTGTTTTACTAGTGCAGTGGTGCAATATGTCGATCGCAGAAGGTTTTGAGTCGATCTCGGCATCAGGTGACAAACTGAACGTCACCAGGACGCTGAGACCAGCACGTCCTCCTCTGATTGGCTTATCAAAACGTTCAGAACTTTATTAAAGAACAACAACTAAAAAATCGACAAACCGTGTTCAAATTACTGATCCAACAACAATAATAATCTCAGTAATTATTGTTTCAACAAGGTGTTGTGCAATTCTGAGCATTTCGGTTTTATTACCAAAATAACTAGCAGAGCAGGAGTTTAAAATTAACTAATCAACCATCGCTGTGTTCAGGGAGGATTATTAATGATCGCAAAGTAACGGACTGAATGTTATGTTTTTAACACAATCTCTGGTCGGCTTGTGGAGCGCAGGAGGTTGCCATGGCAACGGGTGTGCTTAAATGACAGAGAGAGACGGAGAGTAAAAAGGTGCGAGTGGTTTAGAGTTGATCACCTGTTCAGGTTGTTTTACATTTGCTGTGGCGCATCACAGCCGCTGTAGTTTCTGAACGTTCAATAAACGACAAACTTGGACTAATTACCTCGTTCTTCGTGACTGTACGTCATTTACAACAAACATCAAATTTAACAAACAAATGGCTTCTACCACGATAATTATGTGAAATTAAATTAATTGTCTAATATAAAAAAATAGTTTGGTGCTGTCGGGCTCAGAATCTGAGACGCTTTTCCTCTAACATTTTTTTTTGCCTCTTATTTAGTGGAAATATTGATGTTGATGAGATTTTCTCCAAAATAACCTTTTAAAACCTTTATAGCTCCACTGTTGAAAATGAGGCTCTAACATTCACAATAACATTGAAATAAAATCCAGTCCAACATCTGGTTTGAGGTGATTCCTCTGGATCCTGTTGGAGGAAAAATATCCCAACTTCAGAAGATGAGCTTTAACCTAACAGAGCTCTGTGGTTCCTTAAATCAGTATGAGAGTCAGGGTGAGGAGGCACCATGTTAGGAAGAGAAGTGGAAGCTGCAGGATCTTCAGAACAAACAGGTCATGATGCTGGGTTACTGATTATCCCTCTGTCTGGACACAGGATCAATAGAACCAGTTTAAAAGCTAAAATGAATGGTTATATGCCAGACATGGAAAACTGGGATGCACTCCATGCCATGATGTTCAGAATTTAGGTCTCATGGCATCTCGAGGTGTCAACATTGCAGCCAGTGGGCTGAAGGAGGAAATACAGCTTTATTTTGTAGTAATTCAAGAGCTACCAGCTTTTATCGCTTCACAAAAACATTAATCAGCATAAAAACTCCAAAGCACACAAAGAAGCAATATATAATATATTTTTGTCATAGTACCCCCAAGAATTTAAAACTTCTTTCACCCCTGGCTGTAAGCAAATATTGAAAAGTATTTTGTACTCTTGTAATTCCACAGAAGACATATTGCTTTGGAAATTTTGGACAGACCTTTTGATCAGCAGAAGTTTTCTCCTTGTTGATCTTCCATGAAGACCATTTTAAATGTCAGCTTAATAAAGACAGCCCTGCACAGGTTTAGATGTAATTCAAAGTTCTCTTGTGACATCCTGTCAATTTTTAAGTGAGATGATAATAATTGAGTCAATTGTTTTTGCAGCAATCGCAGACAACAATAGTTTTCATTGTAACAGTTAAAATGTTGTGATAATACTGGCATAACTTTATTTTATTTAAGTTTGTGCCATTTAGTATCTCTCTTCCAAAGTGTGTGTATGTTGTTTGACGAGAAGGGGGATGTAATAGCCAACACACACAGACGCTGTTGGTGCATCTGGGTCCAGGTTGATTTGGTTAAGATTTTCCCCCAATAAATGGAAATTATCTGAAAAGTAAGTTATTATTTACTTAGGTAGTCTTTCATTGACTTATTCAATAAATTATCATTTTATTGACATGTCTGTATATTTCAGAACTTAGACACTTAATGAAATACATGATATAAACAAGTTACACACAGATGATTAGAAAGTCTTTATTTCTGTTATGATTTTCCACTTATACTTAGTGAAAAAACAATATTTAAAATTAGAAAATTACATCAGACCAACAAAAACATTTATACAGAAATGTAATCTTAAAGTATGTTTATTACCTGCTTAAAAGTTTACAATTTTCTAAAGGTAAATTAATCTGACAATGAGCCTCATTGAAATGCATATGTTCATTTATTGACTGTGACTGTAAATTCTGTTCAGATCAATTCAAGCTTTATTGACAGACTTAAATCCATTTCTACACAGATTAAAACACCATGGAAACCATATTTTCCCCTCAGAGATTTACATTTAAATTTAAAAATTATGGAAAAAAACTTCCAGAATGTACATGTTTGTATATTTTCTTTTTCCATTCATATCTTTCTTGCTCTTGTTAGTGTTATGGAAATTTCATTATCAAGGAATGAGAATCTGTTTCAATAATAAGAGAAAGATTAATTTTTGTCTTTAAGTTTCTTTATTCGAAGGCAAAAGCATTCGAAGACCCTTTTCCTTAGCGCGGTCAGGAAAAGAGCCCTGAACAACACACTTCACATCGTTATATAGTCACAGCAAGACAAAGACCCACCCAAAGTCTGATCTTATCTCTACTACCAGATGGACCACAGAGAGAATCCTGACCCCAGCCTCATGAACTATCCCTCACCTCTTGGAGGGGATGATTTTATGGCAGGAAAGAGAACTGATAAGGATTTCAGGAGAAACTTCTAATTTTTCTTTGTCAATTTGTCATGGGTTCAGGTCAAATAAGGGTACAAACTACATTCCACACACGTCAGTCCTTTCAAGACAATCACCAGATCAAAATACCCAAGATGTTTTCAGGTCTCTTCTGCTATCACAACTGTGGAAACATCTAAACATTACCTGAAAACTTATTTAATGGAAAAACACATCTTACAGAAATACAAAACACAGCAGATATAATCCGTAAATAAATGGTAAAAAGTATCAGTTCCATCAAAAATGAAATAAGACTGAAAACGAAATTTTCTATTACATTAGAAATAATAATTTCTGCAAAATAAGGCCTTTACTGCTCTCGGAGTGATTTAGTGATTTGCTCATGAAACTGAAAAACACTAACCATGGCATTGACCTTAAGCCATTTAAATGGTCACATTAATGTTCAATTGTTTTTCAGACTTGATGCAGAAGAAAACCACTAACAGTCGTTGAATAGCCACTTCCCCAAACATGGTGGTTTGCATCCAGCTGGACGTAGACGTGGTCTCCCTGCTGCAGCTCCACAAAGGCTGCATTGCCTCCATTATCACTAAAGTCATAAGATGACTTGTGTTCAGCGCTCCGCACAACAACCTGATTGTTCTTCATGAGGTCCAGACCCACAGGATGTCCTCCACCAGCATGATAGAAGAAGGAGAAGTAGTACATGCCTCTAACAGGTGCAACAAAGATACCTGTGGAAACATTGAGTCAAATAAATTATGTTACCTTGTCAAAAACAAAGCAACATTGGGCCTAAAAATGTAAGCCTTAACCATAACTGACACGGGTATCTGTCCTCATGAGCCCATTGGCCAAAATGTAAGTGTTTGGGGTTGACAGTAAAGGGGATTTAATGCATGTTTCAATTTTTATTTTACATGCTGGGTTTCATTCCCTGATATAAGATTTTATTGTGTTAAAATTAAAAAGTGAAATTTTATGATGGATAAATTTGTCTTACCAGAATATATAGAATGTCAATTTAAATACAGTTATTACTAAAAAGAACAACTCAACTTACCAGTGTGCTGATTGTAGGCATTGCCCAGATTTGCTAGTACTCTTGTGTAGATCAGGGTTTTTGATGTGCTGAAAGGTCCAATGGCTCCATTCCCACCTATTTCAGCACTGAAAACCACCTTTGTTGATGCTAGTCAAAAATATAAATGTAAAATGGTTCCATCTGTTTCAAAAGCCTTTGTGAAACTGCTAATTCAGTAAAAAAAAAAAAAAGGCTTTACCTTTCTCATTAAGCACCAGTACCTGGTTTTCAGTCTCTTCCAGCTTTGTTTCCAAGGCTTCACTTTTCTCTTTCAGCTTGGTTTCCACAGCTTCTAGTTTTGCTTTCACAGCACCGAGCTCTTGGAGCAAGACTGACATTTCAGGAAAACTTAACTGTGTTTTTATTTCATTAACATCATCCTGGGCCAAAGTTAGACCACAGAACATCACCAACATCCAAGAAATGAAATTCATGTTGATACTGTCTCCAAATCTCAAACTAAATGAAATGATTTCTGGTCCTTTTATATATGTTTTTTTATGGCTACCTGCTTAATGTTTAACAAATGAAGCCTAGGTGGAAATTCAGGCTGGAAAACTCCTGCCTCACCTGCTCCACCCAATCGCTGCGTCATGCTCGCCGCCTCCAACCTGAGCGCCGGACCTCGACCCGGCGTGTTCAATCATCAATCAAGCTCCGCTTATATGCATCCAAACCCACGCCGCCAGCCGCTCTCCAGCCGTGCTCAACACACTTCCACCCCTTTCTCCACCAGCATCATTCAGCTCTCCAAGACCTCCACCACCAGTTTTGGGCCCCGGGGGGAAGAGTATCGCTAATCAGCGTCGGGGATGTACACCCGAGCTCTCAGCAAATAACAGCTCAAATCTTCTGCCGGGGCCCGAGCGCCAAAGAACTGTTATTCCTTTTCAAAGAATTGTTGTTCATTCTTGCCATTAAACTCTTTAATCGTCTTTTCTACGTCTGAGTTTCTCCAGGTTGAATTATTGTTGATAGAGTGATTGTAGGGCTTATTTGCCAATCATTATATCCTGCTTAGATAAAGAATTTATCAGAAGATTTGCTTTGTCAGTGTAGTGAAGATTAGGTCATGTTTTCAATTGCTTGACTTGACCTGTAACACCCGAGAATTTCTTTTTTTTATTTTCATTAATGAAACCATATTGTGGTTTTGGAGCTGTGATGATATGAAAGAGAGTAGAGCTTGAGGAGGTTGATATGTAGAAAGTGTTTAAAGGTTTTCTTCCAGTGAGCGGCGCAGAAAGAGCAGGTGTTACAATCAATAGTATCCACACAGGCACACACACTTGAAGAAAACAAACACACTCTGGAAAAGGCTTCCAGCCCCAGCATAACACTCTCACTCTGTCTGGGATGGTTGCCAGGCGACAGCCCTTTTTGATCTGCGAGAGATCAGAAAAGAATTTGCAAGCGAGCAGAGAGTTCAGTGATTCTTTAGAATAGGGACAAAACAGGTCCTATGGATAAAGCACAAAATTTGAATAAAATATACACAAAATATAATTTTTTCAAAAATCTGACTAGACTAACCTGGGTCATGTGAGCACAACAATGTATAGTATATCTTCCTGGTATTTGCTGATTTAAAAAAAAATATATATTTTAAACAATGTAGTACGTGGATGGTATCTTTAAAATCTCTTGTCCAGGAGCAGAACTCAATACATTATAATAGTTCAAAACAAATAAAGAAATACTAAAATTATATTTTATGACAACTAAGTATAAGTAGTCATATAAATAATTATAAAAGTATCAATAAATTGAATTAAAAATCATTTTTATATATTTTCCAACTCCATTGAAATTTGTCCCTAGTTTTGTCAAAACCGTCAGAAATGAAATGAATGTAAAAAAAATCTGATATTATTGGGGGGCACCAGAATTTCTCATGGTTGTTTGTCACAACCATGATGTGTCAACTCCATAACTGACAATTTACAAAACTGTGATGAACTTTTGTGAAATAAAAACTTAATTTTGGAATATTGTAAAGATTTCATGGTACTGATGAGCTACAATATGGCCTCCTTCAGAATAACATCATATACAGTAAATTGAGGTAGTTTGGCTTTTTGTCAACTCCGTCAGATGTCAACTTTATCAGAGTTTTTGTAACTCTTTCAGTGAAACTGTTGACAAATCTCACTTAAATGTGCAATTAATTCATTGTAATGCATTTTACATAAATTGCATTACTTCACATGTATAAAGTTTTTCTTTTTACTCACTAGTTTGTCACCACCTTCAGCTCCGCATCAACTCCGTCAGATGGACTTTTTGTTGTTTTTTGTTTTAAATTATATTTTTTTTGTTTCTCGAGAAGCATTTGTCTGTAAAATATCACTAATAGGGAATTTTAAAAATAATTTTATATTTATTTTTGTCAGATGGTGATGACAAACTTCTGGGTCAGGTCGATTAAAAAGGTAATTTAAAAAAAAATGTTGCAACTGGGAGCCTACACCTTAGCATCTTTACATTTCCAAAACATTATTTGTCATATTTGCATACAGAGAAATAATTTTTTTAAAAATTGGGGAAAATTAAAACCCATTTTGTCCCTATTCTCAAGAATCACTGAGTTAATACATGCAGAGAGAAGTTTTGTGCATGAGGAAAATAACTGAGTGTGAAGATAAAGATTTAAGAGAGCACTGGGAACATTTGAAAGGGAGCAGAAGTTTTGAGTGCAAGTATTACAAGTTTTGAGAGGAAAGAGATGAGGTCTTGCTTGTAAACTGAAAATGTGTGCTCTTGATTTACGGCAGTAAAATTCCCCCATACAAACGGAGATGTTTGCTAGACAAACATGTCCATTGAATTGGAATTAATTGTCTCTAGATCTAAACAGGAATAATCAATAGTCGTCTCATTCTCAGTTATTACAGCGCGAAACTAGTGATGGACTCTGAACATTCAGAGTCACATACAGACAGTTACAAAGTCGGCCTTCTATCACCTGGAGAACATTTCCAGGATTAAAGCACTAATTCAAGATCTAGGGAAACTCATCTGTGTGTTTATAGAAAACACTGTTGACTACTTGAACAGTGTCTGCACAGGTCTCCCTAAACCACATGTGTCAAACTCAAGGCCCGGGGGCCAAATCTGGCCCACCGTAGCTTTTTATGTGACCCTCCAGACTCCAGATTACATCAATAAGTCCCTCCAGTTTTTCACAAATACGCAAAATTCACACAAAATCGACAGATCCTCACATTTTTCTGATTTTACTGACATTTTTTCTCACAACTAGCTCAAATATCGTAAAAATTCCTGACAAATATTCCTATATTATCACTACAAAATCTATAATTTTGATTGCAAAAAAAACACAAAAAACTATCACAAAGTCCTGGTTGGACTGATCAGTGTGAAAAGATGATCAATATACGTAATTTAATTTTAAGAAACACTTATTGAATGCTGAAACATCTATTTATTAATATTTTAACAATTTAATGGTTTTTATCAATATATTCTGGAACAACCGGCCCTTTGAGAACATTCCAAATTTCGATACGGCCCAAAATGAAAATGAGTTTGACACCGCTGGCCTAAACAGTCAATCAGATAGGCACCACAAATCTGAAACAAACTTCCAGAAAACTGCAAAACAGCCGAAACAGAGTTATTTTAAATCAGGGCTAAAAATGAACCTATTTAGAGTTACTTTTGATTAGCAGTAAATGAAACATTGATCAACATATTTGATGTGTATTGAAGATTTCAATGACGATATTTGACAAAATGCAATGTTTAATGGATCTTTCATAATTGGTGACTGTGCTGTTTTTATGAAACACTTTGTACTGCCTTGTAGCTGAAAATGTTCCATACAAATAAACTTTACTTGACTTGAGGATTCTCAAGCGACTGTAAATGTTGAACTTTTAATTTTTGGTATAGGAGGGAAAATCATGAATCTTGTGGACTGGCAGAATCTTAGACAAAAGCAGACATGCAGGAAGAAAGACTCTAGTCTAAGAAAAAGCAAAGGATGCTTCTCAACCTAAATAAGTAATTTAAGGCCCCATCCCCACAAAGATGAACACACCAAATGTTTGTAAACAATTTTATAAATTGTGTATCCACACAACTTGATGCACGACCACTGAGAACTGTTGTAGTAGGAATACCAGGCCACTCAGTGATACGTATATGTAAACTCTGCAATGGGGCAAGAGGTAAGCTGAAGTTTGTTTTACTATAGGAAAACATAAGCTTAGTTTTTGATAGTCTTTTGAGAACCTTGAACGATAGAGATGTGTTGTCTGTGATTGGTGCAAAAATCAGAGCTTTATTTTTCTTTGGTACATTTTTATGTTTTCATTTTCCTCTTTGCCATGTTCCATAAGGCTGCTGTGGCATCGTATTCAATATCCCTCAGCCTCAAATAGTCAGTGATGTTGCCAATAACATGCTTTCTGTAACCGTCTGGTCTTATTGGAAAATATTTTTGCTAGACTGTTTAAACAAAGACGCTTAGGCTAGGAGTTTAGGTTAGGGATGAGGCATTGAATTTTCCCTTAATCAACAGTGGCTCCTTCTGGACATTGTTGTTCTTGGAAAGGTTACTTTATAAAGTTCTACATCACAAACAAACACACATGCTTGAAAATTGCACAGACACTATTTTAATGTTCAAAGATACAGGACTTAGAAACAATGAATGAATTCCAAACAGACACAAATTCTGTACCAGAGAAGTTTGGTTTATACATCAGGAACTGTTTCAATTTTATCCTCTGTAGCTTCACCTGTTAACCCATTATCTTGTATCCTGTTTTTGGAAAAGACAGAGGGAGTTTTTTTTTTCAGATGTGGTGAAAAACATCACTAAAAAATGTGAGAAGACCTCCATTTATATTTATTTGCAGCAATCTGCATGTACACCTGGTATTCCTGCAGCTGACAACTTTGAATTACGTCTAAGGCCATGCAGATTTGATTTTATTAATTTGACATTTGAAATGGTCCTCCTGGAAAATCTCCAAGGAGATGCTGAATAAAAGGTTTACAAAGGTCTGTCCAGAATTTCCAAACAAATATTTACATGATCCATAGGAACTTTGAGAAAATATCTTATGTGGAGTTACAAGTGGACAAAAGAGTATTAAATATTTGTTTCCAGCTCTGTAATTTAGTTTTTCTAAGTAATTTTTCCAGGTATTTTATATGTAGTTTTTTTATTCTCTGCCACTCGATCCCATTGACGCATGGTTCGGAGTAGTTCAGAGACACGGACATCGGTTACTAGAGCTTCTCAGCTAAGGGCGTCCAATGGAGGTGAGTAATGGAGGTCAGTGCTTGACCTTTGTTTCTGAAATGCGTAAGAGCTGTCTTCACACTCTGCATTTCAAAGTACTTTGGTCGTTTGGGCTAGTTATCTACATATTCTGGGTAGTTAATGGCTACCATTTTATCATTAGAGCTCAATTCAATGTGATTATAGCTAAATGTTGTTTCAGGTTCTCATTTTCTTCTTGAAATGTATTATTTATGTTTTGTTGTGAGAGTATTATCGGCAGGTTAGATAACTATTTATGTTTGGTAAAGATGTTGTGGCTAATAATATTTATACCAAAAGTTGGCTATTCATAAGTCATGAACTTCTTTGTGGTAGACTTTGATCACATGTTTATCCCTTTGTAGATATTTTTGTTTGTCTTTATGAAAAGAGTATTTATGGATTTATAATTAGAATTTAGTACTTACTTATTTGTCTTTGTAGAAACCACACACACAAACTCGCATTCCCCCAATGGCATTGTGATATTGTATGGAGGAACATCAGTGCCTAGTAATCAACAGTGAGATGAATTTCATTGGCAATTAAAGGCAGTAATGATTGGTAACTAATGCTGCGAAGTTAAGTAGAGCCTGATATGGAACTAGGTTTACTAAGTTCTTGCAGATTTAGGTTGGTTTGGTAAAGCTTTTCCCTCAATAAGTACATGTTTTTATTTATTTATGTTGTCTTTCATTTACAGATCTATTCAATTAATTATAATATTGCTGAAAAGTCAATTTATTTCATAAACTTTGTCACTAAACGAAACCCATTATATAGACTAGTTACACACAGATGGATGCTTGAAAGCCTTTATTTCTCTTATGATTTCTCAGTTGCAGTTAATGGAAACATGGCATTTATAGTTAGAATATTACTTCAGACCAGTGAAAAACATTTTTATACCCACATGTTGCTTTGTTATAATGTTTTTACATGCTTAAAGGTTTTCAATTTTCAACACAACTTTAATTTGACAATGTGCCTTATTGGAATGAATATTTTCATTTATTGTCTATGACTCTGTTCAGATCAATTAAAGCTTTATTGTCAGACTGAAATTGATTTTTACACAGATTAAAATACACCATACAAACCATAATGTCCCCTCAGACATTTTTATGTTTAACATTGTAAAATTCTGGAAAAAAGTTAAATTACATGGCTGCACAGTGGCGCAGTTGGTAGAGCTGTTGCCTTGCAGCAAGAAGGTTCTGGGTACGATTCCCGGCCCCGGTCTTTCTGCATGGAGTTTGCATGTTCTCCCTGTGCATGCGTGGGTTTTCTCCGGGTACTCCCGTTTCCTCCCACAGTCCAAAAACATGACTGTCAGGTTAATTGGCCTCTCCAAATTGTCCCTAGGTGTGAGTGTGTGTGTGTGTGTGTGTGTGCATGGTTGTGTGTCCTGTCTGTCTCTGTGTTGCCCTGCGACAGACTGGCGACCTGTCCAGGGTGAACCCCGCCTCTCGCCCGGAACGTTAGCTGGAGATAGGCACCAGCACCCCTCCCGACCCCACTGAGGGACAAAGGTGTAAAGAAAATGGATGGATGGAGTGAAATTACATCAATTAAAAAAATTTGATGTGTTGTTCAGTGACTTGATGCATGCATGTATATTTTCTTTTTCTCATTTATACCTTTGATGCTTTTGTTAGCAAATCACGACTTGAGACTTGACTTGAAAAAATGCTCAAAGACTCAGACTTGACTTTTATGCCATTGACTTGGGACTTGACTCGACTTGAAGCTGTTTACTTGAAAAGACTTGATATTTTTTACTCAAAGTCTTAAAATTTAAAACACATTATTTATAAAGTGGCGTCATTAATTAATTTCACTCATTCCGTATCAATATGCGCAGACCGTCCCTCTGTTTCTCCTCTCTCCTTATGTATGTATGTGTGCGTAGCTGCAGCACAGCCAATCAAATTAACAGGATTTGGACATTTAAAAAAACGCGGCGACGCTGCAGAGCTCAGGGAACGAAGGACGAAATAACCGCTCGAATATTCGAGTAATTTCTTTTGGCTACGTAGGTTATGAACTTTCGAATAAAAAACGAACTGCAACTTGTAAAACATGCAAGAAGAGAATATCGGATGGAGATGCCACGACGTCCAACTTTGTCCGGCATTTGAAGCTTCACAAAGATGGTAGGTGGCGCATTTCTTTGCTGTAAGACAGTTGACTATAGCTAACTTCGTGTTAGCATGTGTACTCCGGGTTAAATTGGTGATGATTTACCATAAATCCGGTCCTTCAAATGCCTCCACAAATAATGTGTACCGTGTTATTAGGTCGGGAAGCCGGTGGAGAGTGAGCGGGGCTCCGGAACAGAAAGCAGATTCTGGACCTGAACTCAGGGAACAGAGTCTCTGTCCCATCATGATGATGAGCCGGTCTAGTATCAGCTAAGGATGGTTGGTGTATTTGAAGACATCTACGTTGGGAAATTATATTGACAATATATTGTTTACTGCAGTCAGTGCATTAAATCAACTGTTTTTGACTTAATGCACTGACCGACGTGACTGTCACATGTCGCACAGAACCCATTTCCAAGTAGTATAGCTTTGCTGGAAAAACAAAAAGAAAATACCGGGGTTTTTTTTGGCCATCTTTCAAAAATTTCTGTGAAAATAAAAATTGTACAATCTCACTGACCCTGAATATAGCACTAAGTGGGATAGTTAACTGAGTAAGACATAAAATAATGAGCTCATTATTTTGTGTTTAGTGATTCTGACCAGCTTGATTCACACAACATGTTTTTATCAATATTGAGATGTGAAATTGGCTGTAGATTTAACCCACTTGGCCTGACAGATATTTATTTTACCATCACATAATCATCATCACATCGTCAAATTCAAAACCACTCCACTTTATTTGCAATGATTTTGATTTTTTCATGTGGTTTATTTGTTAAAACAGACCAAATACAGTGACTGTCCCAAATAAATTTTGTGTTTAGAATATCTAGCCCATATTTACAGAGGACTGAAACTAACATACCTCGAAATAAAAGCAGAAAAATAAATGCACAAGACCTTCCTGAATTTACTTGTAATAACTTCATATATACTTATTTCATTTTTTGAAAACTTTTTTTTATTGAATATCAAGTTTAACAGAACTGCGCAATAAAGAGGTCCAATTTTTAAAAAAAATTATACTTTGTGTTCTGCTGCACATGTCCTATCATTTGAGATAAATACAGATTTTAAAAAGAACAAATGGTCTATTATTTGAATTTTATGTATAATTGCAAATTTAAAAAAAAATTAAAATAAAAACAACTCGAAATGACTTGAAATTAAAGGTTCCTGACTTGAGACCTGACTCGACTTTTGCCTGTCTTGACTTGAGACTTGACTTGACCGTCGTTATTTGAGACTTGACTCGGACTTGAGGACAGAGACTTGAGACTTACTTGAGTCTTGCACCACAGTGACTTGGTCACACCTCTGAAAGAAAGCCACTAAAAGTGGCTTCTAGTTTAGCTTGCAAGGCTCCAAACTCTTTGAGGAACGTACACATATCAGGAGAGCATGACCCAGTTCCAGTAGCGACTTCTGTTTGAGGTAAAACATCCTGACCCAAAGTTAAACCACAGACACACACTAACAACCACAATGTGAAAGTCATCCTGATTCTGTGATGCTGTCGCTGTTATTCTGATTGACTTGATCCTGTTTACTGTTTTTATAAGGTTTCAGGATTAATGGTAAACTGTACACTGAAAAAAAACGGCCTCAATTTACGGTAAAAAACTGGCAGCTGTGGTTTTACCTGAATTTTACCGTCTTTATACGGTAAAATTCTGGCAACCAAAACTGCCAGTTTTTTACCGTGTTTTCAAAATACGGTAAAATACTGGCAACCAAAACTGCCAGTTTTTTACTGTATTTTAGAAATACGGTAAAATTCTGGCAATCAAAACTGCCAGTTTTTTTTACCGTATTTTGGAAATGCAGTATTTTTAAAATACGGTAAAATTCTGGCAACCAAAACTCCCAGTATTTTACCGTATTTTTAAAATGCAGTATTTTACCGTATTTTTAAAATGCATTATTTTACCGTTTTTTTTAAGAATACAGTAAAATTCTGGCAACCAAAACTGCCAGTATTTTATAGTATTTTTGAAATGCAGTATTTTAACGTTTTTTAAGAATACGGTAAAATTCTGGCAACCAAAACTGCCAGTATTTTACCGTATTTTGGAAATGCAGTATTTTATCGTATTTTTAAAATACGGTACAATTCTGGCAACCAAAACTGCCAGTATTTTACCGTATTTTTGAAATGCAGTATTTTAACGTTTTTTAAGAATACGGTAAAATTCTGGCAACCAAAACTGCCAGTATTTTACCGTATTTTGGAAATGCAGTATTTTATCGTATTTTTAAAATACGGTACAATTCTGGCAACCAAAACTGCCAGTATTTTACCGTATTTCCCAAATACGGTAAAATACCGTATTTCCTAAAATATGTTAAATAAAAAATTTAAATGTGGTTTTGCCATAGTAAATACGGTCATACTGCCTGAGGCATAGTCTCTACATAAGTGAAAAACACGGCCAGACTGTATGATATATTGACATTTTATGGCAACCCCCCCCCCAAAAAACCTTATGGTGAATTACTGGTCTCTGTTCTTACCAGAATTTTACCATAACAATTATAGTACAACACACAAGGAAGTGTAACTTGTCAGCATTTCTATACAGAAAGTTATGTATGCAAATATGACAAATAATGTTTTGGAAATGTAAAGATGCTAAGGTGCAGGCTCCCAGTTGCAACCTTTTTTAAAAAAAAATACATTTTTAATTGACCTGACCTATAACGTTGTCATCACCATCTGACAAAAAATGAATAAAAAATCATTTTCAATGACCTTATTAGTGATATTTTTACTCATTTTACAGATAAATGCTTCTCAAGAAACAAAATAAATATTATTTACAACAAAAAACAACAAAAAGTCCATCTGACTGAGTTGACACTGCATGACGGAGTTGACACAGAACTGAATGTGGTGACAAACTAGTGAGTAAAATGAAAAACCTCATGCATGTGAAGTAATGCAATTTATGTAAAATACATTAAAATTAATTAATTGCACATTTAAGTGAGATTTGACAACAATTTCACTGAAAGAGTCACAAAAACTCTGATGGAGTTGACATCTGACGGAGTTGACGAAAAGCCAAACTACCTCAATTTATATGATGTTATTCTGAAGGAGGCCATGTTGTAGCTCATCTGATCCATGAAATCTTTATATTATACCAAAATTAAGCTTTTATTTCACAAAATTTCATCAAAGTTTTATAAATTGTCAGTTATGGTGTTGACACATCATAGTTGTGACAAACAACTTAGGAATAAAAAGAAGAAAAAACTAAATAACATAAGCTAACCAGAGCTAACTAGCCCTCTTAGCAAAGGAAGAGAAGGAAAGTGGTCATGGGGTCCTCAGAAGTTCTGGTGCCCCCAATAATGCCTGATTTTCTAACATTCTTTTCATTTCTGATGGTGTTGACAAAAACTAGGGACAAATTTCAATGGAGTTGGAAAATATATAAAAAAGATTTTTAATTCAATTTATTGATACTTTTATAATTATTTATATGACTACTTATACTTAATTGTAATATTATATAAATTTAGTATTTCTTTAATTGTTTTAAACTATTATAATGTATTGAGTTCTGCTCCTGGACAGGCATCATCCACCGACTACAATGTTTAAAATGAAAAAAATATTCAGCAAACACCAGGAAAATATACATTGTTGTGCTCACATGACCCAGGTTAGTTTAGTCAGATATTTGAAAAAAAATATATTTTGTGTATATTTTATTCAAATTTTGTGCTTCATCCATAGGACCTGTTTTGTCCCTTTTCTCAAGAATCACTGAAATGCACAATTCTCTTAAATGTTTGTTTCATCTTTGTTGACTTGCATATGGAGACTTCAACCAGGCGGTGTGATCATTTCTGACTGAAAATTCAGTAGTTCTTAAACCTTTGTTTGTTGTCAACAGGTGTGATCCTCTCTGCAACCTGACAAAATACACAAACAAAAAACAAATAAAAACAAATATAACTGTTTTAGGCAATTTATGAAATAGATACACACCATTTATCTGAGTCTCATGAAGACTAATAAGTTGTCTTCAACCATTTATGTAAGTTACAATTCCTGCAAGCTAGCAGAAACAAAGCTGTAAATGTGTACACTTTTCATACAGGCAAACAAATAGATACACCTGAGACGATTTATGCTATGTCAGTTTTTCTCAGTCACTTTTGGTGAATTTCTCAAGTCATTGTTGGCATTTACAAAACAGTAAGTGGATTTCTCAAAACAATTTGTAGAAACAGCAAAAATAGAATTTGTTTGCTTGAAAAATCCTTAGTTCAGCTCTCAAAATTCTCAGTTAACATATCAGTGACTCAAAATAATAAGTTATAGTCAAATTATAGACAGTCAAATTGATTAGTCATGGGAAGAGACTACAAAATTCACATTTACGCTTTTGCTGTAATTTATTGATGGACCATGCCATGGTGATTCAGGTTCAGAAAGAAAAAGACAGAAATGCAGAGAAAAAAAAGTAGAAAAGGAACCACAGGACAATCTCCTCATGGAAAACTGTACAGTGCTGTAGAAATTACATAATTACATTACATTTTAATTTCCATCGTCATGCTGAAAAAGGCTTAAAAAAAATAAAATGTGCAAAAGATTTAGGCCAGTAAAGTATTAGATGTTGGCCTTCAACACATCTGTATTGTTGGGTCTGCTTTCTCTCACCCTCCTCTCGACGAGGGTCTTCAAATAATGAGTTCATCAGCAGGACTCTGGAGAACTTGACTTTTCACTGAGGAGGTAATTCAGCCATTGAATTCAGATGTGATGAACCAGGGAGACATTTAAAAGTTTCAGAAAACCGACCCTGAATCCCTGAACCTGAGGACTCCTGCTCCAGACAGAACACTATAGATTCTCTATGAGGCTTCGGTCAAACATGTACAGTAACATCAAGGTCACTGAACTGGCTCATGATACCTTTGGCATCGCAACAGAAAAGTTCAAATTTCAGCTGAAACAAACATCAGAAAAGTTTATTTTCATCTGAAAAAACCAGGACTTTGGACCACTGAGCAACAACCTGGTTCTTTTCCACTCAGAACCAGGTGAGACACTGCTGACGACACCCGCTTGACTCTAACAATCTCATAGCCTTTCTAACAGTCCCTCTTCACCATGTCATAATCACCATGCTTCTCTATGATGCCATTTACAACAGTTCTTTGGAGCGATGGACTGAGATGATGAGCCGTAGCGATACTGTGTAAAATTATCATTGACAGCACCTCACAACACTTAATGCTTTTGACATTTTATTGTCGATGTTTTCTATTACAACACTTTCAGTTGAATTGTACTTAACCCTTGTGCGTGCAAGGACTGAGGCAAACGTTGAGGACTGTGGCAAATGATTCAAGGTTTACGGGTGTGTTTACAAATGGTGTTTACAGTTAGACGTCTTGAAAACCATAATGTTCCTAGAAAGACTTTAAAAGTAAATTAAAAAAGCAGAAAAGTCAGGCATTTCTAAAACTGTAATGAAACTATGTAAAAGAAGTAGCTATTAAAAACCCCCAGTAAATTTCATATACATATGATGTCAAAAAACACATTGCGTGTTGAAGATTATTTTGTCAAAAATTAGCATAAAATGTCATCATTCTAAATGTCATTAGCATAAAATCAATCAACTCCCCCACCACCAAAACACACATGCACACACACACACACACACACACACACACACACACACACACACACACACACACACACACAGCTCCAAACTCTTTAAAAAGCCATAAAAGTTTGATTCCTTGGAAACACTGGAGCACATCGTCAAAGATGAATCTCTAAAAAACAGGATAAACAAGTGGATGTTTGAACAGTTGTTCAAACAGCAGTTTGAAGAAAAAACATTTACATTTAAATGTGCTAAGGGTGTGAATACTTTTGGGCTGCACCAAATGGCCAGTGTTACTTGACTCGTTTTCAATTTAAAGCAGTGGAAAATTCTGGCTTTCAAAAGTGGAATCTCTCCAGATAACGACAGATAAAAATCCCACAATTGAGTAACTTGGTCAAACACAGGAAGCAGCTCAGGAAAATAACCTTCAGTGGAACGGTGACTGAAAAAAAGAGGACAGAAAGGAACAAAATTAAAATGTAATCAAATAATTTTACAGCATCCAAAAACGTAACAATAAAATTTACACTGTGGATTTCTGTTGTATATTTGATACTTGATGGAAATTGATTTTAATAAACACAGAGTGAAATATTTCAAGCCTTTATTTGTTGATTATGTCTTGCAGATATGAAAACCCAGAATTGAATGAGTAAGATTTTTTGTTTTTTTACATAAGATCAACGGGATATTTTAAACAGAAATGTTAAAATTTTGAATAGTATTATTACTACCGACTGACTTCAATGCCAGTGTTCAAGATCCAGCGTCCTGAAACTTCTAGCTGTGTAAATTAGAGAGAAGTTGTTTATTTTTATTCTATAAGTGTTGCTGTTTATTGTTCTATAATATTCCACCTCACTATGCTGGTATTCATAAAGCAATACCAGCATAAGTTCAGTGTGAAACTACTCTGTCAGTAGTTTCACACAGAGTGAAACTACGTTTCACACACAACTATGTTTCACTCTATCAGTGAAATGTAGTTATCACTGATAGAGATAAAAAAGCTGCTTGGCTATACATTTCCTGGTAATCAGGCAGTGTCAGCGCTTGGTAATATTAATCAAAATGACTGATGGTTAATGACTACCTTTGAACATTTTTAATAGTTAACTATGTGGTGATATTATTTTATCCTCCAGCTTACTTTAAACTACAATAATTATTTTTGTACCTAACTATTGATTTAGGTTCAAATTTTTATTCATTATAATTATTGTTGATATTTTTATATTGATATTTTTATGTACATCTGTATGAAAACGTAGTGCTAACACAGATTTTCAAAAACTTTTTCAACACTGCAAAAGTAAACACAACATGATTTCTCAGTAGTTAACCATTAATCAGAGATTCAGAAGCTTTATAAAAACACCAAACAGCATCAAGTCAGAGAACTAGAGGCAGTGTAACAGAACCAGGATGACTTTCACTCTGTGGTTGTTACTGTGGTTCTGTGGTTTAACTTTGGCCCAGGATGGTTTACCTCAAACAGAAGTCGCTACTGAAACTGGGTCATGCTTTCCTGATATGTGTAAGTTGCTCAAAGAGTTTGGAGCCATGAAAGAGAAACAAGAAGCTATGGAAACGAGGCAGAAGGAGACTGAAAACCAGGTTCTAGAACTGAAGAAGAAAGGTAAAGTCTGCTTTTGGACATTTTAAAGACATATATGACTAAATAAGTGGAACAGTCTACAGCTTTTTTTAATACATATATTTTTTTTATTTAGAAGTGTCCAACATAGCATTTAGTGCTGCAGCTGGTGGCAGTGGACACATTGGACCCCTCAGCATAGACACAACATTAATCTACAGAAGAGTAATAATCAATGTGGGCAATGCCTACAATCAGCACACAGGTGGGTCATTACATTATGTAAATGATATATTTCTTGATTAGAATACCTGTAGTGTCAGTCATTAAGGTAGAGGTTTGCGAACTCTCCACCTGTGGAAATCCAAGACTTTAAGACATGATATTACTGCCAAAATTAAGACTAAAGTACACCCAGTGTTGAGTACTTCCTCAATGCAGGAGGCTAGATCTATTCTGAAGCTAGCTACTGGTCAAATTATTAACAGGAGGGCACCGATAACTGAACAGCTGCCACTGTCAAATGAGAAGGAGATTCTGCTAGCTTTGAAGAAGCTAGTGACTAGCATGCCTAAGCTGGTCACCCACTGGTTTTCTTACTTCCTCTGCTGACCATTAGCAGAGAAAAGCTAACATTAGCATTGGGTAGGCCAACTTGACAATGTTGGTCACCTGAAACTTGTACTTCTTACTTTAAAGAAAACGTCAAGAAAATTAATTGGCATATTATACTGTATCTGTTGGCATCATTCATTACATGCATTGACATCTGTTCTTTTGACAGTTTACTGTAATACATGACATCAAGCATAAACATACTGAATAGTACACAACTAATGATGCGTTCACACCAAAGGCATTTTTCTGTTGGCGGCCTATTTGTCGGACATGATGGATGCGTCTTCAAATCGCATCCCGGTATACACTGGAAATGCATCATGACGGACCGTAAGGAGCCTCCACACCTAATTCTTAAATTTGTGACACCAATTACGCTTGGTGTCACCGTGGATCACAGTAAAATATCACAAGAACACATCGATGCATTTAATGTCTTACACTTACAGATATTGCACACTAACTATTTTTTAAGAAAAAGAACAAGTGATGGCTGGCCAGGCTACGCCTGCTATTTGCCAGCATACCCAAGGCTAATGCTACCCTATCTGTGCTAATGGACAGCAATCTATTTGGTTTACAGCCTAGGCATGCTAGCCAAGGCTAGACCATACTCTCCAAACCAACGCAAATGAGTAACCTCCTTATGTAAAAATGCTGAATCATGCTTCATAATATTTATTAAACCTAGATCTTGTTTTCCCAGGTATATTTGCTGCACCAGTTCCAGGCATATACTACTTCACCTTCTTTTATCATGCCGGAGGATCACAAGTTGTGAGTCTAGCCCTGATGAAGAACAATGAGGTTGTTGCGACTGTCTATGACCACAAAACATCACATGATGGGGCTGATAATGGAGGCAATGCAGCTTTCCTGCAACTGCAGCAAGGAGACCACGTGTACATCAGGTTGGGTGCGAACAGTCATGTCTGGCAGAACGATCACATCACCACTTTCAGTGGCGTTCTTCTGCGTCAACTCTGAAATAAACTATATAAGCTATGCTACTATACACTTAACGTATAAGCTTTATAAGAGATTTCTTGTCTCCAAACTAAATTTTCTATCTTAATAACCCTCGAGTCATTTATTGTATGTGCACACATCGGAATTAATCAAGAATTCAAATTGTACCTGATGAAGAATGATCTTGGAATAATTTCTGCAATAAACCACTCCAGTTTACAATTTTTCTTTTTTACTTCTGATTTTCAGTTGTAAATTCTGACATTTTAAAGAACGGTAGAGAAAGCAAAAGAATGTCTACAACACTTTTTATTAGAAGAATATGTAAATGGATCTGATTGTACTTGTATATGTTTTTTTAAGGCTTCAGTGGTTAAGATAAGAAAAAAAAGGCCCGCAATCAATGTGGTGTCTCTTAAATGACTAAATTATTTACGGACAAAAATCTTTGTGTCACAAGAACTTATAATTAAACACATTCTGAAGAACATGTTTGTTTGGAACTTATTTGTTGTTGGTTTAAAGTCAAGTGTGTTTAATGAACATAAATATTGAGTCTGAACAATTTTCTTGCATGTGTATTCATGAAGTAGCATTTTGATTTAACCACACAAAAAAAACACATCCAGAAGGAGGCGCTATTGATAAACAAGAAAGTTCATGGCTTCTTCCTGAACTTGCTGTCCTGATCTCGAACACCTAAAATTCTGTATTTTACAAAGAGGAAACTGAAAATATAAAAACACACCAAAAAAAACATGAAGCTCAGCTTTTCCCGCTAATCGCAGACGTTCTCCGTCATTCCACTAAACTTTACAATTCAGAGTCAAGAACTAAGCTTGTGTTTCCCTGTCCAGTCCAACAGAACCAACACAAAACTCAGCACCAAAATGTCCACAGTCGCTACTTTATCCTCAAACTCTTCCACAGTCTAATAACCTTTTGCATAGATACAAAAAACTACTTTATTATATGTAATCAAAGTATTTGGTTTTGGTTATCGATTTTCAGGTCGCTAAGGTCAAGTTAAGCAATTGAAAACATGTCACAACCCTCAGGCCACTACGATAAAGCAGCTCTTCTGAGCAGTGCTCTATGTAATCAGAGCATGTTGCTTGGTGGGTGGGCTCTACAATCACTGCCAATAATCAGCATGAGACAGAAAGCGTTAGAAAGGCATAAAAGAGCGAGAATCAGGGTTGCTGTCAGTGCGAGGTTTCGAAGACAGAATCAACATGAACTTCACTTTTTGTGTCCTAGTGTTAATCTCTGGTTTAACTCTGGTCCAGAGTGTTGTTGAAACAGAAACGTCTGCTGGAACTCAGTCATGCTGTCCTGACTCGTCTCTCTTCCACCAAGAGCTCAGTGCTGTGAAAGCAAAACTGGAAGCTGTAGAAACAAAACTGAAAGAGACCGAAAGCCAGGTTCTGGTGCTTAAAGAGAAAGGTAAACTCTCTTTTTGATTGGTTTAGAACAGTGGTGTCCAAAGTCTGTCCTCAAGGGCCGGCATCCTGCATGTTTTAGTTCTCTCCCTGGCTTAACGCACCTGGATCAAATGATGGCTCATTAGAAGGCCAAAGAAAAACACTGGCATGCTGAAAAGGTTGTTACTACCAGCAGGGAGAGAACTAATACATGCAGGATGTTGGCCCTCGAGGACCGACTTTGGGGACCCCTGGTTTAGAAGTTTTACTGAGTTTCATTTTTTTATTATCTAGAAGCATTGAAGGTAGTTTTCAGTGCTGCGACAGGTGGGAATGGAGCCATTGGACCCTTCAGCCAACACCAAACGTTGGTCTTCAGAACCGTGATAACAAATATAGGCAGTGCCTACAACCAGCACACAGGTAAGTTCAGTTGATCATACAGCTATATGTAGTTTAGCATTCAAAATATTAAAGTCAGACAAAAATATTAATCTAAATACATGTAGTTAGCTTTTCAGAAAACTCAGCCAGCTGTCATTAATTTAAGACGTAAAAGCCTATGGAGTGAAAGCCATTAAGATTTCACTTTTCTTGTGATATACATTTTAGAAATGTGAAGGACCATTAAGTCCGACTCACTTGATTGACTAAAACTTTGTTCCCACAGGCGTCTTCGTTGCTCCCGTTCGAGGAATATACCACTTCGCCTTCTATTATCACGCCTCAGGATTACATCCTTCGTACGTCCACCTGATGAAGAACAGCGAGATTGTTGTGTTGAGCTCTGACCAGCAGACAGCGAATGACGGGGCTGATAATGGAGGCAATGCGGCTCTTCTGGAGCTGCAGCAGGGAGACCAGGTCTACCTCCAGCTGGTTGCCAACAACCACGTCTGGGGAAACAACTACCACACCACGTTCAGCGGCTTTCTGCTGCATCAAGTCTGAAAAATGACTGAATACTGATATAAATTACTTAAACTCTTTGAAGAAACAGAAATCAATTAACATAGTTTTCTTTTTGATTTGCTAATCCATTGAAAGTATATATGTTTAAACTGAACAAAATATAATCCTACAACAAAACTTACTCCCACATTCCATGAACATCACTCGTGAGACTAGTGAAGTCTTTACTTCTCTTTACTTCTCTTTAACTTTAGACTACTGATGAGCCACAAAATACATTAAATTAAAAATGCAAAAATTAGAATGTTGTGAAATTTTGTCTTGTGAAATCTGTACATCATTAAAATCCAAAATAAAAGACTAAGAACTGTTGCCTTATTGAAAGAAAAACAAACAATTTCTGTTTTGTTGACCAATTTTTGACCATTCTTGACTTGTGGCCAGGGACAGAAGTCATTTCAAGGGCCTCAAATGGCCCCTGGGCCCCTGCTACATAATACATATTTCATTTGAATTACACAGTAATTCAAATTACTACAAGTAATGTGTATTATGATATACATATATGTACTGTATGTATGTGGGTGTGTGTGTGTGTGTGTGTGTGTGTGTCACTCGAAACTGCGAAGCAAAGGCTCCAAGCCTTGGTCAGTCTAAAGAGAGAATGAAGCCAAGAGGATTAACCGGCTCTTCTCCACTCAACCAGCTAACATGTACTCCCAATACTCCCAATGGCAGGGTAATAACAACAGAGCAGACCCACCAAGGCTGGAGACTGAACAATACTGGAAAGGCATATGGGAAAGGGAGGCGTCCCACAACAGCAATGCACAGTGGCTAACCTCTCTACGAGAGGACCACAGCAACCTCCCTGAACAAGCCCCGGTAACCATCACTGTGGCAGATGTCCAAGAAAGAGTCTCGGGTATGAAAAACTGGACAGGACCTGACATGATCCATGCCTACTGGCTGAAGAAACTCACTGCCCTCCATGAGCGACTGGCAACTCAACTGAACCAGCTGCTACAAAATGGGACTCACCCTGAATGGTTAACTGAATGGCGGACAATCCTGATACAGAAGGACCCCTCAAAGGGTTCAGTCCCATCCAACTATCGGCCAATAACCTGTCTCTCTACAACATGGAAGCTCATGTCAGGCATCATAGCGGCTAAGATAAGCAGGCACATGGATAAATACATGAGCAAGGCACAGAAGGGCATAGGCATAAATAGCAGAGGAGAAACAACAGAGGAAAGTCTTTGTGGTTGATGTAGCAATACCAAGTGAATACAACATCAGGAAAAAAGAGCATGAGAAACTGGAGAAATACCAGGGCCTCAGGGAGGAACTGGAAAAGACCTGGAAGGTGAAGTTTCTCATGCTCTTTTTCTTGATGTTGTATTCACTTGGTATTGCTACATCAACCACAAAGACTTTCCTCTGTTGTTTCTCCTCTGCTATTTATGCCTATGCCCTTCTGTGCCTTGCTCATGTATTTATCCATGTGCCTGCTTATCTTAGCCGCTATGATGCCTGACATGAGCTTCCATGTTGTAGAGAGACAGGTTATTGGCCGATAGTTGGATGGGACTGAACCCTTTGAGGGGTCCTTCTGTATCAGGATTGTCCGCCATTCAGTTAACCATTCAGGGTGAGTCCCATTTTGTAGCAGCTGGTTCAGTTGAGTTGCCAGTCGCTCATGGAGGGCAGTGAGTTTCTTCAGCCAGTAGGCATGGATCATGTCAGGTCCTGTCCAGTTTTTCCAAGGAACAACATCAGACATCTCAGTCTAGAAATGTGCAGTTCTAGGCACAGCCAAGATCCTGGAGGAGAAACCTCAAGCGCCAAGGCCTCTGGTAGAGAACCCGAGCTCAGAGGATGACAGAGACCACCCACGGAGGATGAGAAGGGAATTTATATATATATATATATATATATATATATATATATATACTTTTTATTTTTTTTGTCGTTGATTTTTTTGTTTTGTTTTTCTATTTTGTTTGTTTTGTCGAATCAAGAACTTTGCCAGTGCTATTTCACCATGGCAACAACTTACCTTTATACACTCCTTGTCTGAGGTATACTGATGCATTTGTCATCATTTCATTTTTCACACCTCATAACAAAGATTTCTGTCTTTATCATCCCCATTGTGTCAGGTTGTGATGCATTATTTCTATGTATGAAGATTAAATTAAAGACGTTCCACACACACAAAAGAAATGACATTTCTGTGTTTCTAAGAGCACAATGTTGTCATAAAATAATCTTCTTATTTGTCTGAGCTAAGACACACGTTGCAGATTTTGTATAAACAAAGTTCTTTTGTACTGTCTTAGACCGTACTACTAGTACTACTACAGTTTTACTTTGGTACAAAAGCAAAAACAGAACAGCAGTCCTTCATACTGTAATGAATGTTTGTAATACTTATAATTGTATGAGTAGCTTGAATAACATCTTACTCTATAAGAAACATAATGAACTAGTGATGGGAAGTTCAGTTCTTTTGTTATTTTATTATCAACTATAGCTTCATATTTTATCACAACCTTCGAAACTGAACGCTCACTGCAATGAGCACAACAAAGAAAATAAAGACAGCTATGGATGCCAGAATTGTGGCCACGATGTTGAGGATGTGAGCAGTGGAGGCATAACGTCGGGCACCATCTTGATCTCCAACCACCTTGCGGTCTCTGGACTGAAATCAGCAAAAATACGCATGAAAATAAGAATCTAGTTTTTCTTTTATAAGTAAAGAACTCAGTAATCCTACACATTCGTTACTATAGATAGTGTTGAATGTGATTTTTTTTTTTTTTACATCAAACATTAAATATGGTATGGGAAAAAGTTTGACTTATTTATTGATGTGAAAAGATAAAAATCTGAGTACCGGAATAACTAATGAGTGATTTGCATTAGCTGATAAGTAAGTTGGACGTTTATCTTTTAATTGTCGTATCACAACTTGAGAGTTTTCATCATATTTATTCTTGAGTTGAAAAAACTTCAACATATTTTTTTTTCCAAATTAAAATTCAGAAAGTGTTGCTGCTTTTGTTAACCTGATGATCCATCCATTTGATCTGGACCCAAAGTTTTTGAACTGGTTTCAGAAGGAAGGTCATTTAAGTTCCTTGATATCTGAATTTTGCTAAACGAAGGTATCGCACTGTGATCTCAAGTTAGGTTATTTTTCATTTTCACTAATCCGGTCCAGAGTTTTCTAATCATTAGTTATGTAACTTTGAAGTTAATCTAAGCGTTGAGAAACAAACTGCATGATAGTCCTTAACCAAAATCCGCACTCGTGTGCTTCTTTCCTTTTCGAATCAGAAACAGAAGCTGCCTACATATAAGACAAATCACTGAGAAACGCTTTGCATAAGCTCACCTTGATGGAAAAAATGAGAGCTGTCAATCCAAGACAGAAACAATTTCCATAGACAAAGTTCCACAGCGACCAGACGAGATGATCCTTCGGAGGGTCAGGAGTGTGTTGAGCAAATCTAGGACCCCCAGGCTGTCCAGGGAAGCCATCTTGTCTCCTGTCCTGCAGTCCGACCGTCTCTGCAGGGTAAGCTTCAGGGGAGTACCCAGGATTCATTGCTCTCAGCTGTGGATTGAAGGCAGAATTTTCACCCCTCTGAAGTGGTTTTCCTGCATGTGCTGCTTGTAGTTTACCGGTGGTACATTAACCTCTTACCAATAGTGGTACAAATGCAGAGTTGGGTAGTAACTAGTTACATTTATTCATTACATTTACTTGAGTAATTCTTTTGAAAGTAATTACTCAAGTAATTTAATTATGAAGTATCTCTACTCTTACTTGAGTAATATTTCTGGATTCTCTACCCACTGAATGAAGAACACTCAGTGAGCAAAAACACGTTCTGACCAAAAACTCACCAGACAGACACACACCTGCAGTTTTCGTTAAAGTTTCATGATTTTTTTTTATTGAGAGTAACTGATTTGGAAACATTTTCTTCTTCCTGATTTTATTTCTTGATACTTATTTAAATTACTGTCATTTTTTGTCTTTAAAATACCAAAATGTCTAAATAACTTTTACATTTTGATCTGATTGGTGATGTAATTTCTAAATATTAAATGATTGATCATTTGATCAGTTACTCCATAACAGTCAGTTACTTAGAGCAGGGGTGCCTAAACTTTTTTTATCACGTGGGCCAAAATTGTTGAGTCAAAAATATTACCCCAAGAAAATAAAACGAAAACTAAAATCAAGTAAATGAAGTCGTCCGATTTATTTCTGTTTTCATCAACCACCTGTGCTATTCGTGTCATTCTTCAACTGCAGTTGGGGGCCACACGAAACCAGTCCCAAGGGCCACAAATGACCGTCGAACCGCACCTTGGACACCCCTGGCTTAGAGGTTCTAAGTTTTTACGTTTTAGTAATTTGCTTGTTTCAGGGCAAATTTTAATTTTAGTAAAAAAAAAAAAGACTTCAGAATGACTTAAACGGTGAGATGTTATGCAAACCAACTTTTTTGAGCTTTAAATCATGCTGTAACGTCCTGTCCTCATCAAAAACACACCTGTTGCTGTGATTCATGCCATGCATGTCGGAAGAATCCTTGTGTTTCCCGTGGCAACCATCTGTGTGTGTACGGAGCTAAAATGATGACAGCTTACACTGACATCGAGAAAGAGATTTGGAATTGGAAAAAAATAAAACAAAAACTTAAAAAAGTAAAACATTGCCATTGAAAAAAGGAAACGGTGACTTTGATCAACTTATGATGATACTCTCATTTTATGCTGCATCTTTTTTTTCCCCCCAATGAAGCGAGTTTTCAGCGTCACTAGAGTTCTTCATACGCCGTGTTTTTACGTCCTTAACGCTTGGTTGCACAACAATCTGCCACCTAGTTTCCCAAAGCTCCATCTTGGAGCTTCAATGCCCAAAGAACATCCCAGAAGAAAGTTTTACTTCTGTTTTGGGTCAATTAAAATATTTAAATTATTGAATTTGTGTCAGGTCAGTTTGACAACTGATTGTTTCCAGAGTTGTGTAGCACTAAGTTGTTAACCCCGTGTTGAAAAGCTGTTGCTCACCTCCTCCGATCAGTCAGTCTCCGTGAATGAAGACGATCTGCTTCTTAGTTGTAGTTCATCTCTGGAAAACTGCAAATATTTCTCCTCTTTTATACTCCTACTCTTACTCGGGTGTGATCAACTTTTCACCCAACGACCAATCAAACCATTTTTAGCCGATGTCCTGCGTTTCATGCTTGTCACAGTGACACAAGTTACAAAGTGCTTCTGTTTCGTGCAAACCCTGGAAATAGCTTCACTTGTGGTCGAGCCGCAACGTGTGTGTAACTGCTGTTGGGAAACAGTGTGGGCAGCATCGGTGGTGTAAGAAAACACAGGTCCCAAAAATATTTTAAAAATTGTTGCAAGTATTTTTATTGCATGAAACTTTTTCTATTTGTCTTAATAGGTGAACTCTACATATAAATTGAAAATTTATTCATGTTACACATTTGCAGCCCGCCCTGCTTCTATTTATTACATCAATACTGTTTGGGTCAATTTGACCCGGCAGTCAAGTTAAAGTGCAAAAAAAGATTAAAAATGTCCAATTCTATTTGTTTCCTTACAGCTATGAACCTTATTTCACCACACACACATAAACACAACACACAACACACCACACACACACACACACACACACACACACACACATGCACACGCAGACACACACAAATCCACTTTCTCCCTGCTCTCTTTACTGCACAATGAACTGCCAGAAAGCAGGTGTTCATTCAACTTTTGACGGGAACCTATTCTGTTCCCGTGGGTAAACTCCACCCACACTGAGTGGACACTCAGTAGAAGAGGAGGAAAACATAAATACTCTCTGCATGACTCATTTATCTTGATTTTAATTAGCAGGTCAATTTGACCCGGAACAGTATGTGTGTCTCAAGTTCAATTATAAAGATCACCCTTTGAAAAAAAAAAAATTAAATGTAATATAAAAAAATTTACCAAAGATCACTTTCAAGGAAATTATTGTTTTTTTGTGTCTAGGTTTTTTTCAGGGGACATAAAAAATGTAAATCCCATTTTTTATGTCCAAATGAGTAATTGAGTAAGTTGTCGTCATTAATCCTTAATTTCTGAGAAATAAAAAAAACATAATTGCACAAATTTTGATTGAGATGGTTAGTATTAGAGTTAATAATCAAATTAAACAATTTTGGAGGAATCTTTTGGTTTCTGACACTATTACATGATAAAACTCTCCCCGGGTCAAATTGACCCACAAACATTATTGTTGTACCTCAGAAACGAACATAATAGGAGGATTAAATTAAAATCAGATAAAATATTATGTAACAAAAACAGATTCAGAAAGAAGATTAGAAAAAACAAAAACTGTAAATGTTATCCCATCTAATTTCCCGCCTGTGAATCTTCATGGATACATTTCTCCACACCATAAGTGTCAAACTCAGTTTCATTTTGAACCATATCAAAAACCTGAGTGTTTTTAAAGGACCGGTTGTGCCAGAATGTATTGATATAACCTATTAAACTGTTAAAATATTGATTAATAGCTGTTCCTACGGGGTTTCGGGTTTATTTTTGTGGGGTTTTTTGTAATCAAAATCATAGATTTTTTTATGTGCCAATTTACTCATATTTGTAAGGAATTTTTACAGTATTTGCGCTAATGTGCTCTAGATGACGGATGGAGAGCAGGCCGACGAGAAATGGTGAGAAGAAGCTGAAATGTGGCAACATCATAACAGCTCTGCTCTGTGGCGCATCCAGCTGTTATCTGGTGAGCTGCTTTACATACAACACTGTCATTGTTTACCGTTTGGCTTCAAAGATAATCTGTTAAACTGATGTTTGTTTCCAGGGAAACAAAATTGGTCGTAGAGCATAATTAGGTAATACTTGTAATGTTTACGCAAAATCTATAAGAGCAAGAACACGACGTACAGCCAAAGACAAGGTGGTGGTTTCAAAAGATTTGAACGTTTGATTTGGTGCTCAGAGTCTCAGAGTGTTTGGGCTTCATTGACACTTATGTAAAAAAAATAAATAATAATAATTAATTAATTAAATAATGGCAGCTTCAAGAGTCCAAATCTTTTTCTGACTTGGTCCATTAAATACGATTTTCATATTAAATGATCAGCTGTGAATTTTTATTCCAGTTCAATAACAAATATCTAAACCTTTGTGCAGAATTTTATAAGCTAATTGATTAATATGACTATTTTTGACATGGTGCAACATACAAAAGAAAATCATATGTATTTTTTTTTCGGGCTTATTCCGTAAGCATACCACTAAATATAGAGACTGCTGTTGAAATCAGATTTTACTACATGTCACAGCTCTGTCACCAACACCGCCAGTAAAACCTGGTGGTGATCAAACTACAGCGGTGTGAAGAAGCGTTCACCTCCCTTCCTGGTTTGATGTTTGTCAAAACATAATTTGAATATTAGTTAAAGACAAAAATAGTATTTAGTATTTAGGTAGAAAACAGGCCAACCTATGTGATTGTTTCATGTTGTGTTAAAAACAAACACCCAAAAGTGTTGCACAGTTAAAATCTAGGCCTAAAGTGATGCTACATGGTGTCATCATGGCTGACAGTAGTTTATTATGAACTTTATCCCGTAAATAAGTTGGTTATTCCTTTTGAACAGTAATCGGCTTTTATAAGCAGGTGGTTAGCATCATAGTTTCAGAAAAGTTTGTTTTTTTTATTTGTGATGAAGCAAAGAAAATGATTGTTGCTGTTTCTAATGGCAGGAAGGAATCGATATTTTTATAATTAGTGATTTTATTGTTTTGATTGCTCTCACTACTTTGACTGTTCTGTCAGGAAACCCAACCAACGAGTTGAAAAGAGAACAAAGACGCTGAATAACAATGGAGCTTATGAAAACAGAAATCAATGTGAATAACAGAACTTAGGATGAATGAATAATTATGAACTTTATTAGATCTTTACTGGAGCAAAGAACAAAGCAACATGCTGCACAGCTTTGGAAACATCTTTAGCAAAACGATCAGTGAGACACAAAAAGTCGTTCACAGCACTTAGAAAATGTTTTGGGTTTTTGCGGTATAATGTAAAACTTTTCACTGTCATGATTGTAAGATGTACTTCATATATTTTTATCAGGGATGCAAAATGACATAAAATATTGCCCATGCTTTGTTTATCTGTAAATTAGAGAGCGATTAGATGTAGATAAGTCTAGCCACATTTCTATTGTCCCATGTAAATATCTTAATTTAATTTTCCAACCTTTAATTAGGTCGGAAAAAACAATTTCTCAATTCAACATTAGGACTAAAACACTTGGAGGTTTTGCAAAGCATTATTGCTTTTAGTACTCAGTACAAAATCGCTCTTTGTTATACATCAACAAAGCTTCTCAAGGCTGATATAGTAAAAGCTGTAACTTGTACATTGTCTTTCACTGATCACGCGGTATCTCTGATGAGTCTACAAAACAAATTCAACTAAAACCAGCAAAAAGTTGAACCCAAGCTTGATATGGAGATACACAGCAAAGCAAAACAACATTTTCCCAAACCTTGGAAGAAGTTTTCAGAACTCAAACCAGAGATTAGTTTATGGCCTGCAGGTTTCATCTTTATCGTCTGGCATATGGATTTGGCTGCTATTAAAGTTAACCGGAAGTCACTGGTTGGTGCGGCAGCAGCCTTGACACCTCTGGCACCTCAGTGGCAGCTGCCACAAGACGTGCCACTACCAGCTGCCACTGCCATGAATTTAGCTTCCTGAGTTTGGATCAATGACTTATTCATGTAATGTGTCACCCATGTATTAAACCGCTACAGCTCCCAGGGTTGCAGCAGTTCTTTTGCGAGGACAGTTCCTTCTTCCAAAAAGTTTATTCTTGACTCGGTTAATAAGAATACATTTGTGAGCCAGAAACAATAATTTACCCTGTAAATAAATTGGTCATTCCTTGATTCCTTGACTCCACTGACCTCTAGGAATCCTCTTCCTGCGTCCCTTCGTTCTCCCCTGGGCGTTATTCAGTAACATTGTTGACTCTGAACTGAGCGCTCTGTGTGGTTGTAAATTCTGTTTTGGCTCATTTATGACATTTGAACTTCTGTATGGTGCAAAGCTTGGACGGGGAGTTCGGTAGGGATTCTGTGTCATTGTCCTTTGTCTAATTTCTTCAGCCAGAGAGTTTAGTAATTGTAGTTTTTGAGTTTTGGTTTAAACAGGAGTGGTTTTGTTTTTTGAGCTATAAAGGTGTGTGTTTGTGTTTGTTTTAGGTTTGGAGACCCTGAAGTCTTTTTACTATCCTTTGTGTTTCCAAGGCCCTGACGTGGAAAAAAATGGAAAAATAAATAATTGACCGAAGTTGAGTTTCCTTTGATTAGTGACCTCCACTGTTTTTGTAAATTGTGTTACATCGTAGCACATCGCCATCGTAGAGTGACAGGACTGTAATGGTTGTTAAAGGTTAAATGCAAAGATGGCTGCAGCTCAATGGGGCCCACCGGGGAAAATATGAATACCATTAGAGCCATAGATCTAAATTATTGACAATTTCTGGATTTATTGACAGAAACAGAATACTTCCAAGAATTTCTATCTATTTATGACCCTCAACCAACAACTTTGGCCCCTTATTCTAACATCAAAAATCAGCCTGCATTAATGTTTTCAACTACTAGAACACAAACTGTCCCATCCACAGGGAACAGACCGAGGAAACCATATAACTATATTTGCTGATTCTCCCTTTACCGTCTACATATCCCTGACATATTGTAATATGTGCCATAATGTTTATACTCCAAATTTTAAATTCATTGTTTTGATCACTTTTGACTTTTCTGTCAGAAAAAACAAAATTGTGACTTGAAAAGAGATCAAAGACCCAGAAGGACAATGGAGCTTATGGAAGTAAATAAATGTGAATGACAACAGAACTTAGAATGAATGATTATGAAATTTTATTGATGCAAATCAAAGAACAAAGCAACATGCTAGAAACATCTTTAGCAAAATGATCAGTTAAACACAAAAAGTTGTTCACAGCACTTAGAAAATGTTTCAGTTTTTGGCTGTAAAATATAAAAGTCTATTGTTATGATTGTTACTTCATATATATTTATCAGGGATGCAAAAGTATATAAAGTATTTCCCATGTCTAGAATCTATGTAATTTAGAGATGTAGATAAATGTAAGTCACATTTCTGTTGTCCCATGTAAATAGCTGGTTGTCATGGTGACTTGACATATGGACCAATAATTGAATTTAATGGCAACTCTAATTAGGTAAGAAAGAACAACTTCTCAATTCAAAATTACAACTAAAACTCCCAGATTTTTTACAAAAGAAATTAGTTTTTGAGTTCTAACGCCTCAAAATCAAACCACCAACAAAGTTTCTCAACGCTGACATATGAAAAACTGTAAATTGTACATTGTCTTTCACTGATCATGTGGTATCTCTGGTATCCAGCTGTTCTGTGTTTATAAAATAAACTCACATAAACATAACTAAAAGCAGAAAAAGGCTGAACTAAAGCTGTGCATAGCGAAGCAAAACAGCATATTTACCAAACCAGGAAGACAATTCAGATGTCAAACCAGAGATTAGTTTATGGCCTACAGGTTTTACGTTCATCACCTGGCCTGTTTTTTTGCCTTTTTTGAAAATGAACAGGAAGGCATTGATTGTCGACTTTGTCACAAGCGACAGTCACATATCTCTTTTGGCTGCGATGACGAACGCTGCAATCCTTTGTATTGACTTTGAGGTTATGCAGCCGAACTCGACTGGTACTGGTGCACAAGTTGATCTTTTGTCTCATGCCAGAGCTGTTGCAGATCTTCACATAAAGTTTTTCAGCTCCTTTATCAACGAAGGACTGCCTAGATCTGTCACAGAGTTGGTATTTTATCAGGTAACTGAAAAAAAAAAGTCAAAACCTGTTATTTTATTACATGGGATAAAAATCAGCAAGTTAACAAGGCAAATAATTTTTATAGAAATATTCTAACTCTTGTGCCTGAATTTATTTGCAATAGTTATTTGATTTACAATCAAATAAAAATGTACATAAAGTTGCTGGTGACTAGGTGTTTTTATATGGGCATATATAATATCTTTATGTGTGGAATCAACAGGTATTATTATTATTATTATTATTATTATTATTATTATTATTATTATTATTATTATTATTATTATTCCTGTTTTATTTTAATTATGTAAAGCACTTTGAAATGCCTTGCCGCTGAAATGTGCTATACAAATAAAATTTGATTGATTGATTATTATTATTACTATACATACACCACTAAGAATGTGTGGTGATTTGAGGAGAAAGTAAGAAGTAACCAAATAATATTTAATATCATTTAGAAATTGCATTTTAAGTAGCGGTGCTGCAATATCTGTTAGCAATATGATTTTTCTTTTAGTCTTAAGGAACTGCATATTTTAGCTTTTGTTAAAAGAGGGAACTTTGTCAGTGAAATTAGGATCTAACATGACAGTCAGAACAAAAAAAACCACAATCCTTTATTTCCATACATGAACAAGCAGCCCTCAATAGAAGTTGATGTATATTCTGTGGTGTTTGTTTTTTTATTCTTTTTTGTTCTTTTGCTTTATTTTTCAAATGTTCTTGTATTTACACTGCTCAATAAAATAAAGGGAACACTTTCACATTTAAGTGAACACTGAGGTGTTCCCTTTATTTTTTGAGCAATATATTCACTTATATCACCAATTTATACTTTTGATATGTTTGCTTTGGTTGTTGGGTATTTCATGAAGCACAAGGGAATTAGCCTGTTAGCTTGGATAATTGTGAGTTGCATATTTTGTAGTTTCCTTTCTTGCTACTAAAGTAGCCCATTACTTGAGTTAAGCATCACTAAATAGACCAAAGCAAGTCGTACACTGGTTGTGTGTCCAATAAATAAACCCCTTCAAATTGGGATGATAAATGTGTTTTATTTTTTCCAGAGTAACTTACATTTTCCATTCATCCTTTGAGTCAGTGTCAAATTGTTCCTGCAGAACGTGTTTGAGAACAAATAGGTTGTAGGCGTTGTTGTTAGGATTCTTCTCACAAGGAGAAGTATTGTAGGCCGTGTTCCCTCCAACCGCCAGGACAAGGACAGTGATCAGAAGAATAGCGTTCATCTTTCTAAAATGACAGTAAAAATCAAATAAATATATATATATATATATATATATATATATATATATATATATATATATATATATATATATATATATATATATATATATATATATACAAAATGCTTGTCAGGAAATTTATATAAAAATCTGAAATGAGTTTATTCACTCTTTCATGAACGAAAACCTCTCTTAAACAACAAATAGCTACTTTATCAGTTTTTTTTTTAACATTGCAGTGTGTTTGGACTAATTGAACCTTTTTATATGTGATATGAGACAGACTAAAATATTCAATGTGAAGTTACAGAAAAATGACAGAATGGTTTTAACTGTGAAAAGCATTGCATTTGAACTCTGATACCCCTAAATAAAGTCAACTATTGTCTTTAGAAAGCTACTCCACAGAGTGCAGCAAAATCTTCAATCTATTTGTTCTCCATAGATGTCTGTTAGAGAGTAGCAGTGAACAAACAGCTTCATGAAGACCATAAATGAGCTGGGTAAATTACAAAATGACATCCAAATAAAAGTTTAACCCTTTTTTAATCTGGGCTTTTTATGTCCTTAATATTCCATCTCAATGTCAATTAATTATCCAACACACACAATAAAATATTGTTTTTACTTCAATGTGAAGAGAAATATAACAATACATTCCATGCATTTTGTTAGCTTGGAAAATTTGATTTCACGTTCTTTTTTGTTTGGTTTCACAGTTGTCTCTGACAAGTTGGTGGATTGAAGCTAAAAGAAATTCTATATTTCCTGATTCTTGAATCAAATGTATTTATATATCCAAACTGTCAAGTCAGTTAAATCCAGCCTAAAAATTAACCAGTTAATTTTCCAGAATTTATTTTTGGTTGTTGATTAGGTTACTCTGTTTTGGGATTGAATAGAAATATGTTGTTTGTGAAATAAAAAACTGGCTTTAAACAGATCTCAATGTTTTTTTTTTATGTAAAATTAACCGCACTAACTTCTTTTGTTAAGACGTTTTATTATATATGTAAAGTGAATGTAATTGTCCTGTTTTGGGACATTTACAGAAGCTTTTGTTCTTGTAAAGTGATACATTTAGAAGTTCTGTCAGATTAAATTATAAATGCCGTTTTAGGCCCAGGTACATTATTTATTTTAAAAAACAAAGCAGCAAAACAAAGCAAAGATGATCAACTGAAATAAATTCTACTGATTCTTAACATTTGCTTGTTGTGAAGAGTTGTTTCTCACCTCAGATCAGTCGGTCTCTGTGAATGAAGACGATCTGCCTCTCCTGAAAGTGAAGTTCTTTAGAAAACTGCAAATATTTCTTCTCTTTTACACTTTTGCTTGAATGTGACCAACAAACAACAGCCAATCAAACCATTTAAATCTAGTTTACACTGTAACGCCTGTCACGGTGGCACAAATTACAAAGTATTTCTGTTTCGTGGAAACCCTGGAGATAATATCACTTGAAGTTAAGCCACAACGTGTGTGTAACTGCTGTTGGGAAACAGTGTGGGCAGCATCTGTTGTGCAAGAAAGCACAAGTTCCTTCACTGGCTGTTGTGGCATACAGAATTTTGATCAAATCTTTTAATTAGTCCAAAACAATTCATATTAAAAATGCATTGCCCTTATCAAAAAGATCATTGCTGTTTTTTTTTGTTGTTGTTTTTTTTTTGTTTTTTTGCTGAATTGCCACCTGGACATATGGATGGTTTCTGCATACACAACCAAACTATACAGGTTTTAGAGAATACAGATTTGAACAATAAACAATAAAATAATTTTACTCATGTGGAAATAATAACAAAAATACAGATTCAGAAGGATAAATATAAAAGTTTCCTGTTTGTATCCAGGTTAAAAGCACTGAACCAACACTGCATGCAGTCACATATAATACATTAGAACGTGGTTCCAGTGAGTCAAATTTTGTCACATTAGAAGTATCATTTGAAAATATTAACTTTTAAATAAGTAATAAACTTTGAGCCCACATTTCTAATTATAAACACATACTGTTTCTTTTTTATCTTACTGACGTTATATTCTAAGCTTAAATGTCAAGTTTTTATTAACTGTAAGCAGAAAATCATCAAAATTGACGTACTGTCAACATGTTTCAGTTTATGAATATAATTAACTGAAATAAATGATGTCTTAAAAGTCCAATTTCCTTCAGCATCCTGTTGGGCAACAGCAGCAGTGGAGTGGTCATTGTCGACCTTGGAATCGACCTCAAGTCATTGTGTTGAGCTGCATTTTTATTTTAGCTCAACCTTTATATGGGATAAATTTCTAACACAAACCCTTATCAACGTATCAGGACTCGGTACCAGCCACTGTTAAATTTACAACTAGCATAGCTTTGATATCAATTCCAATTTCTTCTCAACATAAAAAAAAACTTCCAAATGCTCTAATTTTTTTAGTCCTCTTCTGTTAAATTGATGTCTCAGTATTTTTATCTTTGGTGTCTGCATATTGCTAACAAAGAAAAAACTGTAAAGGCATTGTAAGAAAGTTGCCACTTCTTTCTAACTGGTTGCCATTTGTGTTTTGAAATGGCCAGAAATGTTTTGTGAACACGCAATGTAACAATAGCAAGTCACAATATATAAGCTGTAGAGTTACTTTAATAAAAGTGTTTGCTGAAAGTGCTACCCACCCCCCCAAAACATCAACACTTTTATGAAAGTATACAGTTAATATCCATACACATACATAAATTGGCTATTGAATTGTTTTTGTGACCAACTTGCGTCTAAAGGGTTTTAGGAGGTTTTGACCCAAACCCTTACATGGGCAAGTTGATAAATACAAATTGTCATGTTGTTATTGCAACATTATGACAAGTAATGACTGCGGTTTGTTGAACCACCAACTGTTATCTATTCAGTAGGGCTTGCAGCTGTACATACTGTGCATACCTTAACATTTTACTTTGAATAATTCTTTTTTATATTATAGTGATTTAAGTCTTTATTACTTTCACCTTTCCTATCAACAAAATTGTGGGAAATAATAAAAAAATATATTTTCTGTGTCAAAACATCCTGTACGTAACTTTTCTGTGTGAGCTTTGTTCGATTGGCAGCTTGACATTCTTTCTGCAAGCTAAATGTGACTAAGCTGTGAAGCTAGTAAAATAAAAAAGGATTGAGTTGGTCCAACATGAGCTTGGTACCCAGTGCTGCGTGGTCCCAGTAACACTGACCCCACGTGCGCTCTTACCAGTTCTTTCTTTTTTCCTTGGTTTTTGTGAACTAAAGAGCTGACAGGAAATCCCCCATTGTTTCTCCGTTGAACAACCATGACTTCTGCCATGCTCTTCTTGAGCGTCGCACTAAGACTGCCGGAGGCTAAGGTAATAGAGTGATTACGGCAGGCTAGCATAGCAATCTCAACTACTGTAAAATGATTGACATCATGTTGTACTGAGAGCAAACAGCTGAAATCAAACAGGCCTTCATGTTTCCAATTTGTGAAATATTCAGAATGGGAAACTGAGCAACAAATCTTCCAGTTATTAAAGGCTTTTTAACATGGTCCATATAACATCACAACATTATTGCTATTAATGAATACAATATTACTGTCCCATTCTGTTTTAGAAGAATTTAAATATTAACAACTGTTACTGTATATCCATCCATCCATTTTCTATACACCCTTGTCCCTTAGAGGGGTTGGGAAGGGTACTGGTGCCCATCTCCAGCGAACATTTCGGGCGAGAGGCGGGGTACACCCGGAACCAACTGTTATATTTGTGCTAAGAAGCAAATATGTTGTCCAAAGCAGTGAAACAAAAACAACAATGTTCATGCCACCCTGGACGAGAAACCGCTCTGGGTCGCCGCCTATGTTGCCTATATATGCAATGTGGGTGGTGCATTTATGCATCGCCCACATAACCAAATAACAAACTGATATTCAATCAACTTTCTGTTTCAAACAACTTTTTCTTTCTGAACCAATATAGCTGGACGAAGGAATTATTTCTGCTGATATTCAATATTCAAGACGTTCTGGAAGAATATTGATTTCTGAACCTTTTTAATATCTATATCCATTTCTAATCATTGAAGCAGGCCGTCCACTCACTTAACAAAAGCTGTTTTCCAGTGTTTGCTTTGTGTCCAAGTAAATGAGTCCTTAAGTGCCTGACAGAGGGCAGCATGGAGATAAGAAACCTGTCTGAGTTTCTTATCTCCATGCTGCCCTCTGCAGAACCAGCTGTTCTGCAGATACCTGAGATGTCCTTTAGAGGCCAGCAGTGAATAAAAACCATCATGAAAATGAAAATAACAGATACAGAGTTTATAGGGAGAAGCTGTGAGATGAATAAAGCAGCAATAAAACCTTGAGCTTTGCTCAGCAAAGGAACCGAAAGGCCCATTATAAATTCTGAGTTTGTTCATTATTCAAGATGTCATTTAGGAGCTGACATGTAAATCAAAAGTTATTTTCTTTTTCATGTGTGTTTTTTTGGAATTTTGGGGAATATTCCATGTCAACATTAATCAATAAACCAATACACGAACAATAACTTTTTATTTTACTTGTTAAGAGAGTGATGTTTACCATCAGTTAGCACTGGGAAAAGGCAGAAGAGTTGAATCTTTTCACATATTACCTGTCTCATATTGCACTGTCATGACAGTTTTAACAAATCTGTAAAAAATATTTTTACATATAAGACACATACACTGTAAAAAGAAATTAGTTGAACTAACTTAATTGAACTGTTTCAACTGGTAACAAGTAACTCAATTAAGTTAATCCAACTCAGTTCATTAAGTTTTCTTTTTAACTAAATTTATTAAGTGTGTTTAAGATAAGTTTAAGTCAATATTACTCAAATCCTTTAGTTTACTTTAAATAAAGTAAACCGAGAGAACATGCAAGAACTTTCACCCTCCGTTGCCAACAAACCCTCCGCAAAAGTCCAGCGTTGTCAATTATACTCCATATTGACTAAAAATATAACCCGTGTGTAATTATTAAATGGGAAGTGAAAACTTTGGGCATTCCCATCATCTCTAGAAAGCAAACAAACACATCTTCTATCAATTCTGGGTGGCAGCTATTTTTTTGTAAGGACAAACGCTTCCACAAAGTAACAGCAGGAAGTTTATCTTTGGCTCAGTTAAGAGTACATTAGTTTATCATAAACTTTACCCTGTAAATAAGTTGGTTATTCTTTTTGTAGAGCAATCAGCTTTTATAAGCAGGTAGTTAGCCAGTTTCAGAAAAGTTTTTATTTTTATTTTTTATTTGTGATGAAGCAAAAAAAAAAAAAAAAAAGAAAAATATTGTTATTTCCAATGACAGGAAGGAATCAGTATTTTTCATGACCAATGATTTCATTGTTTTGATTGCTCTCCCAACTTTGACTTTTCTGTCAGGAAAACCAAAACCACGAGCTGAAAAGAGAAGAAAGACACAGAATGACAATGGAGCTTATGAAAAACAACAGATGTAAATGACAAAAGAACTTAAAATGAATGAATAATTATGAAATTTTATTGAAGCAAAGCAAAGAACAAAGCAACATGCTGCACAACTTTTAAAATATCTTGAGCAAAATGATCATTTAAACACAAAAAGTCGTTCTTTGAAAATGTTTTGTTTTTTCGCTGTGAAATGTGAAATGTAAAACTGTCATGATTGTAAGATGTACTTCATATATTTTTATCAGGGATGCAAAATTACATAAAATATTGCCCATGCTTCGTTTATCTGTTATATAGAGATGTAGATAAGCCTAGTGACATTTCTATTGTCCCATGCAAATATCCTAATTTAATTTAAACATCAATTAAAAAAACAACTTCTCTATTCAACATTAGGACTAAAAAACTCAGAGGTTTTGCAAAGCGTTATTGTTTTTAGTACCCAAGGCTCATTACAATATCTGACTCTTTGTAATACATCACCAAAATTTCTCAATGCTGATATTTTAAAAGTCAAATGGTACATTTTCCATGGTAGCTCTGATTTGCTTACAAAATTAAGAAAAACGCTCAACTAAAACCAGCAAAAAGCTCAACCAAAGCTTAATATGGAGGGATATGGCAAAGCAAAACAACATTTTTTCTAACCTTGGAAGAAGTTTTTAGATCTCAAACCAGAGATTAGTTCTTGGCTGACAAGTTTCATTTGTATCGTCTGGCTCATTGTCTTGGATCTTTTCAAAGTGAACAGGAAGGCAGCGGTTGTCGACTTTGTCACAAGTGACAGTCACATATTTATGTTCTGGCCTAGCTCTAACTGTGCAATCCCCAGTGACTTGGAGATTATACAGTCTAACTCTGTCGGTGCTGGTGCACCAGTTGCTGCTCCCTTGACGCTTCCCAAAGCCATTGCAGATCTTCACATAAAGATGTTTATCTCTTTGCTCAACGAAGGACTGTAAGAATCTTCCACAGAGATCGTGTTGTCTCAGGTAACTGCAAAAGCAAAACAAACAAACAAACAACAACAACAACAACAAAAAAAACTGGTATTGAGATGCACTGTAAACAGAAATTAGTTGAACCAACGTAATTGAATTGCTTCAGTTGGTAAACAAGTTATTCAATTAAGTGTATCAAATTTAATTTATTAAGTCTAACCAACTTAAGTTATGTCTGGCCAACTCAATTTTCTAAATGTATCCAACTTAATATATTATAATCTTCCAACTCAATTAATTTAGTTCATCCAACTTAATTTAACTTTTTTTTTTTTTATTGAATTCATTAAGTGTGTCTAAAATGACAAATTTAAGTCAGTCTCACTAAGATAATTTAATTTACTTCAAATAAAGAAGGAAACTAATAAATTATTTTCTTTCTACCAGGGTTTTTAGGCTCAGACAGCCTTTATTTGAGAGTAGTTAGACAGAAAAGTGGGTAAAGAGAGAGAGAGAGAAGACACATAGCTGAGGTCATCAGGCTGGAATCGAACTTATAACAGCCACATCGAGAAATAAGGTCTCTCCTTATGTGAGTTGTGCTTAATCCCTGGCGCCACCACAGCATGTAGAGGACCTATCCCTGGTGAAGCTTGTGTAATGACATCAGATGCCGGATATGAAACTTAATTGTTTCAAGTACAATTTTGAGAGTCCACCCTCAAAAGTGTACTCCTAAAATACACTTTTTAGAGAATATTGCTGTGGTGGCGCAGGGGTTAAGCAGAACTCGCATAAGGAGGCTTTAGACCTCGACACGGCCGTCGTTAGTTTGATTCCTGGCCTGATGACCTTTGCTACACATCGTCCCCCCTTTATTAAGTCTAACCAAGTTAAAAAATTCAGTTGGATAAACTATTTTCTTTTTTCAGTGTACAGGATCTTTGAAAAACTAAAATAACATATTAAAACATACATTTAAAATCACTTAAATTCTAGCTGTATTTTAAGTATAATGTGAGTGATATTGTAATTTTGGATATTATAGGTTTTTTTAGTTTGGAACAACTTAAAAGTTTGAGTTGACTTCCTGTAGGATTTAGTCAAAGAGATTTAAATGATTTTTTTAGACAAAAATAAATTATTTGAGTAAGCGTGACTTAAATTCATCATGTTAAACACACTTTATGAATTAAGTGTAAGAAAACTTAGTAAACTGAGTTGGATAAACATAATAAATTGAGTTGGTCAGTCATAGAATATGAAATTGGCATTGAACTCAGTTGTTTCAAGTAAAATCCAAGTAGAACATTCCTTTAAGTTAAGTTAAGTTAGTGAAATTGTATTTTTTAAGTTAATTGAACACAAAGAAATAAGTTGTCATCAATAAATCATATTAATTAAGTCAAATTAATGTAATTATGCCCATAAAATGAACTACAACCAAAAACACTTTTTAGAGTGTTGCTATGTGGTGATCTGAGGAGAAAATGACAAGTTGATTTTGTCATTTTCAATTTTGAGATTGCATTTTCAGAAGCAGAGCTGTATTTATTAGCAATGTGATTGACAGCATTAACTATAAAATATATTATTTTTTATTATCTTATGGAACCATGTTTTTAGCCCTACATTAAAAGAAGGAACTTTGCCAGTGAAAGTAGGAAACCAATAAAATCTAACATGACAAACTAAGCAAAAAACACAATCCATCTAACAACATCTAACCCTGAACAGTTTTGGCAAGTCCATGTATATTCTTTGTTGTTTGTTCATTTTCTCCTTTTTTGTCGTTTTGTTTCACTTTATTTCTTTTTGTTTGTTTTATACTTGTATGTTTTCATTGTTTGTTCATTATTGTAAGTATCAGTGGTTTGTTCTGACCTTCCTAACCTCATTTATTCAGTATACCAAAAAAAGAATAAATTGTCACATGTTATCACTCAGATATGTGAGTGGCAAGTCTTGCAGTTTCCTTCTAAAATAGGAGTCCAGTATTTTAGCTAAGCATCATTTAATACACCATAGCAAACTGTACCCTGGCATGTTGAATTGTTTATCCCATCAAATTGGGATGACAAATGGATTTATTTCAGGATAACTTACAGCTCCCATTCATAATCTGAGGTAAAGTCAAAATGATCCTGGATAACGTGTTTGCGAAGAAAGTCATCGTATGCATCTCTTCTACGCATCTTTGTACAAGGAGAAGTATTGTAGGCTGCGTTCCCTCCATCCACCAGGACAAGAACAGCGATCAGAAGAACAATGTTCATCTTTCTAAAATGACAAAAAAGAAAATCGTTTTGGGACAAATGAGCACAAAACCTAACATGTCTTATTTTCTCATTCATGAACACAGGTTTTGACAACATATTATTTGTAGATTTTTGGAATATTGCAGTGTATTTGAACCATGGTTTTGCATTTCATATATAGACTAAACTTGAGAAATTATATTTGAAGACAACACTCCATCGTGAAGTTACAGGAAAATGACAGAATGGCAGAATGACAGAACTGTGAAAAGCATTGCATTTGAACTCTGATACCCCTAAATAAAGTCCAGTGACAACTATTATCTTTAGAAGGCAGGTCCACCAGAGTGCAATGTAATGTCAAAACCAGCTGTTCTGCAGATACCAGAGATGTCCATTAGAGGCCAGCAGTGAATAAAAACCATCATGAAAATGAAAATAACAGATACAGAGTTTATAGGGAGAAGCTGTGAGATGAATAAAGCAGCAATAAAACCTTGAGCTATGCTCAGTAAAGGAACCGATTCTGAGTTTGTTCATTATTCAAGATGTAATTTTAGGAGCTGACATGTAAATCAAAAGTTATTTTCTTTTTTCATGTGTGTTTTTTAATATTTTTGGGAATATTCCATCTCAACATTAATCAATAAACCAATACACGAACAATAACTTTTTATTTTACTTGTTAAGAGAGTGATGTTTACCATCAGTTAGCACTGGGAAAAGGCAGAAGAGTTGAATCTTTTCACATATTACATGTCTCATATTGCACTGCCATGACAGTTTTAACAAATCTGTAAAAAATATTTTTACATATAAGATACATACACTGTAAAAAGAAATTAGTTGAACTAACTTAATTGAACTGCTTCAATTGGTAACAAGTAACTCAATTAAGTTTATCCAACTTAATTCATTAAGTTTAACCAACTCAGTTCATTAAGTTTTCTTTTTAACTGAATTTATTAAGTGTGTTTAAGATAAGTTTAAGTCAGTCTTACTCAAATCCTTTAGTTTACTTTAAATAAAGAAGGAAACTAATAAACGATTTCCTTTTAATCAGTGATTTTCGGTGCAGGCGACCTCTATTTTACAGTAGTTAGAGAGGAAAGTGATTAATGACAGCAAGGGAAGACATGAAACTCAGGCCATCAGGACTCAAAAAAGTAAGTTTCCATCACTTAACCGAAAGAATTAAGTGAGATTAATGTAAATAGGTCCATAAAGTGAACTACAGCCCAAATACACTTTTTAGAGTGTACTGCAGCTTTAATAAGTTACTTGGGATTGACTGTGAATATGATTGCAATCATCAGCAGAATGTCCAGTTAGTAGCAGAGAGTCATCAGCCATCACAACACAGCAGCACAACTAAAGGATGAAGATGAGGAATTGATTCGCAGTTTTATTTTCTATACTGATTCCGCTAAAGGGTGTTAGCCTAAACTTGTGTCATTTCTTATTTTTTGACTAAGTGTGATCAAACTGGCCTTATCTAGTTCTAACCAGTTGTGAAGGTGTGAACAGCAGCTGTGTGCATGCAAGCATCTAAGATGTATAATTCCTTATATGGAAGACAAAACATGACCAATTTCCTCCACAGCACTCAGCAGAAGACTACTTCCTCCAACAGTTGTACCGCTTTGAGGTTCAACTCAAAACAGTTATAAGAAAAAATCTATAATACTAACAAGTGAGTGAAGCTAAACCGAGTTACCCCGGCCATTGAGTCCTACTCAATTCCACTCGATTCTCATCTGCCATCAGTGCCCCATCTGGGATTTCTCCCACTGAAGTGGATTCCTCAGGATGAGAGTTGCCTATTGTTGCAGTTTGACAGTGGCAGTTTGTGTTGGTCATGCAACTAAGGCGAATGTTTAAGACATTTTATTGCTGACAAAGATGCCGTGGTGCTAAACCTATGGGGTTGTTTACAGAGTCATGTTGACATTAGCATATTTTGCAAAACTGCAATGGAATCATTTATTTCGCATCATACAGGCCACATGATCAGCAACCGGCTGAAGATGACAGGAAGTAATGAGACGTGAATATTAGCATTTTTTGCAGTGGTGGTCCAATGATTGACTCATCATGTTTAACATTGACCCTTAACACCTAGGTTTTGTAAGGAGTTTACCAGATTTTTAATGAACGTATTTTAAGGGATGTTTCCTCACGATGGGTAAATGGGGTTTTTGTTTGTTTATTTTCTTTAGAAGCCCCAGAATGTATGCAAAAATTTTTATAAGAAATTAGCAAATTCTTTTGCTAAATTTTATATCTATAAATGTAAGTTTGTTAATAAGTCAACATATTTTCTTCATTCTGTTAAGGATGTGGAACTATATGTTGAATTAGTAACAGACTCTTCCAACAAAAAGACTTCAGGACAATTTCCATTTGTAAATCTTTGCAAGTACTTATTTAATTACCACCCCTGGATGCATGTTTGTGTAAATACTGTGTTCTTCTCTATACTTCATTTGCTTGTTGTATATTTGCTATTTGGTTAAATAAAGATTCTTGTAGAAAACAAAAGACGACAGGACGTGGTAGGAGGATGACGGCATGGCATGATTTTTAATGACTTATCCTGTGAGAAAACTTATTTGTGAGTGATTTTAATTTAATTTCGTATTTAATGGAAACGCCACGGGGTTTTCATGTTAGCGTAATATTGACAATGTTTTGTGCACATTTGTAATGGAAACGCGGCCATTAGTGTCAATTCTGAACCCAGGGAGTAATTTTAGGGCAAATTGAGATTTAGTTTAAAATTCACTTTGAAATTCCATATACCTGCATTTGCAGAATGACTTAAAGGAGAGGTATTATGCAAAAGCAACTTTTTTTTAGCCTTATACCGTGCTTTATAAACATAATATAAGTAAGTATACCACTTTTCCTCTGACACTTCCCACTGTCTATTTATGTATTTTTTTACAGTTACACTTGCTATTAACTTTATTTTTATTATCATATAAGTTATTGTGTCTGGTCCCATACGTCTGATCTTGCCAAAGTCTTTATTCTGGAAGACTTCACCGACTGAGATACTGATAGCATTAACTTTATTTATCGAATGCTATTCATTCCCTTAATGAGTGTGGCTAACTGGCATTGTATGTTTAAACATTTACAAATAAGGTGCAGAAAACATATATATCTAAAAGTTGCATGTCTACATGCAAACCTGTTTGACATTTTTGGTCTGATGTGCTTGTTTTGAGTGTCGGAGAGCAGAACAGCCATAAAAGAAAAATGAAGAAGAAAGTAATTATTATAAGAGTAAGACTACAATTACAGCATCTGAGATGGACCAGTGACCTGTCCAGGCTGAACCCCGCCTCTCACCTGGTGCCAGCTGGAGATAGGCACCAGCACCCCAGCAAGTATTAAAGGTGCTAAATCAGTGTTTCTCAACCCTGGTCCTCACCGACCCCCTGCTTTGCATGTTTTAGATGTATTTCTATTCCAGAACAGCTGATTCAAATGATTGCATGACCATCAAGTATTGCGGAAGCCTGTTAATCACCCAGAGATACAATTCAGGTGTGTGGCAGAAGGGAAATACCTAAAATATGCAGGACAGGGGGCAGTGAGGACCAGGGTTGAGAAACACTGTGCTAAATAATGAATAGATGGATGGTACGCAATGTGGTACAACACAACAGGAAAAGCATTCAGTGATCAATTAATATAAAGTTCTAAGCCACCACCACTATCCCTGTTTTAAATCTAACTCAATCTCTAATTCAAAGCAAGTATTGATACATTACAATCATCAGCAGAATCTCCAGTTAAAAGCAGAGTCATCAGCCGTCGCAGCGCAGCAGCAGATCTGAAGGACGAAGATGAGGAACTGTTTCATAGTTTTATTTTCATTACCGATTCCACTAAAGGGTGTTAGCCTGAACTCTTAAAGCTTTGGGTCATTTCTTATTTTTTGACTAAGTGTGATCAAACTGGCCTTATCTAGTTCTGACCAGTTGTGAAGGTGTGAACAGAAGTTGTGTGCATGCAAGCATCTAAGATGTACAACTCCTTTTATGGAAAACAAAACATGACCAATTTCCTCTACAGCACTCAACAACAGACTACTTCCTCCAACAGTTGTACCGCTTTGAAATTAAACTCTGTAAAATATGTAAACCTAATAAGTGAGTGAACCTAAACAGTGTTAATCTGGCCATTGATTCCAATTCAATTCTACTTGATTCTCATCTCCCATCAGTGGCCGGTCTGGGATTTCTCCCATTGAATGAGATTTCTTAGTATGGAAATTGTAGTTTGCCTATTGTAGTTTTTCATGACGTGTTGGTCATGTAACCAAGATGAATGTTTAAAACACTTTATTGCTAACAAACAGGTCGTGACGAAATTACCCTTATTTCGTAAACCTGCCATGGAATCACTTTTTTCACATCATACAGACCAAATAATCAACAACCTGATGTTACTACTGGCGGAAAAGATGAGGAAGATAATAGGAAGTAATGAGACATATGGTAAGTTAATTTTATTTATATAGCACATTTCAGAAACAAGACAATTCAAAGTGCTTTACATGAATTAGAAGGAAATACAAACAAAATAAAAGAAAAACAAAAAGTACTCCACAGTTTATAAGTTAATAGGAGTATAAAACTACGCATTGGTTTCCCATGTTAAATAAGAATAAAAAGTCCGTAAGTTATAAACCAGTAGGGTTTTTTCTGGATTCTTGTTTTGTCTAAGTTTGTTGTAGTTTTGTAACCCAGTTCAAAAGCAAATATCTAAACCTTTATGCAGAATTTTATAATCTAATTGATAAATATGAGTACTTTGATAAAAAAAGAAATTTTTTCAGACTTAATCCATAAGTGCACAACTAAATGTAGAGACTCCTGTTGAAATCAGATCTTAGTCCAGTACATGTCACAGCTCTGTCACCAACACCGCCAGTCAAACCTGGTGGTGATCAAACTACAGCAGTGTCAAGAAGTTTTCCTCCTGTTCCTGATTTGCATAATTGTGACACTTCAGTGTTTCAAAACATCAAACCAATTTGAATATTAAAGACAAAAATAAACACACAGTTTTTAAATCAAATTATTTATTATTTAGGGAGAAAACAGGCTAACCTATATGGTCTTAAAAGCAGTCAAAAGTGTTGCACAGTTAAAATCAAAACCTAAAGTGATGCTACATGGTGTCATCATGGCTGATTCAAATAACCTGACATGTTTCATGTTGTCTTATAGAAATTCACTGCTGATCCAAACATAATGAAAACTATTCAGATTAGCTGATTAGTGTATTATACCTGCAAGCCTATCTACAGCACATGTGTCAAACTCCAGTCCTGGAGGGCCACTGTCCTGCAACTTTTAGATGTGCCTCTGCTGCACCACAGCTGAGTAGAATAATTAGGTCATTAGCAGGACTCTGGAGAACTGATCTACATTAGGAAAAGGTAATTAAGCCATTTCATTCCAGTGTTTTGTACCTGTGGCACATCTAAAAACGTAAACGCCACCTTACTCCATCCTGACTCCTCCTCATAGGCGCCTCCTTCCCAGAATGCCACCTCATCTGCTTCCAGTTCACACTACCTCCCTTTCATCAGCTGTTGACACAGAGTCAGAGTGAAACTACAATAAAATTTTCCTTAGAATGCACACACACACATTAAAAATACTAAAAGACAATCTTTTAATCTTTACTGAAAATAAAACACCTACGATGGAAAAAATATATAAAAACACTTTTAGAAAATATTTTAAAGAAATCCTCATAAGAAAATATGTACACAGACTGTAACATGTCAGGTGTAGCTTGTGCCAAAGCAAGTTATTAAATATGCAGATAACTTTTTTTTTTTATCAATTCAAATTTATCACATGACATACTTTTAGTCATGGAAAAAGTGATGAGACCACTTTTATTATTTTGTCAGTTGCCAGCAAATCAGTGGTGGCTATATGTTTATAAATGTGTATTGTTTAATTGATTTGATTTGATTAAAGTAAACATTCATATTGAATCTGCCACAGCTGACAGTCAAAATATTGCAGGATCCATGGTTTAATAACCAATGACATCATCATTTCAAAAATAATAATTGCAAACAAGCAAAAATATTAATACGTTTCCTAAAAACTGACATCGGAATTCCCCAAAACAGCGGCAGCAGCCATGACACCTCTGGCACCCTAGTGGCCAAGACGTGCCACTACTACCTGCCACTGCCATGAATTGAGCTTCCTGTCTCAATAGAGTTTGGGCCAATGACTTATTCATGTAATGTGTCACCCATATACGAAACCACTACAGCTCCCAGGGTTGCAGCAATTCTTTTGTGAGGACAAACAATTCCCTCTTCCACAAAGTTTATCCTTGACTTGAATACACTTGTGAGCCAGAAACAATAGTTTACCCTGTAAATAAGTTGGTCATTCCTTAATGTTGGATCCACTGACCTTTAAGGGTCTTCATCCTGGAGGACATCCTTTGCTCCTTTTCATTCACAGGCCTGTTGTCACACCTGGAGCCACTTCCCCCTCATCAGCAGATGCATAAAAGCTTCAGCCATCCAGTGCTGCGTCCTGTTGGTCTCCCGTAACGATCTTCAGTGACATTGTTGACTGAACTGAGCGCTCTGTGTGGTTGTAAATTCTGTTTTGGCTCATTTATGACATTTGAACTTCTGTATAGTGCAATGCTTGGACGGGGGATTGGGTTGAGGTTTGTGTCATTGTCTTTTGAATAATTTCTTCATTGTTTTGTGGCCAGCAAGAGAGTTTAGTAATTATGGTTTTTACTAAAAACTGCAATTGCTGTAGTTTTTTGTAAATAATTGTAGTTTTTAGTAAAAGTTACAATTACTAATTTTGGTTACTGTTTTGGTTTTTTGAGCTATAAAGGGGTGTGTTTGTGTTTATTGTTTTAGGTTTGGAAACCCTGAAGTGGAAAAAAAATGGAAAAGTAAATAATTGACATTAGTTATTGACCCCCACCGTTTTTTTGTAAATTGTGTTGCATCTTGTGCCAAAGTAGAGAGACAGGGTAAAGGTTAAATTCAAAGATGGCTGCAGCTCAATGGGGCCCACTGGGGAAAAGATTAATACTATTAGAGCCCATCCATCCATCCATCCATCCATTTTCTTGACACCCTTGTCCCTCAGTGAGGTCAGGAGGTGCTGGTGCCTATCTCCAGCTAACGTTCCGGGCGAGAGGCGGGGTACACCCTGGACAGATCGCCAGTCTGTCGCAGGGCAACACAGAGACACAGAGGACACACAACCATGCACACACACACACTCACACCTAGGGGCAATTTAGACAGACCAATCAACCTGACAGTCATGTTTTTGGACTGTGGGAGGAAACCGGAGTACCCGGAGAAAACCCACGCATGCACAGGGAGAACATGCAAACTCCATGCAGAAAGACCTGGGAATCGAACCCAGAACCTTCTTACTATTAGAGCCATAGTTTTAAATTATTAAAAATTTCAGGATTTATTGACAGAAAACGAATATTTATCAAAATGTTTATCTATTTATGATCCTGAACCAGCAACTTCGCCACCTTTTTCTAACTTCAAAAATCAGCCCAAACCATCCTGCATTGACATTTTCAACTAGTAGAACACAAACTGTCCCATCCACAGGGAACAGACTGAGGAAACCATACGAGTATATTTGTTGATTCTTTCTTCACCCACTATATGTTCCTGAAATATTGTAATATGTGCCATAATGTTTATGCTCCAAATTTTAACTTCATTGTTTTGATCACTTTTGACTTTTCTCTAAAAAAACAAAACATTTAATCGTCACTTGAAAAGAAAAAAGACACAGAATGACAATGGAGCTTATGAAAAACAACAGATGTAAATGACAAAAGAACTTAAAATGAATGAATAATTATGAAATTTTATTGAAGCAAAGCAAAGAACAAAGCAACATGCTGCACAACTTTTAAAATATCTTGAGCAAAATGATCATTTAAACAAAATATTGTTCACAGCACTTAGAAAATGTTTCATTTTTTTTGCAGTAAAATATAAAAGTCTATTGTTATGATTGTTACTTCATATATATTTATCAGGGATGCAAAAGTATATAAAGTATTTCCCATGTCTAGAATCTATGTAATTTAGAGATGTAGATAAATGTAAGTCACATTTCTGTTGTCCCATGTAAATAGCTGGTTGTCATGGTGACTTGACGTTCTGGTCATATGGACTAATATTTGAATTTAATGGCAACTCTAATTAGGTAAGAAAGAACAACTTCTCAATTCAAAATTACAACTAAAACTCCCAGATTTTTTACAAAAGAAATTAGTTTTTGAGTTCTAACGCCTCAAAATCAAACCACCAACAAAGTTTCTCAACGCTGACATATGAAAAAGTGTAAATTGTACTTTGTCTTTCACTGATCATGTGGTATCTCTGACATGTTTATAAAATAAACTCAACTAACCTTAACTAAAAGCAGAAAAAGGCTGAACTAAAGCTGGATGTGGAGAGATATAGCAAAGCAAAACAGCATATTTGCCAAAACCTGTAAGACAATTCAGATGTCAAACCAGAGATTAGTTTATGGACTGCAGATTCCATTTTTAGTCTCTGGTATATTGATTTGGCTGCTATTAAAGTGAACAGGAAGGCATTGGCTCCCGACTTTGTCACAAGCGACAGTCACATATCTATATTCACTATGAAGATCAACAACTGTGCAATTCTTACCACTCGTAGAAGACTTAATCTTAGTGACATTGAGGTCATGCAGCCGAACTTTGCAGGTACTTGTGCACAGGTTGCCTTTCTCTTGACGCACCCCAGCCCGGTTGCAGATCTCCACATAAAGATCTCCAGCTCCTACATCAATGAACGACTGCCGACGTCTTCCACAGAGATTTTCTTTTGTCAGGTAACTGCAAAAAATAAACAAATAAATGAATGAATAAATAAATAAATAAATAATCTAGTATTGTAATAACTTTCAAGTTGTTAGCTTGTATACTGTGATTGGTCCCTTTCCACTGGGTTGATTAATGGGTTTATTTATTTCAGGGTAACTTACACTTCCCAGTCATCAGTTGAGCTGGTGTTGAATCCCTTGTTCAGAACGTGTCTGTGAACAAAAGTGTTGCATGCTTCGGTGTTATTAGTCACATTGCAAGGAGAAATATTGTAGGGTGACTCCTCTCCCTTAAACATGGCACGAACAGCGATCAGAAGAGCGCCAATCATCTTTCTAAAATGACAAAATAAAAAATAAAAATTACTGACAATTTTTTGGGACAAATGAGAAAAACCTAACACGTCATATTTTCTCATTCATGAATATGATAGTCTTTGACAACATATTCTTTGTAGATTTATGTAATTTTGTAGTTCATTTGAACCAATTTAACCATTTTGATGCAGGACAGACTAAAACAGCTTAAATGTGAGGTCACAGGAAAATGATGGTGTTAAGTGTGAACAGAATTGCGTTTGAATCTCTGATACCCCTAATAAAGTCCAGTGACAACTATTGTCCTTAGAAGGCATGTGCACCAGAGTGCAATGAAATCTTAAATCCAGCTGTTCTGCAGAGACTGTAGATGTCCATTAGAGGACAACAGTGAATAAAAACCATCATGAAAATGAAAGTAACACATGCAGAGTTTGCAGGGTGAAGCTGTGAGATGAAAAAAGCAGTAATAAAACCTTGAGCGTTGCTCAGTAAAGGAACCAAGAGACCCGTTATAAATTCTGGGTTTGTTCATTATTCATTTGATTAGTATCATTTTAGAAACTGAGACGTCAATCAAAAATGTATTGCTTTGTCATGTGGTTATTTATTTTTTTTGGTGGGGGGAAAAAGAGGAGTGCATTTGGGTTAATATTTCATGTCAACAGTAATAGATCAACCAATACATGAAACCATAACTTTTTATCTTACTTTAAAGAGGTTGATGCACTGGGAAAAGGAAGAGGAGCTTAAACTTCTCAAAAATGATCTGTCTCATGTTACACTGTCACAACAAAGTGACAGTTTCACCTACTGTGTAAAACAATTAGTGTTTTGGGATTGAACATAAACATAAACATGAACATAAACATGGTGGTTGTGATGGAAATCAAAATTGGTCTTGAAACAAACCTCATTATTTTTATCTAAGATTAACTGTGTTAACTTTTTTGTCAAGACATTTTATTGTGCGAATCCATTGAATTTAAGTGGATATAATTCTTGTTTTGGGACTTGGGACAAAGAAGCTTTTTCTCCTTTAAGTGACAAATGTACAATTTGCATTAAATAATTCCATAAATATTTTTGCTGGTTTTACCAAAAATATTATCTTTCTTTGTATAAAATTAAGGGCCTGATCTATAGAGACTCCAAATAAGGTAAGTTATGCAAAGAAAAAAAATGGTATGCACAGAGAGTGGGCCTGTTGCACGTGATCTGCAAAGATTGACAGCACAAATAATTACAGAAGAAACAGCGCTGCAGACCAGCGGATTTGAATTACAATTTTGTGTCATTTTCTGACATCATGGGGAGTGTCATAGAGCAGAGCAGCCATGAAAGAATGATGAAATTGAAAGTCATTATACTGGAAGTATAATAATAATAATAGTTATTATTATTATAATAAGATGAACTCAATTAATTTAAATTGGCATACAATGTCTGCAATGAACTAGTGACCTGTCCAGGGTCAACGGTGACCACTAGACGTTCACCAAACCCCTCATGACCCTGCAAGTATTAAGGGTGCTATATAATGAATAAATGAATAGTACACAACGTGGTACAACACCACTGAAAAACATTCAACCACCACTGTCCCAGATATTAAAGTCTAACTAAGTACATAATTCAAAGCAAATATTGATACATTACAATCATCAGCAGAATGTCCAGTTAGAAGCAGAGAGTCATCAGCCGTCGCAGCGCAGCAGCAGATCTGAAGGATGAAACCAGGAGACCAAGATGAGGAACTGCTGCACACTTTTATTCCCTATACTGGTTTCTTATTTTTTGACTATATGTGACCAAACCAGCCTGACCAGTTGTGAAGGTGTGAGCAGCAGCTGTGTGCATGCAAGCAACTAAGATGCATAACTCCTTATATGGAAGACAAAACATGACCAATTTCCTCCACAGCACTCAGCAGGAGACTACTTCCTCCAACAGTTGTACTGCTTTGAAGTTCAACTCAAAACAGTGATAAGAAAAAATCTATAATGCTAACAAGTGAGTGAACCTAAACAGAGTTAGTCTGGCCACTAACAGACATACAGAGACAAGACAGCTGTGTACGTCTACAAACCAAACTGTTTGACTTTTTTGGTCTGATGCTTTTGTTTTGAGAATTCCATAATGTCGCAAACTTCCAAAATTTAAGGTAGTGAATGGTGACCAAATGTTGGATGCTACTGATTTTTAAAAATAATTATCTCTCATTAACTTTAAGAGATTATGATTATAATTTTCTTAAAATATAAAAAGCTTCTATAATAAGTAGGACCAAATCTACATAGATTTTTACTAAAAAGTCAATTTTGCTTGACCAAAGTCAACATTTAATTATTTTTTTTTATTTGGATAGATATAGCAAGCGTTTTGAAAGAAAGCGACTAAAATCCTGTTCTTAGCGAATAAATTTGTTCAATAAAGCCTTAAACTATTTGAAAACAAGATAAAAAATCATTTTTGTGTTTTGGATACAGGATGAAAAACATCACCTTACTACAATGGAAAACTTTTATTTTCTTGATTTTTTTTGTAGATTTTCTTAGCTTGTCAGAAATGCAGCAACACACAACATAGGAAACTTTGCACACACACACATACGCACCCACGCAAATACACACACACACACACGCAGACGCACACACGCCCACACAATATAAAGGTTAACTCAAATGACCTTTGTAGTGAAATAACTACAAAAATCAATTTCTTATATAAAAAAACACAAACAGAAAACAATCTCAAGTTTATTACCTCCAACATACATTTTCAATGACTGATTTGTTGAATTTAAGACTGTCCAGTGAAATTTTATTCTTATTTTCAAGCTGTAACAAGAATGAGTTTGTTCTCATTGTCACTGAATCAAGGTAAGAGTAAACTTGAGAAAGAGTTATATCACATTGGAAACCTTTAGAAACTTTTTCTCTGCCTGATTTTACATCTATTGACATTAAGTTGTCCGAAGGTGGGAGAAGGGCAGTCATTAGGGACATTTTGAACATGAACACTTCTCTGTGGGAGAATCGTTCAGTTTTAATGGAAACCTCCTTCCTAGCTGACAAGGTTTCCTCTCAGGTCGTTGCAGCAACAAGGGGAGACATGTGAGGTTCAAAAAGTCAGGTCTTTTTGCTGTCAGATGTTTTAGTTTAATGGAAAAACTTTGGAGTTTCTCCAGTAACGGCAAAGTGACGAAAACATTAATTATTCATCATCGTCTTCATCATCGTCGTCGTCTTCATTGTCATCTTCATCGTCTTCGTCATCGTCTTCATCATCATCGTCGTCGTCTTCATCGTCGTCGTCTTCATCATCGTTGTCTTCATCATCGTCGTCTTCATCATCGTCGTCTTCATCGTCGTCATCATCATCGTCGTCGTCTTCATCGTCGTCGTCTTCATCGTCGTCGTCTTCATCATCGTCGTCTTCATCATCGTCGTCTTCATCATCGTCGTCTTCATCATCGTCGTCTTCATCATCTTCATCATTGTCGTCGTCATCATCGTCATCTTCATCATCATCATCATCATCATCTGGATCGATCTTTCCAGACAGAACATCCTCTATCCACTGCTCTAGCTCTTCAGCCGTCGGCATGTCGTCCTGATCATCCATGTCCATCCACACGCTGTCAGCCTGCCAAACACAAATACATCATGATTTATGTAGCTCACTAGTACAGCTGACAGACAACAAACATGATAATCAGTGGGTAAACTGGAAGTTGACAGTATGATTAATTCAAATTATTTAGCATTCTGACAGGTCTATTCATCTGTTGAAACAGTGAAACAAAACAAGTTATGCAAATTAAAAGTCTGAGGCATTGACATCATCTGTCTTCAACTGTGTTTTGAAGAAGATGTTTGGAAAATTATGGTTCTGACCAAACCAGAAAATTCTCTCACTAAAAGGTTGAGTATGCAGACGGCTACTGGCCACCAAGCCTGGACTCTAATTGCCTCCCCAGGCATCAGATCTGAATCAAACAACTTCTTCATGGATATGGATCAACAAGAAAGTCTTGTAATGTAAGCGTAGCTAACAAATCAGCAGAAGTGTTGTGTGTAGGGAAGCTTTTGACATCTCATTGAATGTAAACCATGAAACAGTAAAGGCAGCCTTCAAGGCAAAACAGGATGTTTCTAATAAACGGGCCTGTCATCCGGCAACAGATTGTATGGGTACGAGCAAATCCTTACGTCCTTAACGTCGACGACTCCAATCTGAGGAGACGAAAGGTCAATGCCAAAGGTTCTCTCCCAGTATGGAACCAGCTGAAAGTGTGAGACAGAAAGAAGGAAGAGGACATTAATCCTTATGTGACTTGATCCAAAAAAAATTAATGCAGGTTGGATTATGACAACAAAAATGAATCTAGGAAAAGTTTTTTTTTTTTCCCACCAGGGGGAAATTGTCTGGGTCGATCCAAATGATGCTGAGGTTGGGGTCATCTGTGTTGTCGCGCGCTACTTCCTTCAGGATCTCCAGAAACTCAAAACCATCTGGAGAAAATTAAGTCAACACGTACTCATTTAATTAATAACTGTTACTCTGTGGCTGTAGATATGGAAAAATAAATCCTTAAACCAACTAAGTAGAAGGTGCTAAGAAGCGACTTGCCTGGATCATCCTCTTCAGCAAAAGCGACTATGTGCTCTCCGTTGATATCGTCTTCCTGTGTTCACAAAAACAGACTCTAGAAGTATTCCACATTTACAGAGCAGGTAGAATATACTACTTATGTATATATAAATGATTAAATGGATCAACTGTATGCAGATATTTAATCTCTCTTACCCAGATCTCATACATGCTGTGTGGTTGGAGCTTCCTCAAAGTCGGTCTGAAACAGGAAAACTACATAATAACCACACATGTTCCTGTAACTACTCTCTTTATGGTTTGATATCTGACTCTTGCATGATGTTGCATCTCATTAGTATTAAATGCTTTTTGAATAAAATCATTCGGAAGCCCACCTGTCATGCTGTTCGATGTATTCAACGATCTCAGACTCGATGTAAGGCTTTCCTGGAATGGTGACGGGTTCTCCCATGAAGGGTTCGTAGAAATCCACTTCATTCATCTTCAGCTTTAGCTTTTTGGCAATCTGGAACGCAAAGTCAAATTTATTCTGAATTAACGCTAACGCCTGAACGCGATTAGAAGTTACAAACAATAAAGTCATTGTTAAGAATACAGGTAGAAACAACTACTATGGCTGAAGGTGTTGTGATCAAGACCATTGTTAACATTTTTAATAAAATGATCTTTCTGTAAAATTGCCTTTTCCATGCCTGTTTTTCCTCCTGCATCAAAGCTACCTAAAGCTTTCATCTATCTGGGACGTTGCGAACAGCAATGGACTGAACTCTTGGCAGTAAGCTTCCTTCCATGCCACCTGCTGACAGAGTTCACCAGTGTTATTTTGGCAGCTGCTTACATTTCACCCTCGGCTGTCACCGACAACGTCATCAGTTCTGTTGTTGCTAAGATACAGACACGACACACTGATGCTTTCACAACAACATCATGTCTCGATCTCTGCTACATTGCCAACATTTCAACAGTTTGACAGACTCTCTATCAGAAAAAAACAAAGTATTAGATTAGTTTTACACAAATGCCAGGGATTCATACATCTTCAAACCAAGACGTCCTCTGTGTAAATAAGATCACAACCTGTTTTTTCTCCGCTCAGAATGCAAATCCGTTGTGAAAGGACTGTGAGAAAGTGGTCACAGAAAGCACAAGAAGCGGGTTGTTTAGAGCCTTAGCCAGCCACATGGAGATTTCATCTGTTATTGTAGAGGATGATGGCTGTGGGTAGGAAAGATCTCCTGTAGCGGTTTGTATTACAACAAATTTGAAAAAGCCTCAGACTGAAGACACTGTTTTCATATGACAGCCTCATGAAGAGGATGGGGAAAGGCTGTCCAGAATTTTCTTGATTTTATGCTAAATCCTTCTTTGCACCATCATCACCAAAGGATTCCATAGTAATCCACAGAAGAGAACCGGCAACTAAATGCTGTTAGATCTGGCTGTAATTCTCAGGGATGTCCTCGAAAATATATCCACAATGGTTTGTTTAAACGTGAGTAAAATAGGTCAGCATAGAAAAAGTCACTTTTTTTCAGTTATGCTGTTCTGGTAGATCTAACATTGAATGCAGTTTTAAGCAATTTCAAGTCTATCAAATGACAAACACATGGCTATAGAAGGACATAAAACAAGAAATCTGGACAGACCTTAGGGTCAAATGTTGCAAAGAATTTGACGAAGGGATGGAACTCTTCAGCTGCGTCATCATACTCTATAAAGTCTGTAAGAGCGAAATAAAAGTTAAGACACTTCCAGTCTTGGCGCAGAAATGTGAAGCTTGAAGCTCAGAATGTGGATCATTTTTAATTCATGAATGATTTGACGTACGGGAAGATCTCTCGCTCTTGAAGTAGCCGACCAGTTTGATGATATCATCCATGTTGTAGAAACCCTTCAGCTCTCGGTCGTTGTCGATGATCTCCACAGGGTCTTCAATCACCTGCAGCAGACAAGTAAACACAAGAGACTCTTACACTTGCTGTTCATTATTTACATCCATTTCATCACAGCTGGTGGTAAAACAGTGGAGCTCAGCTGCATGCAACCTTTGGAAACATTGTTACCCACGCTGTCGGGTGTATCTCCGCTAACGTTACTTACATCGTACAGGAACTCAACAATGGTATCTGCTGCTAGCTCTCCATCGTACTCAATTATTTCATTGTCTGCAAAGATGTAGATGCTGTCGACTTCATCCAGACCTGGTGAGAAAAAAGATTTTATCTGTGAGAAAATCATATTTTTAATATTTACTTACTAGATTGGAATAGCTTCCATTCATACAACTAGAGTAGGTCGTTTTTCCTCAGTTCTCAGTCAAATCCATCCCTCATGTGTCTGTCTTTTAGCTTAATGATGCTTTTAAACTCTTCTAATTTTGGGACAGAATTTTGTTTTTGTAATATGGGCTCAAGTTTTATGTTATTTTGGGATTTTTTACTTTTATCAAGACATAAGACCAAACAGTATATCAATATTTTTCTCTTCTGAAAATAAAACCACTAGCACCTGTAAATTTCAGTTTAGCTTTAGAGTGACAAATCTGAAACAGCACTACTTTCTTTCATTTCTAACCAATGACCCTAAAACTACCTTTGGAATGTAAAATGTAAAACAACGTTAAATATCTTGAATCTAAGAAGTACATCTGGGTTTGTGTCAGGAACTAAACCAATTTGAATGAGCTCTACTGCAAAGCAAAGTCAAATATCCGGAACGAATTATGATGGAATTTTTTATTTTTTTGAGGACAATATTAAGTGTTTGGTTTCTCAGGAGCTTGTTATGCATGTTTATAGATTTCTTCACTCAGTTTTGTTTTGTATATTTTAAAGGAGGGGACATTTTCAACACGTGACAGAGTGTCATATCATTGGTAAACACTTGAGGTCACTGTTGGTCCATAAACCACCTGGTCTTCTTTACCTTCCTTTCCTTCCATACCTCCTTCTAGTAAATCATGAGAAAAATAATCATAACATCTAATCTGGAATTGAATGAAATTGCTTTGACTGTCCTTTCATGAAGTAAAAATCAAGACAATAACACTTGGCTTCCAGATGTAATCAAAACTCTTTAGTCTTGTTGAGTTACTACCACAAATGTCCTTGTACTGCATGGTCATTTTTTAAGAAAGAGCACGATTGAATCCATATTTGTTGAAGCAAAAGAATACAAGGTTATGCTTTAAAAAAACAAAAAACAAAACAAATCCTAACAGGTCTGATGTGTACAGTGCAATGTATTCAGCCCTCTTCTACAATACTGTACAGAACTCCTTTCTGAAAAATATCTACCAATTTTGTTTCTATAAAATCTTCATTTGTTTATTATTTGAGCAGATAAGTAAAATAATAAATGTCTCGTAAATTTATGCATTCCTTTCCTTCTTTCTTTTTTAAAGCGGCCAACAAGTGCTTTCAACTTGACAATTTTGCCCCTAAAAGTTTGAAATTTCTTATTCTGAATGACTTAAACATAACTATGATAAATTTTGATTTTATTTATATTTCTTTAAAAAAACTGTCTTTAAACCATTTATTATCTTCCCTTCACTTTATACGTATGCTCAACTTGCTTTGGCCAGTTATATAAAAAATAAAAAATAAAAAAACACTTAAGATTGTGACTATACCAACACAAAACTTAAAAAGTAAAATTTCTGTAAATGCTTTTCAAGGACATTTACACTCATTTTGTGTTTAACATGATTTTTTTCCCCAGCAGTGTTTCCAAACAGCATACCCAGCTTCTTGGCAACAGCAGAGGCCTTCTTTTCATCCACCAGACCAAACCCGATGTCCTCGTCTTCGAACTCATCCAGAACTTGGGCCGCAAGCTGGACAAAGAGACAGTGGCACAAAAACAGCAGGTGGGAGAAATTGGGCGAAATTCAATTAAAGTCACATTTCAACATCGAGCTAAAAAGCTTGAAGTTTTCCTTCCAATTCGCAACATTTGAAGGAGCGGTTTGAAGCTCTACCTTGCACATTTTAAATCTAAGCGAAACCAAAACACAAGACCTGGCAGGAAGTCAAAGGAGACAACAGAACCGGCACAAGAACAAGACAGGCAGAACACGGTCCAACTACAATGACGGCAACAGGTGTGTTGGAAAGAATAGGAGCGCGCAGCCTGCCAAAGGTAATGCTGCCCGCATGCACACACACACATACAGATATGTACAGCATACCCGATCATTCATATAGTGTATTACATCATTGTCTTACATGATATTTAAGACTTCTGAATCTAAAATCATCTCAACAATGTGAGGAATGTCATTGGTGTGAAGGCCGTCTGAAGCATTGTAACACTTTGCAAAGCAGCATGGCAAAGTGGGTTCACAATGTGAACCGCAGTTTGCCCAAAAGCAAAAGCACAAATAACTGCAGACTATTTCTAGTGTTTTACTATGTTTTAAGTTGCTCTTTGCAGATTGTCTTTAAAATCGATCTTTTAGTCATTCACAGACATCCATTCTTTTGGTACAAATCTAATTTGCTGTTTAAAAGATCAAATCTGATTATCACCATGAATCCATGAAAGGGTTTTTTTAAAAAAGATTTATTTAAGTTAGAGGTTATGTTCTCCCAAATCAGAAAAAAGTTTTTTTTTTGTTTTTGTTTTACAGACCCATTATGTTCAGTACGTCTGTCTCAGGCCTTCTGTTGAGTCTTTAGAAAAATCTATTTTCACCTGACCAAGTATCAATCACTACATTCTCTGTTATGAACAGAGTTATGCAAAACTGCACATGGTCAGGGTTCAGATCTGGGAACATCCCAGCAACCTATCCGCCAAAGATCCAAGGTTCTACAGATTCTACAGCTGCTCAGCTAAAGGGGTTTGCAGATGACTCTGTCCTATAACTTACAACAAGGCAATAATCAATATGGAGGTTGCAGACACAGAATAACAAGTAGGAGCTGGCTGTTTTGAGAAAACTGAACATCTTCAACAACAAAAAGAGTTATGGAAAGGCAAGAACTCAATGGGGCAAATAAATAATGATAATAATAATCCATGAAGATTTACATCAGTCAACCAAGGAGCAGAGGCTGAAAGAAAAACAATGAAGACAATGATCTGGCAGGGAACAAAGGATACAGACTGACCTTTAAACTAATTGGGGAAGTTAGGAAACCTGAACTCAAGGGAAAATAATCAGCAAACTAAGGCTTCACGTTGACAAGTAGCATTCAAAAGATGGAGCATTGGGCCGAACAATGAAACGAAGCCAAATTAAAACAAAAGATCATGAGAATGCTAATTAGATATGGTGAATCCTGGATTTCTGCTGTTAGTTATGTTAAGTATGCCTTCTTTAAAAATGAGTTAACAAGCGTATAGAAATATCTTTACATCATCAAGCAGCCTACATTTCTTAAAACGTCTTACCATTAAAAAATGGTCATTTACCATGTTAAGGTCATTGCTTTTTTCTTGATTTGGGTGACGTATGCTTTGATGTTCATGGTGATTGTTACATGGATTGGTGAAAGGATGGATGGACATGTTAGAAAGCTTTATGTATTAGACAGGTGCTTTATCAAACAGGGTATCCTTACTTTTGTCTTTTTCTCACAAATCTGACGTTAAACTTGCACAGCCCAAGCTGCTGCCGCTACTGGACTTTGAAAGCAGTTCAGCCTCCACTGGTCTGTGTTGCGGGTTGCTACTTCATTTCACTTCCTTTTAAACTAAACTGCAGTCAAGGAGACGAAGAAGTGAAACAGTTAGCGTGTAGACTGCGACAGCAGGAGAGCCCGTATGTCACGGCCCGGCTCGGAAGCACTCGACACACGAGGCGAACTTTGACGTACCTGAAAGATTACGGCTGCTTCGCTTGTGATCAACTGCAACGAAAGGCAACACTTTAGGGTGAGCCATTAGGTGGACGGATAGCCTCCATGTTTGTTCACAACAAATGGAACAAAACAAGGCCACACTGACGATCAAGAAAATGACTGATTGGCTTTCCACCACAGATCACCAACACACCAACAAACTGAAGTTGTCTTAGCGCATTATTTTCTTTGGTATTTCCTCCTTTTCAGATTTCTACAGTTTTTTTTGTTTTGTTTTTTTCACAACAATGTAAGTAGAATGTTTTCTCATTATGGATTTATACAGGCTTTAAGCAAGGGTTCATTAGCATTAGTATTTTTGTAACTATTACAAACTTTCTGTTTTATTCGTTAACATTGTTCAACCCCCACCACAACTACTCAACTACTGATCTACTGTACTTTGATTTTCATGTAAAAAATTGAAATAATTGCTTATTAATTTATGTTTTGTATCATCAAAACTTCTGTTTGGTCACAATCGTTTGCTCCCTCATTTCTACACTTTTCCTATTACAGCAGCCAAAAGTCATTTTCCACAAAACAGACGACAACAAACAGATTCATTGAACGTAACAAAACAACTCGACAACCTTGTGTGAATCAACAAAAACAGCAAAAATATGCATCTGAAGAGAGGAATGAAAAGATATTTTGTCAAACCCAAAAAGTCAAAACACATTAAAACCGAGAGCCTTGATGGGAATTAATCTTTTATTGCAGTCATATTTTTCTCACACAGAAAAGACTTTAAAAAAAATAAAAATTTTCATTTGAATTTTTTTGTATGTTGTGGAAAAACTGTAACCTACTAATTTTAACCTAGTTGTTTCAAATAAAAAAAAAATCATTTTTGCTCAACATTTTCAAGTTAGAGATGTAAATCTAAGTTTCTTGGAACTTTCAATTAATACTCATTTACTTTATTTCCCCGTCTAAAGATCACAGTAACTGAACCACAGCAAGGAGTGGCATGACAAGGTCACCACGTTTCCATAACAACCACTGGTCAATATCTGCATACCAACCAGCTGTTTTGGAGGCATGCCATGCAAAAACATTTTCTTTCACAACATTACAAACACACACACACTTGAAGCCAGATATAGTTTTTAATTGGAAATGTGTCTTTTGGTCAGATTGATGTTCCAGATTAAATGGAAAATTCCATTTATTTACCACCAAAGAACAAGCAAAGTAACAATTTAATAATCTTCCACCAGATTAAGATAAAAAAAAATCAGTGTTCAACCATGGCTGTCTCATGTCCCAGGCCTGAATCCTACAGGATTTTCTCTCCGTATGCGCTCCAACATGGCTATTATTTTTTATCCATGCACTGCCTCATTAGTAAAAAAAGGGGCCAGTATGAACAGCAGGGGTCCCAACGGAATTATCCTAGCCCTGATTTGGATGAAACCAATTATTTTGTTAACATTGCAATTTTTTCCTCACTGAATACATTTATAAAGTGTAATATGAATTTATTTTAAGGCTTTTCACATCTTTACTAGAGGGATCGGAGATTCTCGTCAGTAAAGCGTGTTGAGAAAGTCCCCAACAAAACGTCTGTGTTACTTTTTATTCACTTTGAATTAAGAGGATTTTGAAAAATGCCAGAACATCAACACCGAGTCGCTGGAGTGGGAGCGGTGACAGAGGGGGCTGTCGTTACAGATCAGAGAGGAAAACAACTGAGACTAAGATGTAAAACCTCAACGTCGACACCTAGAGTGATCCCTTAAACCTTTTAAAATTTCAACAATTGCCTCGTCTCTTGAATATTTCACTCTCCCGATGCGTTTCACATCCTCACACGTTCCCCTCTTGATCACTGGATCCATCCAGACGATTGGAGCCGAGTCAGAGGTCAGCAGTGTAAACATCTTGGCAGTGTTCCCCAAAGCCCACCCGCTGCCAAAATGTCAGGTGAGAAAATGGGAGAGCTGAGTGTCATGGTGAGCCATGGAAATCGCATCCGGGCTTCTCGTTGCACTTGGCTGCTGGATGACATGTTGACCAAGGTGGGCTTTGCATTTCTGGCATCATGTGCACCTGTAACTGGACAACGCTTAATAATGACCTCTCACTCTGAGTTTTAAGATTTATCCTAAGTGATCAGAACACTGCTTTCTGCTTTCCATTCAAATGCCACAAAGTGGCCTGAATAACACACATGTGTACAGGTCCTTCTGTAATATCACAAATTCATCTAATTCTTGATCAGCTTCATTGACACTCACTCAACAGATGTCGTGTTAGAGAGGAAACTGAGAAAAATAATGTAGGGAAAAGTAGCCGCACAGAGAGCAGAGAAATAAATCCATATAACAACACAGCAATAAAACACATAAGGGCTTGTTACCAAGTTTTTTTTGGGTTCTTTTGCCCGCACACACAGTTTTTCCTAACGTGCAGTTGCTGCTGTGAGGGAGAGAAAACGAGGCTAGGCGCCCAACAGGCTCATCAAACCTACTTGTATCCATTCAGATTGTGGGAAATGAAGGAATTTGCCATGAGAAATGTAGGCAATCACTACACTTGACGAAGAAATCTCAACCTTACACGGACAGTACGCGCAGAGTCCACAGAACACACACACAGTACGGCAGAGGATGTGGCCTTAAGTTCATCCTCAGCATTTCTACTGAAAGCATTGATTGGCTAGTCCGTTTGATCAACTTTTGAACAATGGTTAGACATTATCAGATGTTTATCTCTCACTTTTGACTACATTTCCACACTGCTTAGTTAAAGGACAACACAAAGTCTTAGGGATACACCAATAAAAAAATTAGGTCCAATACCAATATTCAATATTAATATTGTTGTTATGGTCGATAACCAATATTTACTGATAGTATGCGTTTTTCACTACTATTTCGACATATTTGGGAAACAAAACCCCACCAGAAACAGACAGCAACAAAATAAAAATAAATATCAGTTGTTCATATCATATATTGTGTTTATCAGACCGATACTGATACTTTAAAAAAATTAACAATATTGGCCGATACTGATGTTGGTGTCAATATATCGCGTATCTCCACAATTTTTTCTATCATTTTTAGCTATATTTTGTGTAAGCATTTCACACAAACATTAAAGCATTTTCACCAGCCACACCATACGGTATGCTCTGTCAATAAATGCCAAACTAATCTGTTTGCTTTGTTGTTTTTATTCTACAAGTTATTCTACAAGAGTTTTTACCAGGTTCTACACATGGCTCCTTAGTTAGATTTTTTCAGAAAGAAGTCGATGACTCACGCACGTTTGCGTGTGTGTGTGCATCATCCTATGATGTAAGGTACTCAGGGTTGACCCAAGGGACACAAACTCAACCAGCTGTAGCTTTTACACAAGGTGCGGAAAACAGCCAGCTGTCATCTTTCCAAAGGAAACCAAAGTCAAAACTTTTGGGGTCAGAAAAGTTTACAAATGCATTTTAAACATATTAAACCTCAAAACAAAGTTTGGATTTGTTCATTGTAATAGTAAGTAATTTACATTTTGACATTGCAGAGGTAAGCAAAATTGATAAAAATATGATGATTTAACTCAAAGTGATTTAACCTTTGAACTTTAGTCGCATTTACCCTAAAACACGCCAATGTACTTCAATGGGATTGTTTATAACAGGCCAAGACAAAATATTGCAAAATTCTGACCTGGAAAGAAAACTGTTCATGTCTTAATAATATGAAAAATGTTAACACTAATACCTCTAAATAAAATCTGCTCTAAACAGCTTCCTTCAGAGGTTAGCCAGTTCTGTGAAGTCCTGTAAGTTTGCTTCAAAGCATGCTGGGAAAAACAAATATCTGGAAGTTTGGCTTCAATCAGAGGAGACCAAAAATAATGCTTTGGGGGGGTTTTATGAGAGAAATGATAAACATCTTCAGAAAAACATGTCGGTGACGGCATAATGATGTGCTTAGTTGTTTCTTCAGAGAAGAAGAAGAAGAAGAAGTACGGAAGCTGAGAGTGGACTTCTTACTCATACTTTTTGCCAATCGTTTTTCTAGAGATAACGACTTAATTTTCCATTTTCTCAAGACAATTTTATTTCCCGATGGTTTTCTTGATAATGACCTAATTTCCCAATGGTTTTCTCAATATAATTTTTTTGTGGTTTTCTTGAAATAATAAAGTTAATTTGTCATTGTGGCATGCAATTGAAAGATGGGTCAGGTTTAACCATTCATCTCATGATAGGGGAAAAGATGCTCAATAGATCAATAGACGTTCATCATTCAGTCTGACTGATACAGAGCAATTCTGCAAAGAAGAACGGGCAACAACTGTAAAGAGAAGAGCACTCAGTACAAATATGGCTATTGCTTTTCTAATTTTTATAACAAAAATGAAAATAAAGTTAGAAGTTTTACAATTATGCTGACGTGTCACATAAAATCCCAAAGATACGCCTTGATGTTTTTATCCATGGATGGGTGAATGGGTGCAAATGGAAGCAACTGAAAAATTCAAGTGTGATTTCTGTTTCTAAATAATGTTTCTCCAAGGGAACGCTGCATCTCAGCGTGTGCCCCGGGGTCCGGTTAAAGTCACTAGTTCAGTGTGCATTTCCTCCACAGCCAGTCAGTAAATTAGTAAGTAAGTAAAACGTCACAACGCGCCATGCTGAGCTGTTACACAACACTGCACTGTGGTGAGCATGAAAAATTCAGTCACAACAGAATCTAAGACACTCAGAAACACCCATGTAGATCACGACTGCAGCACGCTTCAGCACCGAGAAAATATTCTAAAGTGGCTTTAGAGATCATTTTGAAAAAAGAAAAATATACTGTATACTTTTTAAAAAAAACAACCTGATCTCATATTGTTATATTTCTATTATTAATATTTAAGACTTTGGATGGAGTAACTTGTCAACTAACAAGCAATTTGCCTTTAGGGATCAATAAAGTCTATTCTATTCTGTTTCTATATTTATCAAGTGTTGAACGGAGATAACAGTCAACTAGGAGAGGAATCAGTGGAATTACTGATCTGTCACACAGCAGTTTTACCTTCTAGACTCAGAATCTCTCCTGATTCCACCAAGCAGGCGTGTGCGATCACAACAAGCTGGGTAATTGACTGGAGGCCTGTGAGTCCCCACGTCCACACAGTGATTTAGGTGTTAGCTAGCCGTAGGGGGTACTGAGAAAGCTGGGATATTTAGGGCTTAAATGGGAACATCTTCACTCGTCACGGGGGGGGGAACATCATGGTAAAAACTAACAAAACAAGAGCAATCACACACCGGGGGAAGAAAATACTCAAGTATCCAGATCCAGGTTTACGTAGTGAATGTAGCAAAGACTGGAATCCAAACGTTCTGAGTAATCGTTCAAAGAGACAAACAAACCGAACCAGACGACGGTAAAGACGGAGACCTTCTTGGGCTTGTTTGTTTCCTACTATGAGTTAATTAATACTGTCAACAGCTGCAGATCTCACAGCTAAAAGTAACAATAATATTCCTGTTGGTTTGCTACAGCAAAGTCTTTAATCACATTTTGTCAAGATTTTATATGTCGTGTTAATACGATTTACCATCAGTAAAAATGACAACATCAGATTACTTTGAAGGCTACAGAGGCTGACTGCAGACGGATGAACATGAATTTATCCAAATCCTACTGTAAATTAAGTTTAGTGGGAAAATATAGAATCGAGCTGCTGTTTGGATGCAGATAAACCCAAAATTTCACTTTCAATGACTTCTAGCATTCCTTAAACTGTTCAAGCATTTTATGACAAGTATCTGTAGTGTTTAGTACAGCAGTGTTACACAGTTAAAGTCGACTACAGATGTGATTAATGGCCAGACACCAGCTGCTGGCAGTGTTCCTGATTAATAGCCCACCCTTCATGTACAAAGATCTCAATTACATGAATGCGTTTGCGTGTTGCGCCTGCCTTTTTAAAATTCCACCAGAGATTTTTGCACGGTCTCCAACTGTGATGGTCACTTTAACTGTAAATTGTAAATAACTGCTAGATATTGAAAGTTCCAGTTGTTATGGAGAAATGGGTCAAATTATTTACTCGTATGGACATTTTAAAGACCTTTTTTAACAATTAAAATAAGCAAAAATACTCAAGCGGAGATTTGAGACCTGGGCCTTAATGGGATTTATTAACCTGGTAGTTGATGTTCAGGTTTTCAGCTATGGCTGCAGAGAGCAGAATACCAAACCTCTCTGGTTTTCTCATATTCCTGTGAGCAAACTAGCCCCTCCAAAGCCAAATAGTTAGTAAAAAATACAAATAGCTGATGGATGCAAGGTTAATTTTGGGTTTATTTTTGTAATGACAACTTTACTTGATCATACAGCAACATGCATCTGTTAATACTTGAAAATACCAATAGCTACACATCATCAGCGACGTCATTCTGACGTTAAGCGTTATCATTATTCACATCCAGCTCCGGGTGGAACGAGGAGCTATACGTCTGGGTTTCAAAGTCAAGAGATTCACATTTGAATTTTTCATGGCGCACTCTGATCCTCCCATTTCCTTGACATTTTACTCCCATGAATAAATGATACGAAGACATTCCCTGATACATATGAGAGAGATGGGAGGGAAATGCTGAAGCACAGTTAGGATGGGGGGAAAAAAGGATCATTTATAAATTATTCTGAACAAAAGAAATGAAAGTTGAACATATGCAGAGTGAGTGTAGTGAAGCACTTAAATCTTTAACGTTTTGATGTTGAAGTTAGAAATTCCTTATATTTAATTTTGATTAGTTGTTCAGATGTGTTCACACAATTGGTACAGTTTTTTTTTTTCTAAGATTCTGTGAAGTTTTATGTCTTTAGCACAGTTCCATAAAGACAGTATTGGACGATATTTGATCTTTCCTTTGATTTGATGCCTGACACATTTCCCAGATCAATTTCAGAAGCGGCCCTGTACCCAGGCGTTAATAGACTTTTGTTTTTGTAAGCAGCAGTCTTTGCTGGATGTGATTAAAAAAATATGCAATCACAGTGGTGAGCCCTGTTGGGATTTGACATTCACCAGCAAAGTGTAGCTGTAAGCCTTTTATTAATTAGGCTAAAGCTTTTTTACTAATCCTCAAATCCAAAAGGGAGGGAGGGAGTATGGAACAAATTCGAGAAGACTGAACGCCTGTCTCGCCTGCCAGCAAAGGAAAACACTTCACCTGAACGTAACTGTTGTCTAAATAAAATAAAAATAATTTCTCAATTTAGAACTTCCTTCAAGGTAACACCTGAAGAACAAAATTAAGCTGAAAGCTGTGAGTTGTGCAGCTAAAAAGAAAAATGACCTTCTGAAAAAGAGTTTCCCTTTTTGTCCTTTCACTTTTTTTTTAGAATCTTTAATCACATCTCTGTTTCATTTAGTTATTTATTTTTACTGTAGCTGAAAGATCAGTTTTAAAATTACAAGAAAACAGTTCAGGACTACATTGAAAATAATGAAAAAAACAAAAAAGCCTCTTTGCTTTTTTCTGTCCCCATTGAGACATGAGGAAAAGGATTATGTTCTGGCTTTCGGGATGTTGGGGGGTGTGTGCTACTTAAAATCATAGTCAAAAAGTAGTCCACTATGTGGGCTTTCTGCTGTGAACAAAGAGTGTGTGAGGTTCTACTTTTCTTCAAATGCTGAGAATGTTGATCAGTTGCATTTTTTTTAAGCGTAAGGGTTTCAGAGATCTACACACGTAGTTCTTATTCAAATCTAAGAGTACCGTAATTTACCGTCAATCATAAAAGCAGCTTTACATGATAGATAGACTTTTTTTAGTTGCGGATGCAGTAGTGCTCTACAGTAGCGCACCGGACGTAACTTGACGGCTGACCGAAAGTGTTTTATGTCGCCTTCACATACCTGTCAAGTCTCTCATTTTGGCCGGGAAACTACCGTTTTCTACCCCATTTTCTCGCCGTGCTCCCGTATTATTATTTTCCCGTAAATATCCCGTATTGTGCCCCCCCCACCCCCGCCCCACTCACCTGTCCTGCTCCGCCCTCACGTTAGTCCCCCCGCATCCAGGCCTTGCTATGACCGCAGCACCGGACGGCGACATTTCCTGAATTCTCAAGTCCAAAACTTGACGAATGCGCCTTCAGCTGAAGCAAGCATGTTAAATTAACCTTAAAACTACTTCTAACTTGCGTTTTGGAGTATTGCCCAACGTGGTGAGGTGATGTTGAATGTTGTAAGCTAAGCTATATTTGTGTTGTTTTACATGTGTTTTTCTTTCTTTTTTTTTTTTCTTTTTTCAAATTAATGAAAATGCTAGTGATTTTGTAGGCAGCTAATTAGCACAATGTTGGCTGGTTTATTGCATAGTGCGGGGTTTAATGCTGATGTAAAGTGTTCAAGGAGTAAACTATATTGTTTAAATGTAGCATAATTGAACCATATGAGCGGTTTGTCAGTTTATATAATCTCTGTTCACATAGATCTGCTAAAAATATATTTTTTTAGTTTGTGATTGATTTTTTAAAAATGTTGCATTTTAAAGAAGAGGCCAGAGAAGTTTATCATCATTATTATTAAGGGAATTTTAAATAATATTTTGACAGTGTAATGTGTCCTTGAGCTCTGCAATTAATATATTTATACTTCCGGATACTTAGGTGTCAATGATCAGCTTTTTTAAGTGTCCCCTCTGAGTGATCTCTGATTGGATGAATAGCCACAGCTGGCAGGCAGTCAGGAAGAGCAAAAGTACAGTAGAGCTCTGCTCTTCACTCTCTCTCTCCACCTTGGCAGCTTTGTTGGGAAATTGATCGGACCCAACAACTTTGTGTGTAACTGTAAGTGGTTTGGGACTTCAGTCTACACCCACAGGATAATGTAACACATCTTAGCAACACAGCAGCGTTTATGTGGTAGCAGATACAGGGAAGGTCCAACTGCCCATGTGAAATATGGCTCTGAACTTTCACTCTGTCTCACGAGAGCTTTTAGTCTCTTGCTCAGCATGCAGGACTGTCTCAGGCTATTTACAGAGGTGACTTATGAGGGCCCAGTGTAAGCTACACTCTGCTGATGTAAGGAGACACTGCCATTCTGGAAAGGCAGCAGGTTGCTGTGGTGTACTGGCAGAGTGCTGGACTTGGGTGCATTATTTCTGGCTTTGCGATAAAAGAGCTCTTTGGATGTATTTATGAAAAAAAAAAAAAAACACTGTTCAAAGCCCTCAACATCTCTGTTTTAGTTCTATCTGCTGATGTACTGTGTGGCTCTGAAGTTTTTACATAGATAAGTAGCTGGCTGAAAAACACCACAGCACCGTGGAAAACAATATTCTATATCAATACATTTGATAACTTCCAGGTGGAAGTTACTCAGACTGAGGGAGAAGATAAAAGAAAATTTTATTGTTGACATTGACATATCAGTTGACAACTATGCTTAGCATGTTTAGTACCTTGTTTAGTACCTTACCAAGGTACTAAACATGATTTCTGCTTACAAATATCATCCCGAAAGAAGTGTGTAATAATAATAATCTATTTTATTTGTAATGCCATTTATATGTCAAATTGAAATCTCAAAGGGAATATTCACACGCTGATGACGGCAAGCTGACGACAAGAGCGGGCGGACCAGGAATCGAACCAGCGACCTACCTATTGCATAGCAGAACGTCCAAACCATCAATGATGGTTGAAGGGAAGGATGCACTTCCTCAGGTTTATGGTTTTAATTCATAGATACGCTCTTTGCTGCGTTCTAAAATGATCAAAATCTAATACTAGGTGTACCAAACCACAGACCAGAGAGCCGACGATGGGATTGTCCAATATACTCTTTCTTTTGATCTTAGTTTGTAGTTCCAAAAAAACTACAAATGATCCAGGAAGTATAACCTAAAGCCAAATTCCCCCTCTGAAACCAGCCCCCAAAACGTCCCTCCTCTTGTCTTGACCATTGACATCAACACATCACGGATTCATTTGCTCTCAAGCTGCAACAGAGACCCACCTCCAAAGCCAGTTCCTCTATCTGAAGCTGCTTCATGGCGCTTCGATTCCCATCCACATTTTTGTGGTAGTAGATCACCATTACGTCGTACTTCCTCATGATGGACTTGTAGTTCTTGGCAATGAGGGTATGGACACGGTCTTTGCCGTCATACTCGGGGATCTCCAAGCCCTTCTCTCCCAAAGACAGTGCTCCCAAAGAGAGGAAGTAGAACCCTAAAAACACCCATGTCCACTTCATGGTGATTGTTAGCAGTACAAACAACTCAAAGCCCTCTTGGTGAGGGAGTTTTGGAGGACAAGAAAGCACTTAAAATGGTTTCTACTTTCCCCTAATGGGAGAGTACGTCCAATTCCTGTCCCAAATAGCTGGAGAAGAGAAGGTCTGACATTGATACTGTCTTTATAAAAGGAATATCACATGGTTTGCTGACATCACTAACCAAAGATAAGAGGTGGGACTATCTAGGTGGGACAACCCTTGTCCACAGGACATGGAGCTGCCAAAAAAGTAGGGGCAAGAGTGGGGGGACTTGTGAGTGGAGGTCAGAAATATCACATGGTACGTTTAAAGACTAGAAGGGCCTCACTGACACCTGTTTGAAGCTGTTCAGATGAGAAGTGACCGTGTTACTGTTGGGTGTACGAAGACTAGTGGATCAGTTGAATTTCTTTTAAGACAGAAGGAACTGATGACAGGAAGAAGACAAACGAGACCCTATTGAAAATTTCACAGAAACAAACTGAAGCTTCTGCAACAATAGAAGGAAAGAAACTCAGTCCAAAAGTCATCTTCTTAAGATGATGGCATTACAAAATTCCTTGTAACATCAAAGTGGATGAAGCCTTTTGAGAGCCCGATGTCAAAAACAGAGACATCAACATTCCCTCAAAATTGCAGAAATAAGATTGTTTCCAGGGGCATCTGCAAACCACTGGCTTATTAACAAACTCAAAAGAAAAGCACCAATCAGTGTGATGGCAGTGCAACTGACGTTGTTCTGATTGTTAATGCTCTGGCAGGCTTTGTAGTCACATTCCCTTTTGGACTGAAGTAGAAGATAATGGCCTCCCAGTGTCATGTTGTCCCTGCTCAGCCGTTGGACCAAAGTGTGAAGTTTATTATAACCTGAGGGGGAAAAGAGATTGAAAATTGAACGATAAAAACAGACAGACCTAACAAAGTAGTCACACAGAGCATGTCACAGACAGAGGGGGACACTGTCAGCTGTGAATTTATAATGAGAGAAGGGGAGAGGGTGGCTATTAATAACAGTATGTAATCCGATCTGTTTTCTTCCCCCGTCAGAGGGCTGATTTCACCCGCGTTATGAGCTGATCTGAATCCATGTTTCTTTGTTGTTGTTGTTTTATTTTTTATCTGAATGCCTGCAAGGGGTACAAGGGAGCTGGGCACTGCTTCACAGGCGGGTCGTCACCACAGTGTGCTGGCTTTGTATGAGACAACTTCTGAAACCTTTGAGTCACTGCGGGAGGTTTATAAACTGCTCTGATGTAAGGGGAATCTTTTTTAACAAACACACCTCTTTGATTTCATTAGTTCTTTGAAATATGCTTTAAAACAGCCAACACAGCTTTGGGTTGAATATGGACCTATCCTGTTGTTGAGTCACACGAATGTTAGGTGTCCGCCCCCAAAAGTGGATTTATTCTTCTTCCGGTCTTAGCACAACACTCAGGTGGAGTGTGGCAGATGTCACAGTTGGACAGTGGGGAAGAGGTGAGGGTGGGATTGGGGGCGGGAGGGGGCGGTTGTCCCATCAGACCGTCAATTCCCGAAACCACATACCTTGTAAAAGTGCAGGCGTGATCAGTGTGACCCTAGTGGACTGCGCACAGGGTAAAAAGCTTGCAGGGTCCAATTAACCCCATCTAATGTCTACTATTAGCATGCGAGACAGCTAGCTTACAATCGTCTTTAAGGTTAGGGAGAGGGTTGAACAAAACAGCACATAGATGTACGGTATGGAAACGACCTGTACTTGTGTAGCGCTTTATTAACTCCCAAAGGACTTCAAAGTACTTCAGTAATGAACTGTGAGGCGTTTCTTATGATTGTAAGTTTAAGCTCATCGCTACCAGCTGCTCTGACACTGTGACTTTATCCATGATAAAGAATCAGCTTTACGGGCCAAGTTTGTGTGCACAAAGAGTTTCTTTCACAGCATACAAATTTCAAGTATGAATACATAATGTCTAGGAACTTAAAAAGGATACAAAAAACAATATGTAAATGTGTCTACACTCAATATTGTTTTCTTTTTAAAGGCATGTTGTGACAGTTCAACTATGCTTTGTTTTTGGCTGAGATGTTTGTAACCTATTTCTTGACCTCAGACCTGTGAAACTACTGGATGGAGGAAAAAGCTTGGTAATTTTGTCTGAAGCCCTGATCTTTAAATAATAATAATAATAATAATAATACAAATTATTATTATTATTATTATTATTATTATTATTATTATTATTATTTATTTCTTTTTGGCTAATTTATTTCTAGATTTTCAACCCAGAACATCTAGTTTTAACATCTTTTAATAAAATAGCATATTGTGAAACTATACATTTTCCCCAATAACGCGAGCTATTGGTGAAAGAATAGCTTGGAAAAAATTGGCTATGGATTTGTAAATGTATTTCTATCACTCAAAGACGGTGTTTTAACAGCTTTAACAAATCCACCAAATTACTGTTTCTTCCTCTTATTTATGAGGTGCAGAGCTATTCTGCTGACTGGAAGCCTTTGAGTGCTCCTACCGACGCTGTATTAAACATTTTGAAAAGTGAGGACAGAAGACGGTAGAAGACGGGCTGCGGGATTTGTCAAAGCCTCATCAGGGAACATTCTAGCAGATTTTGACGAGCAGTTCGCTCCCAATTCTTTAACAGTCAGCTTCCATCCTCAGTGTATCATCAGTGAAAATGGCTTCATTAGACTTCTGCTGTCACTCACAGCTGCTTTTTTTCCCTCTCTCTCTCTCCATACTGCAACAGGCAGGAAGTATCAAAATGCCTTCTTCATTAACGGAGCCCTTCGGCAGTTACCCCTCTATGGTAAACGGCTCCCCCCTCTGGCAGAAGCTCCAATTGACCCACATTCGCCCAATTACAGCTCCTTCTTCATTTCCTCTCGGCGCGTTTTGAAACTCAGAAGCAAGGTGAGTCATAATAACATCTGTGTGGTTTTTATGTACAGGTCATTAAACTGTGTCTGCTGTTGCTATGGCAACTGGGTTTTGAGTTGTAGGGTAAAAAAAAAGGCCGGAATAAGCACATACTGACTTAAACTGATGCTTAAGTTGTCTGTGAAAGATTTCTTCTTTGACATTTGTCATTAAAAATACAATACAGTATTCATATTATTATTGCAATGTACATGAAAACTGTCAGAAATTCATTGGTTTTTGGGTTATTATGCTCACGTGAGTGCCTTTTTATTTAACCGCCTTCAGCACTTAATTCGGTCAAACCGGGTTCAAAATGAGATCGTCCACCACATCTCTCTCTTCTCTCATTTCAGAGGGTGAAAGTGCCACATGCGGCGTCTGGACGCTAACGAGATCTAAAGGCTCTATCACAGGGACAAAAAGCTCCGGGGGCGGGGGGAGCAGGCGAAAGGTGTCGTGGAAAAAAAGAGGAAGAAATATAGTGAGAGAGAATGAAAGAAATGCTAAAAATGATGGTGAACGAGAAATAATAGCAGGCTGAAAAATGAAAACAGCACATTTGTCTTGTTTTTTCACCCAATATCCAAGCATTAATTAATTAATACCATTAGAGGATTACACAGAATCATATATTATACACAATAGCATAATGCAACCAAGATATAAATAAAAACCTGACTTAACACAGGTGTTTGCTTCAGAAAACTAAAAAGCCTTAAAATCTCTCCAGCGTTTGACTTTTTTAAATAAGAGCTGTTAATGGATTGATAAAAATGAACTAATTGCAAATCAGTAAAAAAAAACAAACAAACAAAAAAACAATTAGTCACTTAAAGATGGATGCAGGCATCAACTAAGTAATGACACAAGGGACTTTTGCTTTTTTCTCAGACATACTGTTTAAAAGTATTAAAATAAATTTAGTATAAAAAAATACAGAATGTAACTTAGCTAAAGTGATTATATACATTCATTTTTTTGGCTTGAAACATTGAAAATGACTAAGTTTTATCAGATATTGCTTTATATCCATTGATAGTTTGAATGAGCAAACAAAAGTGAGGTACGGCAACACGGAGGGGGAACTCCTTTTAAAATAATTGTTGCGTTTAACTTATTTCATTCCATCAAAGTAGAAAAAAAAAATAACGCAAATAGTGGATGTGATTATTTTAACAGCCCCAACCTTAACATATTGTCAATGATGCCTACGAAAAACATTTGTAATCTTTGAACATTTTCGTATTTTGTCATATCATAACCATGAAGAATAATCGAATTTCTCTGGTAAATCAACACAAAGCAGTGCATAGTTAGGAGGTGGAACTAGAAGTTGATGCATGACATGGAAAAGCTCATTGATAACTGAGTTAAAAACCTTTCTTTTCATGTCTCGAGGTATGACTGTCAGCTTTCCACGACTTAAGATGTTTTTCTCAATGAATCAGTCAGATTGGAGGGAGAGCATCTGTGAACAGAAATATTCAAGTCTTGCCACAGATTTTGAGTGGGAAACAGGTCTAGACTTTGACTAATCCTTTCTAATACATGGATATGCTCCGATCCAAACCATTCCATTGTAGCTCCAGCTTTATTTTCTTGGTCGTCCACCAGGATATTCAAGTTAATATTCTGAGTTAGTTTTTCTCCACAAACTGCTTTGACTGGAGACCAAAAGGTTTTGATCTAATTGGACCAGTGCTCCATTTTCCCACGTGTTTGCCATGGAAACAACTTGGCTTGTGGCATTCAGGATTTCATTTGGTTTTATTTCAACAATATCTTTATCCTGCCTCTCCTTCATAAAGACCAGATTTGCGATTAAAGACTAATCTCACAGTTTAAGCAGATGACCTGTTTTGAAGGTTTTACTTTACTTTTTTTTCAAAATGTCAGTAGAGAGACTGAACTGACCTTAATGAAATGTTAAAAGGATGAGACGTGTTAAAACCTTTTTCCTGCCTGCCGTCTTCCTTTAATAATCAATTGACTATATTTACTTAAGAATACTGGAGTAAATGGGCATGCACGCCACTCTTTTCAGACTTTTATTTGTGAAAAATTTTAATTTTTCTTTCACTTCAAAATTATGCACTGAATTATGTGGCTGTATGTGATGTAAGAAAATGAAAACATTTTCAAATAGTGCAAGTACTTTTGAGACTTCTTTACTTTGGTTTGGGGAGAAAAAAAATAGAAAAACGGCAGAAAGATAAACATACATTTCAACTGCATACATACTTGTTTTTGCTTCCAATTTACAGAAAGAAGATGTAACATGTTCGCTAAAATGTTTACTTGACTCACACTTTAATCAGATCTGAATAATCAGCCAGATCAGGGCTGAAGTCAGTCATCCCCCCCTCCCCCGAGCCTCCCTAAGCGCACGCACGCACACACACACGCACACACACACACTCCCACCTCCCACTGCGACCGGTCTGGGCCTGGTTGTCACACCCTCGCTGTCCTACGCCCACGCTCCGTATGCTGTCAGAAATGTTGCTAAGTGTCTCTTTTCACACAATGTTAACACTGTCGCCAGCGCTGACACATGCAAACACACTAGCATGGCAAAAGTTTGGGAAATTTAAAAACAAGGCAGACAATTGCTCTAATGTTCAAATGTGCATCCATAAAAACAGACACCCAAAGATTTGTGGCAGGAGATAATTACTGTGTATCCATCTAGAAATCATGTGCAAACCACCAAAGAAGGAAGAAAAACACAACAAAATGTCATAGTTTTTTTATATGAAATTTTTGTCAGTTTAGCCATGACATTTTCTGAAAAGTAATTGAATTTTGTTTGCAGTGGCTCTGAGTAAGTCAAAGGTCACATTGTTTCTTTAAAATCAGGAATAGGGAGAGAATAGTTTGTATTTCCTGACATGGCATATGACCTGCAAATTTCAATCAATCAATTAATCAATCAAGTTTATTTGTATAGCACATTTTAGCATCCAGGCAGTTCAAAGTGCTTTACATCATAAGAACACAAAAATGTAAAGTAACAAAGACAGCATACAGTCACTAATAAAGAAACCAGTGACAAACATTACAATTTAATCAGTGCCATCTTAAAAATCATGAATACAGATATGTTGGTCAATGTTCCATTTATTATGATTCCACAGCCACTCTGAATATTTTTCAAAGACATAAAACCTGAAAAAATGACTCTGTTCAGTCCATGCAGCTCTTAGCTGCAGTGTTGTTGCTCCTTTTTGACATTCTGATTAGATAAAACATTAAATATACCGTATTGAAGGCGCACCTTCAATGAATGGCCTATTTTAAAACTTTTTTCATATATAAGGCACACCGCATTATAAGTCGCATAGAATAGACGCTTCAGTTTGGGTTGCCGTACTCCATTATTGCACATCCACATGTGTAAAGAAGTGGTCCCCGAGTACTTTATTTAGTAGGCTGCCCTAGTCATCGTTTCACTCACGGTGTTGGTGTTGCGATCTTGTGCCCAACTGCTTTCTGGGTAACACAGACCAACCAACATGCTGCCGCCACAGTCTCTGTCTCTCTTCCCCCGCCCCCCCGGCTTTAAATGTATAGGGGGTGGTCCCTTGGTAACCCTAATCGAAGCACCCCTGATGAATGTCTAAAGCCACTTTGTTGACATAAAGAATGTCAACAAAACAGTCAGACTCTGGTCGGCGAGGAGAGCCTTCCGCGACTGGGCCTGGGCGTGGCCGGACGATGGTAACCCTTCTCCGTTCGCGCACAGCATGTTCGTGGAGAACGTGGTGCTAAATGACCTGCAGATGACCTGATTATCAGGTCGGTAGGTAGATAGGTTAGTTAAACTTTATTAACAAACCAGCGTTCTGTCAACTATACCAGCATGCACCGCACGCTTCTTCTTCTATGGCCGAAAATGAAGCCGACGGCTGCTTACCGTAGTTGCTAGACCTGTTGTGGCTCAATATTGGTCCATATATAAGGCGCACCGGATTATAAGGCGCACTGTCGGCTTTAGAGGAAATTGAAGGTTTTTAGGTGCGCCTTATAGTGCGGAAAATACGGTACTGTGGAACCTGAATTAACACATTACAGGACTGGGCAATAAAACAATAACAATGTCTATTGCGATAATCGTGTGATCAATATCAGTAGGTAATACGTCTGATAGAATGTTGACAATTTCACTGAATTGCTATACAGAACCACACGGCATTCTGGGGAATGTAGGCAGGAGAATAGCTTTAGCCGATCAATCTCTTGAGATCTTGCAAAGGATGACCAGAATCCTGACCAGTGATCTGGAGGTGGCATGGCAAGACCTAGCAGTTAGCAGTGTTTGTGCTGCTGGGTTCGAATTCCCGCCTGTTGTTCTTCTCACTGTATATCTATAAGTCTTTAGCATTAAGCTCCCTTACTCTGGTGAAGATTCATTGCAAAGTGCAAGGAGCCAAAACGTTCGAACTTGAACTTTTGACTGAGGGTGGATTCTGCAGTTGTGATAAATACCAGTGCAGAATAAACTTTCTGCATATTTTTTCAGTCTTGTCAAAATAAAAATCATATATTGACTGATGCTGAAACTTTAGTGAACATTTATTATATTCTTGTTTTCTTTCACATATCAAATCTGGAAAACAATTGCCTCCCGAGGAACTGCAGCTGTGCGTTGCCAAGACATCCAAAGACTCCAGGCTGCTGACTATTTCTAAAAAAACACATTATTTTTCACTAAAAGCAGCGGTGAAAAAAATCCCTAGTGTCACTTCACCCGCACTGGCTCACACTATTTGTATTCACAGGGGTCTAGAGAAGGCATGCACATAATTAGAGCCACTGACGGTTCTGCTCATTTTAAGGATGTTTAATGGCAGATGTCCCTGAACAGAAGAAAATGGTTCAATTTCAGTTTATACGTTATGCTCGATTCAGCAGTCTGACAGAATTTACCCTCTGCAAATAAATGTCACTATGAAGAGACTCTTTGACAGTTGGTCGGCGACTGGAATATGAGATGTTGCTAAGTAACCAAAACCCTGACAGACCGAGGGATCAAGCTTCAGACCGAACAGTTGGTGTGTGTAGGATGTGTATACATGCTGTAGTAAGTGTGTGACTAAAGAAGATGCAAGTTGACTTGAACCAGAAAGAAAAATACTGAAGTTTAAGTCATGGCCTGATGGCTTTTGGAATCAAGGTGTGTATAAAATCACACACACAGCAAAAAAAGAATCTTTAATAATTACTGTATGTTCTCAATCAAGAAAGAACATATTGTGTATTCATTTTGCAGTTTTATACTCATACACATAAAAGGTAAAATAACATGTAGAACCTGTGATTTTACCCGTAGAACCTCTAGTTATAAATTCTTACTGATGCGGTATTATGTAAAATCAACTTTTTTAACTTTACATTATTTACATAATCAAAACCATACCAGGAGTGTTGCTTTGAATCTTTCATGGATGTTTGAGGAATCCTCAAATCTCCCATGGCAACCATTCTGGGGTACCTAAACACTTACTCTCACAAACTCCACCTGTTTTCACTAAGTTCCACCTCAAAGCTGCATTTTCCACCCTTGCAAGCTTCCAATGGCCAGTCTGCCACAATCAGTATCTATATGCTTCACTGAGTCAGTCAGAATCCTTTTTAAGCTATGGTGAGACATACAAAACTTAGGAACATACAATCTTCGAAGCTGCAGCACAGCTGATGTAAAGTCTAAAGATTTTGATGAGTGCGACCTGAACTGAACCTTGGGTCCCCATCCCCATAGCAATCCTGAGGGGACCAGTACACCCATGAATCTGAGGACTCAAAGGTCTAGAGGTCAAAGAGGAGGAGCAGTTGATTTTGTAAAGTGGTTCAAAAACCAAGTGAACTAGTTGTCTAGATGAGTTAGGAGAGACTGGAGAAAGATGAAACATTTTTCATAATTAGGATCACTATATCAAGGCAACCTTGGTTTGGTCGCCAACTTATATTTCTGCGTATTTGCCACGTGGGCAAAGTTGACTTAAGCTGTGCTGTTTTGGAGCAGGAAGGAACATGAGGATTATCAAAGTTTTACCACCTACAGCATACAGAGTAGAGCTGAACATCTAACCTTTGTCTCCTCATTTACAATCAAGAGTTATATATTTACTGAGTTTATTCTCTGTAATTCTTCTTTCCATATCACAGCTTAAAGAAAACCTTATTAATTATTCTGACTAATAATATTTGTAACATAAATTATGAACTAAATCAGAACAAAAACCATGAACCAGATATTTATAAATAAAAATCCCTGATTGAATTTATATTTGTTTGTATTAGCAGGTGAATTGATCAGTTCCTATAATACATGTTTCTTTCTGTAATCTCTCTGCAGCAGAGCTGGAAGCAGAGAGTTCTTGATGAACACCTGATCTTCTACAGCATCACACTAAACAGTCTGAAGGAAAATCTGTTAGGAAATTACAATTTATTGGAATAATAAAGAGAAAACTTGACATATTTCTCTCTAATCAAGTTTAATTGAAGAAAGCCAAAGAGACAGAACAGCAGATATTTATGTCTGTGATCTAAACCTAAAAATTGAGAAGAAAACATCAGTTCATGTTAGTTTCAGTTTCTGCTTTGGACTCAACTGAGAACAACTAGAACTTCCAAATACACCAATAGAGATATGATAGCAAATCTATTGTAGTCGAGAGAAGTTTAGATTTATATATGGAGAAATATTTCTGTCATATAAGAATGGAAGAAAACAACAGCAGTGATATTCTTCATGGACCCTGGAACAGAGCCGAAGTACTACATTTAAGTCAAAAACATTAAGAAGAAAAGAACAAGATATCGGAACAATAAACACTGTTCAACGATCACAGAGACAAAAGCGGAAATCTATTTGGGTTTACAGAACTCTGCAGAACCTACAACCCAAACTCCAGCCAGTAGTGGCTGAGTGAATGTGGTCTGGACTCTGTGGAGGAGAGTCATGGTTTCAGAGACGCTGTAGAAGGACAGAAGACCTGCTGTGTGATCCAGGTACACTCCTAGTCTGGAGGAACCTGGACCTGAGATGGAGGTCCAGATGTTGTTGTGACCAAACTGTAAAAACTTTTGGTAACAATATAAAGCCCAGGATTTGTCATTATATCCAAATCCACATTCATTCCCACCTCCTGCTCTGCTGATATTCTTGTATGCTACTGCTACACGAACACATAACCCGCTCCACTCCACCTCCCAGTAACAACGTCCAGTCAGACTCTCTCTACTCAGAACCTGATACCAATCAGTGAATCTGTCTGAATGACTAGAATAAGGCTGAGGTTGATCCATCACTGTCGCCTTCCTGTTCCCCTCTGATAGTACCAGCCATTTGTTAGCTGTGTTTGGATCCAAGGTGATTTTACATGAACATCTTAAGAATCCAGCTCTGCTCTTTGGTTCTGGTCCTGACAGTAGAACATCCACCTCAGTGACCATCAGTGAGATGTTTGTCCATGAGTCTCTCAGGACGTCCTGTAGTTTGTCTCTGAGCTCTGACACAGCTGCTGTCACGTCCTCAAAGTGTCTCAGAGGATGGATGTTGATGCTGGATGAGTGTGTCGACTCACTGAGTGCTGACAGTGAGGGGTAGTTGAGGAGAAACTGGTTGTGATCCTGTGTGTGTGAGAGCTGCTCCAGCTCAGTGTCTTTCCTCTTCAGCTCACTGATCTCATGCTCCAGCTTCTCCTGAAGATCTTTGACTCGACTCACTTCAGTTTCCTGCTGGGATCTGATCTGCTGCTTTACCTCAGAGCTTCTTTTCTGGAGGAGACGGATCAGCTGGGTGAAGATCTTCTCACTGTCCTCCACTGCTTTCTCAGCAGAGTGATTGATGGCCTCCACCTCTTGTTGAAGCATCTTCACATCTTTTTCCTGGTTCTGGATCATCTGCTGAAATTTTTCTCGTCTCTCCTCCAGCTCTCTCTGCCTCTCAGTTCTTTCTGCTGCAGCTGAAACTGTGTCATGGGCTTTATGTTCAGCTATTAAACACAGACTACAGATACACTTCTGATCAGTGCGGCAGAAAATCTTCATCACCTCATCATGCTTAGAGCAGATGTTCTCCTGGAGGTTCTTGGACGGCTCCACCAGCTTGTGCTTCCTGAAAGGAGCTGAATCATAATGAGGCTGAAGGTGTTTCTCACAGTAAGAGGCCAGACAGACTAAACAGGACTTGATGGCTTTCAGTTTTCTTCCCGTGCAGACATCACAGGTCACATCTTCAGGTCCAGCATAGTGATGATCAGCAGCAGCATCAGCTTGGAGTCCAGTCTTCTTCAGCTGCTCCACTAAAGCTGCTAGCATGGTGTTTTTCTGTAGTTCTGGCCTTGATGTGAAGGTTTTCCTGCACTGAAGACAGTGGTAGCTTTTCTTCCTCTCACCTTCATCCCAGAATCTTGTAATACAGTTCATACAGTAGCTGTCTCCACAGGGAATCGTCACCGGATCCTTCAGGAGATCCAGGCAGATGGAACAGGAGAAAGTTTCTCTGTCCAGCTGACTCTGCTCCATCTCTGCTCTCAGTCACAGTACCTGTGTTAGTTTCACTTCCTGAAAACAGAAGCCGGTTTTAGCTCTGATCTATGAATCACATGTCAGAGCAGAGAGGCTGCAGCCAATCAGCTTTCAGCTTTAGCAGATGTTGGATCCACCCAGCTACAAGGCGAGTTTAAGAGCAGGAAGAGGAAGGAGGAATATCAGACTTTTTCCATGAAGAGGAAGTCTGTTAAAGTAATAAAATTGAACCAACTTTACAACAGTTTTCTGTTGTAAAGTTGGTTCTGTTGTAAAGTTTGGTAACTGAATCAGAACAGCTGATTCAGTTACCAAATCTCTAATCTTCAACATCTGATCTTTTCACAGTATCAGATAATGAAATAAGAATAATTGCTGCTAAAGAAACTGGATGTGTTTGGTTGATCAGAGAAACCTGTTGCCTGTTTCCTTACTTTACTCCAATATCTACAGGACATTACACTGCAGTCCTAGAGTCCAATATTTGCATCATATTCAAATCAGTTCAGTTTGTTCTTACTGGTGATGCGTCTTTTTAAAAACCTGTAAAACCTTTACTGATCTCTCACCAGACTGAGATGCTGCAACCAAACATTCCTGGCAGAGGTCAGAGTCCTTTGACTTCAAACTCCAGCAGAACTTTTCCTGTACGTCTGATTTTAGGTAGAAAACTCTGCTTCAACACCAGAATAACCATAAAACCTTCTCAAATTTACTTGTGGAACATATTAATATTTCTATTTTGGGGTTTTAAAAAACTTTAAAACTCTAAACTGGTTTAGAAGTAATATTTTCTACGTAATAACTAAATTAAATAGCAGTTTTATTGTATTTTATGTAGAGCTGTGTGTCATCTGCGTAGTTAGGTGGCTAATGTTGTTATTTGTAGTCTGAGCTAGGAAGAGCATGTAGATATTGAGAGTTGATTCAGTGTCACTCCAATGAAAAGTTACCTATTGACGCAAAGAAACTTGTGTTCCTTAGGTAAGATTTTAACGATTCAATTACAGTGCCAGAGAGTTCAACCCAGTCCTGTCAACAACATATCATGGTCAACAATGTCCAATGCTTCACTGAGGTCCTACAGTATCAGCATTATGGTTCATCTACACATTTATATGGATGTCACTGAACACTTAGGGCAGTTTAATGTGGTAAGCACAGAAACCAGACTGAAAGACAACAATCAAAGGCAGTTGGTAATTGTTAGGAAGGTATGCCTAGTCATTAGTGGACCCATGGTCCAAGTTAATTAACCCATGTTAATTATCTTGTAAGACTTGTGTTATACTAAGAAAACAATGCTTCCCTGCTTATAGTACTGAGCTTTGGTTAAGCATTTTTGCCAAAAATCCCTAAATGTCCCAAAACAAGTAAGCAACAAATCAAGTCATTTTTCCTAACTCCATGTCAAAGTAAAGGTTTGCCTTTGTGATGAATGAACAAAGACAGAGATCATCTGTTCATGTTGAATTTCTGGATGAATTCAATAAATAACTTTTCATTTTGTTGTGAAATGATGAACTTAGCATATTCTTTCCCCTGTGTTCATATACCGTATATGACTATAAATTGCACTACATTAAGTTTTGAAGGAATTCTTCTCCTTGCCCTTTTTTGAGCTCTTTTTTAATATTTTTGGATTTTCCTTGATTTAATGAACAAGAGAGAACGTCAGCCTCTATTTGATTGTATTAGAAACATTTTGTGAGTAAAATCCAAGTCGCAGACTCCAAGGCCAAGTCAAGGCTTCAGTCGTTAGTCTCTGTAATGAACTTTTGAGACCTCTTTTCCCTTAAGACGCAGCAACTTTGTATAATGGAAGCAAAATCCCACAGCATTTCTACTTTTCAGATTATTGTGTTTCTCACACACCCTCTAACATAGCATTTTCTGTCTGTCTGACAATTACAAAAACCCATTGGCTTATTCAGTCATTACTCATTACGCTGCTTGGCGAAAAAAAAAGAAAGGCAGACCGTGCGGAGCAGTCACGACCATCTGCAGCGGGACGCATTCAGGCGTCAGGAAACGGCCAAAGTGTTTCATCTGGAAAGCAAACAAAGCCATGAATGAATCACATCAGCCAGAGGAAAACTGGAGCCTGACTCATTAGTTCAAAATGTAAAAAGTACACTTATCAGAAAAACTTTCTGCTTAGAGAGAGAACTGAGTGATATGAAAAAGGCATAAAATTTCAACATGAGGTCAAAATGACAGGATGTTTTTTTTATGTAAAGACAAGTGCTAATCAGCAGAGGATTTCAGATAATTTTTAATTAACCAACTCAATAACGTGGATAATCACGTCTCTTGTTCCGTTTCAGACAGATAGATGATCCATGTAAAGGTATCTGAAACTGAGTCATAACATTTATAGAGAATAAATGGCTTGTTTTATTGATTTCAGGCCCTCAGGGTTAAAGATGTACACACAATGCAAACAGATAATTTCACCTGTGGTTCAAACTTGTGTGGGGCTTTAATACTTTAATATTTAATACTTTAATACTTTATACTTTAATACAATACTTTAACACTTTAACCAAAAAAATATTATTATTCCACCGGATTGGATTAGATTCGGGATCCTAAGCATCTTTCTTGATCTTCCAGGACTTGAATCTGTTTACTTTTTAAATTTAAACACAACTCAACATATGTAGCTAAAGTTGACACTTTAGCTACATATGTCCGCAAAACAGGCAAATGCTACCCAAATCCTTTTTATTTTGCCCATTTCCAACCCATATCCAACTTTTTCATGGCAATCTCAATTACCCAATTCCAATGTTTTCACCCCTCTAAATATCCACTTTGTGCCACTTTCATTGGGGCAAGCGGCACAAATTGAATTTTATCCAACTTTTACTTCATTGATCAGAAACCTCCATCGTAATTCTCAATCAGAAGAAACTGATGCTGAACAAAAGGTCATTGCTACTAGTTATGCTTTCGTCTTACTGAGCTTCCTTTGTCTTTTTTATAATCTTGTGACAATACTGTTGGCTCCAGTTGCTCAACAACTTTCAAATTAATCCATAGATGGTGGCATGACATCCATTTTTACTTTGGTAAACAATGTGCTATTGAATGACGTCTATGTTGTTGTTCATTCAGTTGGTCGCTTTGGGGTCCTAAACTTTTTAGGAATTAAATGCAGTCGCATTTTCCTTTTTGGTACCAACTACCAAAAAAGGTAGGATTTTTTAAAAAAATGGTACATATATCTCAAATGTTTGTAATATATATATTTTTTTTACAAAGTAGTGAACAGTAGGTTGGAAGTGCATTAATAATGTGGCTCACCATGCTTACTTTCTCTCATAAATGATTTGCCTCTAAATATTGTTTTTAACCAACTCCTGGTTGTAGTATCTTTAAAGCTACTATGATAGTCATTTTTCTATTCTCTATGCTAATGGACACTGTGTTTGTAATGTTACTATTCAGCGGCGTAGCTCAAGACATTAAATGGTCGTCAAGGTGGCTGAGATTGTCTGTCATCAGCGAGCAGATGTGAACCATTAGTCATTTATCGCTCTGAGCTGCCTGTGTCTGGGTTCAAAATGATGTCGGGCGCCCCGGTCTGCTGTAATGACAGTGATTAAAGCTCTTCTTTTCCGTTGCCGAGGTCATTCAAAGGCACCAGGTAGGAGACAAAGCAGCTGTAAATTATCTGACACAAAGAGTTGCACATTTAGCCAAACACAACATGTTTAACTGTTACCATGCCATAAAAAACTGTTTCTAAGTATCAAGTATCATGAGCATTGGTAAAATACTCATGAATATGTTCAGTATGGGTGGGTTCTCTCACTTAAAATGCTTGAAAATTCCCTGTTCAGTTTCTGCGATCAATATTCTAGCATACTGAGAAAAAGTCAGTTGTTGTAAATTTTAGATGTTTAAATGTTTATTTGATGCTATAAATATATCACAGAAATACTTTGTGTAAATAAGCAATATATGGTCATTTCTGATTTTCTAATTAGTCAAAATGGCTTTTCATTGTTTTGCCCAGTCTTTGCCCAGACATTAGGGCTAATGCTAGCTGCTCAACCCTTAGGAATCAGGGGTCTAAATGGCCGTTTTGGTCTAATTTTTAATTTACCCTTATATTTTTACCATAAAAACTATTTACCTTGCCTTATTTGGTATTATTATTTTCAGCACAACCTAAGCTTCATGATTTTACAGTCTTTGTTTCATTTTGACAAAATGCATTATCACATTGGACCATAATACACACACAAACAAAATCCGAATAGAAATTTTTTTAAAATACTTTTACTATGAAATTCACAAAAATATTGAATGAACCATTTTTCCAGCCTAAAATTAAATTTTCTTTTGTAAATTTTAAGAACTTGTGTACAAACTTAGCCAAAAACTAATACATATTTTTTACATCACATTGTGGGCAATTTCCCAGGCGTTTTTTGACAACGATTTATAAATCTGTCACAATATCTCCATCACAAATTCTCTCCAACACCACAAGACTCATGTTGTTGTTTTTTTACAACTATTTACAAAATTATCCTATAGAGTGTGTGTACAGCTACATGCTAGCTCTTCATTTTTCTGCTTCATTTCTACTTTCACATACAGAAAACTTTAAAGTTATACTTTTTACTATGAGGAAATCAAAATGTCTGTAAGGCAAGGTATAGGGTATTTATGGTGAAAAATGATTGCAATACATTTGCCTTTTTTGGAGATACTTTTTGATATCGACAGCTAGAAATATTCTCAGCTTAACCTAAGTGGCAGTAAAACTAAGGAAACTAACTAATATATTAGTTTTAAGAGAATAAAAGCTTCCAAACAATCAATTCAGTGATTCCTTGTTTTCATTGTTTCCTTTTCCCCTGATTCATGCCCGTGAATAAACACATTCACTCACCCTGACACAACAATCCTTGTCTGTCACCAGAGCGGCTGATCTTTCTCTCTCCTCCTTAACATCTTCCATCTATTTCTCTACCAATTTCTCCCATCTTTCTCCTCCTTGCCTGCAACTTTTTCTTTTCTTTTCTTTTTCCTTCCTTCCTTCCTTCCTTCCTTCCTTCCTTCCTTCCTTCCTTCCTTCCTTCCTTCCTTCCTTCCTTCCTTCCTTCCTTCCTTCCTTCCTTCCTTCCTTCCTTCCTTCCTTCCTTCCTTCCTTCCTTCCTTCCTTCCTTCCTTCCCTCCCTCCCTCCCTCCCTCCCTCCAGCAGCTGAATCCTCTGACTTGTTTTTGCTTGGAGGGGCTTCCTCTCTGTACTTTTCATCTCCCCACCAATAAACACACCAGTCTTGTGATGGAAAAACAAGAACTCGCCTATTTTAGTCTGCTCTTGGGAAATCAGGAAGACACAGTGCGATGCTGCATGCACACAAAATCTCACACAAAAACAAAACAGCCTTTTTTTTAAAGTATTACAGTTAGCTGTTTTCTTCCTGCCTCAGAAGTACACAAGCACACTTCCACACCCTCAGGAAGGAAATACAAATGAACTCCAACGGTGTTTCAATGCAAAAAGCAGACATGATATAGCAAAGTGATATCTGATCAGTAAAATTCCAACATTTGATATTTTTTACACTGAATCTGCACTGAAACACTTTATACTATGATTGAATTTTTTGATCAACTCTGTTACGCAGGTATTTTGGTGGGTTGCCATGGTAATGTAGCTATTAATCCAAGTGAACTTCATTACCCAATTAATCCTTGTTCACATTACAGCTCTTGGGGAAAAAAGGGTGGGTTACTTTTCTGTTGGAAACAGAGTGTGGACTTCTTTTCTTTGTTAGCCTTGATTAAGTTAATTATATTAGTGATGTCAGTGCAGCCTTTCAGTTATATGTTTGTTTTTTTTCCAGTTAATTAGTATCTTTTATTCAGGTCACTTTGAGAAAAAAGTTAGGAGAAAGGTTTTTTGTTGTTGTTGTCTCGATGCTGTTTTGAGGTTTAAGACAAAAATAATGTGGGAAATGATGAGGGAAAAAACAGAAAAAGTATCTCAACATTAAAGTTGAAATGATTCTGTCTCAAAGGCCCATGACAGCCTTGTGTAAATGAGCAAGGAAACTTTATACTTTACAGAATAATATTTTAAAATAAATATCTGGAAAGCAAATTGTTTAAGATTTTATTTCCAATTTGTTCTCAATTTTTTTACTTCAATCATAAAACTAAACTTTGACTTTTTTCTTAAGATTTCAACTTTACTTGACTTTATTCCTAATATTTCAGTTTCATCACCTGACATAAAAACAAACAAAAGATCCACAAAAAATATCCACCATTTTTCTTTCTTTCTTGCTCTTATATGCCAACAATTATCTGCTCTAATGTCAAATTCCCATTAAGTTGATACTTCTTGGTCACAAAAGACCAATTCTGCTGGTCTAATGCATAAAATTCCAGTAAATCAAATTGAGGTTTGTGGTTGTAAAATGACAAAATGTGGAATCATTGGTTGTGAATACTGCCAATTGAACTTATTTGTGTGAAGTCTATTGTCCGGGTTTTGGTTCTTCTAATAATCGTTCAAAGAAACGATGACTGGACTAATTTTCTCAGAAATGTAACGCATTTCACAGATTAGAGAAATGGCTTGAGTTTTTGAGATCTGCAGCAAAGCAGAGTTTGGAATCTTTTTTTTCTTCTCAGACATGCTGATTTTTATCTCCACAAATTACAAATGATAAACAACATATGGCTTCCAAAGATCACCGTCTTCCTCATCCATCTCCCACTGAGAGCTATTTAAACCTCTGACATGTGATACGCTATCAGAAACACAGGCTGTTGCTTCACACTTGTGTTCATTTTTATTTTTAACAAGCAGTTTCTGTCAACTTTTGAGAAACGATTTGTTAACTTTAGATATCTTGCTGTTTACCAATGCTCAGTGTTACAGGACAAGCAGGAAAAGAAGGATGTGCGGGAAGGTGAGTTTGCATCTCTGTCCAAAGAGTTCTTTTGTCTCGTTTGCAAATGACTGTGTGCATTTGCATGCAATGACAACAGTCTGCCTATTGTAACAATGAAACCAGCCAATGAGAAGGCTCTGTTTTAGTTTTTGTAGTGGAAGGTAAAGCTTTTATTTTATTTGTCCCCATACAAAAAGGTTTGTTGATTTCTGGTGGTTGTTTGTTGTTAAATCTGGACCGACAGGTGAGTTTTGGTGAGCTGGATGAACAATTGTTATCAATGGAAAATGTTGAGTTTCTTAGGTACTGTAAGTATTGCAGTTTTGGTCAGAATATGAAGTGGGAGGCTCTAGGATGAGGTTTGAGGTACGTTTTTGGAAGGTATACTAGTACACAAGGAGGCAAAGGTAAGTGCAACAAATGACAAATTGTGTATGAACTTCCATCAAGATTTCTACAAATTGGACAAGCTGGCAGCACAAGGGAGTCTTGCTGATCAGCTCAACCTGTAATGGTTAAGCTTGAAGTGATGGTATTTTCCAGAACCTTTTTTAAAAAGTTTATATTTGGGGGTCTTAAAATGTTTCTATGCTGATGTAAGGTCAAAATGACAAAAAAAAAAACAAAAAAAACATGAGTATTACATAAAACAATTACTAGTGTAGTCAGAGTCTCAGTTAAATCTGCAGTACGTAACCTCTATAAATAAAAAACTAAAATGTTTTTTCTATATTTGTTAAAACTGCCACCATATCATGACACTATGAGTCAGATAATCTGTGAAAAAATGAAGCTCCAACACCTTCTTCTACAGCTACTTTTGCCATCTGAAGAAATGCACCTCTCCCTGTCAAAAACAACCAATCAGAGCCAGGAGGCGGGTCTTGGCACTGTCAATCAGGCTTGTGTACGCACTGCTAAATGTGCTAATGGAAGAGAAATGACCATTTTATAAAAATTGTTTCTCCGCTGTCATAGGTGGCCATGCTAACTAGCGTTAGCATTCTTAGCAGGCTCTGCTATCAGGAAGAAGCTGTAGCATAGCAGGGAACAAGGAGGGTTGCAGGGATGTGTGTAAGCATGATTGACAGCGCTAAGAACCCCCTATCTTAAACATGTGATGCATATGATGATTCTATGCAATATGTAATGCTTGTTACTGGTTTTCTCGAATCCTGATTTTGTGATGTTTTTGTGATTTTGTATTTTTGTGTTTTTATGATGAATAGCACTTTGAACTGCCTTGTTGCTGAAATGTGCTATACAAATAAACTTGATTGAACGATTAAAGACGAAAAGAAATACAGATACAAAAAAGAAATGTAGCTTATTTGGATGCTCTTTTGTCAACAACTTCAAAGCACACCACCAGCTGCACAGTCAGAGATCGAGTCCTTGCCACAACCTTCTTTCTTCTTTTTGTTTTTTAGTCTATCTAGCAGTTCACATATACAGGTGGAACACATTTTACAGTCTTAAATGAAAAACGAATGGCAAACCATTGCATTAATTTGAGTTTGTTTGAAAAAAAAAATCAACATTCTGAGTTCAAATACAGTCCATGTAGAGCTTAGCAAATGCCAAGATCATGCTATGGTGGAACATGTGTAGATACTTTCCAACTATGGTGGACTGATGACCTGTAGATGCCACTATTTGCTGCAGAAATTTAACTTTGCTTAATGTTGTGATGGTCCATCTTTTTTGTTTAGTTGAATTATCCTTAAATTATTTAGAATATGGTATTCAAGAAGTTAATCCTGCCAGAAACGTTGACGGTTGAGCAAGATCATAAGACCCACCATGACTCAACCATGAAACACTTAGAAAAACTCTTTGCCTTGTACTTTATAAAGTCCCAAACAATTGTTTCTGAAAATATAAACTGCATTTATGTAACTTAATTGTTGTCGTATAGCTTTTTGGCATTATCTTGTCCTTTTAGAACGTCTCCGAAACATGGATACAACGTTTAAAAAGTAAATATTTGGAACATTTCCCAAAAGCAGAGTGTGTAGTGCCTGTGTGTGCTTCTGGAAAAAAGGGGGATTTCATTGTCGCCTCGGGGTCAAATGGGTTACAACAAAAGGTTTATTCATGGTCAGAGATTAGATGATCGTCTTTATCACGAGTCACCAACCCAGAGCAGATTCACAACTCTTTCACTTACCATGAATAAAGGCATTTTTAAAAGATTGACGGTCATGAGACGTAGCGTTTTGGAAATTTCTTGTGCATAAAATTGGACAAACAGTGGCTCATTCATCTGGCATCAGCGGATCTGTAAACAAAACATCAGGAAACATTCATCAAAAAGGGTCAAAAGGTATCTGCTTTGATGTGTTTGCTCATCTCTTTGTATTTTATGAATCAACTCTCATAGTGTTACAACTATTGTTGTTACAACTGCTGTAACGCTCTTATCAAGTCTCTTAACTCCTTCGGTAGTTAAGAGTTGCGCATTGCAACTGTCTTGATGTGATTACGTCATTATATGATGTAATCCAATATTTTCTGACGACAATCTTAAAATTGCCTCTCTATCGTTATATTTTTATCTTCTCCTATAATAATTCTTCTCAGAGCTGCAGTTTCCAAGCTTCCGCCTCACAGAGAACCCTGAGACCCCCATTCAGCTCCTTCAGACTAGCCAGCAGCAGTTAGCAAACACCTGGTGGAACTGCGCATTGGCTGAGCTCATTATATGAGCTACTTCTCAATGAAATGCTGTTAAACGTTGCTAAAGGGTTAATAGAGGAACCGCATTGTGATGACTTCCTGAAGGAGGAGTTTCAGAAACAGCAGGAGTTTTTTTTTAAAGAGACAGAGTGATAAATTGAAGTCGTTAAATTACAAATTTATATTTCTTTAAGTCATATTTGACATATGTAACTTTTTTGTAACAACAGAAGTAGTTAATTATACTGTAAAATGTCAATATGTGCCTGAAAACTACATAATACTGCCTCTTTAAATAGACACACATCTGAGTCACTTGCGTTATCCTACATGTTTCGAAATTGTGCTGCTGTGAGACGTAGCTGAAATGTTTTCGCAAACGCTGCAATTAGGATGCGAACAAAACATTTTAAAAAATGTGACGACTCTATATTGGCTTCAAATAGTAGATTTGTGGTTGTTTCTATGACTTTCAAACCGCAGGTGTCCTGTTTTCAGTCACATCTAAACAGTGGCGCAAAAAGTGGGTATGCAGGGTATGCAACGCATAGGGGCGCAGCACCAGAGGGGGCGCCAAAACCCCGTCTGGAGGGGGCGGCGCGCCGATGATTGTTTTCCCATACACTTCGGCGCGTGTAACGCTCCTTCACCTCGCGCACATAACGAGGTAAATGTAGCGAGTTTTACCCTTCACGTATCGTCGCCTCGGGGGGGGGGGGGGGGGGGGGGGGGGTAGAGCGTCGCTCCTTCACCCTGACGATCCTTCCCTCGGGAGGTTGGGTGGTGGGGGGCGCCGATCTATGTTTTCGCATCCACCTGAATAATGTGTAGTTGCGCCACTGCATCTAAATTATGTTCATCTCTTTCTACATACGTCTAATCTTGTTTACGTATTAATTATACCACGTGGTGAACTTTCTTCCTGGACGCCAGGAGAGGAAAACCAATGAATGATTTAACCACATTTTTAAATGATCAACACCCAGCCGTACAACTCCTGCTGTCTGGCTCTCACTTTTCAAAGAATAGAGTTTGTGTTGAATGATGGAGACGCGATGGAGAGAAAAGAAACAGGAGGAGGGACTGGCCTGGCCGGGTAGCGCAGTGACATCAGCTTTGAAAAATGTGTATGTGTGATGGTGTGTGTGTGTGTGTGTGTGTGTGTGCGTGGGTGTGTGTGTGTGTGTGTGTGTGTGTGTGTGTGTGTGCGTGCGGCGAGTGCCTGCGTGTGAAACTCGACAGATGCAAACTAAAAGAGGGCTCACTCTGCTGCTTTTTATTAGAACCAAAGGACCTGGACAGAGATGACAACAATAAAATCAAAATAAAACACTTGAATTACTTTTTTTATGACATCTAGATTAGAAAATGCAGCTCTCATAGTTGATTTATAAGTCCAATGTTTCACATTTTGGATTTTTACCAAAAGCACAAGCTAACATTGTGTTCTCAATTTTATACAGTGAAACATCCATCCATCCATCCATCCATTTTCTTGACACCCTTGCCCCTTAGTGGGGTCGGGAGGGTTGCTGGTGCCTACAGTGAAACAAATATACCTAAATATTATGCTGGGGAAAAAACCCACTATGTTATATGCATGTTTAAGCTGGCTCAGCCGACACTTTACCAGAGGAAAAAAATAGTGAAATATAAAACGTACAAATGTTCACTTTACTTGGAATCATTTCTTCATAGTACGCAATACTGTAGCGCTAATGCTAATTTTTACATTTAACAAGAAGTTAAAACTGTTTTTTTTTCTTCTGTCGTCTTTGGTTAACAGTGATAAAATGTTTTAAGAATCCTTTCCCATGACTACACAGAGTTATTATCTTTAGTTTTAAGGCGTAAAGTTTAAGCTGCGAAAGCACTTCCCTGTGAATGTGTGAAAAAGTGCTGTTCATTGTGCACATATGAATATAGTGCGGTGCATTGACATTAGTTTACAACATTATAATCATAATCCACAATTTAACTTGACCAAGTAATTTTATTGTCAAAACAATGAAATGGCAAACATCAATGCTAAAACAATTTGGCACAATTTTTAACTAATTTGTTCATAAAGTCAATATTTTACATAGTATTACAGGTGCATTTAAAATATAATTGAATCAAATTATTTATCCCCCAATTCAATTAAAGTAAAAAAAAAAACCTACATTACATAGATTTATCACACATTTATCATGTTTAATTTTTGATTATGAAAAGTCAAAAGCCAAAATGAATGTTAATGTTACTGTAAGATTGTTATAATACAAGATAAAATCATATTAGTAATAGTAGAAGTAATTATAAATATTATTTCTTTTCTTATTTACGCATCTAATAAAATATTTTTTTCCATTGACAAAGTGAAAACAAATTACACTTTATTCCTCATAGTGAACCGTCTCTCACAATAGACAATCTCTGAATGAATCTAGACAGCGTGCTTAGCCGTGACCGAAGGAAAGAGAGAGAGAGAGAGAGAGAGAGAGAGAGAGAGAGAGAGAGAGAGAGAGAGAGAGAGAGAGAGGAGAGGAGGAGAGAAGAGAGAGAGAGAGAGAGAGGAGAGAGAGAGAGAGAGAAGAGAGAGAGAGAGAGGAGAGAGAGAGAGGAGGAGAGAGAAGAGAAAGAGAGAGAGAGAGGAGAGAGAGAGAGAGAGAGAGAGAGAGAGAGAGAGAGAGAGAGAGAGAGAGAGAGAGAGAGAGAGAAGAGAGAGAGAGAGAGAGAGAGAGAGAGAGAGAAGAGAGAGAGAGAGAGAGAGAGAGAGAGAGAGGAGAGAGAGAGAGAGAGGAGAGAGAGAGAGAGAGAGAGAGAGAGAGAGAGAGAGAGAGAGAGAGAGAGAGAGAGAGGAAAGGCGTTTCCACGTTTCAGCAGCCGGTCACAGAGTACCAGACTTCAGCGCGCGCAGATTCTCCGAGAGATCACGACCAAACCCGAACCTAACATTCCTCCGTTATCACCCACGAGCTCAGACTGACAGCTGACCTGACCCGTGTCCCCTTCACGGCAGCGGCACCCTCTGACTAAAAAAAAAAAAAGAAAAGAAAGAAAGAAAAAAGAACATTGACCCATTACTCGAAGCCGTAAAGTGAACCAGACGAGGTGGGCTTAATTCCCCCCACCCTTCCCCAGCACCACGTCTGTGCTCTCTGAGGCCGACACCGACACATTCCGAGGAAAATCTTTCGTCCCGCTGCTCCCCTCATCTCTGCCTCGTCTGTAGCCGACTCATTTTGCTGCGCCCGGGGTGAGTACATCTCCGTTCTTTCTGCTTTTATTCCCGCTTCGGGGTTGTTATTTTAAAACGCAGCTCCCTGGAGCGTCCTTCATTCATTTGTCTGAGCTGGGAGTCGAACCGGCTCCTTCATTCATGGACACGGTTCGTCTCTCCGAGTGCATACCATTGCATGATTTCGATGGGGAAAAGAGTACTTCACATTCATTCTGGAAAATGTAGTTTTCAGTGTGTTTTACCAAATATAATAAATGTGTCATCTAATTTAGATTAAGGACATTTCCTTTCCTCAGTATACAGTTGCTTTTTACATTTGCGTGGCAAATTGGGTTTCCCCCACTTTCCCTTGGGGGCTTTCAGTCCATCAGCAGTTAAAGTAATTGCATTGGAATCGTTGAGGCTACTAGTTCACATGTATCCAGTGTCCTTTCATTTCCCAGCGTCCTCATGGTACTATTACTCTGACTCTACCCAGCCATAGCGTTCGTGTTCTACAGCTGAACCACAACAGGTTACAATATTACATAACTCTTAGAAGTAATTTGTTTATGGTATCTCCAGTTGTTTTGAACCAAAGCTTCTAAAGTATTGCGACTGTAATAATAACCCTCTGGTGGCTGGCAATTTGAGTATGAGCGGATGGATTTTTTTTCTCTTCTTTTCTTTTTTATGAATGGATGGGAATGCACAGCCAATAGGGAAGGGTGGGAATTGTTCTCCCCAGTTGAAGCGCTGCACTTTATGAGCCTGTATATCTGTATTACCTCCATATATATATTTTCACATGCGTCTGTAGGATAGTGAGCTAACATGGAGTAAAAAAATACGGCTGTTTCACGATATCTCACCGTTTAAACCAAAATGTATAACTTTTGTTTTGTAATTACTTTTATACAAAACAGAAAAGCAACGATTATTCCTAACTGCTGCTAAAACAATTCAACATGTTAATTATTACATTTTTATATATTGCAATGAAAGTAATTGTTAGTTTCAGCTGTCACAACTATGAAATTATATTAATTATGCTATCTGTTTTTGCTCTTTAGAGGGTAACAGTTTTTTAGCCATGCTACTTGTTTAGGTACCCAACCAGCAGTAAGCTGTTTTAACAGAGCTTCTATCTTTCTGGGTAAATATAACCAAAACTAACATGAGAGGCTTGCGCCTTTCCAGAGCCTCTCTTACAAATGACATATTCACCAAAGGAATATGTCATTGCATTTTGGCGATAAAATATTTATTTTAATACTTAAAAAAATGAATTGACTTGTTTGCTTACTTCTATCATTTCACTTATTTCTAGTACTGTGTAGAAAAGGCTTATGTACTTTAAAGAAGAATTTGCAGAATGTACCAATTTTCTTTTACCCGATTAACCAATTCATTTTTAATACTTGATAGATTAATTGAATGCTAAAATAATTGTTAGTTGCAGCCCTACCCAGCTGTTGATTGCAGTGGAGTTGAACAATTCGGAGGCAGTCTTATCCTTCGCTATTCTGTCCACTTTGGATTCAGTGGGATTGAAACAAGCCCACAGCATGTTGGTGCAACCACCGTGCTTGATAGTAGCTTCCAGAGCCTCACCTCGACCACACCAAATGTACTTAGCGGTCCAATAGGTCTTAAATCTTTGTCTTGTTAGACCTTTGCCTCTTTCATATGACCAGCTGCAGTTTTCAGTTGCGTGCCCTTTGAGTTTCCCTTCTACAAAAACAGAACTTCCGATTTTCTAAAGAAAAAAAAGACATTAATTACCATGAAAATGAGCACCGCTGATATATTTTTGCGTACATCCTACCTCAAAACCCTTTGAATGTGTTGGGAGTCTTTTTTAGGGGTGTTTAAGAAAGCACCTCAACAAGCGCTTTGAACTTTGCATTAAAAGGTCATCTTTCAGGATGACGCTGGGTTATAGATTGAACGGACCAAGGCTCAATCCTTTCAGAAATGTGTTTGCCGTTTTGTGTGGGTGAGCCTTGACTCAGCTTTTTGGGAGCTTGTCTCCTCTCTGTGATATTCATCGATCCGTCTGCTTAAACAAAGGGGGAGAAAAAAAATCTGGGCAGCACAGCAGAAATGTGCTTCCTCTCTCGGGTTCACTTCCTCCGGGTGTATGTGCGTGTGTGTGTGTGTGTGTGGTTTCGGATGTCCCCCCGTCCCCTTCTCTTCCCTCCCACCACTACCAAAGCGGCTGCGGCCGCCGGGGGAATGTTTGTGGTTGACTGTTTGCAGGCTCAGAGTCAAACACAGATTTCGGGAAGATCAGTGTTAAACTGGTGGAGCTCGAAACAGTCAAAACAAAAGAGGAAATGCGTCAGTCATTTTTTTTTTTTTTTTTTGTGACTTGGACTTCAAGTGCCCGGTCTGCAAGCTGTTTGTAGACACACATTTAGACTTAAGATAACTTCACCATAACCACAAGACGAGGAAATAAAACAAACTTTGTTGGCATCTTTCCTTGTGTTATTTATACCATTAAAGGAAGACGTTGCTCACAGTAAACTGAAAACCATTTAGTTACTGCATTTTTAAAAAATGTTTTTTACCAAAGCTGACTCACCAAAGATAATTAGGGTCACTTCTGCAACCACAGGAAATGAGGAATTGAAAGGTGGGTTAGTAAAAAAGAAGAAGATAAAAAAGCCTGTACTTTAAATTTAAAAAGAAAATGTACCATTTCCTCTCGGAGTTCAGTGTATTACCAACACCAAATAATAACTTGTATTCTTAGAACTGAAATAAAATAGGTTACTTGTGTATAGCTACTAGATGCTATCATCATGTCAAAGCATAATGCATTAGGAACTGTTCAAAAAGGAATAGTAAAGGGAGTCTCCATCAAAGTTGTGAATTTTATAGTCAACTGACTTTATTGAGGCTCTGTTATGAAAAATGTACTTAAGCATTGAAAGAAAACAGTGACAGTGAATATGATCAGTCATACCTTGAACACCATGTTAGTAAAGGCTGTTAATAAAGATTAGGGCTGGGTGTTGCTAAGAACCTTACAATTCAGTTTCAGATTTTTAGGTCACAATTTGATTTGATAGCAATTCTATCAATATTGATTTAAATACTTTGCGTAACACGTTGATCTTTGATTTAACCATTAAACATGACGTAATGACTGAAACCTTCACACAAACATTTTGTAGTTGTACAGTTGATCCCTATAGTATTCACCTGCTCATGAGATTGACCCTAGGCATTTATATGTCCTTTACTTTTGTCTAGACCCTATTTGAGTTTTGAAAATGTAATAAACTGTTTTCCACGCTCTATATGATCTGGGTTAAGTGCTTGCTCCCCACTGACAAACACAAAAAAACACAGTATTTTGTGTTTATTTTCCACCAAATCACTTTGACCTCAGCGCATTGGTAATGATAACTCTCAACACTTTGTCAGAGAGATTAAATTCCGCCAGGAAAGGGGCATTTACTTTGGGACAAATTATGACTGCTGATTGGTCAGTTGCTGGCAAACCCACTGGCTTGATTTGACTGGTGGGTGTCATGTCAATTCCACTCATGAAAGTTGGACATAGGAATAAATTACTTCTAAACACATCTCTGTGCATTAGTGATGAAAAAGAGACAGATGAGGCACTGGCAGCAAAGGGTTCACTTGCATGTTAATCAAAGTGGACATGTAGTTGTAAATATGCACCATTGATGGCTTAATGATAATTGCAAATATAGGTCCGTCTTGTGGCCTTTTTTCTGGATATTTGGGTACGTCTTCTCATCTATGGAGTATGGACCTACTGTACTCTATTCTCCGGTTTTTAGGTCGCTTAGGTTGAATCTAAAAATGTCTCTAGTCTCCACTTTACAATTTGAGTGTCAGGAGAACCTGATATCTGGAAAAGCCTTCACATCACCATGGGATCTGGCATGTGATATTCAGTGAAACCAAGCCTCAGCCGGATTAAGCAACAAAGGATGTCATCACAGAACACAAGGTAATTACAGTCACATCATTAATGAAGACCCACAGAGATCTTTGTGATCTTAAAGGATGTTCTTGGATATCATGGATCGTCTAACAGGTCCACTGATGTGCAGCCTGGCCTCCCAGGAAGATATGAATTACAGAGAGTCGCCATCACTGTGGGGTGTTGCATTCCTACCTGGAATCTGTTTCCTTGGGCTGCTCTGAACTATGTTTCTCATTGCTGTATGGCATGCAGAGATGACAGAATATGTTTCACCATATCATTGACAAATATTATAGCCAACATTTTGTGATCCTACAAAGTGATGCCGTATGCATATATTGCTGAATAGTGCTGAATAGTATGCATATATTGGGATAAATGGTGTACAATTCACAGTGGTAAAGGTACATTAGTTTTAGTAAAGGAATTAAACTATCTTAAGATCACAAATATGTACTTTGTATTAGTCATAAAACAACATCAAAATACTCTTAAGTTTGTGTTGTCAGTACAACAAGGGGTATGAATACCTTTGCAAGGCACTATGCAGATAGAGAGAGCGGTGACTTCTGCTCGTGGTAGAGCTGAGCTCCATGGGTCTGATGTCCCAGTCATTTGGGTCACTGGAAGTGATACCGCCTGTAGGACAGAGTCAGTGTGGGCAAGAGTGAAAACCAGCACTGAGAGCCAGGCTCACCGCCCCCACTGAAGGAAAGATGTCTATAGCCAACTCTTATTTGTTGTGTTTAAGCATATCCAGAGCAGTGGACATTCAGCTTGTGGCGAAACAGGAAGTGATGCCAAAATCACTCCCTTCCCACCTCCCTGTTACATCACAGCTTGGTTGCAGTTTTTAAGTACCTGCCATATTTGATGTTTTCCCACTTGCAATGAACAACAAGAATCTAAATTTATCATTTATGTGAGCTAAAAATACAGATTTACCTTGATTCAGTGTGTATCTGGAACATGTGCAGTGATTTATTGTAAACTGCCACAGAGGTTAAGCCTTTCCCTCTGATGCTTGTGCAGATTTAATCCCTCTGGCAACTGCTCATGATCTCTCGTCGTCTGCATGTTGTTGTTTCTTCTGTTGTAGAGCTCCAGTTTGTCGGCTAGGATTGGAAAAGTTCTGCATTGTTTAGATATATATTATTTTTCTTTTCTGATTGTTTTTCATGTACTGTGTGAGGAGCAAATGTCCAGCGATGATTGCATGAGCACAGCTGTGGAATCATTCCACAAATCCAATCTGTGTGTATTTCACAGTGGCCAAAATAGTGGATGAAATGACCCAAACACGCAGACTGGCTGAACAACACAAACGGCATGGAAAATGTACTGTACTTTCACACATGCGCGCACACACACAGCGATTGCACGATTTGATTTAGGGCACTCGTCTTTCCCCCGGTGGGCATAATCTGCTCTGCAGCTTGCCTCTGAATGAAACGCCTCGGTGGGCCTGATTGGATTTGATAAGACCTGATTCAACTGAGGCAGGAGGGAAAGGACGCAAATACACGCTTGCATTGTGCTTGCGTGTGTGTGTGTCTCTTTTACATGCTACAGGATATTATCAGGGGTCAGCTCAAGGTGTTAGCCGCTTGCCTGTCTTTCACACACGTACACACAAGCTCAAATACAGCATGCACCAAATGCTCCAAAATCAGTAATGTGTTACAAACTAAATGCAAGTACTAATATATTTTTTTTTAAAGTTGGTTTTATTCAGTTGTCAGCCCCCGTTCAACAAAAGTGCCGGCATCCCTTTTAGTGCTGGTTTATCTAATGGATTTCACATCTGCTACTGACTTTTTTTCTTTTCTTCTTTTTTTCCCCCTCACTGACCTGCATGGTGCTCTCCATTCACTTAGATACATTGAGGTATTAATATCAACAGGAAAACAGTCACCAGGGAGCCTCGTCTTCTATTTTTAACAGGTTAGAAGCAAAACACAATGACTTCCACCGAATACCTTTACTATCATGTCTTGCGCTCAAAGGAGGTGCCTTTACTTTACCTTCCAGTGGCGAGATGAAATCATTGAAACAGAACTGTGAAAAGCGCAAATGCAGAAAATCATAAGTGATAAGATTTTGCTGTAATTATACGGAATCTATTAGCAGAAATGACGTTCGCTAAAATGCTAACATTGTTAACATGAGGTTTAGCATTCCTAACCTCATGCTGTGCTAATCATGACTTGCTTAAAACTACTTTACCATCGATTGTTAAAAATGATAAACATTTGAATGAAGTTAAAACACTTTTGTTCCTAGATGAAATTTTTTTTTTTCATTTTCTGCTGGGTGCCATTTTAATTTCTCCCTTAGTAAGAGGAAACGGTAATATTAGATACCACATTTCAAATACACTTTGTACTTCCTAAGATATATCAAATTAATTTCAAATATGTCTCAAAAAGAAACAAAGGGCTTCGAGAAGTTAAATGTGATTCTGTTTTATTTTTTTACACATATTTAAGGGTAAACTCACGTTATGGCAAAACTACTATTATTGTGCAGAACACTTCCACACCTTTGATTCCAATAATCACAAACTGTTCAGAATGGTAGCCCATCTAAAATGCTTGAAAAATGTGACAGGACTTGATTTTCCAGAGAAATCGCTTTCTTCCATTGCATTTAGACTGGTGTAACATTCATTTTCAATATGCAAGATATTAAACAGAGTCAAAGCATCTTAAAGTTAGGTAATTATTCAGTTTTGTCTATAAGGTTGTATTCATACTTGAGAAACTTGGATTTAGGGGTAAAGCAATAACATTTACACATTATTTCTGTTTTACGATGACTATGCAATGAGTAAAGTAAGGAAACTATTGCAATGTATTAATGTATCTAGAATTAAGGCCTTAAAATGTATTAAATTCATAAGCAAATGTAGTTTTTTTTTTCTTGCAGGACCAGCTGCTAACATACCCTTGCTAGCTACCTATATAGCAAGTTTATTTCATTTTTTTACATCTATCGTCAGTAAGAGGAAATTATCGTCATTTAGCTGGATGATGCTCATTTTCACCACTATTGGATTTTTCTGTTGCCAACCCATATGAGGCTAAGTTCATTATGTGCAAAAATCTTTGGATACCATGGAGGTTAAAGTTACAGAGAGCCATATGCAGTGTGAGAAGCGCAAAGCTACTGCCAAGAGCAGCAAACAGACCCCAGAAATTTCACAGTGTTTGCTATGCCTGATTGTGAAACAGCAGGTTATCCAGCCATCCCCATCTTAAAAAGTCTTAAATTTGACTTGCTAAAACGTGCAGGTGCACATACAGACGTTTTTAGCTGCCTCATTGCGTTGTGCTAGCCACTTCTCTGGTCATAATATTTATTGCAGGACCCATCATTTGCCCTTTGTAGAACGCCCACTCTAACTCTTATCAACGAAACTTTATAAACCTGACCTTTTTTTGCAGTTCATTAGCAATTTAAGCTAATGGTTGCTTAACCATTGATGTTTCAATGCTTTAACCAACATTATTAATACCACGATAAACTACAACAGCCTCATTAAATATGTGCACAAACATGTGCGTGTGTGTGTTTTAGACAGATAACTTTTTGGCCAGTCTTTGTCATCGTAACAGATGACGAGCCAGCATGCGGCACAGTGGAGAATCTTGCCGTGTCCATAGAGGTGGGGGGGCTGTGTCTTTGCGCTTCTTCATCTGCTCGTTGGATGATGATGTTGAATCTTTGTGTCTGTATTTGTGTGTGCCTGTATCTGTGTGATTGTGAGTGAAGGTTGGGGTGTGGGTGGAAAGCATGGCTTTGGAACAGTTGGACTTGATGAGCAATGCATGCGCTGATGGGACTCTTTGTGTTGGTGAAGTGATTCAGAGCTGTGGACGCTTATTTCTGGTGCTCTGGACATGATCTGCACCAAATGTTTGCACGGTTTCACTAACAGCATTTGTTTTCGGCTCCATGCAGCTGCTCAGCTAGGAGTGACCATCCATGTCGACGGGGAACATTTGCTTTCTGAAATAACGTGTTAAAAGTCCATATGTGCGAGTCCGTTTATGGTATGGGTTGGAAACAAGAAATGCAATGAAACACACCAGCATCTAAACACACATACACACACATGCTCGCAGTGTCTCCTCGCTTCAGTACAAATTCAGGCGTCAAACTTGTTTGACGTTGTTTATATAACCCTCAGGGGGCCCAAGTACCCACAGTCGAGGTACGGCGACTTGCGCTAATGCATTGTACCATCACACAAAGACCCGCCTGGAAGCTTTTATGTAACGCCTTGTGCCAAGATTTCTGAGAAATCAAATGCAAGGTGGGCAACAAGCAGCAACCCTAACCATATCTGCTCTTGTTTTCTTACATGCAGTCTTAACCCATCTTTTAGAGCATCTGGGCGTCAATGGGATTTATGTGAGATTCTCTGAAAGCATCAAAAGAAAATCATTCAGTAAGTGTACAGAGCCTTTCTGTCCGTAGAAAACATATCTCTAAATCAGACTTAGTCTAGTTTTCATCTAGACATATGAATGTAGACACTCTCAGTCACTAATTATCCTAACTTATTATTTTTGGGGCTATGGGTGCAAACCACGGGATCTGGTATGTCACACATCCTCGGAGATAACATGTAAACTCACCTGAGATAGGATAGAAACTATTCAATTGTTACATGTTTAAATATGAAAATGAAATGAATGTTTGTTTTTGATGTCAATGCAGACGGATAAACTCATAAAATATGACACATTTTAAGCACAGGTCGCAGAAACTCGATGTCGTCATTCACAACTCCTCCTTCTGTTCGCTAACCTTATCCCGGTTGAAATACATCCTAAGAAATTGAACTTAATAGAACAAGTAACAGACCGTGCACTGTGGAGAGATGAGAAGTGAGAGGAATGCAATGACAATGGCCAGGCTACTGAGGCACTGCAAGTGGTGAAATGGAAGTTTGATAGATTTACGATATTGGTATCTTAACCTCTCTTTTACGCCAGAAAAGTTGGCAGGGACCACAAGGAAACACAATGTACTAGGTAGGTATGTGGACATAACAATGTTACCATTAACACCAATGTTACATTAGTAACATTGGTGTAATAATCAGTAATGTAACTGATTATTACATTACCGTGTTGCAGTGTTACAAACAGTGCTGATATAGTTTTAGGGCCAACTTGATGACATTTTAATTCACTTGTCCTACTTTACCATACATTTCAAACTCTACTTCTTTTGCAGGTTGTTGGTGGAAATCTGAATCAGTGCAACAGGTGCTCCTGTTGCACTGATTCTATTCTTTGACTAATAACTTACGAATAAATCTTTGCTAACCAAGCTAAATGGAAAGCGTCACTCAGATTCCAAACAGAAGAGACATTTCTCAGATTTGTTTAACAGTTTAAGTGTCCTACCAGCAGTAAAATATTTGAGAAGACTTTATTGTGTGCACACCATTACTGCTAAAACCCTTTCAGTCATCACAGCCATGCGTCACTGCTTTATACTGCACACTTTATCACAGAGGTTTAGACAAAATAAATATTGAGAGGCTGTCCATGTTGGGAGAAAAAACAAATGTTCATCCAGAATGAGAATAAAATGGTCAATACTTCCACTGTTTCCCTTGTTCCGTAGCTCCTGGGCTGACATCAGGGAACCGTGTAGCTAAAACAAATAGGAGTTCAAGGCTTGTATTACATGAGCTGTAATTGAATTTGAGCAATTGTGGTGATGAAAGTTGCTTTTTACCCATGCTGGTAATTACTGCTGGGAGACGGAGCATAGAGCTTTGCTGGTTGCTAAGGCAGGTTTGGTTACTAAGAAACTAATTATAAATGTGTCAAATTATTGCTGCTGGTGCTTACCAGAGCTACCATGATACAGTGAAAAGAACTGCAAATGCCGTAAGGTTTTGCTCTGCGTGTTTATCTCCAGAGCGATGGACTTTGTTGGTTCCTTTGTCTCTTGCTCAGGGTCAGGATCTGGATCTTCATCACATCCTTGTCAATCAACAAGTCGCCCACACATTAGACCAGAAACGTTCCGTTGGCAGAACGTTTCTGGTTATTACCACGGCAACATCAAGGATAGCAACCTGGACTGTCGCGCAGGGAATTCATCTAAAGTTGGGTTGTTACAGAAATCCATAAAGAGAGGCTGTGATGTGCATATGAAGTGCAGCTGCTACCTGATGATGGATGGAGTTTCATTTCCTGTGAACAGTACCTGCCTTCCTCCTGGTGCGCTCAATCCGCTAATGGAGCAACAGGGAGGACTGAGTGACGGCGGCAAGAGAGACGGAGTGTAATAAAGGATGGCATGTTTTTGAGTCTTGCCTGGAGTCTTAACACAGACTGAACAAGTTGTTTAATCTCTAATGGACTCTTAGGGGCTCTGTGAATGTGTGTGTTGGGCCACTTCCCCTTATAGTACCTGATTGTTTGACTCCACTCCACTGCTAGTGTGTCTGTGTGCGCCTTTCCCTCTCCCCATTCAGCAACCAATGATGACTCATACTCGCACCCCTCCGCCCCACATCCTTCTCTTCTTCCTCGCCGTCCTGTTTTTGTCGCCTCCTCTTCCTCTCTTCCTTGTTTCCGTCCCTCCTCTTTCAGAGGCAGCAGATGTGCCTTGGGCTGGTTACCGTAGATGAAAACTTCGGGTGTGGAGGTAGTAACTGCCCACGTCCTTTAGATTTTCTTAGTCACAAATAAGTGGTTATTATCATGCAATTAATAACTGTTTAGAGTGTTAAAGGTCTTAATTTTGGTGCTGGCTCAATAGAAACAAATAAAAAACAAATGAAAACAAAACGTGGAGACTGTAGAGAGTTTTGCGATTTGAACTCAGGACAAAGACAGGCAATCATGGTCTGCCTTCACTAGGACTGCCATGATAATACATTTTGTTGGATGATAAGTTGTCCCATAAATTATTGCAATACAATTTTTATTTTGAGACCATTTTCAACTAACATAATAGTAAAGGGTTATTTACCCTCCCACGATGCTCAGTTGGAGCGCGGTATATGTCACTGTCAAACAGTGGAGAGGTGAGGATGTTGTCCCGTCAGACTATCAGTTCCCAAAACCACACACTCTCAAAAACAAATTGTAAAAATGCACGTGGGGTCAGCGTGTCTCCACTGGACCGCGCACAAGGTAAAAAGCTTGTGGGGTCCAAATGACCCTGTTTCTTAAGAATATGAGAGCAAGAAAGCAAGTACACTCACTCAAAGATAAAAAACCCTTTTATTTCTAAAGTTTTTTAGAAATGAATTAGATGAATTAGATCATTTAACACTGGAACTGAAAAACATTTTACATATCCAACATAAAACAAACAACCAAAACAACAATTATTAAAATGAATTGTGAAATCTCTGTAACAAAATGGTAATCATTCAGTTTAGGCCAGGAAAATAGGTAAAAGTGGCAGGTAGTGCAGAGTGACTACTTTGTCTTGGGTTTGCAAGATTTTTCAAAATGCTGTTTTTTCAACGATATTAAAAGACGTCTCTTTCATGTGTGCGTGTGTGTGTCTGTGTGTGTGTGTGTGTCTACAGCTGTGGCTTCTGCCCTCTGTGTAAAGCGAGGTTATGGCATCCTGTTCCTCTTCCTCGCTGCCTCTCCATCTGGAGTTGATCCAGCCTCAGTAAACTCTGCTTTACAGTGGGATACAGCTCCATTATCACAGTGGAGAGCGTGGGCATCCGGACCAAGGCTTGTTGTGTTACTGGATCATCACGTTGGATGTGTGTGTGTGTTTGTGTTTTCTTGTTAGTGCTGTTTAATTTAACAAGCTGGTATAACTTCTTTTTTGTTAACAATTCTGCTATTGTATTTTATTTGTTTATTTAAAAAATAAAAACGATAAATAAAATTAATCTGCTGGGCTTCAGGGTTCTCCCATAAACAGCTGACTACAAATAGACTATAGGATAAAAACTACTCATTAAAAAGGTCATTCTATTGACCTTTTGCAAGTCCATCACCTAATCACGTTGAGCTGCTATGACGGACGCCCTACCTGCTTTTTTGGACCTACTAGGCTTTCCTCATCAAAATTTACAATAAAATGACAAGTTTGCTTAGTGAAATTGTCCATTTATGCAACCAACCGCACAGCATCTATGACCATTAGGACAATAAAATCAGTTAAATAAAAGCAATTATAGGCAACGAATTGCTTTACAGGAGTTGGCTTGCTGCATCTTGGTTGTTTTGACGTCCATCGTGGTGGAGTGTGGCGCTTTCAGAAGAGCGTGGAGTCTCATTCAAAGGTTCAGTACAAACTGCCAAATTCAGAATACAGTGATCTCTTGCTATAACGCGGTTCACCTTTAGCGGTCTCGCTGCTTCGCAGATTTTTTTGTGCAGTTTATTTCACAGTGCATTGTGTTCTGTGTCCTGATTGGCTAAACAGTCTCCGAGCTCCTTCTCTACCAGAGTGCCGTTACGGTATTTAAATATAAGTAATACAGATTGGCAATTCAGGAGATGAAAGCTGAAAACTTTTAATGCCTGCTGGAAAAAACTGGCCAGAAGCAGCGCAAAACCCGACCGGAGGCTCGGTTGACGAGATCCATCGTTCTGCCGTAGATACAGCTGTGAATCTCTCGGGGCAGGTTGGAGGAGACGCTTTAATGACATGACTCCGGATCACATTAAGGCCCGATTGATGAACACATACATCTTCTGACCTGAAAACATGTTTTGTTCTTTGGTTTCAATGTAGAGTATTTAATTATGCTGTATAATAATCGTAAAAACTAAAGGTAACTACTTCACGGTTTTCACTTATCGCAGGTTATTTTCGGAACGCAACCCCCGCGAAAAACGAGGGATCACTGTAAACACTTCTGAAAACTAACCATACATGAATGCAGCAACAAGTAAACAGGACCAGTCATGTCAGAGAGGATGCGATTTACCGTTAAGCTGCTGTCGTAGCATTTCCTATTTTTCTATGTATGCTAGTATATTGGGGAAAAAAAAGATGTTATTTGGCTCTCAACAAGACGAAACAATGCAGATTTAGCGGAACGTCAGCCCTTGTCATGCTTGTCATGTAAAGCACAGTTTTGATGTGTTTATGTTCTGAATAGTTCATGTATACTAATATCAATGCTGTTAAAGAGTAGAGGTACGGATGTGGTGGAATTTCAAAACATTTTCAAAAAATCTTGTGGCAGCCTGGCCAACGTGATGATCAAGCTTTATCTTTTGCTACAGGTTTAAAAGCATTGTAATGCTATGGTTTTTCTCTGTCATGTCTTCCTTTGGCATAGAAGGAAGATACTTTATGACTTTAGGGATAATTTTTTTTGTCTTTAGGTAGCTAACTGGCTGCTTGCAGCTAAAATTTTGCATTGAATTTGTCATTTTGTTTTAAAAAATAGTGGAACTTGTAGTTGTCTTCAGAGATAATATGCTTGTATTCAAAGTTTTTTTTCTGTCAGTATTCTGTTAGTTGCAGTAACAAGGGGGACTTCATCTTTATTTTTCTGCTAAAGAGGACGCAACTGCGGTTTAAAATTGAGCAGATTATACGACATTTGAAATTTCTTATGAGGCACAATGAACATGCTTGACAATCGAAACGGCAGATGCCGTAAAGGCGCTGATACACGGCCGGAACGAACCTTGGGATAGCAGGCTAACACCCGTGTTAATGCGACACATATGCCTCAGGTTTGTCAATACTATCTGCCAACAGCATTCTGTCGAAGACGAAATGTTCACACGTCGATGTTGGCACAAAGGCAGCGACAACGTGGGCTTGTGCAGGTGTCTGTCAGGTACAGATATGAGCCTGACAATGAAAACACAGATGTGGGAGTGAGAGGGGGCGGTTTGGTTATGAGAACGAAGTGTCTATTGGGATAAATAGTATCTTGATTCTTTCACGGTACCTTTCCATTAACAAAATCAGACGAAGGAACAGAGCTTATCGATTTGTGAATTAAATAATTTTTTTGGGCAAAGTATAAAGTGAGCACACTCTGCTAACAGCAAAAGTGGGTATAATAAAGCATTGTTTTGCATGTCTATAAAATTTATTTTGACTCTGTATGTGTGTTTGGCTTGGCTCAGCATTCATTTTTTTGTCTTTGCATATTGCTGAGGGACGAAGAGGAAGTACAGAGTACAGAGGTGCTGCTGTTTTTTTGTGTTTTTTTTTCTTCAGAGCATAAGAAGCTGTTACTTACAGCGAAGGCTTCGGTCTCTTCAGCCAGCCATACTTAGATTGTTTCCTGCTGCTGAAAAGGTCAACACATTCGTTACAAGAGGCAGCGATCTTGTTCGGCTTTTATTTCAAAGGTTCCAAAAGTCAGCTGGAAACCTTTGAGCTGTTACAACCACGTAGCTCAGAGAGAAGTCAATTTAAAAGAACAGAGCTGGGAATTGAGAATTTTTTGTGTCAACCTCACACAAAAAGTAACTTTTTTGTTGTATTTTCTTCAAATCTAAAATGTAAAAATGAGTCATTTCAATTATTTTTTTCTGCAAGATTTGTTTCAAACAGACGCCAGAGTTCCTAGTTTGAAAATCAGTCTCCTCCAAACATAGACTGGTGAGATCACGTGAGAATCACTATGAAGGGGAAAATAAAAAGAAACGATGGAGTGAATGAGAAGGAAAGGAGAGATAAGGTGTTATAGATGTTTGAGGCGGTGGAAGGTAAGTGCCAAAAATGAATTTGGTTGTTGAGAAGAGGCGTTGGAAAGGATGTGAAAAGAGAAAATGGTGCAACATGTTTTTTCTTTTTTCTTCTTTTTTTATCCTCGTCTTTCCTGTAGGATGATCTCACCTGAAGAACACATTTAACTATTTTTTCCTCATCCAATCCCTATCAGAAAATGACAGTTGTTCACTCTCTTGAAAATGTGTTAAAAACCAACACGATTGTCAATGTCCCTTCATTTTATTTGTCTCTTTAATATTCAAATTGGGTAAATTGTTAACTGCTTGAATTATATTAGAGATTTTTTTTTATTTTCTCAAAGACCAACAGTGCATCAAACAGAAGCAGTTAAGTCATTAAAATAAGATATTTTTTATAGGAATTCATCAGCCAAAGAAACCACCTGTTTCTTTGGCTCTCTTTCTGGCTAAGAGAAACACATTAACATGCATACATGTTTCTGTACATGTATGCACTTCTTTCTTATTTTCTGATACTCAGCTTGTAAAACTACACTACTACACTTTTATAAATCCTCACATCAAACCCAACGAAGCTTTGAACTCCATAATTAGGTTCTGAAGTGGAAAAGGCAGTTCCTGGTCAGCTTCCTGGACATGATTTAGCTCATCTTCAACGGTTTCCTCTTTGGCGGATGAATCCATGCTGTGAACTTTGACCCCTTGAGGAAATGAACCGGTGTTAGAATGACATGCTCTCTCATCTGGAGCTCACCTCCTCGTTAGGAGAGTGCCGTAGACGCGTCTCAAACCCAAGTCACAGCTCCTCTATAACACCTCGGTACTGATCTTTTTTTAAAAATTATTTTCCTTCCCAACTTCTAACACGCATGTTCTCACACAGTTGCGCGTGCACACACACGCACACACCTAGTCCAACTGTCATCAGATGATCTTCAGAATTCAGCTTGATTTTTCTGATTTCTTGGCATCCTGTCAAGGCGTCTGACAGCGTTTCACCGCAGGCTCACTGTGTCCCAACATTCGCAGCTCTTAATTAGATTTACTGCATGACTACCTGACCACCTGTTTCTTTGGCTCTCTTTCTGGCTAAGAGAAACACATTAAGCGGCACAATCCTCAGTAGCTATTTATTTGTGTCAGAGTTATGTTTTTCTGCAGCTTCAAAGCAGAAGCGAAATAAATCTTAAACTTGAAGCAACAAAGGTTGGCAACTAAAACGCCTACCATTTGTTTTCATTAAATGGATTATTCTGCCGTTGTTGTTTTTTTTCCTGATAATTAAATGTAAAAGTATGATTTGCCTGAAAGGGTCTGCTACATTTAAGCTAGGAGTAATCATGATAAAAAATGTAAAAAAATCAGTGAGCTTAAAAACAAAACAACTTAATCTGAATATATTTAAAAGTTTCTGTTTGTCTGATATTTCTGATATCCCCAAGAAAAAATTTTTAGAAAGAAAGATTAGAACATGGCATTTTGTAATTACATATTTAAAGAGAATAAGAAGTGGGTAAAATGGCTGGTGGTGTATTGCACAAAATAACTTTAATAAAATAAAGTTTCATCGTATGACACGCCAAATCAAAATTAAGTCTTTTCAACCCTAACCTTTTATCGGATAAATTAATTGTATGCTAGCTACCAAAAATGCTAACGCAGGTCCGCCTGCAAATCTACGTCCCGGTTTGGTTGAAGTGAACTTTGATGCAGTTTGAATGCCAAGTGGACCGGAGACCTCTACAAAAGCAGGAAGTGGACAATAGAGGATGGCATTCTGGGTAAATACATACAAAACAAACATGGGAGTTTAGCGCTAGCGGGAGAAATGACTTGTGGTCTTTTGCCAAAGACAAAACAGAAATCCTTCAACTGCTAAAATCTCATGCCACTCCATTTTTGTCTACATTTTGTGAAGAAAGAAATTGCATTACAGCCTTTGCCATGAATCTCCTCTTGATATATATTTGAAAAGTAAAAAGAGAAAGAAGTATATACAGGACATAAGTAAACATCCGTGAAGTTTGCCTCTACTCCTGCAGAAAGGGAGAAAAACGAAACGAAAAACCACAGCAACACATAACATAAGCATATATTACAAACACAATTATAACATCACTGACAATTTAATAAAAGCACTTTGAATTGCCTTGTTGCTCAAAATGTGCTATATAAATAAAATTACCTTACCTTACCTAAAAATACCTTACCTTGGATGTATTTAGTAGTAACTAAATACATCCAACGTAGAGTGTCTCTGAAAATCATCTAAATCCAAACACCTAAACACTGCCTTTGATAGGCTGCACTCCATTAGTTCCCATACTTGTAATTAAAAACTGTACAAATTTTATGGCAGTCAATCAGTCATGACTTTCAATTTTAGAAACATTCGAATCATTCTTTTTTAAACCTTGGTAACAAACTTCTCACCTACTGTAGGCGTTCAACTGTGAGGCATTCTGGAATCTGGATTCTGCTGGGCCTTTTGGTTTCAGGGGTCCAAAGAGTTCAGTACTTTGAACCAACCAGTTTAATCACGAATGCTTCAGTATTCGAAGCCCATTTCATTTTCTGCAGTTTAATTTCTCCGCTGCCCACAGCATAATGTTTGCAGTTTGACATAAATGTTGCCTGGTGTGGTTATTTATTTAGGCCTAACAGGTGCTCAGTGTGCTGCCATTTGTGGCATATTACTCTTGATTGGACCCTGAAAGGCGCAGAGGTGAGAATGTACGTTCAAAAATGGGTTTCCATATTCTTTGTGGCGTTCCCGCTCACCGCCACGTGTTAATCACAGCTACACGCCTGCTTAGAAAGCCTGCAGCACACTTTGTGATTAAAGCTGAGGTAAAGAAGAGGTGAGGAGAAGGTATTTTTGACCTAACGTCTAAGAAGACTCAATTCTGACCTTTTTTTTAGTGTTTTTCTGGGGATGTATTATTATTATTATTTTTTTTTTTTACCTAATTTGATGTGATTTGTGAGCTTTCGCCTCAGTGAAAGCACATGAAGAAATCAGAAATTTTCAGCTTCAAACAATAAAAGTTCTAATTTTGTCTCCACACACCATGCCCCTCCCCTCCTCATCCTCTCTCCTCCCAGAGGCGCAGAGATATTTTTATCCTCCATAAAGCTCAAACGCTAATGAAGCATTGACGACACAAATACATTTCCATGATTTTTTTTTTCTCCCCCCGCATCTGGCTTCTCCTGCCATAGTTGTGACACAACGAAACCTTCCTTCTTTTTGGGCTCTAAACTGTCATCCTACATGAGTCAAGATTACCCTCAGTCTGGTCTTTACATTCCAGCACAATTGTACGATTGTAAAATATCCTTTTTAATCAGGAATTGAGTCTTAAAAACCTCGAGAGGCAGTGATGTGAGAGGATTCCTTTTACTTCCAGTCCCTTGGTGTGTTTTGACAGTGTTATGAAACGAGACTCGCATCTCCCGTCCAAAGCAGTCCGACAGTTTACTCGAGATAGATTTTTCTCGTGAGGGAAATGATGAAAGCTTTTGTCACTCTATGAAAGGACATAGAGACATTTTTTTAAATACTTTAAGGTCTAGAGATGCTAAATTCAGAAGAAAGACTTCCAAACTCGTGTGATTTTATCCTTTGGCCTTCTTTGACAGATGTATTTTCGTTCAATGTGATGCAATGGTCTGTCACCAACTTTTGATGTTTTGCAGTTGTTGACCCTCTGGTTCGACCACATAGCTGCTTCATTCCTTGCAGTACATGCTATCTTTTCTTCGACAGTAATCTTAGGGTTGAGTTGGGACTTGGCAATGTGACAAACCCGTTCTATAGCACTGGATTTCTAATATCTAATGTGTACTATTATGGCCTTGTTTCAGAAAAAAACTGCTTTTTTTGGGCTATATCTCCATTTGTCATTTTGTCCTACACAGCTACTTCATATGGTACTTTTTCCCCCATAGCTAGAATAATTTGCCAGAAATACCTTTTTTTAAGTTGAGTCTTTATCTTTTCATTTCATCCTTCCTTCTTTGGTTTGTTAATTCTTTTCTTTTGCCATACCATAGTATGTACACGTGATGTATAAAAGAAAAAGGGACACAGTGCTTTGTTACTAATTGACAACACTTTGACAACTAACAAGGTCAGGAAAAAGGAGAGGGAAGTAGGTAATCTATGCTAGCTTGACTTTGATAACCTTAACATGTAGATGTGCTGCAGAATTCAGTGTATTTTGGTTCAGTTTAAAAAAAGGCGAACCACACACTGGCTCTCTAACTCATCAGTAGAGCAGGTGTTTAAATTAACTTATCAGATCATCATTTAATAATAATCACAACGTCAACATCAAGTCTGTAAACATTAATACTGTAACTGACTGTTCTGTTTTTTTATGTGGGAAATGTCTGCGTGTTTTTTTGGTGTTGAATCCTCACACATTAGTGGAGCTGTTGTCAGTCATTTACTATGGCAATGGGTCTGTGTGTAGCAAGAAAAAAAAGAATATGAGTGGTTTTTAGTTGTTTTTCTGCATCATTTTTCCTTTGCTGTGGCGCACTGCACTAAACTCAGGGTTTCCCCAAAGTATTACAAGCCTGGCAAGCCACCGGGCTTAGCATTGCTTATTTATTTCCTTTTTTTTTAATGTTTGCATTTTTAAAGACTTTTTAGTTGGTGTTCAGATATTAATCTGCCAATCTTCCATCATCCATCCATCCATTTTCTTTTCACCCTTGTCCCTTAGTGGGGTTGGGAGGGTTGCTGGTGCCCATTTCCAGCTAACGTGTCGGGCGAGAAGCGGGGTCACCCTGGACAGGTCGCCAGTCTGTCACAGGGCAACACAGAGACACACAGGACAAACAACCATGCACACACACACTTACACCTAGGGACAATTTGGAGAGGCCAATTAACCTGACATGTTTTTGGACTGTGGGAGGAAACCGCAGTACCCTGAGAAAACTCGCACATGCACAGGGAGAACATGCAAATTCCATGCAGAAAGACCGGGGCTGGGAATCAAACCGAGAACCTTCTTGCTGCAAGGCAACAGCTCTACCAACTACGCCACTGTGCAGCACCTGCCAATCTTCCAATAACACATAATTATCAAGGGATATTTTAAAATTTTCTGTGAACTTTAAACATTTTTTTAAGTCAAAAACACGACGGGCCACTGGATGAATGACTGCCAAGCGCCCCAACCACAAGGGCTTAGCAAGTTTTCTGGGGGAAACCTTGCTAAACTCATAATACATCTCCAACGTTTTATGCACGCACAAAATTCCTGGGTGTAAGCAGTAACATCCAACGTGCCTATAGCTGCATTTCGCTAAAACAACCCCTCCAACTCCGACTATTCTTATGTTTTTTATTTGTGTAACATCAAAACACTTGGTGAAACTACTTTGATTTGTAAAATGGTCCTGACTGACTGCGAACTGCGCTGCATTATGAGGTTGGTAAGTGAGCGAGATCTTAGCCGCCTGAAAACAGGATTAGGATGGATTAGGGAATTAGACCTGACAGTTGTTAACCTGCTTTAGGCCGACCAGTGTCACAGATGGGTCACTAAGTCATGAGGATTGTTCTAAATAAACTTTGAATAGGGGAAGAACTGTGTCAGACGTGTGAGGAGCTCAGGATTTTGCTCCTGAAATCATAAAGATTAAATGGCTTCTCTTCAGTTTATGAGTTGAGTTTTTCTTCCAGCATCTATCCGCCACATCTGGACTCCCACCTTCTGTCCCTGGCTTTAGTCGTCCAGGCCATCTGGGTTTTGTAATTCCAACAGCGATTTTTTTTAAATTTTTTTTTAAGGGTTTAGATTAATGAGAATGCAGCCTCTGTGACAGGCGTAGCGCTCTCCACTTTCTGCCTTTTCAGCTTTTGGCCCTCACACACAGCAGCTGTTCACATTCACTCAGCCTGCAGACATCCAGAAGAAGGCAACCGAGGCTGGAACTCAGACCTTTGATAAAATATAAAGGAAACATTAAGAAATGTAGAATTTCAGCTAATTGTGAAAGTTTTAATTATGCACAGGTGCATCTCAATGTGTTGCATCAATTACCATTTATCAAGAAAAATATAAGAATTTTGAATTGTATTGTTGACAAATTTCAATTTGTGATGTTTAAATGAAAAACAAAACTAACAGTTTTATCAGAAATGATTATTTTTACTATTTTCTCCACAGTTTGTTCCATAAGACCATCGATACATATCAGGAACTTTGAAAATATGATCAAATACAGTTACTGTGCAGTTAAGTGATATAAATCAAGCATATTTTGATTTAATTTATTTTCACATTTTCTGAAATACAGATCGGTTTTAATTTTGTTCTGTTAGAACTTCATCTACTCATGTTTTTTTTTTTTTATTTCAACCTTCGTATTAGATTAACAAAACCTTAATAGCTGAAGTGGATTAGGTTACTGGGCTGATTACAGTCTTTGTGTTTGTAATTAGTCTGTAATTAGTTATGTAATGTAATGTGAATGAAAAACGGTGAGATGGAGTTTAATTGATAACATCCAGTGACTGATAGAAAGATCCAAACTTTAATTTAGCCAATCAGTAGGGGAGAGGGGGGGGGGCATATTTTAACACACTGAAATATTTCCAAGATAATTTATTGCTTTTTAAAATTTCCACTCTATGGTTCCCTGTTTGTTTTTTGTTTTTTTACATATACAAAAATAGGAATTTGTCTTCTTTTTTTTGAAAGTGAGAGAAAAGTATAATAGTTTTTTTTCAGCCAGCTGACCTGTAGTGTGCAGCATCAAGTATGGGAGGTATAACTATACTTTATGCTCAACACAACAACAAAAAAAATCTGGCATGTCATTATAAGACCTTTAATCTGTCAGAACAGTGTTTAAACAGGTTTTAAAACTCAGCAGTTTTAAAACCTTTGTGAAATTTCACTTTAGATTTCTCAAGTATTACATTTCGAATACTTTCATCTTATTGAGCTTATCCCTGTATATTGTGTTTCACTCCCTCTGTTTCACTCTCGTAGCCATTTTTTGTTTTTCTCGCAGCCTTTAACCTGAGGCCAGGAAGTGTGTCCATGGTAACATCAGGAAGTAAAAAAAAAGAAAAAAAAAAGGAACCTAAGTTTGTTTAGCCTCGGCTCGGCCTCCGTGGAAGTTCTCACTGAATGTGTTGTTTTCTTCATCACTTTAAACACTCAGATGTCTCAACCTGCCATGTTTCTAGTCACTGGTAATTTTGGACTCAAAGTTGCAACAAACAACTGCATATTGGTTGATGAATTATGCTAATAAATTGCAGTTTGGGCAGAATCGGGACAAATCCTGGGAACTGGACACAAAATTAAGATTATTCTGGTAGCTTTTCTTTTTTTCATTGATCTTTAACCTCTTGCTTTTCCAAAGCTGTAGGCCCCCCCACCCCCAAACCACAAAAAAGAATAAAAAAAATAAGGAACATCTGTATGCAGGACACATCCACACAGTGTTCACAGTGTTAGTGTGTGACTGCCTGTTGTTTTTGTGTGCTGCTTGGAAGGATTGATTGTTGGCCCTGCCTACACAAACTCCTCGGCAATGCCGTTTTTCTTTAGCTCTGGGGAAAAGAGGAGGGCGTTAAAATACAAAAACGTGCATGTAAACACATAAATTTACACATGCAGCTGCGAGACAGTACATAAATGAGATTGCCGAGCATTAAAAGGATGTCAGGTTTAGATTCTCAGTATATTGGCGTGTGCGTTCTTGTCGTTGTTTGTGCAGACGCAGCAGTAAATCAGCTCAGCGGCTGATAGATTAGGAAACAAAACAAAAATCTGATTCCATGGTGGCAGCTGCAGGATTGAAGGATCGGTATATGGAATAAATACCAATAACCGTTCAGTGATATATTTGGGTTGTCCAAAGGGAAAAAGGAAATCGTCTTAAAATGACAAAGAAAATATTCAGGCCATCAAGTTTTCAGCAAATCAAAATATAAATGTGGCAGGAAATGTGAAAATATTCAAGCTATGTTGCTGTATACCTCATAATTTTATTACCAAAATTGTGTTAAATGAGCCTTATTATCTCTTGAAGGAGACGATTTACGAGCACTGCCTGAACTTTGTCCTTAAGCCCTCTTCAGTAATCTTTAATCAGCATCACAATCAGCTACTGATCAAGTTTTATTGTGGCTGAATTTGGGGTTGTGTGAGGCTGTAATTGACCAACACGGTCAATCAGAAAACATGCTGTTTGAAAAATGTTAAATTGTTCACTTCAATGTGTATCCCATCAATGTTAGTCTGGTATTTATAGCCTTCATTAGTCCACATATTGGCACAGAATAAAATCAGTGGGGTTGTCAATTTACTCCTGATGGTTCCCACATGAAAGAAAGAAAGGAATAGACATTTCAACTTTGTTTTATGGTAGTTTTTTGATTACACATAAAATGTTTCTCATAAAGTTGGAATGATTTTGTTTTCATAGCTACACATTTCTCTTGTTGAAGCCAAGACTATGTGAAATCTTTTGAAAATATTGATCAATATAATATCAAGACCAAAAAAAATCATATTTTTTATGTGAATTAAATTTATGGACAGCTGTGTATTTGTCCTGTTAAGAAATTAAAAAAACATATATTTCAGTAAATGGCACTCTCCATACTCACTGTTGCCAGGATTATTAAGGCGGGCTAAATATTTGGCTAATGCTAATTTGTAATTTGTTCCCATGAGTTAAGTCGTGGCCAAGTTCTTTTTTGTCTGTCTCCTATGTCAACAGAGGGGCTCTGTAGTTTTTCTTTGTGTACAAAGAAGACAAATTTGGTTTTGAAGATGTTTCCGATTGCAATAAATCATGGGCAGTGACGGTTTAGTCACAAAAGGAGGTCCACCGCTCCCATTAAATACGGTGACACTGTTTTAAAGCTACAGCTGGCATCTGTTAAGCATCCAAATGCACATTTCACCCAAGCCTTCACTGATTAGACATCAGCTCCCAAAAGAGCAGGATGACGGAAACGTTTAATATTCTGAGCTCTAAAAATCTATTACTGCATCTAGAAGGCGTTTCTGTTGGAGTCTGTTCATCAAAGTCAAAACAAGACAGAAATGTTTTAGCGCATATCTATATAGCTGGATAGACAGATTTAGCAGCAAGTGAAAAAACTGTTGCTTTCCTGCTTCAAATACAAGCAGTTGGGTTATGTCATCTGCTAATACATGCCAATGTAATTTTACTTGAGATTTGCACATGAAATATCTATGAAAAAACTGCATACAGCTCACATAATTGCTGTTATTTATACATAATGTCATATAATTGTGAAAGGCCTCCTTGTAATGAAGCTATTGCGTTGCTTGGTCTTGACCCAGAAATCTTATTTTTCTGAGCTAAATGTAAGAGTCTCATAGTTTTGGCTCGTTTGTCTCCTGCTGTTCGCAAGGTTTTAATCCTCGTTTCATTTCTTGTCTTTCAAGCCCGCTTCGCTTCTTTCGCTCAAGTGTTCTATTTATGCCTTAAACTGCAAACTTCAATGTTTTCCCTCAATAAAGGAGCAAAACAGACATTTGCATCGTGACTTTTCTTTTACCGATTGGTGAAATGAAGCTCCGAGACGACGGCATTGGGCCCAATAAAGGAGACGAGTGAAACATTTTCAAGTTGGTGGATAATATAAAAAAAATCAAAAATACAACCCAAAAAAAAGTCTGCATCAAATGCTCTATTTATATACACGGCAAATCTTCTTTTCTCTTCAGTGGAAAATGGGCCAGTGGCCTATATTCTCCGGTGCTTCGCTGCTTCTCGTCAGATTAGCGCTTCCTCCTTCCCTCTGTTTTTCTCCTTGCCTTTCTCCTGCACTCTCGCTCTGGGCTTTTGAACTGATAAGTGCTGGCAGCCCTTGCTGCCTCATTGGACACGAGGTCCTCTTTAAGGACTTTTTCTTTCTCCTTTTTTTTTGTCCACCCCCTCCCCACTCCTCACCCTCTCGTGATGTAATCCAGCGCTCAATATCTCTACTTTGGCTCTTCCTCTCATCCCTCTCTTTTCGCCGTCCGGACCGCTAGCGTAAACAGCGACGGTTTGCGGCGAGTTAATCCTCTGCTGAAGCACAGGGAATGTGCAAAAACAATCAGGACATTTGAGGAAGACGCACACAGAGAGGATGTGGTGAACAAAAACCAAGCCAGCACAAGTATTTGGAGGAGAGGGAAAACAGAAGCGGTGGCATTATATCGGGTGTTTCGATCTGTAGCGGGGCTGCGTGACCAAGACAAAGAGAGACATAAAAATACTAATGGTCAGAAATCAATTCTAATGCCTCATCCTGGTAACGTGATCCCACGGTGACGCTTCGATGCTGTCCGCGCAGGACGCTTTGTGGGAGAAAATTGTCATGTTCATGATGAAAATGGCAGCTGCTTAGAATACGGCCTGGCTGTAATCTCTAGGCTTTGTATTTGACCTTCCAGTGACAGTGGAATGTTTTAATTTGTGGTGCGCGTAAACTGCCGTACCAGATGGCAGCACTCTGCTGAGTCCCCGGAACATGACATCTTGAATAAACGAGCAGCAGAAATGTCATCCCGCATGAAAATCCGCATTAGTCAAGTTTTACAGAAGAGATTTCTGCTTTTATCCAAAAACAAGTGCTTAAATATTATCTGAATAAAAAAAAAGTTTCTCCAGTGAATTGGAGGTAGGACAGAATTGAGGGTGAGGTCAAACATTAGAAGCAGTTAAAGGGGAAGTATTGATGTTTTTGAGCTTTAATGTTATTCCCTCATCAGTGTTGCCTTAATTCTTTCATGGATGTTAGAGAAATCCTTTAATCTCCCGATTACCGATTGGGGGATAAGATCAGCTTCATGTGTAAGTATTGACCAATCACCGATTTCCCAAAATTAAGGAAATTGGCACCGATAAATCGGCTGGAAAGTAAATAAATCGGTGCAGCCCTAGTTTTTAAAAAGCTAGAGGGATTAATTTAGAACAGGGGCGTAAAAATCCGTTTCATTTTGGGTCATATCAAAAATCTGAATGTTCTTAAAGGGCCGATTGTAATGATAAAACCCATAAAACCGTTAAAATATTAACAATGTGTGACCTTAAATGTGACTTTTTATTCCTCGCTGTATTGGTCATGGACTTTAATTTGACATCAAGTATGGCTGAGGCAGAAATCAGCTAAATCCAATGTTTTTGACTTAATTTTGAGGAAAAAAAAATTCTAAAATCAGAAATAATGTGGGTATCTGTTGACTTTGTGTGAATGTTGCAGATTTGTGAAAACTTGGAGGAATTTATTGATATAATCTGGAATCTGGAGGGCCACATAAAAAGCTTTGGCGGATCAGATTTGACCCTCGGGCCTCGGCTTTGACACATGGGAATTAAGAAGTCATATATTTCTTAAGTCATTTTTGAGTTATTTAGCATTCTCATAACAACTGAAGTTAACATAGTTACTTTTTTGTGCTTTAAAATTGTGTCCTTCAAGATACAATGTCTCTGCTGATGACCATGTAATTTATTTGATGTGTTTTGCCGTCACTTTAGGTTTACTTAGCTCTAGTTTTAGGTTGAGACAAAGGTTTCAAAAGAACTGCAGGACCTCTAAAAACCAAAACAGGAACCAAAACAAACCCAGGAGAGTCAAAACGAAGCTTTCTCTCTTCTGTTAAAGCAAGAAAGGATGTACAACTGCTCGCTGACGCCAGGCTGTCCTTCTGTAGCTCAGAGGGACGCCACTTTTGGACACACAACAATGCGCAGCAAAGGCTAGTCAGGCCCCACAATGACTGGGACTGCACTTCCTCTACTTTAGCTCTCGCTGCCTGCAGGAGGTATGGGCTTGTTTGATATTTTACAGGAGACACACAGAGAGGCAGGCGGACTCGGTCCAGAGCCAGAAACAGATCGATGTCTGAACACCAGCTTGGTCGGTCGAGGTTTTCAGTGGTTCACACGTAGCTAGTGGAAGCCGTACAGCGTGGGGCTTTTATTACGTGATGAGACATTACCGGAGGGTGTGCTCCAATTCAGGGGGTCACACTCTTAAGCCTCCCTGGTAAGGTCTATTCAGAGGTCCTGGAGAGGAGGGTCTATCGGATAGTCGAACCTCGGATTCAGGAAGAGCAGTGTGGTTTTCGTCCTGGTCGTGGAACACTGGACCACCTCTACACCCTCAGCAGGGTCCTGGAGGGTGCATGGGAGTTCGCCCAACCAGTCTACATGTGTATTGTGGACTTGGAGAAGGCGTTCGACCGTGGCCCTCGGGAGGCCTTGTGGGGGGTACTCCGGGAGTATGGGGTACCGGGCCCTTTGATACGGGCTGTCAGGTCCCTGTATGACCGGTGTCAGAGTCTGGTCCGCATTGCCGGCAGTAAGTCAGGCTCATTTCCGGTGAGAGTTGGACTCCGCAAAGGCTGCCCTTTGTCACCGATTCTGTTCATTACTTTTATGGACAGAATTTCTAGGTGCAGCCGAGGTGTTGAGGGGATCCGTTTTGGTGGCCTTAGGATCGCATCTCTGCTTTTTGCGGATGATGTGGTCCTGTTGGCTTCATCGGAACGTGATCTGCAGCTCTCACTGGAGCGGTTCGCAGCCGAGTGTGAACCGGCCGGGATGAGGCTCGGTGCCTCCAAATCCGAGGCCATGGTCTTGAGCCAGAAAAGGGTAGAGTGCCTTCTCCGGGTCAGGGGGTCGTCCTGCCTCAAGTGGAGGAGTTTAAGTATCTGGGGATCTTGTTCACAAATGAGGGAAGAAGGGAGTGGGAGATCCACAGGCGGATTGGGGCAGCATCTGCCGTGAAGCGGGTGTTGTACCGGTCCGTCATGGTGAAGAGAGAGCTGAGCCAAAAAACGAAGCTATCGATTTACCGGTCGATCTACGTTCCCACCCTCATCTATGGTCATGAGCTTTGGGTCGTGACCGAAAGAACGAGATCACGGGTACAAGCGGCCGAAATGGGTTTCCTCCGCAGGGTGTCTGGGCTCTCCCTTAGACATAGGGTGAGAAGCTCAGTCATCCGGGAGGGACTCAAAGTAGAGCCGCTGCTCCTCCATGTCGAGAGGAGCCAGTTGAGGTGGCTCGGGCATCTGGTAAGGATGCCTCCTGGACGCCTCCCTGGTGAGGTGTTCTGGGCACGTCCCACCGATCAGATTTGACCCTCGGGCCTCGGCTTTGACACATGGGAATTAAGAAGTCATATATTTCTTAAGTCATTTTTGAGTTATTTAGCATTCTCATAACAACTGAAGTTAACATAGTTACTTTTTTGTGCTTTAAAATTGTGTCCTTCAAGATACAATGTCTCTGCTGATGACCATGTAATTTATTTGATGTGTTTTGCCGTCACTTTAGGTTTACTTAGCTCTAGTTTTAGGTTGAGACAAAGGTTTCAAAAGAACTGCAGGACCTCTAAAAACCAAAACAGGAACCAAAACAAACCCAGGAGAGTCAAAACGAAGCTTTCTCTCTTCTGTTAAAGCAAGAAAGGATGTACAACTGCTCGCTGACGCCAGGCTGTCCTTCTGTAGCTCAGAGGGACGCCACTTTTGGACACACAACAATGCGCAGCAAAGGCTAGTCAGGCCCCACAATGACTGGGACTGCACTTCCTCTACTTTAGCTCTCGCTGCCTGCAGGAGGTATGGGCTTGTTTGATATTTTACAGGAGACACACAGAGAGGCAGGCGGACTCGGTCCAGAGCCAGAAACAGATCGATGTCTGAACACCAGCTTGGTCGGTCGAGGTTTTCAGTGGTTCACACGTAGCTAGTGGAAGCCGTACAGCGTGGGGCTTTTATTACGTGATGAGACATTACCGGAGGGTGTGCTCCAATTCAGGGGGGTCACACTCTTAAGCCTCCCTGGTAAGGTCTATTCAGAGGTCCTGGAGAGGAGGGTCTATCGGATAGTCGAACCTCGGATTCAGGAAGAGCAGTGTGGTTTTCGTCCTGGTCGTGGAACACTGGACCACCTCTACACCCTCAGCAGGGTCCTGGAGGGTGCATGGGAGTTCGCCCAACCAGTCTACATGTGTATTGTGGACTTGGAGAAGGCGTTCGACCGTGGCCCTCGGGAGGCCTTGTGGGGGGTACTCCGGGAGTATGGGGTACCGGGCCCTTTGATACGGGCTGTCAGGTCCCTGTATGACCGGTGTCAGAGTCTGGTCCGCATTGCCGGCAGTAAGTCAGGCTCATTTCCGGTGAGAGTTGGACTCCGCAAAGGCTGCCCTTTGTCACCGATTCTGTTCATTACTTTTATGGACAGAATTTCTAGGTGCAGCCGAGGTGTTGAGGGGATCCGTTTTGGTGGCCTTAGGATCGCATCTCTGCTTTTTGCGGATGATGTGGTCCTGTTGGCTTCATCGGAACGTGATCTGCAGCTCTCACTGGAGCGGTTCGCAGCCGAGTGTGAACCGGCCGGGATGAGGCTCGGTGCCTCCAAATCCGAGGCCATGGTCTTGAGCCAGAAAAGGGTAGAGTGCCTTCTCCGGGTCAGGGGGGTCGTCCTGCCTCAAGTGGAGGAGTTTAAGTATCTGGGGATCTTGTTCACAAATGAGGGAAGAAGGGAGTGGGAGATCCACAGGCGGATTGGGGCAGCATCTGCCGTGAAGCGGGTGTTGTACCGGTCCGTCATGGTGAAGAGAGAGCTGAGCCAAAAAACGAAGCTATCGATTTACCGGTCGATCTACGTTCCCACCCTCATCTATGGTCATGAGCTTTGGGTCGTGACCGAAAGAACGAGATCACGGGTACAAGCGGCCGAAATGGGTTTCCTCCGCAGGGTGTCTGGGCTCTCCCTTAGACATAGGGTGAGAAGCTCAGTCATCCGGGAGGGACTCAAAGTAGAGCCGCTGCTCCTCCATGTCGAGAGGAGCCAGTTGAGGTGGCTCGGGCATCTGGTAAGGATGCCTCCTGGACGCCTCCCTGGTGAGGTGTTCTGGGCACGTCCCACCGGGAGGAGGCCTCGGGGAAGACCCAGGACACGCTGGAGGGACTATGTCTCTCGGCTGGCCTGGGAATGCCTTGGGATTCCCCTGGAGGAGCTGGAAGAAGTGGCTGGGGAGAGGGAAGTCTGGGCCTCCCTTCTGAAGCTGCTGCCCCCGCAACCCGACCCCGGATAAGCGGAAGAAAATGGATGGATGTATGGATGGACGGACATTACTTGTAACCCTGTGAGGCATGAAAGCAGGCGGTGAGCAAATGGCGTACACATGGTTGTTAAATGAACAACATGGCGGCAGAGGGGTCAGGAAGTTTCCCGATGCTTTAATGACAGTGGCTTTGAAATCTCTGCATCCTTTTGTGTCCCATCAGAGCATTTAGTGTAAAGTGCCAGGAAGAAATATGACACCAGTTATCTTTATCTGACTCTTTGTTTCTCATGAGAGAGATATTGCTGACAGCAGGATAAGTTCAGATAGGTTTCAATAAGGACACTTTATCTCCTTGAACCAATGAACAGCAAGTCCTCACTTTATAGTGCTTGTTTTCATTTAAGGGATTATTATCTTAATGGTGAGTTTTTTTGGGGAGGAACTTCACTTTGGTATTGAGTTACCTTGTTCAATGTTTGGCATATGAGCAAAAACAACTGTTCCATGTTATTATGGTACAAGTGTACAACTGTAATGTCAAAAGGATTCTGAATAATTTAAGACTTCTATTAATCCCAAAAGGAAATTAAATATTGCTGTAATTAATGTCATCCAAGTTTCTTCAAAGAGTTGCAGAAAATGATAGCTTTAGGCGGGAAGGATCTCCTGTAGCAGTCAGTGTTACAGCATATCTTAAAAAGCCTCTGAATGAAGATACTGTTGCTATTGACAGTCACATGACGTCAGAGGACACTATATCTGCATCAGTGACGTGCAGTCAGGGGAGGCAGGTGAGGCAGAGCCTCACCTGTCATCATGGAAAAATAATAAATAATAATAAAATAATTTATAAAGATATTTTCACCCTGTGGTTTGTACTATAAAGTATCTATTTTTTATTTAATTTAACCAAATCTGATGTTATTTTTCTTCAAAATTGCTGAATTTTCGCATTTTCCCATTCAAATGGTTAGAAGCGAAGCCGGTGAGGCAGCAGCGAGCTGAGCCTCACCTGGGATTGCGCAACCTCTCGCTAACTGCACTGGCTGCCACTCTGAGAGCATGCTCCTCCTGTCTGTACGTCGCCAATAAAATGGTTAAAAACATTTAATGTATGAGCATATTTTCCATAATTTAGCTTATGTATTTAATGTACTGTGTTTTTATTGTCACCAACTGTGTATGTAACGTGTTTCGTGTGCTAAGGAGAGATCAGAAACGGCAGAGAACAGATTTGAGGTGAGGAATTATTCTGCGGCGCGGCTAAGCATCACATGTTAAAGAATAGTCTTTTTGCCCTCCAGCATTGTTCGCATGTGTGAAATTTCCTTATGTAAGCAATAACATGCAGGGGTCTAGATTTGTAAATCCGATTATAATTAAGTCGGTGCCTCACCAGCTATGAACCTCACCGCACATCACTGATCTGCATCATAATCTAATGACTTTGAAATGGTGTCAGCTAGATATCTTTAAAATCACAAGTGAGATCTTGCATTAATGTCAGATATTGAGACACAATTTTTAAACCAAACAGGATTTTTAAACCAAACAAGTAAAATTTAAATTTCCAAACTCAGCACAATTTGATTTCAGTGTCTGTTTTCATTATAAACAAAATGACAAGAAACAACTCCTTACCCATTACGTGAGTCCAGAAACACTGATTGGTCAGCCAGGAAAATTATGGCCAACTGCCCAAGACTTAGTGGGTCTGGCGGAGCAGCTCTGACAAGCTGCTGCAGAGGAAAATAACATCTGATGGTGTTCTAGTGTCAGAAAAGGCTGTTATCAGTAGATGTTGGTGTGTGGCTGGATGGCAGTGTGGGATCTTTGTGGAAAAGCCTGTACAGTAGTCATGTGCCGATAGGAAGTGTCACATGTGAATGCATGTCGTCACATGAGCAGATGAAGTTCTGCTACATTAGGCTGCAGTGAACAGCATAATAAGTAGGCGGAATCAATTTGTACATCAATTTTAACTTTAAGCACAAATGACTGCAAGTGAGTCAGTTCAGTAAGCTCCTTTTGCTTGTAATTCTTCCTTACAGTGGGTTTTATAATCGGAAAGAAAGAAAAGCAAGGCATGTGGCCTCATTTAAATCTAGCAATCTGTTCTATTTGGCTGGGTAAGACTAAGAGATGGATATGGAATTTTTTTTTTTACAATAGATATTTGGTTCCTTCTGCTGCTGTGAGCTCCTGGTCCTCCTACTACGTTCTCTGAGAAACCTGCTTCGCTTTTTTGTCATCAAAATAACAGATTTGGCAGAAAGAGACGTATTTCGACAGGGGGTAAGATGACTCAAACAGTGGTTTTTAAGTGGCAAGGCCTGAATTAATAAACACGATTACGTCAAGTTATTATGTAAGGGCTGGAATAAAAAGCTGGGCCGTTTCAGAAGAGCCACCACCATACTTAGAGGACTCGTTCGACGCAGTTCATGGGTGTTGTGAAGATGGAGAGTGGGTGGGACTCCCACTCGCTGCCTCTCAGCTCATCAAAATAAAAACAGAGAAGTGAACAGAAAGGGAAAAAAGACAATGTGAGGTTGTCAAAGGCCAGGATAGATTTAATGAGCATGATGGAAACTAACTGCTCTGTATTGAGGGAGAATACAGAAAAAGGTAGGAGAGAGAAAGGTGACGTGTCCTTTATTACAAGTCTTTACTTTGGGTTTGTACCAGGTATGTTAGAATATCGTTGCCTCCATTTTAATGAGTATGTTTGGTCCAAAATAAAGCATTGAACGTTGGTCATTAATGATGAGTATTTAAAATAGTTTAAAGAAGGAAAATGTCACCAAAATTAGCCATTTTTAGGGAAATGGTTTACAGATAATGAAAGTCCAAAATGAGTTTCTGTATGGCATTGGACTAATAAAAAGAGGGCTTTATTATTGAAATATTGATCTACTGAAACGTATACTGTTAAGTCTATTGCTGGTACAGTTGTCACAGATTTTTCTGTGAAACAAATTGAAGCTTGGGAAACTGAAATACCTCGGTGCAAAATGACTTGACATGCTACAGGTTGGCATTTGCAAAGCAGTCAATACAGGAATGCCTTTTTGTTTCTTGGCATTTATTGGCTGTACCTCCAAGAGCGAAAAAAAGGAAGACTATAGATGTTAGTTTCTACTGTAGTGCTAAAACAGTTTCCACTGTGTGAAGTAATGCATGTTAAGGTATATTTGGTGTTTGAACTGTTAAACTAGGAAGGTAGAATCATTTTTAGAAGTCATCTCAAGAATTTGCTGATGTTTGCTATTCCACTCAATACTTGGTCAGTACTCCTTTTGCATGAATTAGTGTGCAATGTTTAACTTTGTGTTTAATCAATCTATATTATAAGCAGTGGTAGGTAACACTAACTAAAAAGCACTCTAAAGCACTAATCATAAGCACTAGCTCCACTAATACTGAAGTGCTATACTATACCAAGATGGTGTTTAGCAGGAGCTAACGATAAAGCGCTAAATTCAGCCGTGTTGATGCCCACCATGTCTCACTAGGAGAGCGTGAGGAGGCTTAAAACAATTTATGAATGTGAAATTTTGTGTACATTTTTTTAACTACCAAGGTGGTTTGTTCGTGTCAGAGTTGTTTTCTTCTGCAAATCTCATTTGTTCATTTGTTTTATACTTGCCATTTTCTCAGTTTCTTGGAAAAAAGAGAATTTGAGGCAAGGAAATGGAACTACTGCATAAACGGTCTTCACAAACTTCAAAATAAAAGGTTTGACAATTCCAACGTCTAACTAGTTGAAAAATCCTTAGTTGATAACCAAAACTTCAACACAGATGTTGAACGTCATTCAACAGAAAGTTTCCTAAATACTACACCACTGTAGACTATGAACATTTTTTTTTTTTAAATAAAATAATTAAATAACCTTATGATTTTGATAATATTCTAATTTACTGAAATGTGTCTTTCTTAATATGCATAGTGTTGTAACATTTAATAGCCTATAATAAACTATAGTCCAACTAGTGCATTGCAATACTGATTTTGTAGCTACTACAAATTTAAAGATATTATGCAGCAATACTACAAAGTAAAGTTGAGGCTTGAGATTTTTGGTGAATAGAAATAATTTGCCTTTTTTTTTAAGTCCATATTTTCCTGGAAAGTAAATTCCAGCAGCTGAATATCTAAGAGCCTGAGGAAGATGAGCAAGAGGGCCGACAGCTGAAGAAGACAAAAACACAGTATGTGAACGAAGAAGCAAGAGAATGGAGATCAATAGATCCGCAGAGCTGGCGAAGGGAACCCAGACGCTCTTTTCGGTTGTTTTGTTTGGAGAACAGTAAAGACGAGGCCGTGTCTCTTTCCCTGATCGCCGTCAGAGATTTTTCGAGCTGCTTTCCCGGTGGTTTGGTTGCTATGGTAAAAATCTAAAGGCTGGTCTCCATGCTGAAAGTCCAGCGCAGTTGGCCACAGTGTTTGAAGAAGAGTGTGTGTGTGTATGTGTTTCTTTTTTTGTCTTTATCTCTGTGTGAGATCATATGATCATTACGTCGTGACAGTCCATTGATGACCACTTTTAAAATAACTTTGCCCTCGCTTGTGTGTTCTTGTTGTGACAGTTTTCTGGTTTGAATTCCAAATTTTAATTTTAATTTTTTAAGCAGGGTTACACTTCCTGAACTCGGAAGGACACGCTTCTTTTAAAGCGTTAGTCGTGTTAGTGCGGGAGCTTTTACTCTTCAAGTAATGAAGAAGGTGCAAGGTGAAGTAAATAATGGGAATATAGTGAATGCGGGGGTATCCTTTGCCCTGTCGCTAGGTAACAGTCTCGAGGCCCAAAGGCAAAGCCAGCCCTGGTCTCCATGGCAACATCATTGGTGTGGGGAGTAAATGGACTTTTCATGGTTGTTGTCTGAACTGTATAGTGTCTCGTATACATTACTACAGACAGATCAGATCGACTTTGGAACCGACTGGACGGAAGCAAGTGAGCGAGGTCACATTATGTCTTCACACTCTGTCTCATGTGTTTAATTAAAAACACAGATATTTATTTATCTTCTGATTTTCTATTCCCAAAGCCCATTAGAGGTGACCACAAAGAAAAAGAGAGAGATCATAAGGTGGCAAACATGAGATGTTTGTGTGTGAAGATCTTATGTTGGAAAGCAGCAGACCATTAAAGGTGGTTTAGTCAATTCAGCGATGGAGTGGAAGAGAGCTGCTTTACTCCTCAGTCATCGAAGCTCTTAGACTCAGAGAAGGGGGGCAATAAGTGCACTTTTATCAAATGAAAAGATAAAACGTGTTTTGAAACATGAGCCATTTTTACCTTACACTTTGTTAGTGACTGAAAAGTAGAAGTGAAGAATACGGTGACATCAACATTATCCCTCGCATGGTTAATCTAAAAAGCAGTTTTTAATGTTTCAGCTAAATGGAATGAATTAATAAAGTGCTTTTCTAGACTTGCTGAACAGGGCCTAGAAGGGCAGTAGCCCAGGGCTCCCAGGTTTGGGGCGGGGCTATAGATTTTGAATGTTTTTATAATGAATGGATGTTTTACAATGTAGCTGACAATAAAACTATTAGATGTGCGATTTTTTTTATATTGTTATATTTTTATTAATGCATGCAATAAAATATTAAACAATTCTGAACTTATAAACCATCTTTTTGTCTAACATTGTACCATCTTCCATGGGATGTTTTAAACCTGTGAATGTGTTGGCCTTCCTATTAATGTTTTGTAATTCGCATGAATAAAATTCTTATTATAAATGTTTAATTTTTTGGGTAGGGCACCAAAACTGGCTTTAGCCCAGACCCCCTCATCCGTCTAAATCTGGCCCTGATTGTCAGTATCAGCCTGATCTCTGTATGGATGTAAATTCACTAGGGAATACACACCAGATGGCTGTATCATTAAAGCTAATTGCTCTGTTTGCTAATATAAGATACTAAAGACATTTACAGATATTAACTCCAAATCATTTGAATTACAATAGCTGAATTTGAATGATTTCTTTGGGGAGGGGGGGCACTAAGCTACCTCCATACCTGCTGAACAGCCCTTAAGAAACTTCTAGAAAATGAATCAGCTGTCACAGCTATTTCACTTTGTAATTGTAATTTCACTGACAGTCCTCCGCTCTATCACACACACAAGGCAGGCAGGCAGCATAGACAGCGCAGCAAGCAGGCAGACAAAAGCATGTTTGTGTTCAGGAGAATTTCAAGCACAGTGGGTCTCTATGTATGGAAGCAGTGTCAGGCTCGTCCCAGAGAGGCCGGGGAGGATGATGGGGGTGTAGCTGGAGGGGATTTCACAGACTCTTTTCCTTCCAGCAAGACTACAACAATCATTTAAAATGTGCATTGATCCTCTTACTTTATTTTTATTTATTTATTTTTTAATGTTGTGCTCATGTATGCAATGAAATTTCAAGAGAATATGATCGTTATCAGTGGGAGCGAAGATGCTTTTCTCTGCTTGGAGTTTATTCCATTATATATCAGCCTGTCCACATTTTCATCTTTAACAACGAGTTTGAATGTTTTGAAATATTTTATTATATTACTTAGTATAATATTTCATCACACAAGAGATTGCTATTTATTAAAGTAAGGATGGCAACCTTTTATTAAAATATTTTTCCATTGTTGGGTCCATCAATAAATATTATTACATTTTAACACACCAATCAAAGGCATGTACTGTGTGTAATTTATGAGGTACAAATCATACTTTTTTATGTAACTGCTCATGTTTTTTAGGATTAGTATTTATGTTTGCTATGTTTGTGGAACTGCTGAGAAGTTGTCAATATCTTTCTACCATCACTTTTATCATCATCACAATAACTACCACACCATATCGGGATAAAATTTTAACTTCATATCAAAGAGTATGGACATAACATGACAGACTTTGATTGCTGTGGGCATCAATTTCCAACATAGAAATGAATCTGAATTAAATTTGTATTTAGTGGTTCCACAATATGCAAAAACAGTGGAATAAACATCTGTGCCTCACTGTTAAAAAATCTTTTTGAAAACATCATTGTTTCTTAGCAGACCTTGATTCTTATGCCACACATCTAGGGGGTCTGACTTTAACGGAAGAAATACCCAAATGGTGTGTGTGAAGTGAAAGAATATCCATCTCTGCAGTTTTCTCATAACTGCAAAGCTCAGCATGAAACTTTAAATATAGCTGGATTGCTTCTCCTCACACCATCCACTCCTGCAGGGCATACTGGTTTATGGCATGGCTGATTCAAGTAGTTTACCCTGGTGCGTAGGGATCAGAAGAAGAGGCAGGTTGCAAATTTAAAGAGGGCAACCAATCTACTTTTAAAAACTACTTTTAGTTGGTCCCCTCTAAGGACACTGATAACTGTGGAGCATCTGCCTCAATTTCACCACATCATATCATCCCAGGATGAGTTTTTATTTTTTCTGGGCTACTCTAAAACTTTCATTAGCCTGTTGCCTGGTCCCCTGCTATGAAAGTTTTCTGGGCACGCCACTGCTTGAAGCATTACAAAACTTGTTTGGCATGTCTCCAGCAGCTGGCAAAAAGAGAAAGTTATGAAGTTATGAGAAAGTTATGTAGAAACAAAATCTGTGAACATTGGAAAAGGTGAAAAAAGAAGAGCAAGTCTTTTATTAAATAACATAAACCTATGTAATTCAAGGCAGAGAAAGAGTTAGAGCAGCATGATGTGTCTGCACAGTGAAGTAGGTAGGTAGATGAAAACCGAATGTGTAGCCACTTCATGCGTCGATGTGCTTTTTTCCCCCCTCCACATTCTCGTTAAAAGTACACAAAAGCAGTGACAGTCCATTGTGGTGCAAAGCAAGGAGCGCTCTTGGCGACCTGAGACGAGAGTAGAGGCCTGAGGACCCAACACACACTCTCACACACACATTCTGTCATTGAACTCAACAATTGCCGAGCGTGTGTCTGTACACACAAAGGAACGCAAGCGCCCGGTTGTACTAAGGTGAACGATACCAGCCTGTCCCAAGCAGATGAATGTAGTATTCAAAGCAAGGACAAACACACACACACACACACGCTCACAGAGTAAAATGCACTGTCATCACAGAGCTCTCACCCCGAGGCAGGGACTACAGATCAACCAAACTAACCAGTTGCTTTAGCCACTATGTCTTATTCTGCTGGTTAGCTTAGCAGCTAATTAGCAGCTATTTTGTTAAGATAAAAAAGTGCCACAGGTGGCCCTCTTGTGGCGGCAGTAGGGAGCTTCGTTTTTATGTAGGTCATACTGCTCGTCACGCGTCTTCTGGGTTTTCTGTACATTTTCTCCATTTGTGACGAGGCTGAGTGGATCAGCAGCAGACTGAGCTGAATGCCATTGCCCATGATGCACCACTGCCACTGCTCGCCAGCTGCATGGATGCCAGAGAACGAGGAGGAAGGTGGGGATTGGTTGAAGTCGAGTTGGGGCTGCTGTTTGTGACGAGTGACATGGAAAATTTGTTTAAACGAGGAGGCATATGGGAAATTAAGAGAACGGGATTTGTTCTGATCCAAGATCATGGTCATGCTAGCCTAAAAGCAGCTGTTCTGCTCTGACCTTAAGCACTTCCACAAAACTAATCTGCCGCCTCATTAGGTCCACCAGGGGCCGGAGGACTGAGTTGCTGAAGCAGCCGTGGGGCGTGCTGTTTTTGTATCTTTTCTTTTGTGCAGACAGTGTGCCGGTTCGTAGCAAAGGTTGGTGTGTGACAACAGAGTCAAAGACTTAAGCAAGAGATTCTCACGAGTAGAAACATCAAGGTTTCATGACCTAAAAGCAACAATTATTCCAAAGACAGCCAGTTATGTAATTTATTGCATTTGCTACAACTGTAGCAGAAATTTGAATTAAATACTTCTGTCATCTTCTATTCTTTGTGTAACTATAAAGGGATTACATTTTCATGTTACTTAGGAAGACTATCTTGGCATTGGTGTTCCCAAACACTTGTTGATGGTCCATTAATCAAGGGTATAAATATAAGCATATCAGGTATATTCCTTTTTAAATTATGTGGAATTATCAAGGACCCTTTTTCAAAAAATACTGACACAGTGTCTCTGTATTCACATAACACTGTTTACATCTTTATCTTACAGACAATCTTTTAAAGTTCAGGTATTCACTTTGCTCATAGAAGGGAGTTAGAGTACAGCAAAGGTTTCACTAAAGTTTGGGATATTGTGAGGTCAGAGGGCATTGTAGAGATTCTCAACCTTGTTGCTGTCAAAATTATATTGTATTTTTTTTTAGAGTTTTGGATTTAACTTCAAGTAAAAGCAGGGTTTCCCCCAGTGTATTATAAGAGTGTATTATAAGCCTGGCGGCCCGCCATGCTTTACTAGCCCCGCCGCCAGGCTAAGCGTTGCTTGTTTACGTTTCTAGAAAAAAAATAAAATAAATATATATATATTTTTTTTTTTTTTTAAGCCAGGCTGCAAGCGTCTCTTTTGTTCTTTGCATTTCACTAGCAGAGCAGATTTATTCCTAAATGATAGGTTTATAGTTTATGCATTTAAACCCGACAGCGCGCGGACCAATCACACAGCTGGCGCCTCTGCGCTTTGCCTCGCGCGCTGTTTTACCTAGGCGGATCGCGCACGCCTCCTTTCACTCAAACTGGACACAGACTGACCTGTATGGATATTTATATAAACCTACTGTGAGGAATTATGATCCTTTGGAGAACTCTGGGTAAGAGTTTAAAAACCGCCGCGTTAGCTCTGGTTGCGCAGCTCAAAGTGAACCGCAGGAATAACTTGTAGGGAATTCAGAGGTCGCGTTGTAAAGTGGTGAGAATGATTTATCTTTGTGAAAAAACAATTATATGCGCCGTTTACATCTCAACGCGCTGCCCAGCGTGTGGCTCTGTGTCTGTCTTCCCTGTAAAGTTTATGTCTGTGGTCCCGGTTGGCCGGAGCGTTTGTGGATAACGAGCAGTGCTAACCTCATCATGCAGGTTCAGCCCGGTGAGGAGCTTTCGCGCTCTCCTCGGAGTCATTCATCACGCTGATTTTATATTATTTTTTTAGTATTATTTTTCCGGTTACACGATGCAACAAACCATATCAAATGCGTTGTCTACTTAGAGTTTATGCGCGCGGCCGCACGAAGATCTGAGAAACACATCTCATAAACTCGATCAACCAAAATAGCTTCTGTGACGATTAAAAACTCAATAGACACGAAATGGAACAACTACTAAATCCATAAAGCAACATTAGAAGCAATGAATTAAATCTCCCGTTTGTTGCGCATCTCTGCGTAGTGCAGCAGATTACCTCATCATGCAGGGCCGGTCCAAGGGTGTATGAGGCCTGGAGCAGAATATGACTTAGGGGCCCCTTTTGTTGCTAAAACATCAGCACCTCTAACAGCTTCTGTGTTAGTGAAATATGGGAGAAGGGGGTAGTTTAATTGGCCAGCTTAAAAAGCAATAAGTTATAATCGCAGTTTACTAACTTGTATTTGTAAATTTAAAGATTAAACTCACAGCATCAGATTGTTGCTATGGTAACAAAACAATCTAACTATGAATATTGTTCTTTGAAGTTTTACAAAGTAAACCTCCCAGCTCCTTAAAATCTTGTATTTAAATGTTAAACAATTTAAAATCATTTAATTTATGTATGCCTAAACAATTTAATAAAATGACAGCATTGATAATCTCAATATGCATCTGTGGTCTGTTTTAAAATATTAGCGTTTATGGGGCCCCTGAAGCCCTTGGGGGCCTGACGGAGCTGCTGACTTAATTTGGATTAAACAGAAGTGCAAATATGTTGTTTTTAGACTAGTTGTGGGTTTAAATAGCATTTCACTTGAGATCTTTTCCCCTAACATATAATTACACAGTAATACTTTTACATTTCCTGTCAACTTAATATCTTTTAATACAAAAACACGGTGGACCACCTCGACCACCGGGCTTAGCAAGTTTTCTGGGGGAAACCTTGAAAAGGTATCAATAATTAGTTTTTTCTGTCATTAAAACTAGAGGGAATTGTAGGATCTTGCCAGTTTAATTGAACAAACCTAGAACACTGAAGCCTTCCTTTGTTGTTGAGTACAATCGATGTGCCCCTTGGGTCTTTCTTAATTAAAGTTCCAAACTGTGTTTTGCTCTGGTTGGTCTCTTGGATCAATCTTTTTCTTTCAGCTGCCTTTTAAGAAAAACATTGAGCAGGCCCACAAAATGAAGGCATTTGTGTTTTGGCTTTTCAGGGCCCACCTGGTAGTATGCTATTGTCATTAGCAAAGACTGTTTTCCACTGTGGAATCTGGGAAGTCGGTGGGCTGTGGCGTACGTTTCAATCTGCCTAACAATCTCTCTTCTCTCTTCTTTTATCTGTTGACTTTGAGCAGATCATGGCGGAGTACACCTCTTTGCTCAGCGACCTGTCTGAAAACATAACCAACGAGGACTTGGAGCAGCTCAAGTCAGCCTGCAAGGAGGACATCCCTGAAGACCAGAGCAACAACATCACCTCCTCCAAGGAGTGGTTCAGCTACCTGGAGAAGAACGACAAGCTCGCCCAAGGTGAAAAAGATCAAATTCCAGAATTCTTACAGTGCCCGCCTTGTTTATGTGATTTACCTTCAGTCCGTCTTGATAAAACCAACAGATAACCTGTCTTACATCGAGCACATCTTTGAGATCTCTCGACGGCCGGACCTGCTGACCAGAGTGATAGAGTACCGCACCACTGTGCTCAAGATCTCCGAGGACGATGAGATCGACACCAAGCTCACACGCATCCCCTCCGCCAAGAAATACAAAGGTAAGCACATTCTGGAAGCGTGGATTCAACAATGTGAGAAACAAGTTAGACGTTTCTGGGACTGGCTTGTTGAGACTTGTCCTGTTTTCGATTTTTATTTTTTCTCACCTTCTTTCCTCCTCTGTCCTTCTGCACGGGATCCGCAAATTGATTCCAGCAAAGCACCTTGAAGGGCATCTTTGTTCCTGAAATACACACAGAGGAGGGACAGGCAGGGAGGCGTCTTATGAACGAGAATCTGACATAAGTCTTTTTCAAACACACAACACCTAAGGGTGGTGTGGCAAAAAAAAACATCCTGGCTTGTTAAATTAGATTTAAAGTCGATGTGTAAAGTAAATCAGTCGCCTCTGTGCCAGGCATAATGAAATACAGAGGCAGGCTGTAAGTGGCCAATGCTAGGTGTTGCAGCTGTGTCCCAAATATCAAATTGACTTTTATTTGTAATGATGGGCTTTCTATAAAAGATTTCATTTATTTAAGCACCTGTTACCCTTGCCTCATCTGCTTGTATCTCCGTCCAGGCGGACAAAGAGCAAAGTTAAGGATTATCAAACTGAGAAATGAGAGGAGCAGCAGTCTTCCAAACATCACTGTCTGCCCTCTAGTGGTTAAACAAAGCAATTGCAAGAATGAATTTGTGGTTTTTGTTCCAGTCTTCTCTAACAGGTTTTTGTTTTTTGTCTAATAAGTTTCCAAAGTAAACTTCTTTAAAGCTATGCAGATGATTATTATGTGAAAACCCAATTCTAAGTTAAGCCTCTAAAGCAGATGGGGATATTAAAAAAAGAAACAAAAAACTGATAAGCAAGGAACTTAGTCTGGTGACAGAAGGAAATTTGTGTAGTGTGGGATCTTTTCTCAGCATTTATTATGAAATTGCAAACTTCTCACTTTTCTTGCTTCTAGTTTTGCACAAAAAATTTTAGCAAACTGTCTGGTGTGTTTACCTGGAATAAGCTGCTTATCATACCAACAGAGATTCTAACTTTCATAGCTCTTTTGAAAATCCATGAAAACTTTTCACCTTATGAAATGTATGTTGAAAAATTTTGTAACTGTGACTTTTTAAAATCATTATATACCTTAAAAACAAAAGCTTGGTCCGTCAGTCAAAAGCTTTTTCACTAAAAGTGGAGCACTTAATGCTGCATACGGAGTAACGCTACAATATGTTATAATGTGATAAAATCAGGCTTTGAATCTTAATAAGACATCATTAAAAACTCATTATGTAATAATCGTTGCAAAGTTTCTTGAAATCCTTGAATGCATTTTGAATCGTTTTTCCTTTAACAACATGTAGGTTAATACTGAAGATGAAAAGGCAATGACCAGAAATTCCCCATTTATTGTCCAAAGTTTTGATTTAAATGCACATAGGATCTTCAACATGATAGAAGTATAATGATTAGAATGAACACAAACTGTTAGTGATTTTTTTATGGCATAATGCACCACAAAATTACATTATTTCTAAAAAGAAAAAAAAATACAAAAGTTCTGCATTTTGTAATTAACGGCACAAAATGTAATAATGTTAATATGGATTTTATTACATTTTGCATCAATTACTACATAATGCGGTTTCAATGATTACATTTTGAAGCGCATTTTATATTACATTATTACATAATGCAGCGTTAAAGAGCTATTACATGAAGTAGTGACTCTGGAAGGAAGAGAAAGATTCAAGGAAAGTGGTGACTTGTTTATTGTTGTTGACAACTTTCTTTCTCTGTCTCCTCCTCTCTCCAAATCACTCGCATCTGGAAAAACAAAGACATCATCCGCCAGCCCTCTGAAGATGAAATCATCAAGTTGGCGCCTCCTCCTAAAAAGGCATGAGGTCAATGTCCGGAGTCCCAATCTTGGCACCTTGATTTCTCCACTTCCGGCACTCAAATCGTCCAACCAGCCATTTTCCATCAGCCCTGTTAACCACTCCCACCTCAGCCTCCCCAACACCATTTCCAGACATACACACACACACACACACTCCCCTACCATCCCCTGCCGCATCCCTGCCTCCTTAGGTACCACACTCAATGACACGGGACCACGCAAGACGCTGTCTACAACGTCGACCAATCAGATCGTAGCGACGCAGCCCCTTCCCCAGCTGAGGGGGGATGGGAAGTTGCGGGGCAGGGGAGGAAAAAAAAAAGACACTTCAAGATTAAATTTGGAGATGGACCAACATAGTATGTGTGTGAGGAGAACACTGAAGTCTGTCCTGGATGCTGAGTGGGTCAGTTCTGAATGAGTGTTTCGTGACGTTGCGTGTTCATGTCGTTTAAAGGTCATTAAGCATGAAACAAAAACTAGGCTAACCCATGATGAAGCAGAAATTACAGACCCTGCGTCTGAGCAAAATAAAAGATTACAAAGCTATATTTTATTCTGAAATTCTGGATAAGCCTACAGAACTTAAGATATGAAATTATATTTGTGGGAATAAGTGCAGTGATACTTCACTGCAACTCATAACATGTCTTTGCTAAAGCTAATTTATCTAAATTTAACTTGATTGTACAACATAGCCAAACTTTTAAGACCATATTAATATTTGAGCACTAAAACAACTAAGTGTTTTAGATGATAGAAAACAGTTTCAGAAGATAACCACTAAGTAAGGTTCAATGGTTAAAAAAAATATCTTACACATTGTTTTTTTCTGTGAAGGTGCTTGTGTTAGCTTGTAGCTAGCTGAATAAATATTCGAGCGTGTTTGTGTTAAGAGGAATAGTCTAGATGCCCAACTCACATTTGTCGATTAGCTAAGAGTTAGCATTAGCGCTAAACTTGAACAAAGATTGAGTCGTTTTTGCTTTCCTGTTTCAATACAGTAAGCTGAGCTAAGCTATCTCCTTCAAGCTAGCTACAGGGGAGCTTTCCTAATACCAGAGCGTGGCCCGTGGGAAAATATGTCTCCACAAATCTAGTTGTTCCTTACTACGTCATTAGGTTCATCAAGTTACTTGAAGCTAAATGCTAATATCAAATTTTATCAATGGAAGAGTCTCTGTTCCCCCAAGGCTCTGTGAGCATTCCCTTCACTCTAACACGATTAACGAGGTCATGTTTCAAGAGCAAGAAACATGTCGAATATTTTAGTGAAACATATTTAAAATTGCCGATATTTGCCTTTAGCTTATAGTCACTTCAAAGAGTTATTTACAGGAGATATTTAGCTACAGCATTTATTTCTTCACAATGGAAGATTCCTTTTTGTAGGGAACATTCCATTATTGGGACCAGTCAGAGTGAATGTTCTTTTTAGGGACAGGTTAGAGATGTAAATAAATAATATATTACAAAAACATATAGTAGAAGTAATATAATGCCCAACAGAGTTTATGCTCTGTTGGGCAAACTCTAGCTCTAGCAAGAACCACATATAGGTTCAGTTAGTGTAGCTAGTTTCAATAAAAGTTCAGCTAACCCCAAACTATCTAACATCTCTTTGTAAGCAAAGGGAAGTTGGACTACATTATCCATATGTACATTTTGGGAGAGTTGGATATCGTAGTTGGTTTTCTCGTTATGTAGCCTGTTTTAAGCATCTCCATTGTCATTGTATTTGTCGCTCAGAAAATAATTGACCAGTGTATTTTGAAAGACTACTCAAGGCTTCTGAGAGGAAAAATAATAAAGAAAATCAGTTTTACGTGATCATTCAAATTCCTTACTCGAACTTCAACGGTCCCTATAACGCACACAGCGGCTCATTATCGGACTGCGCCATTTCCGCCATGCACCGACACGAAAAGAAAAGCTAGCAGACTGTTGAATCTAAACTTTAATGACCACTCTTCTGAACACTGTGTATCTTTTCTCCCCACGATGAAGCCTTAGCAGAGTTTTTGCGTTTACTCCCCCTGAATTCTTTGTTTTTTTTCTCCACAACTGTGAGCGTTCAGGCGTGTGAAAAGCAGCGACGGGTGTCGGCGGCACACGCGTTAGGTCAATCAAAGCAGCTCTCCATTTTAAAGAGAGCTGTGTGATTTTTCTTTTTAAAGATTTGCTAAGGACTTCAGTGTTGGTGAGTACAGAATGTGTGTGGTCTATTTTCTTTGTTGTCCTCAAAGCTGTGGGATTTAAAACTGAGGCATCGAGATCTTTCAGTTGTAATGACTAGTTATTTACCTGAGCACTGACTCTGTTCTCGCTTGTATTCCTTTGCCACTATGCTCCAATTCAACCCTAGTGCCAACGATCGAGACGTTTCGTTTGGATCACGATTTGTGTGATCTGTTTTGTTTTTACTTTATATAGCTTGACTTGTATTGTATTGCTGGACAGATTTGTATCCTATGCATCAATGTCTGTAAGAAAAAAACTTTCACAAACTGCAATTTTACAGAATGGAATTCTTTGTTTGTCCTTCGCCCGGGTCTTTGACAGGACCGAGGCTTGTTTTATATTAAATTTGCATGATCTCTTTGCAAAAGATGTGACTTTTGGTCGTAGAAACTTGACAGTAACACACCTTTAGAAAGAGGAAGGGGGGAAAATAGCTGGAAACTGGGGTTAAAAACAAACCTTTTTATGTTTTGGCACTGGACACTACTTTTGCTGCATTATTGCATCCGTTTAATTTTCTATAAGTTTTCCAATACTTCACATTTTAATAACTGACTTTTAATAATTGTTAGTAATATATTTTTGCTATTCATATCTATTATTAAGTATCAAATTTGGTTTAAAGGCATTAAATCGAGAAAATGTTATTGTTTCACTGTTGAGTAAGACATTGCATAATTTAGATAATTTTAACAAGGTTTTTTTGGTAAGTTAATCATCACCAGTTCATATCTTTGTGTTGTTACCAATCTTCTCGTATTCACAAATAACCACGTCATACCTTTGTGTAACGACTGCATGTCAGTGTATTTGTCTTGGTATTGTGAAAAATTCAGAATAATAATTACCAAAAGGCTCAAATCTCCCCTGCAATTTCATTTAATTTCATTTTCCTCTCTAACGATTTGATATTACATCACACAGCCAAGCATTAGTAAATAATTGGCTCTGCTTTATTTCAGGGGTTGTCGAAAAAGCCCGGTGTTGGGAACGATTACAATCTTGGTTGTTAAGATTGTGGCAATTTTTTTTTTTTTAGAACTGAAAATCCTACTGGTACAAAGGGACCAAAACGGCAAATTTGTAAAGTGGTGAATAGGGGAAAATAAAAACAAAGTCTTGAATCATCTTGAAATTTGAAGCAGAGGCTACTTTTTACATGTAATTTAACAAGTAATAGTCAAATATCCCAAATGTGGACTACATGTGTTAAAAACAGCATGTTGAACATCTGAAGTGTCAAATTATTGATTTTTTTCTCCCCAGTTTCCAAGCTTGCCCTTGCTGGACCAAACTTTAGGTGAATTGGTGTTGGCTCTTCTTTGGATTGGGCCGGTTGAACACAAAGTGAATCCATCTCACAGCGTGGCGATGATCTGTGCATAACGCTTATTCCCAGTGTTACAATGCACGCTGCCTTGGCTAAATGTCAAACTAACAGTTCTGTTGAACAAGTTTGGCTATTTGTACAAACCACACCAAAAGACAGATTTTTCTTTGCATGTGTTTCCAATATTTGACACAATATCACTAAAAGAGGTTAGGGGCCAACAATTTTACCTTTTTTTATTTGAAGTAGATTTTGAATACCAGTTTGTGAATTTCAATGTGTGACTTTTTTTTTTTTCCTTGTCTCTCCCAAATAGAATTTCAATTAGTTGGGGACTAAACAACTGTTTGTTTTTGTTCTTTTTTTTGTATAGATTTTGCAAATCTCTTGCTGCCTCATGGTATCCCGATGTACGCTTTGGTTTGAACACTTTTTGAAACCGCGTCTCCGTCAAAATGTGGCTATGCTGAGCTTTTTTTGTTGTTGTTTTTCTCGAAGATTACTTACACCAAGTTTTGCTCCTTAAAGTCCACTCCCATAAATAGCACAGTCCCTCCAACTTTAACACAGCTCACATTTTTAACGTAGCTTAGCTTATTTTCTGTGTAGCCATTGGCGCATAATAACATATCAGCCACAGGTGATGTCAAATTTGGATTTCCATGTACAAAGTACATATCAGCTCGGTAAATGCTGCAAAAGTATAAGCTTATTGTGTTTAAGGTGACTACATGATTAGAACCAATGTGTGAGGCAAACATGCTTTGGACGTATTTAGCATCTGATGCTAACAGTTGACTAAAATCCATTCCAATATTTTCCCTTAAAAAATGAGACTGTGTTTTTTTTTTTTCTTTACATTTTAATTGGTTGTAAATATGTATTTTGGATGTATGTCGCAGTGTTTGTTTTTAAATTGATTAATTTATTTAATGCCTATATATTGTTGTTTTTACATGTCTTGATTTTGTCTTACTAACTGGAAACATGTCAAGGGGTTGGTTAAAAACCATGTAGACCTTGTATTAATTTCTATTACTTTCTTCATTTATGATTTGCTGTTTCAGCTTTGGGTGATGGTTTTTCAAAGGTAAAAAAAAAAGAAAAAAAAAAGAAATAAGTGGTATTCATTTATTTGTATTTTCCAATGTGTAACTTTATGTTCAACTGTGTTGTATTTTGATGAGATGTGTCGTGGTCACTGCTTGTACAACAATTTTCTTTTATTCAGAGTTTCCAAATCATGACAAAAATATGAAGGTTTTGGCAAAAGTTACTACTTTGGTCATTGCTAGCATGTTAGCTCTGAAAAAGAGGGATGAAGTCTCAAACTATTGAAACTAAACTATCCAAATCATTCCTAGGATAAAACTGTTGAGCTGAAAATGAGCATAATGGATTTTAATTGACGTAAACTCAAAACTAAATATGCTACACATCTAGCTAGCAACATATTTTATAGCTAGTTAGCTTGATAAAATCGTTGAGTAGGCTAGGTGAGCTAAATCTTTTAAATCAAAGATTTAAGCAACAAAAATAACAAATGCTAACAAGGTTGTCCTTTTATTACCCTTTTCCATTACTTACAAATTACTAGTTAATTTGTTAATACAATATTTCATTTTACAATGTGCTGTTCAGGGTGTTTTTATTTGCTGCTTTATGGTTCAAGGTAAATTTTAGTGACTAGTCGAAGGGTGTGTGTTTGAGGAAAAGAGGAGGTAGCTAAGCTGAAATGAGTCGAGTAAGTAGTAAGAGATGTGGGAAAAAATATTTAAGATATAAGCTGAGCAAAATATGAAGATTTTTAACATGGAAGGCATCACTTGTTGCAAATTCACAGTTGGCACGGTATGAAGTGAAAATGTCACAATGCAACCTTTGTATAATTTATTTCTTAACCCAACTATCACTGTAATGAGTGCTGGTCGAAGCTGCACAGCAACAAACTAGTGTTTTTTATTCTTTCTTTTCAAAGCAGTAGAATTAAATCTCGTATTACCTGCACACGTTGCAACTCAGTTGAGTTGCAGGTAGCTGGGCTGACCGGACGTAGATGCATGTGGTCGACATTTAGCAAATGTCACGGTGTTCCGGTAAGAGTTTGTGGCTGAATCTGAGATTATCTGAGGGGCGCGCGTACGAGTGTGTGTTTTTGCGATAGACATAAGAAGAAGCTACTTTGAAGTGATGTAGTTTAAGCGCTTTTCGTTTTAAGTTTGTCAGACTGTGTCGGGGTGGGAGGTTTCCCTTAAGGCTGAAAACATTCCTGTGGCGGGATTTAGAGCTTTGATGGCAATCTTAATATTTTTTGAAATGTGAGTTTTTGTGTGTGGACAGAACCAGTGTGACGTCATCACTTATGCATATTTTTGTTGTACTCTTGAGAAAATACGAATATAGACGTTTTGGGTATAGCGCAAATGGTGCAGCAAGCGGCAGTCTGTCTTGTCCTCTTAGTTAGAACGTAACATTCCTAAAATAAAAGTTGTCATGTAGATGTGCTGCTGTTCAATATCGTACACAATTGATTTGGTTTGAGACGATAAAGTGACCCGGCTCTTTCCCAGCGCTATTAACAGGTGTGCTTAATTTACAAGGTAACGAGGAGCGACATTAATTATTCGTTCACGTTCCGCTTACATAACCACGTTAGACGCCATCGGCTCAATGCTGTTACCACTTGTCTGTAAGAGTGCCCTCTGCTGGGGGTAAGAAGTACTTCAGGATCATTTTGCAGTGATTGTAATAGATAAGAGGGAGAAATAATCATATGGCTTTTTTTTTGTCATGATTTATGAGACTGAACTGAAATTATGCCATTTTTGTCATTGTGCTAAAATGAATATATATATATATATATTAAAATATATTTGCTAACCAAAGTTGTTCTGCCTGGTGGATGTTTTATTTTTAATGTAGCTGAGAGGATACCTTATGTAGAGATAACTAATTCAGAGACCTGATGAAATGAGACATCCAAAGTTTCCTTAGGATTGACTTGCATTGAGAAAACTTTATTAGTAAAGATCTGTATTGTTTCACAGATATAACGTCAATTTCCCAATCCAAGATTCATAACATGAACACCACAGCAGTTAAATCAATCAAGTTTATTTGTATAGCACATTTCGGTAACAATGGAGTTCAAAGTGATTTACTATGATAGGCATTTTTCGATAACCTATGTAAAATGAACCACAAGACAACTTATGTGAGTTTTTACCAAGCTTTCATGAAAGGAGAAGACACAGCGGACCGCTCCAGCGAGCTGCCCACCGCACGTTCTAACGTCCAGTTAGCTTGTCTTTTATTATCAAGGAAAAGAGGGAGAATGGGAAAGCAAGATGGGAGAAAAACTATTTCTGCACACAGGCAGTTTCTCAAGTAAGGAGTATTCCGGTAAATAAAAAAGCAGCTGGAAACATAATTCAATGTTAGGGAACACACAGTTAACTCCAATATACATACAGTAGGAAGCCTGAACACTTTAAATTATGAAGCAAGTTAACTACTGTAAAAGTGATAATGCATAGTTTCTAACAAAATATTTATGGTGTAACCGATTATGAAACAAGCAAATATTTGTCAAATGCAATCAAAATCATCAATAGTACATAAAATGTACTTAAAATATATTAATCTACGTTTCAGTTGCCACTGATCAAATTGAACTCTAAAATTGGGTTTCAGCTTTGGTTAATAGCTCAGTGTGTCAGCATTTTTGCAGTTTTCTGGAAGTTTCTCCCAGATCTTTGGTGCACTCACCGGCATGGTTGTTGTTGGTCAGAATAGAATGTGACTTTTAGGAAATACAAGCATTGAAAAACTGCAGCTGTGTTAGCAAACATAAACAAGCTCCAAGTGTATTAGAGCTCGTTTAAGTATGAAAAGTTTTCATCTTAGTTTTACAATGTTTTTATTGAGCTCTCGCCAGATCACATAGAAACTTATGAATAACAACTGGATCTGTTTAAAAGATCCAATTCTGTATTAACAATAAGCATTAATATCAGCATTTTGTAAAAAATGATTTCCATCCTTAACGTCTTAGTAGCCATAGCTACCAAACCTACGGAAGAAAATTAGGGCCACTGAGAAAAAGAAGTCTGCCTTTAATCTCAGAATAGATTAGAATAATAAGTAGAACAGTAAAAGTTTGAATGTTTGACCTACATTTCTCTGAAGCAAGCAGATTTTGTGTAAAAATATTTATTTTCAAAGACATGCAAAAACCAAATGGTATAGAAGGAGTATTTAAAACCAAAACAAGCTTGAAGTAAGCTTGGGATTAGATTTTTATCTAAAGTTAGATTTTGGTACATTTTTTTAAACACTCATAAAGAATAAAAAGAAAAAAATGCAACTATTTGCAGGGCACCACTCCATCCTTAAACGTTTAATGACATTTTAAAGACTATGATTGTGAGTGTTAAGACCAGTGTAGGGGTGGCCAGGTCACAACATGAAGGATCCATCCTCCTGATCTCAACAACCGACACACAAAGTTGAACAGTTGATAATTATTTATTTTAAAAAGATGTATTTTTGTTAAAGGTGTTACAAATGGAGTACTTGGCTTCAGAGTGAACTATTGCTGAAAACAAACAAAAGGAAACTACCCAAAATAGTAACAGAAACTTACCTAATAGAAAGTAAATATACCAAAGGACAAAAACTTACCGTCCTAACTAAGAAAAACATGAGAAAGCTGAGGAAACAAACGGCAGCTCACTCCTACACTCCAGAACTCCAACACAGGTGAACAAAGGAAAGCGGCGTGGTCGGTGGAGACGAGTCGAGGATGGAACACAGGAAATCCGCTTCAGCAGCTTTTATATTCATCACCTCCGGGAAGCAGCCAATTAGACGTTACCGTCGTCTTCTGGAAAGCCAATCAGGGACGGGTACCTGCACCCTCATGTTGGTATAATTAACCTTACGACGCCGGTCGTAACAGTGAGATAAGAACTGAAACTGATTTTGGTCAACCCTGAAAACTATCAGAACGTCTTTTCCACAGACCATGTGCTGGATCTCTGGCCTGGGTGTCTCTGGTGCAGCTGAAGGGAAACCACTTGGTTCACCACAGTTAGTTCCAGGTAACATTTGCAGGTTAATTAACTGCAATTGATAAACAGCAACCAACAAAACATACATTTTACAAGTCTCATCGTTCAGCTACAACAAAGATTAATGCAGAGTCGAGCGCAGAAAATGGTGAAAAAGATCATTTTAAGAAACTGTTCAGACATAAAACCAGGACAACAGGAGAATATGACGATGTGTGTTAGAAACCAAGGAGTTTATAGTATATATGTATGTATAGGTCAAATATTGTCTCTGTTGTTTGCTGGCCAGTAATGATTTGATCTATTAATTGATTAATTTAAAAAAAAGTAAATCTGAGGAACATTGACGATTCAGTGAGGATGATCATCGTATGAAATCATGTTAAATACACTATTGGGTTTGGATCACTTTTGGGTTCTTCATTATTGTGCCAGAAAGGTCTTCCTTAGGTTTAGTTTTTTATTTCTTGTCTTGTGTATTTAGTCCAGTGTTAGTTTTTCCTCTTTGCGCTCCCCTCGCAGCTGTTCAACGTTCCCCTTGTAAAGTTACCTTTCCTCGTTTTAGCTATTGTGAAGGTTACATTCTTTTATTTTGGTAACTTTCTTGTCAAGATATCTATGGTAACTGAATGCAGTTCTACCTGCCTTGGTTAACCGCAATAAACAGGTTTAGAGGGAAAACAGACAAAAAGGATAAATATCAATTTAATTTTAGCTTCAGTTGACAAGGGAATTAGGTCAGTAGCTGGGATTGAAGTTTATTTGAGTGCCTGGAAATATTTATGTTTATTGAAATGTTAATGACAGGAATTGTGCTGATGTAATGAGTTGATGAATGATGAGGATGCTTTAATACATCATCATTTAATCATCTGTTTTGACCTTTTAAAAACTCACTGGATGCTACATCCATTAACTCAACTGGATCCAGTGTCATAGTCCACTTCTCCCAGTGTCTATGGATCCATGAATCCATGAAACCATGAAGGCCGGATGTCTGTAGTTTTTGATCCGATTCTGGGGAATGTTTTGAAGGCAGAGCTAAAACCTGACGTGTTGGAGAAATCCAAGAGGGATAATGCTGCATGAACTAAGGAAAGTTTCCTCTTTAAGTGAAACAAAAGAGAAAGTGTAGACAAGGTGAGAGGGGAAAAAAGCAACTGGATGTCAGATTCAGTTTGATATTTACAAAAAAAAATCTTAATATTTAGAGTTAGAAAGAACCAGACGGTCACAGTGACTATTGTTAATCCGTCCTGAATTTTCACCAAAGATGTAAATCTGGATTAATTTAGTAATTTGAATTCAGTTTCTCTGACTGAAACAGTTGTCCTTAATTGTTTTTTTGCAGATAGTAAACATTTCATAAGTTGATCAAGCCTCTTTTAAAGGACAATAATCTTGATTCCTTAGTAATAAGTAATGACAGCCCCACGGCTAACCTGACAAGTTTAGTTAAAGATAATTGAAAAGTCAGTTGATGTCTAGTCTGTCTTGGTGATCTGGATCTCAGCGCCGCATTTGATATAGTTGATCACAACATCATAACTGATAGAATGGAAAAGCAGACAGGATTTATCTGATCCTGTGCTAAACTGGTAATTATAAAAAAAAGCAAACAAAGCAACCCGTGGGGTACCTCAGGGCTCCATTCTCAGACCACTTTTATTCAACATCTACATGGTCTTATTAGGCCACATTATAGAGCTCTATGGTATCTCTATGGTAATATCAGACCAGGGTTCCTCAGATCGTGTCTGGCAATATTTAGGCATTCCCCTGGTCCAACCCACCTGGATCAAATGGCTTAATTACACCCTCAGTGTAGGTTGAGTTCTCCTGCTAATTACCTTATTGGACTCAGGTGTGCTAATGCTGAGACACAGGAGACCAGCCCTCATGAAGAAAAAATAACCGGCCAAAATAGATCACATTACACCAGTCATTACCAACTCCGCTTCTTAATAAACGTAATTAAACAACAAAACAAAGACAAACAAACAAGTGGTGGTCTGTAAAGCCCTGAATGGTCTTGTGTCTAAAAATATTTCAGCTGCTCAAATCCCAAAGCATTAAGAGGCTTTCCTATCTATACATGTATTATCTCCCAAAAAAATTGTACTATACCTTCAATATTTTTCAAATACTTGAGTATCGTGACACAAAAATCCCCAAATAGTAGTGGAATTCATAATATGAGCGTATGATTTTTATATAAAGTGCAATGCAAGACAAGCATTATAGAAACAAATGGAGAAAAAGAACAGAAAAAGAATTTGCCACCCCCGACTCCCTCAAAATTGTTCCCCTGGGCTACTGCCGGTGAGCCCTTTCTATAGTTTGATTCAGACAATATATGATATATTTATGTTTATGTATGCATTTCTGCATATGAATGAATTCATACAAGTTGTAATGTCTTTATATATATACCCCATGAGGGACACATCAATACTTTTCTGCCATAAACATGAATGAAAACAAAACACTTCCTGTTAGCGAAAGAGCTACACAGCCACAAGAATTTGTTTAGCAAATATGCCGCATTCAATGCATGTACGAACTAATCTAACTGTGGACTATGACTCACAAACCTGCGCCACTTCTTTTTCTGTTCATTGTGGGTTTCCCTAGAAATGAAAGTGGAATAATTTATTTATTTTTATTTTTTTTAAAGAAACAGAATCCCTGTTTCGTAACATAAATATTACTGACACCTTTCCGAACATAATGTGGAGGTGATTCAGTTGTTTTGCTTATTTTTGTTTTTCCTGAAATGATCATCAAACTGGCTGACACTCCCTTTGCATACCAGCCATGTCAGGCAAGAGACAAGAATCAGTACCTTCCCCAAGTGGTTTCTAGTTTCATTTCTGCTCTGCTGTCAGAGGGAAGAGGCACCGACTTCACGGAGGCAGACAGAGCCTGAGAGACTTCTCCGAAAACGTAAGAACTTGGTACATTTTTACACCTTATAAAATACAACCTCTGATTATTTCTAATGAGGCTGGCATCAGAGTGTATATTACATTTGTCTATTTAAAAGGCTTACCTTGGCAACAGATCAGTACAGGGTTTAACTCAGGATTATGTAGTTAGGCAGTAATCACAGCTCAGTGTTAGACTAGAAGCATCAAAGGCCCAGCCTCTTTTATCTGATGTAGTTAGACTGGACTCTGTTTACTTGACAATATTTTACTACAGTTACTATGAAACCTTGTTTGGTGTGTGGTATATCTTCATTTATTTTTTTTGTAATCTGGGCTTAGAGCCAAAATAAGTGCAATCCAAAACGCAAGTTCAATAAAAAAAATAAAAAAGCAGGCTAAATAGAGTCACAGGAAAAGTGAAACATTTACTACTTCTCGTATTATCAACATAAAACATAAAGGTTCTAGCTTTTAACAGGATTCAAAATAATCTAAATCTAACCCACAAGTGGTGAAATCTATAGATCTAAAAAATATCAATTATAGCCCAATATCTGCTCCAGGCAGAGAGCCTGCTAGCTTAAGTAGCTAGCAGACACTTGGCTAAGAAAAACATCCATCCATGTGCGGTTTGTCCGCTTCTCCCTGCAGGGCTTTGGGGTAGCTGGTGAGTATCTCCAGCGGTCATTGGATTTCAGGTGGGGTCAGTTCTGGACAGATGGACAGTACTCCACAGGGCAACACAGAGACACAGGATACAAACTACAGAGACCGATGAAGCTAACTGTCATGTCTTTAGACAGTAGAGGAAGATGGAGGACCAGGAGAGAACATGAAGAACTTCCTGCTACAATGCAGCAAATTATATTCTATGTGCAAAAAATTATAACTTAAGCCATAAGCAAACCTTAGGATAGATCTTTTCTTAAAGCAGAGGGCTCCTAAGAAAACCAAAAAAGTTCACTTCATCCTTTTCTGGTTTCTAAACAAGATGTCAAAATAATATTTCTCTGCCTGGAGCAGATATTAGGCTATAATTGATATTTTTTAGATCTATAGATTTCACCGCTTGTGCGTTAGATTTAGATTATTTTGAATCCTGTTAAAAGCTAGAACCATTATGTTTTATGTTGATAATACGAGAAGTAGTAAATGTTTCACTTTCTTTTCCTGTGACTCTATTTATAATATCGTAGCAAAATGCTATTTATCATAGCAATTTATCATGCTACGATAAATTGGCCCAGATTTTTTCTGATTGGTGAATCAGAAAAAATGTGAAGCCAATGTTATCCACTGGTCTTATTTACCTTGCCAACGGTCTAAAAGACAACTACTGTCCTCTTCTATGAGAGAAGTTTAATTGCTAGCCCCGCCCACCAGGTCATGTTTTTATGTCTACAGTTAACAGTCGTCGCCCCACTGTTGACAACTCAGTGACTGTCTTTCTATATGCAGCAACATTTTAGACAAAAAAATAAAAAAAATCAGCATCGGCCAAAATCGGAATCGGCAGGTCAGGCTTTTTAAAAATCGGCGATTGGACAGAAATCTGCAATTGGTGCACCCCTAGTAAAAACTTTACACAATTTGTAAATAAACATAAAGCTCATCATCAGGTTTATTTATAGTGATTCTAGGCTTTTCTGTGTGTCCAAAATCTGGAACATTTCTTAAATAGTTCAATTTCATTACCTAAATTTAAGAAGAAACCCTTACATTGCTGTGTGATGAAATAAATATGAGTTGCTAACTTCATGCTTGTTAACATTCTTGATTTTTACCTGCCAGCTACTGTAGCTCCATAGAAACAAAATAGAAAGACAAAATAAGCAGGAAGCTGAAATCACTGAGCAACTGCTCTCTAAGTGAGAAGACATTGTTTTTACACGTTTTATGTCAGAAGGACTGACAAAGCAGGAAATACTCAACTTACCTGTATGTGAGACAGAATCAACTGACTTTTTTGAAACATGCGTCGAGGCAACATTTTTTTGTGAATTGTCATGGAATCAACAAACTGAATTTAATAGAAAACTTCTCTGTAATCAAGTTAAAGATTGTTGATGAGTGTGGCCCACAGGCAGAGCTCTTTGTAAGCACAAATTATATAATATTAAAGGTTAATAGAGATTTTTTTTTCAGTGTTTATGAGTAATGGCTTCCTTTCCTGTAGAACAATCTCATATCACTGAGTTTGTTGAAAAGTCATTTTAGTCCAGGATTGGAGGAACATCTAGGCCTCTAAACTTGAATAATATACACTTTACTATATTGTTTTCTGCTATGCATGTAAGAAAACCATATAAAACACCTGATAATTTAATTAGTAAAGTTCAAGAACTTTTTCTGTGATGTTTTGGTTTTTGTATGGATAAGATTTCTGCTGAACACTTGAAATTTGCAAGTGCAAAACTTTGTCCTCTGGTCATCATTTCTTTTACGGGATCCTTTGGTCATGGGATTCTATCAAATTTCATTTTATCTGTTATGTTAGTACTGTCATAAATGACGTAGCTGTTTAAACAAACAGTAGAGTTAATTATCGACTTAAAGCTCTATTGAGTATTCCATCCAAGGTCTTAAAAGAGACCATATCAAACAAAATGGGATGGACTTTCCTTGAACTTCTACATCCAAATATGGGAAAAGAGTAGAAATTAGATCAAGAGGGTTGATCAAACTAGCAAGACGTAACTTAGCTCTGATATTCTCTCTCTGCTATGCTAGCTGCTTTATTACAAGAACGCTTCCAAATGAAAATATCAACATAAAAACACTTTGGTACATTCAGAAATATACTATGTTCAATAATTCAGAATCTGCCAGTATTCGGTTTTCTTCATTTTGAATAAGCTTCTAAGGTCTTCTACACAGATAACAGGGTCTTAATAAAAACAAATATCTCAATCACATTGATTTAAAAAGTAATATTATACACAGGATCGCTTTCAGAAAAGTTAAATCCACATGTGATGTTTTAAACATGTCAAACCCATAGAGGGCAGTGTAGTGCAAAACTAAAACCTGTAAAAGCTGTCAATCAGATTGCTTCAAAAGAAGCACAACTTATTGTTAGAGATTAAATATAGTGCCTGGTGCATTTGCGTGGACAGATATATAGGTTGAACTACTTTTACTTAGCATATTAAAATCTAAAATAATAATAATAAGACACAAGATAATGTTGATTGGGAATCATATCAAAGTAAGTATGTAGCTATATTAGAGTATTATTTATCACAGACTAATGTGTGGGATACTGATTGTACACATGCAGACACAATTAGAGTTTTCTCAAATCTCCACTTTGGTTGCAGTTTTCATAAGTAATCGTTTTTAGTGATATAAAACACTTTTCATGTGGATGAAAGGCCAAAACGCATAAAAATGTATTCTTTCCCCCCAGATATCCGGCTATGTGTGGACTGAGCCTGACTCAGAAACAAAGTTCCTATTGAGAACAGGTAAAAACAAAATTATTGAAGCAATATCTGTTGTAATGATGTTTTACTTTGCAGTTTCACAAATCTCGCATGTCTTTCATCTACAGGTGAACAAGGCAAAAATGTCCAGAAAAACAGCACTGCCCACATCTGCAGGCAAAAAGCTTTTTTCAGAAGAAATCAGAGATTTCTTTACTGTTCTGGATGTCATTTATGCAGATCAGTTTGAAGAAGAGACCATAGACCAAGAAACTGCTGAACAAGCAGAAAAGAAGTTTCTCAGAGGAGCACCAGCTGAATGGTTAAACTTTCACATCAGTGATCTGGCTGAGTCAAATGGCACGGGATCTTCATTAATCAAAAGAGATGGGTATAAAAGACTTGTGCAGCAGATTCACAAACGGAGAAACTACATCGGAACACCAACAGTTAAACTGCTTCACCAGCAAGGATGTGGGGGAACCACACTGGCCATGCAAGTATTATGGGACATGAGAAAAACCCTCAGATGCGCTGCCTTAATGGGTTCCCCTCTGGAGTGCACAAAGATTGCAAAGGAAGTTGTTCACCTTTTTACTGGAGGCAGCAAAGATGATCTCAACACTGTGCTGCTCTTGATAAATGAAGAGTTCACTTTGGAGCATCTTCAGGACAGCATCATGGCAGAGATCGAAGAACAGCAGATAGATGTTGATATTCCTGTGGTAATTTTATTCATCTGTGTGAGAAGTGACCACGCCGTACTCAAAATCGAACACTACAGAGAACAAGAGGGCTTCATGAAGGGTCATGACACTGACTGTGTCATCCTCAAAAGAACCCTCTCAGACACTGAAAAGGAAGAACTGAATACCAAGAAGGAAGAGCTCAGACGAAAATATGGAGCCAAAGCCTCCCAGTTCCATGGTTTCAACATACTACACAGTAATTTCTCACGGGATTATATCCAAGAAGCATGTGCTGTCCTTAACACGGTTGGAAGGAAAAAGAAACCCTTGAAGACACAACTTTTTTCCTTCCTGTCCTTGCTGAATGCCTATGTACCAGGCTCCTATCTACTAGAGTCTGACTGCTTAGACTTCCTCAGACATGACAACTCCCTGGAGGGCGACATCTCACTGGTGACCCGAATGCAGCCTTTCAGTCATCTCATTATCTCTTTTCAACATCACAAAAGGTATGAGAACAGAATCCGGATGGCTCATCCAATGATTGCAAAGCATTGCACTGAACTACTGGCTATTGCAGGAGTGCCCAGAAGTGACACGGCGAGAAACTTCTTGCTCCGATTTTGTCCAGATGAGGTTTCTCCATGTTTGCTTGGCTTCATCAAGGACTTGCTGACAAAACGAGAGCATAAAAAGGATGGGTCGATCGAAGATTCGGATCTGGAGAAATTTTCTACTCTGATTTTGCACATTAACGAGATAGAAGATAAAAACCAGAGTGCATCGGTTCTCAAGGTTGCATCAAAGAAGTTTGATAAGAACTCTTTGTTCCCCCAGGCACTTGCCAGGCTTTGTTATGGAGAACTTGAAGACTTCAAAGAGGCTGAATTTTGGGCAAAAGAGGCAATAAAACGTGACCCCAAAAAATCTGTTATTGCTGACACGTTGGGCCAAGTTCATAAAAACCATCTGAGGAACAAAAAGCTTTCAATTGAACCAAGAGAACTGTTGCAGTTGGCCCAGAAGGCCATTGAAGCTTTTGAGCATGAAGAAAAACTTGCTGAAGAGGAACACAGGAAAAGTTTGACAGAAGATGAGAAATCTAAAGTCATGTGGGGTTTAAACACCAGAGGGCAGTTTGGTTTCCTGCAGGTCTGTAACATTCTCTTTGAGCTACTCGTCATCCAAAATGAGACTTGGAAGGACGTGCTTACAAAGAATGTGCAGATGGGCTCCGTCCTGGAATCACTTGGAGACAAACAACTCGTTAGGTTCAGGGACCTCATAGAGAATCTCAGGGAGAAAGTTGAGAAAAAAATGGAATTCTTTGACACCTTCCTCACTTATTCACAGTCTGTCCTGAGAAAAGACAAAGCTTATGTTTCTAGAGAAGCTTCAGCATGCTACAAAAAGTATGTTGGAGATTCTGTCCCTGAACACAATGACAGACTCCAACAGACCTTCCAAAAACTGAAGCAGAAACTGGCCATCACCTCTGCTGGGGTCCTCTCATGTCTAGACCGAACATGCACCTCACACATTGAATATATCATAGAGTGGTGGAGGGAAATTTCACAAGGAAAAAACTCCACTACTGATGCTTTTGTCAACTTTATACTTGCAAAGATCATGCTTTCAAACAAAAACAAGGCAATATCCAGTTATGATTATAAACATGATTTAAAACTAAGAAAGCCACCGTCCTCTGTCACACAAGCAGAATATCACCTTCTCTCTCTGCTTCTGTCTTGGCCTACAAATGATGAAGACAAACCAGTTCCCGATCTCTATCAGTTAATAAAAAGTGCAAGTCATGCTTATGAGCGAGAATACAAGGCGATGTATAGATCAAGATACCTCCGACCTCTGTTTTTTCTTGGACCAGGCGTAAGCTTGAACAGATTTGTTCACCGACGGGTTCTTGAGATCTTGTGGACCAAAGATGCACTGCAAGAATCAAACACAAACTGGAAGAATGAGAGTATCTTCAGAGATTCCATAGTTGAAGAGCGCCTTCTCAAAGTTGAAGGAGTGGTGCAAAACTACAGAGTCTATGCAAGATTCAGAGACACCGAAATTGAGGTAGACGCAAACCGAAGGGATTGTCTCTGCAGATCAGGTCATGTCTCCTTCTACATTGGATTTACCATCAAAGGTCCAGTAGCCTTCAGCATTCGGAGAAGAGAACTGGTCACAGAGGGTAAGAAAACTACTCACTACAAAGAAAATACTACATATTTCTTTACATTGTAGTGTGATGGTATTTACAAGACCTACATGCATTAGTATCTCAGAGTTGACCCTTTAAAAATTGTCAAAGTAGATATGTTGCTCTGGCACTTAATTTGTGGGCAGGGTCCCAGGGTCACACAACTTTTGTTTAGTTTGAAGAAACTAATTGCCACTTTGTCTCGTTTAGTTCTGGAGTAAAAGCAGGTCTCTGAAGACCTGAGGGGTCTAGATGATTCTGACAAGGAACTCAGAAATGCATTTAGACTCCAAACCGTTTACTGCTTTAAAGACAAATAGAAGAGTTTCTAAATCGACCCTTTGATATCACCAATCAATACAGTGATTTAAGTACTTGTTTGATGTTATCCATTTTTCTAGATTTGGTCAGGATAAGTATTTTGCTTTACAGACATCTTCATAGAAAGTATTACAACATACTAAAAATAAGAGCATCTGTTTTTCTTTGTCTAGTATCTCGTATCATGAGACATTAATGTCATGATCTGTGGTGTTTAGCCATATTGAATCTATTTGACCCCTCCCACTTTTGTGGCAAGAAATGATGGTTCTTCCACCATTTCTATCAGACTATGGGGATAATCTGAACCATCCACTCACTGCTACCATGGACACACTGACCCATTGAGTCTAATGGACTAGGGTTACGCGTTGGCTTCTAAAATTGTGTGTCATCAGCGTACATATGGAAGTAAAGCCATTACATTGACTGCAGCTGAAGGTGGTGGCTCAGGGGTCACCACACACATACAAATATGGACTGACCAGGAAACATGCTTCACCTGAGCTCTATGGAGAATCACCAAGAGGACGGTGAGACACACAAGAGCCAACAATCCATAATAGATGGAGGCTGCGATTATTTCAAGAGAAAAACAGGTTGATGCAGTGGTTCATGCTAAAGGAGACTCAACCAACCAACACTGTTCAACACACAGTATTTCGCAGAAGGTTAACTACTTGCTTTTGTTGAAAATGTGTAATTTATTTTATGCAATATTGATAGTATCTGAGAAAATTGAATGTAGGTCTGGTTATAAGCCATAATCAAAACAACCAAACATGATTCAAACATATTCCAGTGTTAATAATAAATCCATTCAAAATTGAATTTCCCTTTTGAACAGAGTTACTGAAAAGTTAACTTTTTGATATTTTAATTTATTGATATCCAGATGCATGTTCTGTATGCAAAGTTTTTGCTTTTTAAAAAAATACATACAGTATATATATTTACCATCAGTTCTGAGTTTTTCCTTGTTCTTCATTTTAGGAAACCAAAAAATAAAAAGCCCTGATCACGTAGATGGTAAGAAAATACCATTTGTTCCAACTTTAACTGCTTTTCAAGTGCATTTGTGATGCTAAGACTACAATAATCACTAACATTTGCTCTCCTTATAATTGTGTCCTTCTGAAGAAGTGTTTATATTGTTGTATGATTGCAGCACGCAGCAATGGAATGACTGAAACAGGACAGAAGCAAGGTGCTGATGTGGTCTAGTTAAAGACCAGAGATGAGGCTGAGAGGACTGTAGCGGGGCCGAAGTCCGAAATCGGTGAATGAATGGACACAAAGTTAGAAAGAAGAGCGTGAATACATTTCACTGTTACTTTACATGACACTGCGATGACGTCTTTTAAAGATGGTTATGTAATTCACTGAGTTTTGTATTGTTTATGATTTGTTGTTTTGTGAAATAATTACTCAAAAAGATGTCATAATTTACCTTACATGGAAGACTGTTGTTTTGGGTCTTGGAGGATTTTCTTAAATGTATTTTTTTTTTTATTACAACAGAGAAAAAAAAGAGGTACTAACATTTTTATTTTGTCCTAATATTATTTCCCAAATACATCTACTATTTTATCAAATGTTCAGTATTACTATTAATTGAATTTTCTTCTTGTATTGAGCCATGCCTTTTTTTATATACGTGCAAAATTAGTGCAAATCTTTGTTATATCTTTGTCTTCTGTTTCATTTAGATTTTTTGCTACATCAAGCTCGTAAACTTGTGTAATGACATTAACATGTTTTCTGACACATAAAGCCAAAAACACCTCTATCCATAAAAATGAAAGCAGAACTTTTAATCATGTAAACACTATTCATTTCTTCCATGAAAAAGTAAACATTTCTCCAGACACTTGAGCAGCAGGTCAGATGTGTTGCTACTGTTTACGCTCATTAAAACAGATTCATTTCTCCTGGAGAGAAAGTCATTTAAAACACTCATTTGATGTATGCCTTTAATATGTGACAGTACACTAATAAAGTATGAAAAATAACTGATTTTCTGTTTATCTTACAAATGTGATTAAAGATAATTGATCACTAAAGCACACAATCAACCTTCTATGGTTGATTGTTTGCAGTGATTCATGCAAAAGGAGATTCAACCAACCAACACTGTTCAACACAGTGTCACACTCACACAATTACACTTATAACCGGAGTTCCCACAGGACTCAGTTTTTGACTGAAGTAAAACAGTACAATAATAAAGTCAAAGAGCTTCAAACCTCTTGAAAAACCTTGAGAGAGACTCAAAAGTGCAGGTTGAGAAGATTGAGGCAGAAAAAAGGCGAGTGATGTCTCCAATCACAGCATAAAATTTGAAGTTTGAAAAGCATCAAAGTGAAGTGAAGAAACTTGAGTCTGAGGTGTCCCGAAAGATCAATGAAATCGGCATGAAGAATAGTGAGATTCTGAGAGAAAAAGACAAGTACAGCCTTCTTGAGGCCAAGGTAAAAACTCTGGAAAAGCAGTTGAAAGAGGCAGGGAAGGAAAAAAAGTATTGAAAAGAAACTTCCAAAAACTCCAATGAAGGAAGCCATAGATAAAACAAAGCAAATGTTTAATGCAAGGATCAATTTATCTTCAGGCATGTTAGCTGTGGAAAAAACAGCAAAACAGAGAATTAAAAGAGCGTCTGATGAAAAAAGAACACCAGGTGAGTAAACTCATGGAGCAGCAGGCTGAGACCTCCGAGCTCTTAGCCTAACAACAACAGAGAGAGACTGAGGCTGTGAAAAAATGTTTGCCCACACAGAATCTGAGTGGAGAGACCTGAAGACAGAAAATAGAGCCTTAAATCACCAGATAAAGGTATTATTCGAAAACAGGGAGAGGGATCAAAAACACATTAAAGAAATCACCGACCAAGTGCTTCATTTGACACAATTGTACCCCAAAGAGAAAATGGATCAGAATTTGAAGGAATCCAAAACGAGCAAAGAGGCAAAGGTAAAATATGATGTTACTTTGGAAGGACCTAAAGATTACAGCAAAGGTCAAACACAAACCAACCATCAACAAGTCAGAGTTTGATCACTGATCCAGGAAAAAAACCTTCAGCTACCCAAAACACAATCAATATGTAATCGAAGAATTCTGGTTCTACGTGAAGGCAAGATAGAGCCAACATTTAAAGAAGACCACCTTACAACAAAAGAAAAGAAACAGCTGAAGCCATCACCCCCTAGCAAAGGGAGGCCTGAAAGGCCTTTTACACCTTTTACTTTTACACTGGCAGGCAGGAAGGTTTTTCCTCAGGGAAATTGAGTGGAGAAAACCAGGACACGATGGAGGGATTATGTTTCTCAGCTGATCTGGGAACTCCTGGACCAAATGGATGGGGAAAGGGAAATCTGGGCTTCCTTACTTAGGCTGCTACCCCTGTGATCCGAAGTGGATGGAGAAAGCGGAAGAAGATGGATGGATGGATGGATGGATGGATGGATGGATGGATGGATGGATGGATGGATGGATGGATGGATGGATGGATGGATGGATGGATGGATGGATGGATGGATGGATGGATGGATGGATGGATGGATGGATGGATGGATGGATGGATGGATAGTTCCAATCATTAAATAATAACGTCCGCACAGACTTTCTTTTGTTTGGCCATAACCATAATTTTCTGTTTTAGTCTAATCAACTTTAGATTAACTCATTAATAAATAACTTGTATCCCTACCTGTACTGAACACTGTTTCTTTCTACGATACACTCTTTAAACTAAATGCATAGGTTTTCTCCGGGTGTTCCGGTTTTTCCAACCATTCGGGGGAAATAAGTGATTAGACCAATTGGTGTCTTTTAAGTTTACCTTTGTCTCTCGCTCTCTAACTGTTGGAGACACTCTTCAAATGGACACTGTGAGGATTTGAATTTTTCTGTGTGTTATTCTAGGTTCTGTTTCTTGTCTTTGTGCTGTCCTGTCTTCCCCCTTGATTGTTCCCAAGTGTGTCTCGTTCTGTGATTACTCCCTGTGTATTTATGCCACCTCTTGTCTCTGTGGTTTTGTCGGATCCTAGTCATCACAGTGGAACTGTCGTTCCTGTCCTCTGTCGTCTTCAGCTCTTGTGTCAGTCTTGTTTGATCAGTTGCTACCAGTGATGAGCATTAGCCTTCCGCTCAACTGTGCTGCCTGTTCCTTGGACTGTTTTGAGCTGTTTTTTCATCATGAAAACCATGACTCATCTCCTACCTGGGTCAGCTGCGTTTTCTCTCACCACCATTACCCGCGTTTCATGACAGACACACTCTTTAAACCAATGTTTCTCAACCTTTTTTGGGCCAGCACCCACCTAGCCTTTATTCAGGTCCCTCACCGCCCCCCACCAAAGAATTTGCAGGCTACTTTCACTGACTATATTTTATCATCAATATTACTATCACTATTGTAGATGTTTTGATTTTTATGCTTGTTTCTGTATTTATCATCAAAAATTATTTCCCAGAGAACAAAAAAGTCATGGGAATAGAAATTATTTTCACAGGCGTCTACGAAAAATGCAATAAATATTCAAGTTAAAATCGGTAGGCCTAACAGCAGCCAATCACAGTGGAAAATAATATTCTTGTTTTGTGCCATTTTCTAGTTGTTAAATCTTGCACAAAATGAGCAGATAAAAGATGTACACCAATGGCAGTTTAAACTTTGAACTATTTGCAAAACGACTGAGCTCTGCAACATTAAAACCTGGATAGAACTGTAACTACATTAATTATAGCTCTTCTTCTCTTCAGTGTTTCTGTGGGTTTCTGGTGGTGCAGCTCTGTGCTGCCTTCAGGAGAATCGGACATCAGAGTATCATCCATAAAACTTCACCCATGTGGCATTTATTGTGCAAATCAGAGCTTTCAGTGGAAAAACAAAAGTTCCAGGTCCTTTTAATACCATACAAATATGAGACAGAAACATGGATTATATCTTTGTATAGACCTGTCTATTGATTATAGATTAGTAGTTTTACTGGACAGAAATTACAAAGAACAAATCTGGTTCTTAATCAAATCCTAATGAGTTAAATTGAAAGTGTCATGGAGTCATCAGCCTCATGACAGTAACAGACATAAAAAATAATATTGAAGAAATAAATATATCAAATCTAATTAAAACATAAATAAGTGATCAGTTCTTTACTGTTATGGTCTGTAAGATATATTTATTCTCAGTACTAGATGTGGTCTCAACAAACCCATGGCAATCAAACAATATTATTTTGCCTTTTATCTGGAAATAGTGTCTGTTTATTCTTGCCATACAGTACTCTGTATTAATTATTGTTCAAAAGGTCTTGCCATACCACTTTATTCCTCTGTATTTACTTTAGTTTCTTAGTTTATTCTTGCATTTTGTTCTTCATTCATTTCTATTTAGTTCCCTTTGATTAGTATTATCTTCTCTTGGTTTATTGCTGTGTCCACTTTAGTTTCTTTCCTGTTGCTAGATTTATTTGATTGTTTATTGACCATCAGTAATCTTCACTCATCACCTGCTGCGCTGCCTAATCATCATGTTTTTCACATCATGCGTTTATTTTTCACTGTTCAGCGTCGGATTCTCTGTTTTTATGCCATAATTCACATCTAGTTCGTCGCTCCGTTTTATGTCCCGCTTCTCCTGTTTCAGAGTTTTGCGCAATGTGCGCGTCTTTTTTTTTTTAAGCCCCTAAGGTGCAGGGCGGTCGGGAAGCGTATCGATGGGGAAAAGGCAGACTGACATAAACCTTTTAAAACAACGGAAACAATTTCTGCATTCTGATTATTGAAATTTAAAAGTGCTGTGTTGTTCTATCACCCCTGTTTCATACCGGACCACTTACAGCACCGGTGTTAACGCTATAAAATGAACGCTCTCTATTGTGGCATCACCCATGGAGGGATTTCTTTATTTCTTTATTTAAATGGGTTCATTTTTCAGAGGGATACACAGTGAGGGTATCGTGATTTTAGCTACCAGTAGCAGGAGAACGGAGCTGCGCCAAGAAGCTAACAGAAGCTAACAAACACTGAATAGAAGAAGAGCTGCCATCGATACAGTTGCTGCCAAGTGTTAAGGAAGAATTTTTATATTACAATTAAATTTAGCAAAACTCTGGCTCTGATTCTTCCTTTTGATCCCGGGTTCTCTCGCGTGGCCACGTGTGGGGACAAAAACACAACAATGCATGTTGACGTCACAGAATTACAGAATTTAATCCAATCAGAAGAAAGTATAAGATAATACAGGAAACTGAAGAAACACAGATACAAACATTGTTACCTGAGACAAGAAGACAAAGAAATATCAAGGACGTCCTTGGAGAAAGAGCTGGTGCAGAAGTAAAATAAATCAGCTTTTTCTAAATTGTTTCCCTTGTGCACAAACTTTTATACCTGTAGGTGTGTTTTCCTCTTTAATGTATTCAAATAAGGCGTATCTCTACTTGACCAATTGGAAGGCATCTCTGGCCCTTTTAAATTTAGAAAAAGTCCCGCAATTTGTTCACAAGATCAAACACCTTTTGTTAAATAAGGTAGAAGCAGACTCTCCGAATTCATGGTGGTTTATGGCTTTCACAGATCAGTGTGAAAAGCTAGAACTTCCTACTGATTGTTTCCCAACAGACAAAGAGCAGATCAGACATCTTGACAAACCATCTGCTTTAACTACAGTAAAATATATATCAATAGGTCAGACTATGTTATAAATTTTAAAACTATAATTATGGTATTTCAATCAAGTCATGATAAATTCTAAAACTAACTTATTTTAAATGTATTTTCTTAACGCTATCCGGCTCTACAGCCATCTGGGCCAAGAGAAACAGATGCAGGAACCTCACAGGTAGCTGTGAAATTCTGGTTTCTCTTCTGCTCTGCCAGGAACAAACCTTTAATACTGTACTTTTAATTCAATGAAAAGTTCTCCAAAAACCCAATTTGTTCTTCTGCACTCAGCACCTCCAAAGTTTAGTCCTGATATCAAACCAAAAGCAATAGATAATAAACAGAAAATAATGAAGTACAGTTCCTGTTTCTAATTAGGAATTAGAAACAAATAAGAATTAAGACATTCATTCACCATAAACCTAAGTATTTTCTAATACTAAACAAAACATTTTCATGTGATTCTAATATAGTCAGAAATAATACAATTTTAAATACATTCATCATTAACTAAATTAATTCTAAAACAAGATAATAGAATTTTTAGTCAAAAACATGTTATTAATAACTATGAAAAATGTCTTACAAATTAAATGTTAGTGATTTAAAACATTTTATGTTATATTCAGTTTTTTCACCATGTCAGATGTTAGTTCTGGAAGACTTCTCATCCTGGTTACGTGAACCGACCAAAGTTCCCTTTCTCAGTAATTCAAGTGATAATGTCCTCCACCTTCCTGCATATGTTAATTTATGACCTCCTGTCTTCTTTGATAAGACCCCAGGGGTCTGAGCCGAAATTCTCTTGCAGATCCTCTATTCTCCTTTGTACTTTAAATACTTAACCCAGCAATAGTTCTTAGGGTTTTAAATCACTAACACAAACCTGTTCAAACTTAAGAAATTCGTTCTAAAAGGTTTAAACTGTGTTAAACACTATAAATAGTCATTTTTCCTCAACACAAGCATGATTTAATGTTACACAATACAGTTTTACCAAGTTGCTCAAAGTCTAAGCTGGCATTGTTGTGCATTTAAGGTGTAAAGTTTACCTTCGAATAAACGCCCCCAAAGGCATCCCAGCGCCCCCTTTTGTAAAAATGTCCGCCAGAGCCCCGTGCCGTCCTCTGAACGCCCCCTTGGGGGCGGTACCGCCCACGTTGAGAACCGCTACTTTAAACTAAATGCATAGGTTTTCTCCGGGTGCTCCGGTTTTTCCTTCCGGGAAAAAAAAAATGATTAGAGGCCATGTGCCATGTGGCCATGGCATGTGCCGAAGAGGTTAATTGATCTCTTAATTTTACCTCTGTGTCTCACTCACTGACTGTTCACAAAGAATATGAACTTATCTGTTTCAAATTCTTAATGTGTTTACCATCAATGATTGAAAATTATGACAAAAATTATTCAAAATTCTTATCATGATGAATTTTTCCACAATATGATAAATGTCCACCCCTAGGCTTTGCTCAGTGACACGTGTCCTGTACAAACACGAGCAGAAAGGCCACTCAGTGAGGAAAAAGCCATTCCTCCAAAAGAATCATAAAAAAATAAGATTGCATTTTGCTAATGCACACAGGGACAGTGGCATGTGAGGTGTCATTAACATCTTGTCCTACATTGACTTCCTCCATTAAGTGTGCTAAACACGTCTAATAAGAAAAATTGCTAAAAGCTTATTTTAGGGAGAATGCCACTTCTAATGCACTGCTAAGGCTAATGCTAATCATTGCACTAATTCGCAACTACTAATTAGCACTTAGCTAAGGCTTATGCTAAGGTTAATGCTAATACTTGCTACCAATACATTGCTATGGAAGCAATGTATTGGTTCATCTCTTAACACGTTTTCTGGGAGCAAAGTAAACATCTGAATTTTACTTTTCCAAAATTTACCAACTAAATTTCTAGTGTCTAAACAGATAAACAGTATTTAAAAAGAGCTTATGTTTTATAAACAATAATTAATTTGGTGTTGAGATAAGCGTTTTTTTCTGGTGGCGAACTGCTCCATAGTATAAATCAGACTTTTGCTTTTGTATTGAATGGCTGTTTTATAATACATTTACCACCAACGACAAAAAAAGAAAAATTTTCACTTTTCAGAAAAACATAACTGCACAATTCTTGTTGAGTAGTACTTATTGTAAGTTAAGTAGTATTTCAAAAGAGCAGAAGAAGTCTTATGTTTTTTTAACAACACTTAGCATTTTGGCAAATTTTAGCTTATACACTAATTTTAAGATATTGAATGGAGTAATTGCATGTTACTCAATATGGTTGTGACTCTCCACATGCTATTGAGTACATTGTAGCTTACTTTAGCGTTGATGCTAATTTTTAGCTGTAGAACACCGCGGTAAAGCTAGCCGGCTCTGCGTCCAGCCGGCCCAGCACACGATATACAAGTGCGCGGTAGCTCAAGACATTATGGTACACCCATTTACGTGCTGCTTTCACAATAAAAGCGCACATCCGGTCCATGTTTGAGCTACTCAAAATAGGTTTCCAGCCGCTGCATTTGCAAACAGAAAATAATATATGCTGAGAAACTAATACAAAATAAAAACTAATATCTCTCTCATATATATATATATATATATATATATATATATATATATATATATATATATATATATATATATATATATATATATATATCAGAAAGTTGCAACCAGATCTGATGTATAATTTCAAAATAAAAGCTTTTTTAAAAAGTCAAAGTCATTTTTTTATCTTTTCCCCCTAGATAAATCAAAGTAAAATGCAAAGTAAGATGCATTTTACATTTCATCTTTTCTCTCTAAGTTGCCATGCCCATTGCTGAGAAACTCTCTGTTTCCAAAGACTGCTACCACTTCTGGATGACAGAGGGACCCCTCTAGAACAGAACCAGAAAGTGTCAACAAGATCTGATGTCTAATTTCAAAATAAAAGCCTGTCAAAAAAGTTTTTGTAGTGAAGAGCTGCCTCACTTTTCATTTCGGGTTTAACTCAATCATCTTATTTATATACAAATTTTTCTGTGTTATATCCATCTCTATCTATCTATGTATCTATCCATCTTTCTATCGCTATATATAAGTACTACTTATATACAAACCAGATTCCAAAAAAGTTGGGACACTAAACAAATTGTGAATAAAAACCGAATGCAATCATGTGGAGGTGCCAACATCTAACATTTTATTCTCAATAGAACACAAATCACAGATCAAAAGTTTAAACTGAGAGAATGTATAATTTTAAGGGAAAAATATTTTTAAAAATTTCATGATGTCAACAAATCCCCAAAAAGTTGGGACAAGGCCATTTTTACCACTGTGTGGCATCTCCCCTTCTTCTTACATCACTCAACAGATGTCTGGGGACAGAGGAGACCAGATTCTCCAGTTTAGAAATAGGAATGCTCTCCCATTGATGTTTACTACCGGCCTCTAACGGTTCAATCGTCTTGGGCCTTCTTTGTCACACCTTCCTCTTTATGATGCGCCAAATGTTCTCTATAGGTGAAAGATCTGGACTGCAGGCTGGACATTTCAGTGCCCGGATCCTTCTCCTACGTAGCCATAATTGCTGCAGAATGTGGTCTGGCATCATCTTGTTGAAAAATGCAGGGTCTTCCCTGAAAGAGATGACGACGTCTAGATGGGAACATATGTTGTTCTAGAACCTGAACATAGTTTTCTGCATTAATGGAGCCTTTCCAGACATGCAAGCTGCCCAGGCCACCAGCACTCATGCAACCACATACCATCAGCTTGATAACAACTTGGGTTTTCCTTGTCCTCTCTGGTCCGGATGACATGGTGTCCCAGTGTCCATAAAGAACTTCAAATCATGACTCATCTGACCACAGAACAGTCATCCATTTAGCCTCACTCCATTTTAAATGACTCCTGGACCAGTGCAAATGGCTGAGCTTAGAAATGGCTTCCTCTTTGCATTGTAGAGTTTCAGCTGGCAGCGGCGGATGGGACGGTGGATTGTGTTCACTGACAATGCTTTCTGGAAGTATTCCTGAGCCATTGTTGTTATTTCCTTGACAGTGGCATTACTGTTTGAGGTGCAGTGACGTTTAAGGGCCCGGAGATCACAAGCATCTAGTAGAGTTTTACGGCCTTGACCCTTACGCACAGCTATTGTTCCAGATTCTCTGAATCTCTTGATAATGTAATGCACAGTTGATGATGATAACTTAAAAGTCTTTTCTATTTTACGCTGGGTAAGACCATTCTGGTATTGCTGCACCATCATTCTGTGCAACAATGGTGGAATTGGTGATCTTCTTACCATCTTGGCTTCACAGAGACACTTACACTCTAAGAAGCTCTTTTTATACCCAATCATATTGTCAATTGACCTAATGAGTGTTAATTGGTCTCCCGGTTGTTTGTTATATATTCAATTTCCTTTTTCCAGCCACTGATTGCTACTTGTCCCAACTTTTTTGAGATTTGTAGACACTGGGAAATTTTGAAACAACATATTTTTCCCTTAAAATGATATATTCTCTCATTTTAAACTTTTGGTCTGTGATTTGTGTTATATTGAGAATAAAATATTAGATGTTGGCACCTACACATCATTGCATTCAGTTTTTATTCACAATTTGTTTAGTGTCCCAACTTTTTTTGGAATCCGGTTTGTATATAAGTAAAAAAAGATATAAAGTACTTTTTTGAAAGCCTTTTATTTTGAAATTATACATCAGATGTAGTTGTCACTTTCTGGTTCTGTTCCACAGGTGTCCCTCTTTCACACAGAAGTGGTAACAGTCATTGGAAACAGAGTTTCTCAGCAATGGGCATGGCAACTTCGGGGGAAAAAGATACAAAGTACTACGTTAATGGTCTTTTATTTTGAAATTATACATCAGATTCAGTTGCCACTTTCTGGTTCTGTTCTAGAGGTGTCCCTCTGTCATCCAGAAGTGGTATCAGTCATTGGAAACAGAGAGTTTCTCAGCAATGGGTACAGCAACTTAGGGGGAAAACATTAAACAAATTACTTTTTTGAAAGTCTTTTATTGTGAAATTATACATCAGATCTAGTTGCCACTTTCTGGTTCTGTTCTAGAGGTGTCCCTCTGTCATCCAGAAGTGGTAGCAGTCTTTGGAAACAGAGAGTTTCTCAGCAATGGGCATGGCAACTTAGAGAGAAAAGATACAAAGTGCTATTTTCATAGTGTTTTATTTTGAAATTACACATCCGATCTAGTTGCCACTTTCAGGTTTTGCTCTAGAGGTGTCCCTCTGTCACTCTGAAGTGGTAGCAATCATTGGAAGCAGAGAGTTTCTCAGAAATGGGCACGGCAACGTAAGAGGGAAAATATTAAAACAAGACTTTTTGACAGGCTTTTATTTTGAAATTACACATCAGATCTAGTTGCCACTTTCAGGTTCTGTTCTAGAGGTGTCCTTCTGTCACTCTGAAGTGGTAGCAGTCTTTGGAAACAGAGAGTTTCTCAGCAATGGGCACGGCAACTTAGGGGGAAAAGATAAAAAATGACTTTTTTGAAAAGCTTTTATTTTTGAAATTACACATCAGATCTAGTTGCAACTTTCTGATATATACATATATATGAGAGATATATATATTGTCGAGAAAAGTCGAGCTCATCCCACTTCCCCATGCTGGAGATTTTAGTTTAATAGTAATAACAAATAAAATTACCGTAAAATTAATGACATAGGTGACATCAAGACCCAACAATAGAGTCAGACTGTAATAAAATGAATCTGGTTGCGTGTGTTGTTATTGTGTCCTGCAAACTTTGTTTAATTCTACTTTTTTCTATTTAATCATAAAAAATCAAAGTCAGGCAGAAAGAGAGTCATGAAACAGGAAGAGCTGGTTTCCTTAATAAAGAGGAAGTTTCTTTCTTGCATCAGGCTAAAAATAGTTCAGACCATTCCTTATTTTAAAGCATTAAAGGTTTTTAAAGAATAAAATCTAAACATTTTGAGAGATTGGATAAAACCCAGAGTAAAATACTTAAAATAATGACTTATAATTATGCCAATAATTAATATTGGTTTAACCAGTGGTTGATGTTGATTTGATTATAAGAATATTTACACTTACTCTTACACTTGTGGAAGTACTTAAAGGTGAAACAAGTAACTGTAATTTGGTATCAGATAATTACAATAATGGATTATTATTGGGTTCTTTTCAGAAATGTCTGTAATAACTCACCTTATGATTATAATAAGAGTAACTAATAAGTTATGGTTATTATAACATTATAAATGAATGTTGAATCAGATAAACTAAAAGGTTATAAATGTGATTTTGACATTGAACTTGAAAAGGTGTAAAATGTTGTAACTGTAATTAAAGGTCACTGATGTTGTGTAGGAGGTAGATGGTAGGTGGAAGGTCAGGGGAAAAGGGGAACTGATAGGAGAACGGAGAAGACCAAGGCCTTATTGCTAAACTTCAACTTGCCTAAGAAAAGGTTGGGCAGGAAACAGAGGTAGGAGGAACTGTTGAGCAACTTGGGGACATTAGAACAGACATCAGGTCATGAGGTCTCCAAAGTGACGGAGATGAGATCATCTGTCCAAGCAGTCAGCCAATGAGACAGGCACAGCAACAAAGCTAGCCAATGTAAACGCACCAAAAGGGTGGATAAATCCTTTATAAGGTGGGTGCAAAAGAGGAATCTTTGGTTGGATCCTTCAGGCAGCTTCGAGCCAAGACGGAGATGGACAAAGAACTCTGCAGCTGAAGAAGAGCCGGGGCCACAGAACCGAAGACTGTTCTGCACATGGGGACCAACCCGTTAGCCCCGCAACATGTGGCTTCAAATCGCACTTCTCTCAACAGCTGGGTTTAGACCCCCAAAGACAAAGACCAAGGCAAAGATGAAGATAAAGACAAAGATAAAGACAAAGGCAAAGAACAAAGGCAAAGAGGAAGAACTGGTGTGTTCCTTCCGTGGGACCAGGAAGATCGTGAGACGAGGAGAAGGGAGCTACAGAGCTGCAAGACAAGAAGCTGAGGACCGCTACGCGCATGAGGAAGTCACCCTGAGGCCCGAGACCTGCCGCTCTAAGTCAGTACTCTTCCTGTACTGGGAACCTCCTGCTGCTGCAACACCTTCATCATCAGGCCAGTTCTGGGGTTCAAAATGCCAAACTCTGTCCGTCTCTCTCAAAGTTTCCCTTTTTTAGTTCTCAGTGTCAGCATTAGGGAAAGATAGGCTAGATTATTGATTTTACTTATTTGATTATTTCTGCTACTGAATTAAGCTGTACTGACCCTTGCAAAATTGCCTTACTAATAAAATAATTAGCATTTAAGAAAATCTAAAAGATGTTGTGGACATTCAATTAATGAGTCACCTTAAAGTTCTTTGATGGTTGTGAAATAGCTATGAAGTTTGATTCTGGGAGGAAAAAGTAGAAATGTTTTATAGGTTGCTTTTAGCCAAAACTAAAATAATGACCTTGGGACTTAAATCTAAGTCACTAAATTTAATCTAGCCGTTAACAAGTGCCGTTATTTTAGGAAAGGAGCTACCGTTAACAGGAGTGGTTGTAGGGGTTATGTCGCTGTGAGGGCTACTCAGCGGATTGCTCCTCAACTGTAAAAGGTCATAACTTCTGGATCGAAGGTAGTCAGAGCTAGACGAGTCCTTTCCGACCCCAGTTTAAACAGATAATTCTCCACAAACTATTGCTAGGGTAAGACCCGAGTTTCTGGGGGTTTTCCGGACCTGTTAGACAGAGAACTGGGCCGTAGTGAGTCCAAAGAGTTGTGAGGAGTGGGCGGGACTTACTATTGGGTAGTAACAGACAATATATATTAGTTTTTATTTTGCATTAGTTTTTCAGCATATATTATTTTCTGTTTGCAAATGCGGCGGCTGAAAACCTATTTTGAGTAGCTCAAAAATGGACCGGATGTGCGCTTTTATTGTGAAAGCAGCACGTAAATGGGTTAGGGTTATATATATGTCTTGAGCTATCGCGCACTTGTATATCGTGTGCTGGGCCGAGAAGGTCCTCGCTGCAGCATGCAGAAAGGGGCGGGACGGACCACTGTCAGCCTCATACCTTATATGGAAATGGGACCATTGCACTCCGGAAGTGAAGGGGGCGCTATTTTCCTAATTTCTAGTATAAATACCTTAAAGAAGCGGGTTTGAGATGCCGATTGAAAGAAGTTTGAGAGGGTTCATGTGTTCGGCACACGATCCAAAATGGAAAAGGCGCAAAGTCAGCAAAAGGTATTTTTACCTTCTTTAAAATTTTTATCACATAGTAAATCAATACGCTTTTCTAGATGACGTTGAGCATATAATAAACAGCTGTAGACTATTGAAATGCGTAATTCATAGAAGGTAAGGTTAAATTTAGCATGTAGCATAGCTAATTATTTCCCTGCAGGGCACCATTAGATAAAAATAGAAAAGTAAATAAAATGTATAATTGATAAGTGTATTTTATGCTCAAACTTTGTTTTTTTATTTTATTTAACAGATCCACGTTTCTATTTGTAACATTCGTAACGGAGAGAAGATTATTCCGTATTGCACGAATGACGGATATCTCTGTCCTCTTTGCTCATACAAAGCCGATGAGTCGTTCAAGGTACAGAATCACATAACAAGAACTGCTACGGTTCAACATAACGGTATGTAAAGCTACACTTACACTATCATTTATTTATTTACCTTCTTAACAGTTTTGTAGTTGTTTTTTTTCATAAAAAAGACTAGAAAAAGGTTAATCCTTTTTGAAATATGTTTTTGCTCGCCAACATTTCTGGAAAGTCTAACACTTTTTATAAACTAAAAGCTGCCATCATAGGTGGGTGTAGTTCCCTCATAGCCATTATTCTGGTGATAGTCTTGCAATGCACCTGTTTTTCTGTAATTTTCAGATGCCTTTGGATGTACTGGAAGCTGTTCTCCAAGAGGTGATACTAGCACAGGGAGATGCAGCTTACCTCACCTTGGCATTAACCTGCAAGCGCTTTAAAGCCATTGTGTCTGACCCAGTGTTCAGGAAGAGGACTCACTTTGCTTGGCTGGATGGTAAGAACCTTTGACTTTTTTCCACATAAAACATGTTAAATTAGATTTAAACTACATGAAATTTATCATTCATTTACAGGTGAGATCAACTGGGGTAAATTTTCAAAGTCATTCAAGGCAGAAAACCGGATTCCTTTTGCAGTTGTTACGTGTTCTTCCTGTAACCGGCAATATAAAGACTGTGTGGGCTTCACTGGAAATGGAAGACGAGGAGATTACCCTCGTTACTACTGTGATGGCAGACCTGGACACTGCCCTGGATGTCAGTACTGAATGCAAGGAGAATAATAGTTGTTTTCCACAGTCTTTCACACATTTCAGTTGTCACACATTGTTCTTTTTTGGTGACATCTTTGTAAATCTGTTCTGCTGACATTTGGATTTGTTCCGTCATCCTTTAGTTTTTCACAATGTGTTCTTTAAACATTATGTACATTTTTTAGTGTTCCTTTTGTTGTAGTTCAGTTGATTTATATTATTTAGTTTTTTGGTAGAACTGTTGTTTCCAGGAAAAGTAACATTGTGGCTCTAATATATTAAAGAGAAAGTAGAACCAATAAAGTAGTTGTAAATATATTGTAACAGCATTGTTTAACAATTGGATAACCTTGTTTTAAAATTTTGAAATACAAGCAAAGATAATACCTTTCAGTATTTCATGTGTAACGTTTCATATACTTTAACAATGACTGGAAGAAATAAAAATTGTCTTTGCAAACCTCAGTCGTTTATGTTTTAGCAATCAGAATCAACTGTTTTTATTTAAATAAAGCAACCAAATACAGAAACATGTTCAGTTAGAAACATACCATAATACAAAGATTAAAGGTATGCTGAGCGACGGTGGAGACCGGGTGGAGGTGATGGAAACTCGGGTGAGGAGCAGTTGTTCACATCAAGCCGGACTTTATGAAGGGTAATTCAAGAAGATGAGGAGACCGGCGCCGATAGGCTGAGACGGAGGCGCATGATGAGCTGATTGGCTGAATTGAAGAGCGTTAGAATGTACACATAAGCCTGATTTATTTATCTGGTGACTTCAAAGAAGCTTTTCATACAGAAACAATGATTAATCCACAGTGGATCATTCTCTTGTCAAATAAACTTTCTAAAACCTACTTTCTTTGAGTGTTTCCAGTTTGAAGCTACATTTAAAGTTTTACAAAAGTCTCTCTGGGTTTTGCAACAATTGAATATTTGAGCGCAGTTTGTGAATCAAATACAACTGGTAGAGTTGATATAGAATTTCTAAATTGAATAGTGGGACACCAGTCCAGTGTCTTTTATCAGATTACTGGTTAAGCTGGAGTCCTTACAGGAAAGGTTTCCAATGAGACTTTATGGTAAACAATGACAATAGTTGAGCTCACCTGCAACCAAGCATAATAGTTTTTGGCACTAGTTATATTTTAGATTTAAATTTATTTATTATAAGAGTACGTTTCACTACATCACAATCTATTAATTGAACTACAGCGTTCTTGAAGTATTTGGTATCTGTTTTCTTAATCTAGGATGGACTGGTGATCTGCCCAGGGTCATGCGTGCGTGTATGATAATTAATGGATGGATAAATGTGTTCCTAAATATTTTTTAAGCCTTTTGTTTCAGCTAGATTGGGTGACAATAGATAAATACATATACATAATAATTCATTATTGTTGCTTGTTTTAAGTTGTTTATTACTAATGTGATTTTAACATTAAAAAAACAATAGTTTTAATTATTTTTTTAAAGGGACATACCACGTTACATTTTTATTTCTATTATTATTATTATTATTATTATTATTATTATTATTATTATTATTATTATTATTATTATTAACGCGGCTGGTACAGGAAATAGCGCCACTAGCGCCCCCTTCACTTCCGGATTGCAATGGTCCCATTTCCATATAAGGTAAGAGGCTGACAGTGGTCCGTCCCCGCCCCTTTCTGCATGCTGCAGCGAGGTGTACTTGGAGAAGGTCCTCGCTGCAGCATGCAGAAAGGGGCGGGGACGGACCACTGTCAGCCTCATACCTTATATGGAAATGGGACCATTGCACTCCGGAAGTGAAGGGGGCGCTATTTTCCTAATTTCTAGTATAAATACCTTAAAGAAGCGGGTTTGAGATGCCGATTGAAAGAAGTTTGAGAGGGTTCATGTGTTCGGCACACGATCCAAAATGGAAAAGGCGCAAAGTCAGCAAAAGGTATTTTTACCTTCTTTAAAATTTTTATCACATAGTAAATCAATACGCTTTTCTAGATGACGTTGAGCATATAATAAACAGCTGTAGACTATTGAAATGCGTAATTCATAGAAGGTAAGGTTAAATTTAGCATGTAGCATAGCTAATTATTTCCCTGCAGGGCACCATTAGATAAAAATAGAAAAGTAAATAAAATGTATAATTGATAAGTGTATTTTATGCTCAAACTTTGTTTTTTTATTTTATTTAACAGATCCACGTTTCTATTTGTAACATTCGTAACGGAGAGAAGATTATTCCGTATTGCACGAATGACGGATATCTCTGTCCTCTTTGCTCATACAAAGCCGATGAGTCGTTCAAGGTACAGAATCACATAACAAGAACTGCTACGGTTCAACATAACGGTATGTAAAGCTACACTTACACTATCATTTATTTATTTACCTTCTTAACAGTTTTGTAGTTGTTTTTTTTCATAAAAAAGACTAGAAAAAGGTTAATCCTTTTTGAAATATGTTTTTGCTCGCCAACATTTCTGGAAAGTCTAACACTTTTTATAAACTAAAAGCTGCCATCATAGGTGGGTGTAGTTCCCTCATAGCCATTATTCTGGTGATAGTCTTGCAATGCACCTGTTTTTCTGTAATTTTCAGATGCCTTTGGATGTACTGGAAGCTGTTCTCCAAGAGGTGATACTAGCACAGGGAGATGCAGCTTACCTCACCTTGGCATTAACCTGCAAGCGCTTTAAAGCCATTGTGTCTGACCCAGTGTTCAGGAAGAGGACTCACTTTGCTTGGCTGGATGGTAAGAACCTTTGACTTTTTTCCACATAAAACATGTTAAATTAGATTTAAACTACATGAAATTTATCATTCATTTACAGGTGAGATCAACTGGGGTAAATTTTCAAAGTCATTCAAGGCAGAAAACCGGATTCCTTTTGCAGTTGTTACGTGTTCTTCCTGTAACCGGCAATATAAAGACTGTGTGGGCTTCACTGGAAATGGAAGACGAGGAGATTACCCTCGTTACTACTGTGATGGCAGACCTGGACACTGCCCTGGATGTCAGTACTGAATGCAAGGAGAATAATAGTTGTTTTCCACAGTCTTTCACACATTTCAGTTGTCACACATTGTTCTTTTTTGGTGACATCTTTGTAAATCTGTTCTGCTGACATTTGGATTTGTTCCGTCATCCTTTAGTTTTTCACAATGTGTTCTTTAAACATTATGTACATTTTTAGTGTTCCTTTTGTTGTAGTTCAGTTGATTTATATTATTTAGTTTTTTGGTAGAACTGTTGTTTCCAGGAAAAGTAACATTGTGGCTCTAATATATTAAAGAGAAAGTAGAACCAATAAAGTAGTTGTAAATATATTGTAACAGCATTGTTTAACAATTGGATAACCTTGTTTTAAAATTTTGAAATACAAGCAAAGATAATACCTTTCAGTATTTCATGTGTAACGTTTCATATACTTTAACAATGACTGGAAGAAATAAAAATTGTCTTTGCAAACCTCAGTCGTTTATGTTTTAGCAATCAGAATCAACTGTTTTTATTTAAATAAAGCAACCAAATACAGAAACATGTTCAGTTAGAAACATACCATAATACAAAGATTAAAGGTATGCTGAGCGACGGTGGAGACCGGGTGGAGGTGATGGAAACTCGGGTGAGGAGCAGTTGTTCACATCAAGCCGGACTTTATGAAGGGTAATTCAAGAAGATGAGGAGACCGGCGCCGATAGGCTGAGACGGAGGCGCATGATGAGCTGATTGGCTGAATTGAAGAGCGTTAGAATGTACACATAAGCCTGATTTATTTATCTGGTGACTTCAAAGAAGCTTTTCATACAGAAACAATGATTAATCCACAGTGGATCATTCTCTTGTCAAATAAACTTTCTAAAACCTACTTTCTTTGAGTGTTTCCAGTTTGAAGCTACATTTAAAGTTTTACAAAAGTCTCTCTGGGTTTTGCAACAATTGAATATTTGAGCGCAGTTTGTGAATCAAATACAACTGGTAGAGTTGATATAGAATTTCTAAATTGAATAGTGGGACACCAGTCCAGTGTCTTTTATCAGATTACTGGTTAAGCTGGAGTCCTTACAGGAAAGGTTTCCAATGAGACTTTATGGTAAACAATGACAATAGTTGAGCTCACCTGCAACCAAGCATAATAGTTTTTGGCACTAGTTATATTTTAGATTTAAATTTATTTATTATAAGAGTACGTTTCACTACATCACAATCTATTAATTGAACTACAGCGTTCTTGAAGTATTTGGTATCTGTTTTCTTAATCTAGGATGGACTGGTGATCTGCCCAGGGTCATGCGTGCGTGTATGATAATTAATGGATGGATAAATGTGTTCCTAAATATTTTTTAAGCCTTTTGTTTCAGCTAGATTGGGTGACAATAGATAAATACATATACATAATAATTCATTATTGTTGCTTGTTTTAAGTTGTTTATTACTAATGTGATTTTAACATTAAAAAAACAATAGTTTTAATTATTTTTTTAAAGGGACATACCACGTTACATTTTTATTTCTATTATTATTATTATTATTATTATTATTATTATTATTATTATTATTAACGCGGCTGGTACAGGAAATAGCGCCACTAGCGCCCCCTTCACTTCCGGATTGCAATGGTCCCATTTCCATATAAGGTAAGAGGCTGACAGTGGTCCGTCCCCGCCCCTTTCTGCATGCTGCAGCGAGGTGTACTTGGCTGGGCCGGCTGGAAGCAGAGCCGGCTAGCTTTACCGCGGTATCAGAACGCTGGGTTCAACCGACGGGCACACTTTGGCAGGCCCCGATTAAATTTCTTCAGAAATTTTCTAGTTACCTTTAAAGTTCTTGTCCAGCAGAGGGCGACTTTGGCCTGTTAAATAACATGCACCTACCTACACTAGCTGTTTTATTTGTTCTAGCCATAAAAGGTTTTTTAAAGCAATGACGCTAAGGTGCAGCAAGCCACAGTGCATTTATTGCCGTTCAAAGTACACGCTGCAAAACGTAGTCTGTGAACAACACATCAGACACATTATTCCTATGCACCAAGGTAAGAACATGTTTTCTTGTGCACTCAACATAAAGAAATTTAACCATAGAAACGTTTTAAAATGTAGTGCTTTTTGTTTTGTTTTTCTCTAAACTGTAAGAAATTACAAAAATCTGGCGCTAGCGTCTAGTTGTGCCGCAGCCATCCTCTATTTTCCATAACTGGCAATGAGCTGTTTACATTGTTGTAGAGAAAATTTGACCAACTCTAAAGAAGTGCTTCATTTCAGCCACGTTGTTGCACGTGCGTATGAAAAAGGTAGCACACATTTTAACAAGTCAAGTTAATGCCTTCATTCATATTTTGTCAATGTACGTACATCAGATGATTGATATGACAACGATCCAGTTAGGATGGAAAGTGTTTATATGGGTCTAGGTGATACCTTAAATGCAAAGTGGCACTGTAATGTCATTTTTATTTTCTTTTTGGCGATGAATTAGGTTCGAACTCCATTATGCAGTGACTTGAATGGTGTCGTAGTTGTAATTCACCAGCAGAGGGAGGTTCTTCCAAGGTTTCTCCCAAGCTGGGTGTGGTTGGTCTGCTCGGAGCTCAGACCAGACCTTGACCGAATACGACGTATTTGTTTTTTCTTGGGAAAAAAAAAAAAAAATACAGGTAAGAAGCATGGCTATTTTGGACTCAAATCTCCTATGTTTATAACAACTCATTCTGTGCTAAATGACAACATTTCCATTGAGTTACCAAAAATTGGCCTATTGAGTTCAATGCGAGCGAGCCAGACTCACCAGCAATAAGTCTCGGGTAAAGCTGGCCTGGCACGTTTTTATTTAGTTTAAATGTGGCTCCCGGATAGTGCAGAAGTATACCATTCAAAACTAAACGTATTATTAATTAATAGCCGATCATATAAGTGTCCCCCGCCGCAGTGAAGTTGGTTTCAATTTGGATATTTGATATTCGAGCTCCGCGGAGTAACCGGTGTTTAGCTCAAGGTTGATCCGATTTATGAACACTAATGTCGGCCAGCCGTTCTCCACCGCTCCCCTCAAGCACTCGGAGGTTCACTTAGGGACTGTCAACAAATTACTGAACCCAACACTACTGTCGAACAAATGTTAATAAATGCCTTGAATTGTGACCAACTCATTGTCAGTGCATGCTTTTACATGAGACACACTATCCTCTATTAAATTATTTAAAGTCATATACTGGTGATTCTTGAGAATAGGGACAAAACAGGTCCTATGGATAAAGCACAAAATTTGAATAAAATATACACAAAATATAATTTTTTCAAATATCTAACTAAACTAACCTGGGTCATGTGAGCACAACAATGTATATTTTCCTGGTGTTCACAGAATATTTTTTTTATTTTAAACATTGTAGTCGGTGGATGATGCCTGTAAAAGCCCTTGGCCAGGAACATAACTCAATACATTATAATAGTTTAAAACAATTAAAGAAATACTAAAATTATATATTATGACAATTAAGTGTGAGTAGTCATATAAATATAAAAGTATCAATAAATTAAATAAAAAAAATAATTTTTATATATTTTCCAACTCCATTGAAATTTGTCCCTTGTTTTTGTCAACGCCGTCAGAAATGAAAAGAATGTAAAAAAATCAGGCATTATTGGGGGCACCAGAACTTCTGACCACTTTCCTTCTCTTCCTTTGCTAAGAGGGCTAGTTAGCTCTGGTTAGCTTATGTTATTCTTTAGTTTTTTCTTTTTATTCCTAAGTTGTTCGTCACAACCATGATGTGTCAACACCATAACTGACAATTTACAAAACTTTGATGAAATTTTGTGAAATAAAAGCTTAATTTTGGTAAAATGTAAAGATTTCATGGACCTGATGAGCAACAACATGGCCTCCATCAGAATAACATCATATAAATTGAGGTAGCTTAGCTTTTTGTCAACTCCATCAGATGTCGACTCCATCAGAGTTTTTCTGACTCTTTCAGTGAGAACTGGTGAGAACGCGAGCAGGAGTTCTCACTAAGCTGTGACCCAATTGCTCGAAATCACTAAAATTGTTTTAGTAGCCTGGAGAGGTGAGGTACGCTCATTTTTAATTCATTTTGACCCATTTTTATTATTTTTTAGGCAATTTTATATTTAAAAATATATATTTCCTATTTTCTCTTCACCTCTCCATAGGCTGCCACCTTATCGTGATGAAAGGATTGAGTGTCGAAGTCAGGGGCTTCATACCCCTTGTAGGGTCACCCAAGGCTAGAGGTCCCAGGTAATGAACTAGACAAAGAGCAGCCCAAAGAGCACAATTAATGGATACAGTGTCCCCTCACCTGGATGCAGGTAACCAGGGCACCACCCTGGAACCGGGCCTGGAGTTGGTGCTCCTTAGCAAGCATCTGGTGCTTGCCAAAACACATGGAGTCTGGCCTGGCTCAGCCCAAAGTGAGCCCTTCCCATGGGCTCACCACCTAGCCAAAAGAGCTGGGTGCAATGTGAGATGTTAGAAGGCCGAGGGAGGGGAGCTTGGCCATCTGACCCTGGGTGATAGACATTTTATCAATGGGCATGGAATGTCACCTCTCTGGTGGGACCCTGAGCTGGTGTGTCAGGTTGAGAGGTTCTAACTAGACATAGTCTCATCTCTTTGTATATTTGTGATTTTATGGTGTAAAGCTCTTTGAAATGCCTTGTTGTTGAAATGTAATATATAAATAAATTTGATTAGATTTTTTGATTTGGGGGTTTTCTGTCCAAGGCCACGTTCTGCGCAACCGGGTTTTCGAAGGGATCCATTTTGGTGGCCTTGGGATCACGCCTCTGCCTTTGGCAGATAATGTTGCCCTACTGGCTTCATCAGGTTGTGATCTACAACTTTTCTGGAGCAGTATGCAGCCGAGTGTGAAGCGGCCGGGAGGAGGATCAGTACCTCCAGATCCAAGGCCATGGTCTTGAGCAGGAAAAGGGTAGAGTGCCTTCTTCGGGTCAGGGAAGACTGTCCTGATCCAAGTGGAGGAGTTTAAGTATCTTAGGATCTTGTTCATTGTTCTAGTTCATTCATTTCTGTCTCTGTTCATCACCCATGTCCGTTAACCAGTTTCAGGACCTGACCAGAACCACTCATTGTAAATGACCTTGAGAAACAATGAGATTTGGTTAAACATAAAAACAAGCCTTAATGCCAAAAGATGATCAAATTTTACAAGCCATACATATCACCCAAATGGAACATCATGCTTCTTAGGTTACATTCACCGTCCAGCGCTGGGGCCAAGTGACAAGAAGCCAAGTGAGGCAAAGATTGTAGCAAGTTTAGCTTTTTATTCACCTATGTAATGTGTACCCTCCCTAAACGGTACTCTAATCAGTTACAGTCTGTTTACATATGACTGCCAGCAGTCACATATAAACATGGTTATGTGTGCAGCGTGTTAAGCAGATGAAAGAGGCTAAAAGAGATGGAGGAAAATACAGAATCCATAACATCAAGAATGAGGGCAACATGGAACAGGAAATCAATAGACAGATTGGTGCAGATTTTCTTCAATAGCTTATGGGTCATGTGACCAATTAACTTAAAATCAATGTGAAATTATTCTACTAGACTGGATAGTTGAAGCACACTCATTTTTATTCCATTTAACCCTTTTTATTCCCTGTCAGTGGGTCACAAGAAATTTAAGCTATTAAACACCAATCTTTTTTTTTTTTTTAAATTTAAATTGCGTAAAAAATGGAAAAAGATCTAAAATGGGGAAAAAATTAGGGTGTCTCATCTCTAATGATTTGTAGAACAATTTCAAAGTGATTTTGAATCAATAAGACCCATGTCTTGGAAGCTATTGCAGAAACACTCAATTTTGACAAAAAAAAAAAAAGGAAAATGACTTAAAATGGAAAACAAATGACTGCCACATCTAGACAGACTAGTAGAATTATTTCAAAGTGATTCTTAGTAAATAGGTCAGGTGACTTGGAATCTATTGAAGAAAACATCCATCTATTTTCTTAACACCCTTGTTCCTTAGTGGGGTCGGGAGGGGTGTTGGTGCCTATCTCCAGCTAACGTTCCGGGCGAGAGGCGGGGTTCACCCTGGACAGGTCACCAGTCTGTCGCAGGGCAACACAGGACAAACAACCATGCGCAAACAACCAGGCTGGCCGACAATAACGTTCATAAATCGGATCAACCTTGAGCTAAACGCCGCTTACTCCGCGGAGCTCAAATTTCGAATATCCCACTTGAAACTAACTTCACTGCGGTAGTGCCCCCATTAATGAAAACTACTAAATAAAAATGTAACGGTGGAACTTATTTTGTCAATTGTTTATTTATTTATTTCATAATGGTTTTATTTTGTGACACTTTTTGCCATTTTTCTGGCTGACTTTTTCAGAATGCTTCTGATGTTTCCAAAGTTATGCAAATTATTTTAAAAGTCTGGTAACAAATTTGAAACATTCATATAAAACAAGTCTACTATATATTGGTTGCATTTCTTTTCTTCTTCTTTGATATATTGCAGATAGTTTCTGTTTTATTTCAGCCTTGATGTTGCTCATTAAGATGCGTTAAAGGTCATTGTCCCTAAGGTTACTGCACTCTGACTAGCCCTGATCAACAGAGAAAACCTGATCATGAAAGAGCCTGAGATTTAACCGGAGTTAAAAATTGCAATTTCCTGAAATACCAAAAGTAGCTTCACAAAAAGTGTTACAAAATGAAATACTCCAATGCAAAAAAAAAAACAACAACACGGGGACATTTATATATGTTTCACAACTGGATGAAAGGAGCATTGCCCACCACAGTTAGATCAGCTGAGATCAGAGTATGTATTCTCAGTTAACACAAATATAAAATTGATATGAAAGCCCAAATGAAATCAGAACACATATTGATGCAATGGGGATGACAATACATAATGTGCATCACATTCTGGGTTTATTGCTACCACCCATTTCATATATTAATTAGCCACAAGAACATGTCCAGCTTACTCAATATTAGGAAGGAAGAAAAGGGGAGAAAGGAATTAAATGCAACCAATGCCTCTCTTTTAATTTTGCAGAAAACCAAACGAAACAAAAATCTGACATGGCAAATGGATCAACCCTATCAACTGCGGGAGGAGATGAAACGTATGTGGGTAGCAAAATTGGAGACTCCATTTCTCTACTGGATGTGCTCTATGCAGACCATTTTGAAGGTGATAGTTTTGACCCAAACTTTCTGTATCAAGTTGAAAAAAACTTTTATAAAGGGGCCCCACCAAACTGGTTAAACTTCTACATAAGTGAACAGGCTGATTTTGACACGGGAACAATTTTAATCAAGCGAGATGGATATAGTAAACTCAAGGACCAAATCCAAAATACAACAAGAATCCCTGCGATATCCACTGTTAAACTGTTCCACCAGTCAGGAAGCGGAGGAACTACAATGGCAATGCAGGCATTGTGGGACTTAAAGAAAACCTTCCGCTGTACGGTTCTTACAAACTCAACCTCAGACACCAAAAACGTGGCGCAGGAAGTGATCCATCTTTTTACAGCAGGCAGTCAAGGCCAGAAGAACACTGTACTGTTGTTAATAAGTGATGAGCAGATGCTGGACAAACTCAAAAAGTGCATTATGAGTACCATTGCTAAAAACAAAATAGTCACAAACAAGCCTGTAGCGATTTTACTAAGCTGTGTGAGAAAGGATGTCCTATTGGAAAGTGACAATGTTGTCTTACAGAGACAACTGTCAGACAAGGAAAAGCAGAAATTCAGGGAAAAGAGGGAAGAACTTAAAGCAAAGTACGGTGACATCACTCAGCTGCATGGCTTTAACATAATGCAGACTAATTTCTCTGAACGGTACATCCAAAATCATGTGAAGTATTTCGCTCATCTCGAAAAGCAAGAAGACCCCTGAAAGCCCAGCTGGCTGCGTTCCTGGCCTTACTGAATGCCTATGTACCAGGATCCTATCTGCTGGAATCTCAGTGCCTCAACTTCCTCCGCTATAAAAACAGCATGGATAATGATGGAGCAGTGGAAGAGCTAATGCAGCCATTTAGTCATCTCATTGTCACCTTCCAGCAAAACGATGAAACTAAAAGAAGGGTCCGTATGGCTCACCCACTGATAGCAAAGTGTTGTACAGAAATGCTAGCTCACACAGGAGTGACCAGAAGTGACACAGCAATAACCTTCCTGAATAACTTTTGCAGAGACGAAGAGACTGAGGAGTTCCCACAGTGTTTGCTTGGCTTTGTCAAAGACATACTTACCAAAAGAGAAGCTAAAACACAGGACAAGACAGGATCAGATGCTAAAGAGGACCAAGAAAGGTTTTCTAAACTCATTCTGGATATTCAGAAGATGGAAGGTGGAGTCCAATGTGTGTCTGTTTTGAAGGTGGCGTCAAAGAAGTTTAATCACAATCCCTTTTTCCCTCAAGCTCTCGCTCGTTTTTACTACATCGAAATGAAAAACTATTACCAGGCAGAAATGTGGGCAAAGGCTGCAAATCTAAGAGATCCAAAAAATTCCTTTATTGCTGATACTCTGGGCCAGGTCTATAAGAACCATTTAAAGGCCAAAGAAGCTACAGCCAAATCAAGAGAAATCTTGAAGCTGGCCAAAGATGCCATCGAAGCATTCAAACATGAAGAGCAACTTGCTGAAGATGAACAGGAAACAGACATGAAAGAAGATGGAATGATTACAATTTCTAATGTTTTTAACTCAAGAGGGCAGTTTGGCTTCTTGCAGGTCTGCAAAATTCTGTATGACTTGCTTGTAAGTAAAAACAAAACCTGGAGAGAAGTTCTTACAAAGAACGTGCCCTTATGCTCTGTCCTGCACATGCTTGGAGACAGCAAGCTCTACAGGTTCAATGATCTTATAAACATCCTCAAAGATGAAGTGGAAAGAAAATCAGAATTTTTTGACAAATACTTGACATACTCAAAGTACTCTACTGATAAAGAGGATCCCGAATACATTTTTAAAGACATCACAGATTGTTACAGGAAGTACATTGGCAACTCACCACTTAAAAAAACCACCCAAAAAATAGCTCAAGCTTTACAGATGCTTAAAAAGAACCGCGCTGCCACCTCTGCTGGCGTGCTAGCATGTCTTGACCGAGCACACACAGAAAAGGATCTAAAAGAGATTGCTACATGGTGGAAAGAAATTTGGTCAAGCCACTATCCAGGAACAGCTGAAGTCAACTACATCCTTGCTGTTATAATGTTGGTGAATACAGGTGAAACACTCCCTGCCTATTCCAAACCTTTCAAAATGTTTGGAAAGAAAATACCCATGAGTGAGAAAGACCCCCAGAGCAGCACATGTTAGCACTTCTTTTGTTCTGGCCTGCAAACAGTGAAGATGAATGTGAGTTTGATCTGAGTCAACTAATTCAGCAAATGCGCCTCTCCTATGAACACACATACCAGAAGCACTTTCAATCAAGATATCTTCCACCTCTGTTTTTTATCGGAAAAGGACAAAGTCTTGAGAGACTTGTTCACAGAAAAGTTGTTGAGCAGTTGTCTCACAAAAGCAATGAAACGAAACTGGACAGGAGCAACAACTGGAGAAATGAGAGTATTTTTCAAAATGATGAGGTCAGAGAGCGCCTCCTCAGAGTTGAAGGGCGCGTGAGGAACTACAGAGTGTTCGCAACTGTTGGTGGCACACAGATTGAAATTGAAGCAAATTCACAAAGAAACCTCTGGAGACAACGCAGGGTGTCCTTTTACATTGGATTCACAATCAGAGGTCCAGTGGCTTTTTCCATTCAAACAGAAAACCACCACTCAGGTAAGAGAATATATCTTTCTTACATGCATGTACATAATGATACTTTATTAGTCATGGGGTAATGATGATGTGTTTCAGTTGCCTCAAGTGCTATTCTCACCAACTTGGTTAACTACCATTAGTAATGCAAACAAATAACTATTGTATTTCTCAACTTGAAAATCTAAATGGACAAGTTTCCGAACAGCAATTGCCGTGTCAACACAATCGCCATATTGGTTTTAAACCTTTAAATTCAGGACTCAGGACATTCTAAGTCAGAATGGATGGTGTCAGGGGTTAGTTCAGTTCTGTAAAATTAGATTTTAGGAACTGTCTCCATATTTTTTGTATCAATATGAACTCTATACATTGAAGAAGAAAAAAATCATGCCTTTACATCACTTGGACATGAATCCATACAAGGAAAAACATACAGCATGGCACCCACAAGTATTGTGGGAATGTGGAAGGACTCTGGTTCAATTCACCCACCTCCCCCCTTACAAAATTATTTATCTATTTTGTTCATTTCACCCATTCCCATTCCCAATCTATGCCTGTAAACAAAAAACTTTGCACCCATGTGTTAAATTATTGTGTATAGGTTTAGTTGTTGCTCAGTATTTTCATGAATAGATATAGTCATACAAAGAATTCCTGATTCATGTTGGATAATGACTTAGCCAACTGAAACTGTTGTTTCTCTATTCTCCTTTTATTTAAGTTTTGATTCCGATAAAGTAAAGACAATTCTCATGAGATATAACAGGCAAATGACCCATTGATCAAACAAATATACCACTTGGCAAGCTCCTAATGGAATATTACATTTACTGGAGTCACACATAGGCCTGTCACGATAACAAATTTTGCTGAGCGATTAATTGTCTAAAAATTATTGTGATAAACAATAATATTGTTTCAAGACCTTTTGACACTGATTTAATATCGTGACAGGCCTATGACGGTTTGAGGTGATTCCTCTGGAGCCTGTTGGAGGAAAAATATCCCAACTTCAGAAGATGTGCTTTTAACTTAACAGAGCTCCGTGGTTCCGGTGCCATGTTAGGAAGAGAAGTGGAAGCTACATGATCTTCAGAACAAACAGGTTATGATGCTGGGCTACTGATTATCCCTCTGTCTGGACACAGGATCAATAGAGCCAGTTTAAAAACTAAAATGAATGGTTATATGCCAGACATGGAAAACTGGGATGCACTCCATGGCATGATGTTCAGGATTTAGGTCTCATGGCATCTCAAGGTGTCAACTTTGCAGCCAGTGGGCTGAAGGAGGAAATACAGCTTTATTTTGTAGCAATTCAAGAGCTACCAGCTTTTATCGCTTTGCAAAAAAATTAATCAGCACAGAAACTCCAAAGCACACAAAGAAGCAATACATATGCAATACATGCATTTTTTTTTTGTCATAGTACCCGCAAGAATTTAAAACTACTTTCACCCCTGGTTATACCTAGAATTTCTGTCGGCTAATGTGTCTCTCAGGTTTTGACAATGGGCTGACAACTCGTGTAGTGTGAGCTGGACATTACACTAAGGAAATGAGGAAGGGAGGGTCAGTGGAGAGCACCGGAGCTGAACCTTTTTTCATTCAGTGTCATCAACAGAAAGGAAAAAAAGGCAGGAAGAGACGATAAAGCCGATAATTAAAATGGGGTCGATAGGTTTAATTTATCGTGTGATTAATTGATTATTGTTTATCGTGACAGGCCTAGTCACACAGTCATATTTCCTTATGTTACGTTTTAATTAATGGTTTTCAAAGCAGGTACATAACAGTTCCCTGCTATGAAGCCCAGCAGCAACAGCCTTAGACGGTAAACAACCAGCAATCACAGCAATGGTTGCAGTGGTAAGGGGGCAGAATGACAAGCCCCAATTTGAAGAATGCTGAAGTGATTTTTGCATGAAAGGAACTCTGTGTCAATTTGCTTTACAAAGGACTCCTGAAGTCCTGAATAGAGGAAGCAACTACAAAATTCCAAAATTTGTGTACATAAGAACAGAGCTGTCAATGCAGTCAAAAATAAAATGGCACCTCAACAGGTACAAGGCAATTGAATACAAGCAACATTAATTCTGATAACTGCATACTAATTTAATGTTTATCTTTTTTAATAAGGGGTGTGTCGCAGATCTTCTGGAGCTTTACAAATTGGAATTGTAAGTTTGTTAAATTTTTTTTTAAATATTCTAGCAGATGATATCTATGCTACCTTATGTAAAACAATGTTTTATTTACAGGTGCTATGACTAAGAACGACATTTGGTGCAAACCGTTTATCCTACAACCCCACTTCCAATATAGTACAGGGGTTGTGTAAAATCTACTGTTGTTGTGCAACATCTCCCCCCCCTTCTCAGAGGAGAGAGAGAGAAAGACTAGCCTGGTTTCTGACAACCTCCATCCAGATGTCCCACCCTTTTTCACCCTGTGAATTAGCCAGATTGAGCAGCCTGCAACCAACTAGTTTCACAGAACACACCTGTTAACGGTTGCTCTTTCTCTTTATTACAACTTGCACTTGTTACTGAACCAGGTTGGTGTTAGTGACTAGTGCGAGTCCCAAGGGTGTTGTTTTAGTTTTGGCTAAAAGCAACCTATAAAACATTTTCCATTTTTTTCCTCCCAGAATCAAACTTCATAGCTATTTTACAACCATCAAAGAACTTTAAGGTGACTCATTAATTGAATGTCCACAACATCTTTTAGATTTTCTTAATGCTAATTATTTTATTAGTAAGGCAATTTTGCAAGGGTCAGTACAGCTTAATTTAGTAGCAGAAATAATCAAATAAGTAAAATCAATAATCTAGGCTATCTTTCCGTAATGCTGATACTGAAAACTAAAAAAGGGAAACTTTGAGAGAGACGGACAGAGTTTGGCATTTTGAACCCCAGAACTGGCCTGATGATGAAGAAGGTTTTGCAGCAGCAGGAGGCTCCCAGTACAGAAAGAGAATTGACTTAGAGCGACAGGTCTCGGGCGTCAGGGTGACTTCCTCATGCGCGTAGCGGTCCTCAGCTTCTTGTCTTGCAGCTCTGTAGCTCCCTTCTCCTCGTCTCACGATCTTTCTGGTCCATGGAGATGTAGACGAGCTGGTCTCACGGAAGGAACACACCAGTTCTTCTTTGCCTTTGTCTTTATCTTTGTCTTTATCTTCATCTTTGCCTTGGTCTTTGTCTTTGGGGTCTGAACCCAGCTGATGAGAGAAGTGCGATTTGAAGCCACATGTTGACCTTTCATCTACCACCTACCTCCAACACAACATCAGTGACCTTTAATTACAGTTATACATTTTACACCATTTCAAATTCGATGTCAAAATCACATTTATAACCTAAAGATATAAATGTGATTTATTTTATTATTAAACTAAAACCTCCAGCATGGGGAAGTGGGATGAGCTCGACTTTTCTCGACACTACCTAGAAACAAAACAATGATTTGCAAATCCTTTTCAGCATTTATTAAATTGAAGAAATAAAACCAATACATTTATTTGTTCAAACTGAAAACTTTATTGTGGTTTTGGAAATACTCTCATTTTGAATTTGATGTCTGCAGCACCTGCCAAAAAGTTATGACAGTGCCAACAGAAGATTAGGAACATATAGGATGCTAAAAACACTTGCTAAGAACATTCCACAGATGAACAAGTCAACTTGAAACTGGTGAGGGTCATGATTTGGTACAAAGAGAGCATCCCCGAATGGCTCAGTCGTTCACAAGCAAGGACGGGGCCAGACAACTGTCTGAGCAAACAGTCCAACAATTTAAGAACAATGTTTCTCAATGTACAATTGCAAGAAATTTAGGGATTTCATTGTCTACAGTCCATAATATCATCAAAGGATTCATAGAATTTAGAGAAATATCTGCAAGTAAGCAGCAAAGCTGAAAATCAACACCGGAAGCCCAGGACCTTTGATTCCCCAGGCAGCACTGCATTAAAAACCGACATCATTCTGTTGCTGATAATACCACAAGGGCTCAATAACACTTCAGAAAATAATTGTCAGTGAACACAGTTTGCCATAACATCTTCTAGAGCAAGTTAAAACTCTACCATGCAAAACAAAAGCCATTCAGACACATCACCGATTTGCTCATCCATCCATCAATCAATTTTCTGCAGCTTATCCGGGGTTGGGTTGCGGGGGCAGCAGCTTCAGAAGGGAGGCCCAGACTTCCCTCTCCCCAGCCACTTCTTCCAGCTCCTCCAGGGGAACCCCCAGGCGTTCTTAGGCCAGCCGAGATACATAGTCCCTCCAGCGTGTCCTGGGTCTTCCCCGAGGCCTCCTCCCGGTGGGACGTGCCCGGAACACCTCACCATGGAGGCGTCCAGGAGGCATCCTGACCAGATGCCCGAGCCACCTCAACTGGCTCCTCTCGACGTGGAGGAGCAGCGGCTCTACTCTGAGTCCCTCCCGGATGACCGAGCTTCTCACCCATCTCTAAGGGAGAACCCAGCCACCCTGCAGAGGAAACCCATTTCTGCCGCTTGTACCCGTGATCTCGTTCTTTCGGTCATGACCCAAAGCTCATGACCATAGATGAGGGTGGGAACGTAGATTGACCAGTAAATCGAGAGCTTTGCTTTTTGACTCGGCTCTCTCTTCACCACGACGGACCGGTACAGCGCCCGCTTCACGGCAGACACTGCCCCAATCCGCCTGTCGATCTCCCGCTCCCTTCTTCTCTCATTCGTGAACAAGATCCCCAGATACTTAAACTCCTCCACTTGAGGCAGGACGACCTCCTGACCTGAAGAAAGCACCCTACCCAGAATCACCATTCTGTTTTTATTTATTCTAATCAACATCCCAACTTCATTGGAATTGGGGTTGTACACTAAGGGCATCTTTAGAATATCTGTGCTATTATGACCCTAAAATGTCATGCTCAAAATAATTCTTGAACCAAAGAACCAAAATACCGACGCTTGAACAATTTTATTTGATAAGTTTAGAAATTCAGTAAAAAGCTTCTGGCAAACTAGACTAAGAGGAGCTTACTTTTTTCTTTTTTCTCTAAATAAACACACGTCTAGAAATCAGAATTGAAATCTAGCTGCAAGCGAGAAAACAGTATCTTATCTACAAACATTGTTTACTTTTCCACCCTCTCAGAGTCCATCACAGGTGTCCAATGCATGGATTAAACTCAAACCTAAAGAGAAGATAATGAATACAATTACAAATTACAGGTAGAGAAACTCACCATTCATTGATATGATGTGTGTGTGGGGGGTTGCGGGGTGAGACAATGTAGTGTAGTAATTAAGCTCTTTTTTTTCTTTTCCTAAAATTAGCTTGCAGTCTGAGAAGGGCCACTACGAATGCAGTGTGTCTGCACTGCGCTGGGTTTGTAAGGAAAAGGTAAAATTCCAATACCATTACAGCTCATGGGAGGAACGCATGAGGAACCCTCTGTTCAAGAAGTATATGCCAGCAGGCCCTCTGCTGGACATCACTGTTACAGCTGGAAAAATGGAGGAAGTCCAACTGCCTCACTGGATTTGTTTAGGTGAGCAACTACACATGTACATTTAGTTAGAATTGCCAGAACAAAATGCAACTTATTCTACTGGAGCAGGAGAACAAAGTATCACCTCTCCCTTTTGAAGTTTGTAAGTTGAACAAGTACACTTTTCTACATTATTTCTCTCACATTATCAATTTATAACTGTTCTCATGCAAGTTAAATCTTTGATTTAGCTTGCATTTTATTGAACTTCACACTGAATTTTGCTCAAACATTTATTTTGAACGTGAGAAAATATCGTCCTCAACCTTTGCAAAACAATAGTTGTGTAAAAACATTACATTTGCCTAGTAACACATTACAGGCAAATTGATCTGGCACACTTTCATCTCACTCATGATGCAGCACAGGATACAAAAACATGCCGCTAAGCACCGTGGGAAAAGGTTCCCACTTCCTCCTTTTGCTTTCTTTATTTTCAGCACTAACTTAAAAAACTCTCATTTTTCATATCTCAACCTCATTATGATAAAATCAATAAAAAGTTAACTTACAACTGTAAGTTTTATCTTTCACAAACTCACATTTAAGTTCAACATTTAAAACTTGTTAGTTTCTTTTAGCTTGAAGAGTAGAAGTTAGTAGGCACAACTAAATGCAGCTCAGCTGTTTTACAGTGTAAAGGTCTGTTCAGACATATACAAACTGAACAAACTTAATCTGGATCTATGGTTTAATCCAGTGGTCCCTAACCTCTGGGCTGCGGACCAGTACCGGTCCATGGACCAATTAGTACCGGGCCGCACAAGAAATAATTAAACATTTCCGTTTAATGTATTATCTGAGTCTGAAGGATCTTTTATTTTGAAAATCTGTTCGGTTACTTCTTGCGCGCCAACATTGAGCACACAAGCAGCAAAATGAGTAAGAAACAGATCAGATGTCCTTGCAAAGTTTATTTGTAAATGGGAAAAGGCCCAGAGAAGAGACAGGAGAATGGATTTATTCCAGACTGGTAGGTGATTCCCACATTCCAAGCCCACTCTGCATGATATGCAGCGACCGGCTCACTAATGAGGCAATGAATCTTTCAAACTGCTTCGCCACGTAGAGACCAAGCACGCTGTGCATATAACAGAAACACACCATGGGTGTTATTCTCTTCCATCACTCCCATGTGGGACCGTCTCGTTGCAGACAAATAAGGTCAGGGTTCCCATTGATTTGTCGTTATCAAGAGTTAAATTTTTATGAAAATAAAAGGTTCATTTTGTGGTGCATCTGTATCTTATTTTGAAGGGATGTGTTTAGCGTTACCATAGCGACCAGAGTCAGAGAGCATTAGGGCAGTGGTCGAAACGAGAGGAGTGGAGAGTGAGTATTAATTCTGGTTTACATAGCATGATTTTAGGATTGTCGGCCTATTTTCAAAACCTCTGACCACAGAATTGATAAATGTACAACAGGTTCGATAGGTTCATGTCTCCAGCCATAACTAATTCCAGTCACTAACATCCCGGTTCCAGAAGAACATCCAGTAAAATCCCCAACATACCATACATGAATTTAGAATAATCAAACACAGATGACGATGTAGAAACTGTGATAGTTTGTGGACTCATTTTAAGCGATAAAAGACGTAACAAAAAGAAAAGTCGTTGGTCGGATAAATGACAGTGTGAGCAGTCAATCTATTTGCTGCATTAAGCACTTGACCGAGGTCTCACTTGCACGAGGTCAGCTGTTTGGGATTCCTCTCTGTGCTTACGTCACTGCGCCGTCTGATTGGCTACCTGTCACATTTAACAGGCTGTGATTTTACTGCACACACACCCCGGGCCGTAGTAAAATTGCCAAGCCTTGACCGGTCCGTGGTGGTAAAAAGGTTGGGGACCACTGGTTTAATCTACAGCTGAAAAGGCAAGCAATGGATTGTTTTGACATATTGAAAAACATTTCCATGAGCACTGCAACTCTCACATGTCATACTGACAAACTGCAGCTGAAATAATGGAGCAATAACCCAGTAATACCCACCTAATGTTATTTAAATGCTTTATTTGCTTTAAGACATGGAATGATTGACACTGAAATGGAAACATAAGTCATATCTTGAGTTCTGATTAATTCCATGAATAATTATTTGAGAATTATAATTTCACTCCTGGATGGTCACTTGATTATTTCTTATAGAGAAAAAACGCAAAAAAAAAAATATATATATATATGACATCACGTCACAGCAATATGCCCAGTCACTGAACAAAATACAATGAATTCTACCCGACTATTTCCGGCACACATTTTACAAACTCTTTGCATTTCACTTTTAAAACCATCTACATTGAAAATGACAGTTTCTTTAAAGACATCACAGGTCTTGATGTTCCACAAATAGAATAAATATTTTTGGCGGATTTTTGGGATGTAGTTTTTCCACATGCTTTTTTCGTTTGGGTTTCATAGTTTTTAATGCATAATGGCATGATAAAATCCATGTTCTGTGATTCTGATGCACTTAAGAGTTGGATGGAAATGTTTTTAAAATGTCTAAAAATCTGATCATTTATGCATGGAGACTCTGAAACACACAGAGATTGTACTATGTGTTTTTTTTCTATGACGGTAAGCAAATACTTGTACTTCACAGGTCATACTAAGCCACAACCTGGCATGTTTGCTGTTCTACATGGAGACAACTGTGGGGATCATATTGAAGAGACATCTGAAGTGACTTCATCCCATGTCAAGTTGTTCCACCCAGCGTTCTCTCCAAAAGGCGTCCTTTTTTTGACGAAACTTGGATTCCCTCCAAAGGTTTTCTATGATGTTCTGATTTACAGAAATTACGATACTGACAAAGCTGCCCTAACACTACGGGTCTATGTCATACCACCAGATCACGCTGTAAAGCAGGTGAGTATGTTGTTTTATTTTAATATAACATCAATCCAGGTTTCAGCAATTTATTCTGTTTACCTGTTAGTACAGTAGTACATTACAGCAGTTTGCAAAAGTATACATACCACTTAAAATTTTCCATATTTTTATGTTCAAAGCTTGGGAAATCTATTATTAGCCTAAATTTGTTTTAAATATCTACACATCTTTCTCTCTGACCTATCTGGTTTGTTCCTTGGGCTTCATGATGCTGTTTGCTCCACAATATTCTCTGAACCTCTGAGGCGTCACAGAGCAGCTGTATTTCTACTGAGATTAGATTACACACACGTGTATAAGTAAAAAGAAAAAACAACAACAAAAAAACAATCATAATTCCTATTATTGAGTGGGAGGAAATAAATGTGGGACACAGTGAAAAATGTGGAGGAAAAAATATAATAAAACACATTTTGTGATGTGGATAATAGCCAAATAAAAGCTTTCGAATCAAGAATTCATCGACACCTCATTTCTTTACATTTTCCTTCAACGTAGTTAATTATTGAATGTCTCTATGGGAAAATATTTTTTCAACCTTTCCTCCTTCTTTTTGAGCATTAGGCTGCTCAGTACCATTGCTGTACCAAAACTGTTTTGGGGGCATGGGGACTTGACTGTGTGTCAAAGTCCCCATGCCTTACATTTTAACCTTGACATTTTTTCTCCATAGGCAATAGACAATGAGGAAAAATCTGATGACTTCAGAAGAATCCGAAAGCCCGGCCCTGATAAATCTCTGCAGTTGGAAAGTCATTACTATCTAACAACAGACTGCAACACTGCTCAAATCAACCCAGAGGTATGAATTTGAAGTAGCTACTTTTTAGTGATGGATCCGGCAACACTGATGAGTCGGTACATGCATCAAGCTCATAGAGCCAAACCCCTGTTAGTGCGCGTATCGCTGTAAGAAAGTCACGTGACCGATACAGCGACTGTTTCGAACGGAAAACTGTGTCTATAAGGAAGAGTATCTGTGAACGATGTGTCTGCTAAAATAATCTCTAATCTTTCGCGGTTCCAAATACATGGATCCTATGAGATACTGAGGCAACCAAAACAATCTGTCCAAACCTCTTCCGCCTTTCCTTACAAATTGTGAGTGGGTGTTTTCTACAGTCGGAGAGGTTTAAAGACATCACAGGTCTGGAAATTCCACAAATAGAATAAATATTTATAGCAGATTTTTGGGATGTAGTTTTTCCACATGCCTTTTTTGTTTGGGTTTCATAGTTTTTAATGCATAATGGCATGATGAAATCCGTGGTCTGTGATTCTGATGCACTTAGAGTTGGATGCAAATGCTTTTAAAATGTCTAAAAATCTGATCATTTATGCATGAAGATTCTGCAACACACAGAGTTGGTGGGTCCCTATGTCAAAATGTTGGAGAAACAAATTCTTTTTACATTTTAAACAAAAAATTTAAAAATCCCAGTTTGCATGCATCCTCATTCGCAACATGTTCACTTAGATTTTCACGTTACAATAATGTTCACATTATTTATTGACTGTATCTAAAAAATATCGAAGACATCTTAAATTTAAATGTAGACATGAAGTAATGCTTTATAAAATACCACGACTTAAATTATACTATTGTACAAATCAGTGTCAGTTAACAGTGCCAACTCGGTTGCCTGTTGGGATTTTTAATGTCTAGCAGGTGTCAGTATTCAGTGACAGAATCACAAAGTATTCATACAGTTTTTGCATTGTGTCTAAATGCTTCATGAAGCCTCAGTAACACATCACTACTACTTTCCATTACACAAGACCAGTGGTACTTTTATTTTAAACCCTTCTACTTCCACAGAAAAGAACACTGTCATGTGAAAGGAGAAACTATTCCACAGATTTCTTTGAAGTGTTTGTTGAAAACGCAAAACATGACTTTCACCTGACACTTACTGGCGAGAAGAAAAAAAGTAAAAAAAGAAAAATCGTCTGGACGTGCATCATTCGAACAAGTGAGTTGATGACTATTTAGTTCTAATTTAAGGTATATTGAAATGATAACATTGTAAAAAAAAAAACAATTTTTTTCCTTTAGATGAGTACCGAAATGAAACCTGTTGGAAGAAACAGGGTAAGATTTGTTCATTGATCATTTAGCAACAATGATCCTTGTGGATATAAAGGGTCTGGCAAAATTATTTGTATACCTTTAACTTTTCCACATTAAAACCACAAACTCCAGTGTCTGTCTTTGGTTTTGTGTGATAGATCAACACAAACTAGTGCAGTACTGTCATGTGAAGGTAAAATTCTTGGTTTTCAAAATTGTTCACATGTATTTGTATGTACAACCCACTGGGCAAAAAACGTTTAGCTGCAGTCAAATGTTTTGAGCTATGACTGGACAAAAAAGTCAAGAGCAATATATTGCAATAGACATGTGATCGATATCAATAGACAATACATCTGATAGAATGTTCAATAATTTCCCGATCCAGAACCAATGCCACGGCTTTGTGGCATTGGTTACTTAGCAACAACCTTTTGAGTAGAAAGAGGTAGTTTATTGGGGGCCTGGGGGTTTAGCCACATCAAAATTGGTTTATTTTGCAAAACTTCAATGGAAATATTTTTTTCGCATTCCATGAGTCACATGATCAACAACCTGATGTTGCTGCTGGCACAAACCATGAAAAAGACGACAGGAAGTAGTTGGAAGATCTACTTCCTGTTGCATGTTTTAATGACTTACTACATGAACCAACTTATTCACGTGTGATTTTAATTTAATCTCTTATTCAATGGAAAGAAAGTAATTGTGAAATTGTGTGTTTTCAACATTAGTGGAATATTGACAACGTTTTGTACATATTTGTAATGGAAACGCAGCTACAGAGAGGAAATCTATTTGCTTGGGGAGACAGTTATTTGCACTAGACTTTATTTACAGCTCCATAGTAAAGGGGCTGAATACAAATCCACATTTTACTATTTTAGTATCTTAATTTTAAAAGAAATTTGGAATCCATATGTCCTTTCTTTCCACTTCAAACTGAGGTGCTTCTCTGTGTTGATCTATCACACAAAAGCCAAATAAAATACAAAGAAAGTTTTTGGCTGTAATGTGATAAAGTAGAAAAAGTCAGCAAGAATAAATATTTTTGCAAAGAATTGTAAGCTTCTGACAACTCACTCCTTCATTTTCTGTACTCCACATCATTCTTTTATTGTCTTCTGATCGTCATAAATGCTTTTCTACCTTAGGTGAACATTTTGTGGATCTCCATCGGTTAGCTCTAATTGAAAGAGTCAAAGAAACAGAGGCGATTCTGGACAGGCTGTTGGAAAAAAGCATGATATCAGATGAGGTCTATGGTGAAGTGAGACGTTTAGAAACCACACAGAAAAAAATGAGAGAAATTCTCAAACATGTGACAGCAGCAGGTAACCAGGCTAAAAGTATTTTATGGAAATCCTGAAAGGGATTCCTGCCTTGAAGCTTCTCATGGATGAGCTTAGCGGACTTCATTGAGAAGGAAGAACTATTTTGGTCCCCCAGGAGAAAATATATACACATTGTCTGCAGAAAATGTAAAGCTAATGAACTCCCAATACTCTTAAGGCCTCACAGTATCCAGGCAGCCACATGACGATAGCATGCAACCTTTTATTGAGATTTAATGGAATCCGAGTTGCATAGCAGTTTTCTGGACACTGAAAAAGCTTGTATCCACAGTGGAGTCTGGACTCGAACCGGCAACCTCCCAATAAACCAGTGTGTTTTGCATGTTCGTTATTTTAACTTTTAATCATGGTTTTTGTTATTTCTAGTATTGTGTATTTTAGGAGAGAATTTTCCATTATGACCATGACTTATCTTGTGTTCTACATATTCTGTTTTACAGATTGCTTTTTTTTCTTTTTGGTTTGCTATTGTTTCTTCCAATTTGAGGGAAATAAATTATTATTCTATTCAACCTGTTTCATCAAGCATACAGTAAAATATTACTTTATTTTTATTATCTTTTAATATCTTTTATTATCTTACTTATTATCTTACTTTATTATCATTATCCGTTTTCTCTTGCCAGACCAATGTGCCAAAATATATTTAGTCTCTTTATGTATACTTGTTTTTGGGCTATTAAAAAAAAAAAACAAATTTTTTGCTAGCATTATCTCTTATGTTGAGCTAACAGGTTTTTAGTTTTTCCCTATTTTGTTGTTTGTCTTTGTAAGAGATTGTACAGTTTTATTTAAATATAATTAGTTATTTGAAAATTTACAAAACTGAAGGCATGCTTGTTTAAAAAAATGTTGAAGTTGGATAGAAAATGTAACAAGTCATTTGACCAGTTACCAATGTTGTTGATGTGCTTTCATAGAAGGTTAATGCAACTTTTTCTTTTATATTTTCATTGTAATGTATACTGTAATGTGTCACCAACATGTTTTGTGGCTGTTCGTTGAAATTTCAGATGGACCTATAAATGTTTTTTGTTTAGCTGTGTCAAAGAAAAGAATTGCATTTTTCCTTTTACTCATTGAAGAAATTAATTTTCTTTAGCATTTCTATTGAAATTTTGTATATTGTTTTTTCCCACAAGTCTCTGTGTTCTTTTATTCCCATCTTCAAATTTTATTTTACTGTATGCATTTCTGCCTCATTATGCCTTGGAGTCTGAAGGCTTCAACTTCTGCCTATTGGTTGTTTAGTATTAGACTGCACAGCTTGAAGCTACATGATAATACTTGGCCTAAAACCTTCTCTGAGGGGAAAAAGCCATGACACCAAAGGCAGCATAAAATGAAAAGGATTGCAAGTGTTACAGGTTCCGGGTGTCAGAACTGCTGTAATAGTTGACACACAATCTGAAGAGAAAATAAACAAAAGTCAGCAATGACGACCAGCGCTGCTGTTGACATCCAGATTGCGTTTGAGGCAAACCGGAAGTCCATCCCAAAACCAACCTGGAAGCAACGCCCCAAACAAGGGTTCCGCTTCGCCATTACCGCTCCTGTCCCCACCTCAGGAAAGCACTATAAATGCAGACAGATTAACATGCTGAACTGCAAATATACTGTAATTTGCTAATTGTTTTAGAAAATACAATAAATTATACATAAAAGTATTTCAAAATTATTTAAAAAAACAAAATACTGTGGTGGCATTTTTAGGTGCACCACACAAGGAAAACATTAAAAAGGAAAAAGGCGGGAACTTTACAAACCTGTAAACTTATCCTAACTGTGAAGTTCAGAGGTGGCAGCATCATCTCTGAACTTGAGTGAGTGTTTTGAAGCAGGAGGAGGCACTTCACAAAATAGATAAAAGAGACGATTATGTGGAAGTATTGACACATCTAAAGCAGTCTTTCTCAAACTGTGGTCCCCGGATCTCTAGTGGTCTGCGGGCTTCGCCTCGTGGCCTGTGAGGTACTGCATGTAAACGACGTCATGCTAATTTCCCGTGACGTCAGCTCAAAGTGCGACGCTGCTATGGCAAACCGTTTTAACATAAATTTGGTCTCGTCTGACTCCGTAATTACATTCCAGATATCTAAAATGCATTTTGACTAGACAAAACTACATTTTGACTATCCAGAATGGTCATTTAAGGTATCTGTATTTACATTTTGACTAGTAAGAATAATTAAGATATCTTCAATTAGATGTTGACTAGTCAAAATTTCTTTCAAGATATCTCAAATGATCTGTCATTTGAAGGGAGAATGTCTGCAATTACGATTTAAGATATCTTGAATGTTATCATCACTAGTCAAAATTACAATTTTACATATCTGAATTAAGAATGACGTCCTCTTTGTAGTGTCCAAACTGTTGCCTGCAGAGTTTTGGATGTTCTGCACAAAACTGTCAGAAAATGCCACAAATTGGAAAGAGCTTGACAATGTTGGAAATGCTGATAGCCAAACTTCATAAACTACAAGACTGCTTCTGATATCGCCGAATAATGTCCTGTTTATTCATTTCCGACGAACCAAATGCACTTAAAAACAGCTTTGAAAAGCTAAAATTGCTTTTGTCAATCCATTTTCAAGATGAAAGTGGTGCATTTTAAGCATCTTTTTTTGTTTTCTCTATTTTTCATTGTTTTATTAAACTTTCAAATTGCTACACAAGTCAGGGATGTTTTGACTATACAGAATACATATTCAAGATATCAGTAATGTCATGACTAGTCGGAAAGTCAATTTAAGATATCTTAAATAGAAAAGCTGTGTAAGTCAAGAAATCTCTAATTAGTTTAAAGATTAGAGAATTTTAAATGTAATTTTGACTAGTCAAAATTACAATTCAAGATATCTTTAATTTAGTCTTGTCTAGTCATTATTTCCTTTTAAGATATCTATAATTTAATTTTCACTAGTCAGAACTACACATTTATAAATTTATGACATCTTGAATTAAGGACTCATTCGAGATGTCTTTAATTATTATTATGACTAGTCAAAACTAGTCATAATTAGTCATCTTGAATTGACTTTATGACTAGTCAAAATTTAATTGAAGATATCTCAAATGTGGATTTCATATAGTCAGTAATGGACCTTGATCCAAGCAAGACTTTCCATTTCAGATTTTGGAAATCTGTGAATTTTAGTTGCACAAATACGATCAGGATACCTGACATCGCCTGTGCAGATACCCCACTGACGGTGGAGAACCATTCTTTTTCCCCGAGTCCTGACGCAAAAACTTTCTGCCGGTCTGCTAGTCCACAATGTACATTAGCATGTGTTTACTACTGTAGCTTGTGTTTGTGAGATGTCACGCACATGATAGCTGCGCTGTGACGTGAAATGGGCATTAGCCAATGAAACGCAGCCCCTGTGGTAAGGTCCATTCATTGCAGATATCTTGAAAGTCTCCATACAAGTCAATGGTAAATCTGACGTCATTTTGACTGGTCAGCAGGGGTGAAAGTAAGGGGGTACGGCAGGGTACTGCGTAGCTCTAAAAGATTTAGCGGCGGTACGCAGTACCTGCAAGAGAGAGGAGCGGCTATCTTCTGTAAAGAATCAACGAGTTCACTGTACAGCTGTGAGTGCGCCCACTAATCAGCCCTGGTTGATTAGTTTTTCAATAACAATCAAAAACACGACAATCAGTTATTAAATAACTTTTTTCCCATTTCATATTGTTTCTGAACTGTTTGTGCTTTGCTAGAGCAGCGGTGCAATATGTCGATCGCGGAAGGTTTTGAGTCGATCTCAGCATTAGGTGACAAACTGAACGCCGCCAGGACGCTGAGACCAGCACGTCCTCCTCTGGCTCCTTATCAAAACGTTCATAACTTTATTAAAGAACAACAACAACAAAAAACAACAAAACGTGTTCAAATTAATTACCCAAAAACAATAATAATCTCAGGGATTATTGTTTCAACAAGGTGTGACGCGATTCTGTGCGTTTCGGTTCCATTACCAAAATAATGAGCAGAACAGGAGTTTAAAATTAACTAATCAACCACCGCTGTGTTCAGGAAGGCTTATCAATGATCGCAAAATAAATATCAAGCCTGAAAACCTAATATCAGACTGAATGTTATGTTTTTAACGTAATATCTGGTCGGCTTGTGGAGAGCAGGAGGTTGCCATGGCAACAGCTGTACTTAAATGACAGAGACTGAGAGTAAAAAGGTAGGAGTGGTTTTGAGTTGATCACTTGTTTGGGTTGTTTACCTTTGCTGTGGCACGTCACAGCAGCTGTAATTTCTGAACTTTCAATAAACGACAAACTTGGACTAATTACCTCGTTCTTTGTGACTATACGTCATTTACAACAAACATTAAACACGGTAAATATGTTCATTAAGTATCTAACAAACAAATGGCTTCTACTGCCATAATTATATGAAATTAAATTAATTGTCTAATGTAAAAAAATAGTTTGGTGCTGTCGGACTCAGAGCCTGAGAGGCTTTTCCTTTATCAAACAATTTTTGGGGGGCTCTTATTTAGTGGATATATTAATGTTGATTCCCGACCCCACTAAGGGACAAGGGTGTCAAGAAAATGGATGGATGGATTAATGTTGAGATTTTCTCCAAAATGATAACCTTTTCAACCTTTACAGCTCCACTGTTGAAAATGAGACTCTAACATTCACAAATGACAGTGAAATAAAATCCAGTCCAACATCTGGTTTGAGGTGATTCCTCTGGAACCTGTGGAGGAAAAATATCCCAACTTCAGAAGATGTGCTTTTAACTTAACAGAGCTCTGTGGTTCCTCAGGGTGAGGAGGCGCCATGTTAGGAAGAGAAGTGGAAGCTGCAGGATCTTCAGAACAAACAGGTCATGATTCTATAATCAGTAGATTATCCCTCTGTCTGGACACAGGATCAATAGAGCCAGTTTAAAAACTAAAATGAATGGTTATATGCCAGACATGGAAAACTGGGATGCTCTCCATGGCATGATGTTCAGGATTTAGGTCTCATAGCATCTCAAGGTGTCAACATTTCAGCCAGTGGGCTGAGGGAGGAAATACAGCTTTATTTTGTAGTAATTCAAGAGCTACCAGCTTTTATTGCTTTGCAAAAAATTAATCAGCACAGAAACTCCAAAGCACACAAAGAAGCAATATATACATATGCAATATATGCATTTTTTTTTGTCATGGTACCCCCAAGAATTTAAAACTACTTTCACCCCTGCTAGTCAGAATGTAATTAGAGATATCTCAAATAGTCATTTGTCTAGTCAAAATATAATTAGAGATATCTTAAATGTTAAAATGTCTAGTCATAAAACAATTGGAGATATCTGAAATGTAAGGGTGGCAAAACCAAATTTATGTTAAAACGGCTTGCCATGACGCTACAGCTAGCTTACCAAAGGTTTGTGTTAAAAATTTGTTGGAAAACTGGATTAAAACTAGGTCACTCAAAAGAACAGCTGCAGATACCAGAGAAAACTACTCCAGGAAAACTATATGATTAGAGAAGCTGAGTGATGGCTGCTAAGTATTGATGACTCGTTCCCTAACGACTGGATTCCATTGAAAGGTTTAGCGGTAAGAATCGCTGCAGTTAGTCAGAACTGTCCTTTGTTTTTTATGACTTTGCTTGGTAAAGAATGATGCTCTGCTTTCAGGTCAACAGCTATTGTTATTTTTATTTTATTAAAATATTAAATTAAATAAATACAATAAATACAATTGCTAAGAAATGGTTTAATTATTTTAATATTTAATGGTGCAGAAAATAATTTGTTTTTGTTAAAGCATCTCAGATCTATTTTTCTTTAATTGTGCTTCTAAATCACAAATAGCCCTGAATGTTATTAATACACACAACACTTGGTAGTAAAGAACAACTTCTTATTTTTATTTCCATGTGTTTGACATCATTGGAAAACTTTCAGAATCTGTAAATAACTCAAAATGCTGAAGTAGAGCTGTTCAGTGCTTTGTTGTGGCCAGTTAGATTTACCAAACAGCACCACTCTTCTCATTAGGATGAACAAAGAAAACAACAATACGTGAGTTAAGATACTAATATTTTCATATCATTAATATGTCTTGTTGCGGGGCAATTTCAGGTTAGGTGGTCTGTGAGCGTTTGATAAATGGGTTAAGCCTGAAGCCTGATCCTCAGCCTGAAAAAGTTTGAGGAACACTGATCTAAAGGTATCAACCAGAAAGTTAAAGCTTGATCTTCCAAATTGACAATGACTCCAAACATACTGTATTACTTACAAAGTAGCATATTTACATCAAAGTCAATGTGTTGAAATGGCCATCACAAAGGCCTGATCTCATTTCCATAGAAAATTTGTTACGAGGGCAACATAAAAACAAGATTCAATTACACCAGTTCTATCCTCAAGAATGGCCCTGAAGTCAAGCAAACTATTGGGAGAAATGTGTGAAAGGCTGGCCAAAGTCATGTGGTTTAAAATACATTTATACCAAATATTAAATAAATATAATCTAAACTTTTGAATTTGAAGGAAGTAAAAATACATCCATGTTATTCTGACATTTAGCAAGTTGAAATAAGTTTGATTACTATAACTGACCTAAAACTGGACAGGTTTTGTCTTATTAAATATCCGGGGGGGGGGGGAGTTCATCGCAAATCACTAAGGAAAACAATAGTTGTTTTTTCTTTGGTTTTTTAATACAGTGTGGACATGTCCTGTTTTAATGGTATGTTTTCCTGGCAGATGTTGTTCCTGGTAACATTTGTTCCTGGCAGAACAAATGTTGGTCTCTAACAATTTTGAAATAAATTTTGACCCTTCATTAAAGGACTAAACCCTATTTACACCAACTATATAGAAAACTCTAACCAAATACTTAATTTGGGCCAAAATGAAAGAGGAAAAAGAAAAGCATTTGTTAAGCAAATATTACACATACAAAACATGTATTGACTGACTCAGGTGACTCACAAACCTGTAGGGCATGTTTCTGTTTTTTTAAGGTTTTGTTGGGTCTAGTGGCCTTATTTGAAAGTAGTTTAACAGGAAAGAGGGTTATGAGAGAAGGGGAAGACATGCGGCAAATGTTGCCAGGCTGGGAATCAAACCTGCGATCACTGGCGTGAGGACTAAGGCCTCATTACATGGGTTGTGCTTTTCCCCTGAGCTACCACAGCACCCCAAAGGGCATGTTTCTGTTAACTAAATTTTCCATAAACACTAAACTTAATTTGCTGATTTGAGATAATGTTAAATTATTTTATTTCAGCAATAAAAAATGACTGACACATCATTATAGTTACACATAGATAATCTTTAAAAACAATAGGAGTGTTTTCTATTTTTTCTTCCAATGATCACCATAAATAGGCTGGCACTCTCTTACTTTAAACCTCTCAGATTAGAGCAGCCTCCACACCCTGGTTTGCTTAGTTTCGTTTCTGCTGTACTATTAGAGGAACTGCGTGCAAACTGTGATTCACTTGAGCATGAAGTACCGGAAATGTTTCTCATAAGGTAAGACAGCAACTACATGTATTGTATTTTAAATCCATAAAATATTAGAGTACATCTATCAATGAATCAATCAATCAATCAAATTTTATTTGTATAGTACATTTCAGCAGCAAGGCATTTCAAGGTGCTTTACTTAATTAAAGAAAAAATAAAAACAGCCCTCCCAACCCCACTGAGGGACAAGGGTGTAAGAAAATGGATGGATGGATAAAAACAGTATGTGGAAACAGCATTTCCTTATAATGGCAGGAGACATGCTTTAAAATGTACTTGTCTTCATTTTAAATGAATATTTGTGTACTTTGTATTTTTTAAAAAGACAACATTAAAACAACTATTTGGGCACCGTTTTACTGTAAAATTTCTGTTATTTTCCTATGGTGTGGAAGTATGTTTTGCTCTTTCACTATTCCAGATGAATACAAGTTTTTACTGGAGAATGGAAGAATTGTCTGCAGGATAAAATAATTCCTGACAACTCAGTTTTTGTCTCTAACAGGGCTAAAGATTAACTTTTTACGACCAACAACCAACAAAGGGTGCATGACACCTTTTAGGGAATAAAATTTATGAGGAAAGGCTAGTTGTTGATTTTGCTTCCAAATATTCAAGGTTGGACAAAGGTCGTCATCTAGACTGAGTTTGACTATTACAGAACAAGCAAGACGCTGCTGTCTGTTACTAAATTATAAAAAATTATAAAATCATACATATAGTCTATTACAAAATTAGAATGCAATCATATTAAAATATAGTTTCTGTCCAAACATCAAAGCAAAAAAAAACAAAAAAAAAACAGGCACATGTATTTATATTAACTAAGGTAGACATTACTGCAACAATGTCTTTACAGGTCTCTACAAAATACCAAACAGCAGCTCATTCAAACTGGTGTCACTAATGTTTTGTCCAGCACTGTGAAAATGGGTCACAGTGCTGGACAAAACATTAATACCAGTTCTTAAATAACTGCACTGATTCCGTGCTAGAAAAATTTATCAACTTAAAAATATTGCTCATTTTTCCCTGGACCAGAACCAAGCCCAGCGGCATTGCCTGCCCACAGAGTCAGCCGAGCCCCACCTCCTGCACTGGTGGCCAATTTTCTATTATTCTTACCTCGATTTAATACAGTAGGAATTTCAGCACTTCCTGTATCTGCGTCCTGTGTACCCCGCCCTTTTGTCAGCCGTTAGAACTGTTTAATACATTGTTAGCATGTCATAACATGCTAACAATCCCTTCTGGCTCATATTGCCTTTGAAGGCAACATGAGCGCAAAGATGCATTTGAAAAAACCCAACCAAATCTCCAGCCAGTTTTTAAGTTTTAGAAGATAATACAATTAATTTACTTTTAGAAATTGAGAAGTATTCTTTGTTTGCTGCTGACAGCTGGTCAAAATTCTTGATTGAGGTATATGGAAAAGCTTGGAGTCACATTTCTTTCCCGTTCTGATGGTCAGTTTCAATTTCAGCAAGTTGTCTATCACTCAGGTGCTTAGATGGATGATTTATGTGTCAGCAAGCAATTGCACAGTAACATCAGAGAGCAGAAATCTGATCTAACTCTCTCCAGTTATTTCTGTATGTGGAATTGTTAATATAGTTATGACTAGACTATATTATTTGCTAGTGCAGTATAATGTTTATTGCATTTAGGTTTCAACATAGCTAATTCAGCTAGATGTTTCAGCGGTTCTGTATTTGCTTGTTAACTACAAATTAAATGTTCCTTATATGTTTTATCTTACATTTGCAGGCTAAAAAATAGGCACTAAAATGGCAAGAAGACCAGCCCTGTCCACATCTATGGGCACAAAACTATCTGTGGAGGACATAGAAGATTACTTTACTCTTTTGGATGTAATTTACGCAAATCAGTTTGAAGAAGAGACCATAGACCAAGAAACTGCTGAACAAGCAGAAAAGAAGTTTCTCAGAGGAGCACCAGCTGAATGGTTAAACTTTCACATCAGTGATCTGGCTGAGTCAAATGGCACGGGATCTTCATTAATCAAAAGAGATGGGTATAAAAGACTTGTGCAGCAGATTCACAAACGGAGAAACTACATCGGAACACCAACAGTTAAACTGCTTCACCAGCAAGGATGTGGGGGAACCACACTGGCCATGCAAGTATTATGGGACATGAGAAAAACCCTCAGATGTGCTGCCTTAATGGGTTCCCCTCTAGAGCGCACAAAGATTGCAAAGGAAGTTGTTCACCTTTTTACTGGAGGCAGCAAAGATGATCTCAACACTGTGCTGCTCTTGATAAATGAAGAGTTCATTTTGGAGCATCTTCAGGACAGCATCATGGCAGAGATCGAAGAACAGCAGATAGATGTTGATATTCCTGTGGTAATTTTATTCATCTGTGTGAGAAGTGACCACGCCGTCCTCAAAACTGAACACTACAGAGAAAAAGAAGGAGTAAAGGATCGTGGTACCAGCTACGTCATCCTCAAAAGAACCCTCTCAGACACTGAAAAGGAAGAACTGGATACCAAGAAGGAAGAGCTCAGCCGAAAATATGGAGCCAAAGCCTCCCAGTTCCATGGTTTCAACATACTACACAGTAATTTCTCACGGGATTATATCCAAGAAGCATGTGCTGTCCTTAACACGGTTGGAAGGAAAAATAAACCCTTGAAGACACAACTTTTGTCCTTCCTGTCCTTGCTGAATGCCTATGTACCAGGCGCCTATCTACTAGAGTCTGACTGCTTAGACTTCCTCAGACATGACAACTCCCTGGAGGGCGACATCTCACTGGTGACCCGAATGCAGCCTTTCAGTCATCTCATTATCTCTTTTCAACATGACAAAAAGTATGAGAACAGAATCCGGATGGCTCATCCAACGATTGCAAAGCATTGCACTGAACTACTGGCTATTGCAGGAGTACCCAGAAGTGACACGGCGAGAAACTTCTTGACCCAATTTGGTCTAAAGGAGGTTTCTCCATGTTTGCTTGGCTTCATCAAGGACTTGCTGACAAAACGAGAGCATAAAAAGGATGGGTCGATGGAAGATTCGGATCTGGAGAAATTTTCTACTCTGATTTTACACATTAACGAGATAGAAGATAAAAACCAGAGTGCATCAGTTCTCAAGGTTGCATCAACATCAAAGAAGTTTGATAAGAACTCTTTGTTCCCCCAGGCACTTGCCAGGCTTTGTTATGGAGAACTTGAAGACTACAAGGAAGCTGAAATTTGGGCAAAAAGGCAATAAAACGAGACCCCAAAAAATCCTTTATTGCTGACACATTGGGCCAACTTCACAAAAACCATCTAAGGAACAAAAAGCTTTCACTCAAACCACGACAACTATTACAGTTGGCCCAGAAAGCAAATGAAGCTTTGAGCATGAAGAAGAACTTGCTGAAGAGGAACATATGAAGAGTTTGACAGAAAATGAAAAATCTAAAGTCCAGTGGAGTTTAAACATCAGAGGGCAGTTTAGTTTCCTGCAGGTCTGTAACATTCTGTTTGATAGGCTTGTCATCCAAAATGAGACTTGGAAGGACGTGCTTACAAAGAATGTGCCGATGGGCTCAGTCCTGGAATCACTTGGAGACAACAAACTCTTTAGGTTTCGAGATCTAATAAAGAATCTCAGGGATAAAGTTGAGAAAAAATTTGTGTTCTTAGACACCTTCCTCACTTATTCACAGTCTGTCATGAAAAATGACAAATCTTATGTTTCAAAGACAGCTGCAGATTGCTTCCAAAAATATGTTGGAAGCTCAATCCCCAAAGACAATGACAGACTCCAACAGACCTTCCAAAAACTGAAACAGAAACTGGCCATCACCTCTGCTGGGGTCCTCTCATGTCTAGATCGAACATGTACCTCAGACATTGAACACATCGTTAAGTGGTGGGAGGAAATTTGTCAAAGAAACAATTTCCCTACTGATGCTTTTGTCAACTTTATACTTGCGAAGATCATGCTTTCAAACAAAAACAGGGCTGCATCCAGTTCCGATTACAAAATGATTTAAAACTAAGAAAGCCACCGTCCTCTGTCACACAACCAGAATATCACCTTCTCTCTCTACTTCTGTTTTGGCCTACAGACGATGAAGACAAACCAGTCTCCGATCTCAATCAATTAATCAAAGATGCAAGTCATGCTTATGAGCGAGAATACAAGACGATGTTTCGATCAAGATACCTTCGACCTATATTTTTCTTGGGCCAGGCAAAACTGTGAACAGATTTGTTCACCGACGGGTTATTGAGATCTTGTGGACCAAAGATGCACTGCAAGAATCAAACACAAACTGGAAGAATGAGAGTATCTTCAGAGATTCCATAGTTGAAGAACGCCTTCTCAAAGTTGAAGGAGTGGTGCGAAACTACAGAGTTTATGCAAGATTCAGAGACACCGAAATTGAGGTAGACGCAAACCGAAGGGATTGTCTCTGTAGATCAGGTCATGTCTCCTTCTACATTGGATTTACCATCAAAGGTCCAGTAGCCTTCAGCATTCGGAAAAAATTCCTGGTCACTGAGGGTAAGAAAACTACTGTTCACATAAAATACTGTAGGGTTTATTTCTTTATATTATGATGTCATGACACCATAATACACTTATAAGATACCTGTAAAACCCCTGGTAGGTTTACCCAAGGCGAATAGGACCTAGGTGAGGAATCAGAAAAACAACCCAAAAGATCTTTCATGATGGGGATCAGTTCATTACAGGCACAGGGTTCCCTTGTCTGGATGCTCATCAACAAGCCCCCTCTTTGGTTCAGGCTTGAGGCATTCTGTTGAGCCCATGGTGGCCAGGCTTTCACCCGTGGAGCCCATCCAGGCATAACTTGAAGAAAAAATGTGGGCTCACCACTTATGGGAGGAGACAAATGAGTGGTTTGTGGAAAGGGCCAAGCCGAAAGCAAATACCTTGGTGGTCTGATCCTTGCCAAGAAAGGTAACAGATGAGAGGTGGAATGCCACCTCTCTGGTGGATTCGGAGTCTGAGTTGGTGTCCAAGATTGTGAAGTTCCAGCTAGATAAAGTCACCAGCTCCACTCTCCTCGAGAGCAGTTCAACACTTATCCACTGTGGAGTTTGCTTGCTGAGAGGCACTGAGCAAGAGGGGACATACTGTTTGCCCTCCATCTTGTTGATTGTTCACTGGTGTTCACCCTAGTGAATAGCCTACAGGCCAAATGGTAATTGAGATTACCAGTCCTTTTTAGAGTCCTTGGAGTGGGTCCTGGGAGTGCCCTTGCTGGGGACTCCTTTGTTCTGCACAACATTTGAATGATGCTTTGTTATTCAACATCTGTGCTTGTCATGGATTGTAAAAAGAAAAAAAACAATATTCAAACATATGGGTGCCCATACATACTCTTGAGACCAAACACTTTGAGCTGTCATTTGATGATCAACTTTGAGGAGTCTCCTGTCAGAAGGAGCATCAACTCCTACCTCCATTACAACTTTGAACACATCCTGGGGTAGACTGAATCCAAGCAGGCCATCTTTCATGCCTTCATTGTGGAGTCATCAGATTTGAGCTGTAGCCATAAGTTGGCAAGTGTCTTTGATGGCAGCATCCCTAAAACCCCCTGGTGAATATATAGTCCTATATGGGTTCTTTTTACTTGTTTGACTCCTGAAGCAACCAGTGTTTACTGGTAGTCCCAGCAAAATGCAGCTTAGGTGGTTACTGAGTCATAAACTCATGTGAGGGAGAAGTTCAATGAGGAAATGGAGAATAACTTCCATACAGCTTTCAGGAGATTATGATCTGCTGTCCAGCGTCTTAGGAGAGAGAAGCAGTGGTGGGCGAAATTTTCAAGACTACCTTAAGGCTCTGGATGGTGTTGGGTTCTGTTGGTTGATAGACTTCTGAAAAATCACAAACATCAGGGGAAGTCCCCCTGAATTGACAGACCAAGATGGTGGTCCCCCTAATTTAAAAGGGGAACTGAAGATTGTGTTATAATTACAGGTGGCTCACACTCATTTAGCCTCGTAGGTAATCCAGGGATTTAGATGAGCTCTGAGTACCGACCAAACGAACAAGACAGTGTATACAAGCAACCAAAATTTATTTCATTTGCAGTGTGTTTGGGCTTTCCCTTATTGATAGGGTGAGAAGTTCAGTCATCCAGGAGGGGCTTGGAATAGAGAGCAATCAGTTGAGGTGGATCAGACATCTGGTTAGGATCCTTCCCGCCAAGGGAGATCCAAAGATAGACCGAAGAGAAGTTGGAGGGACTACGCTTCTCAGCTGATCTGGGAACATTTTTGGATGCCCACTGAAGTGATGCTCCAAGTGGATGGTGAGAGAGGCTTCTCTACCTAGCCTGCTGTCCGCATGACCCAAACCATTAAAACCCTCTATGGCATGGCGTTGCCCTCAGGCAACAAACCATATATCTGTACCTCATGTTGCTCCTTTATTTTATTTTTGGGGGTTGATGATTTAAAATACCTTTAGACATACCTTTGTCCAAATAAAAGAGGTATTGAGGTTCATGTGACCTTTTACTTAGAAGAGGAGCAGTCCTTTCTACGAAGCAGAGGCGCATGCTACACCTTGCCTCCTACTTGTAAGTTATACATCTCTTTTCTTCATGTTTAAATTTGGGTCACTCTAACTAAAAATATTTTCATATCTATGAGTATGTAAAGAATCTTTGTAAATCATTTCTAGACAATTTTTTAATAATTTATATGTTAAAACTGTGTTTTTTTGTTTGTTGCCTCAGAGCAACATTGCACAGTTAGGGCCCTTCTGCTCAGACAATATTATTCTAATGTGATGATATTCAATTGATTACAAAATAATTATCACAGTCAATTTTTTACTTTATTATTGACTAACAGCAACAGGAGATGGATGTAAGGTCATTTCATGGACAAAAGGTGCATAAGTTGGGGTCATTCCAATGAAAACATGAGGATCCAGTATACAACCATTATTTCATTGTTTGTTAATCCTCAAAACTGACTTCAGTCCCAAAGAGTGATAAGCTGGTCATCAATGAACTAATGGCCCTATTCCAAGGCAGGCAAAGACAACCTATACAGGTTGTCTTTGTGTGCAACCACCACACAAAAAACTGTGCAACTGTGCAACCACCAAATCTACCAGATATGGAAGCTGGTGGAAATGTTATCCTTTGCTTGGCTCAAATTCTACCAAAAAAAAAAATCTGAACTACAAACTCTTAAAAAAAGAACCTGCATCCATAAGTCCAGTCACTGATGTGAATCTGGTCGCTACAACCCATAGATAATCAGATGAAAAGATGGTGAGTCCCAGGTAAGCCAATAATCAAGTGCCAAAAATGTGATATGCACTCTTTTTCCCATCAGCAAGCAATTCCTTCCTGATGTTTAACATATAATAGGGAAAAAGACTGATTTCAACATCCTGAGTAACGCCGCCAAACACACAAATGCCTGTTTTAGTAATTTGCTTAAATGTACCGTTCATTAATGAAAGTTAGTTGTTTATTTTATATTTGGTGAGTTTGAACCATGTCTGATTTATTTTTGTCAAAAAACTGTTTTTTGTGAATATAGTTTTGTTTGATTTGTATTTCATTTCTCATAATCACTGTAGAAAACTTAGCGTTTTAGGCCCTTGTAGCACAATGTTGCCCTGAGGCAACAAAACCAAATCCGGTTCTGGGAGGTGTCAGGGTCCATTTTATGACTGATATGTAATTAAGGGCCACCAAGCTCCCAAAGAATGCAAGAAAATATTTTTTCCCCCAAAAAATAAAAAGTCAGGGCATAGAGGGTTAAGCAGAAGATAATGAAAGGATGGATGGAGACCCACAAGTCCAAAAGTATATGTTAATTTTTCACGTGACTGAAGTAAATTCAGCATATTATTTATAAATATACAAGGTATATAAAGGTTTACATATTTATATCAGTAGATCAAAAGATTTTTTGTCTTTCTTGTACTCTGATGATACAAAATGTTTTCCATTCAAATAATGTTCACACTGAAAATTGTGTTCTATTATAGAGCAGTCAGGGAAATTAAAGTCTGAAGCTCATGAAATGGTAAGTTGTTTTTTTGTTTGTTTTGTTTGCTGTCTTGAAAAAGAAATACTAAAAAACTATATTGCCTTTTGAATCAGGACACATGTGACTGGATTAAACTTGACCCTGAAGTCCACAGAGTGAGTGAGATGCAAACATACAGGTGATTACAAGTTTACAAGGGTGATTTAATGGAATCCAGGACTGTTAAAGAACACATATTAATGCAATCACTAATTATTTCTGTTAGGTTTTATTCACAATTAATGATCAAATATCTCTCAATTAATTTAAACAAAAGAAATCCTTGAATAAGTGTGGCATCCTTTCTGCAACAAGGATGTACAACTAAACGTTTTCATTTTATTTTTCTTTCATCTCCTAGCTTGCAGTCAGGCAGTGGTTGCTTTGAATGCAGTGTATCCACCTTGCGCTGGGTTTGCAAGGAGCCCATCTCCTTCAGGTACCATTTTGGCTCTTGGGAGGAACACTATGAAAGAATTACCCTCATGGATTACCTGCCTGCTGGACCTGTGCTGGACATCTCCATCTTAGCTGGAACAATGGAGGAGGTGTTTTTACCCCACTGGATTGGTAAGTTATACAGTTCCAGTAAGAAGCTTGTACATATCAAATCAATCTTGATACATCAGGAAGGAGGAGTATGTCCAATTTTATTTACAGGTACGCCACACACATTAAGAAAGTTCATTTGTATTTATGAGCAAATAATGACTAACATTTCCTACCTGATGTATATTGTTTATGATTGTTTTGGTGTTATTTGGTTTCTTTTAGGTACTGAATCAACAAGTCCAGACATGTTTGCAGTTTTGCATGTAGATGCTTGTGGAGATTCTATAGAAAAGGTGTCTGACGTGACATCTTCCTACGTGAAGTTACTTCAGCCAACATTTTCACCCAAAGCCCCAATTTTCCTGAGAAAGCTGGGAATATCAGTGAAAGTTCGCGCAGATGTTTTAATATTCAAGACTATAAAGGAGTACCTTACCCTTCATCTTTACCTCGTCCCACATTGTTTGAAAAAGGTTTCCTAAACTAATTATTTCAGATATTATGTATACAGTAGTTTGCTCGGAGTTTTCAAAATGGGAACTCAACCACAAAGCTTGATTTTATTTCATTTTATTTTGACAGAAAGTTTGTGAAGAGGAGTCTGGTCATAGTTCAAAAATGATCTCAAAACCAGGCAAACAAGAGTCCTTGGAAACTCTGGATTCTTTCAACTTGACAACAGATGCAGACAATGCTGAAATTGAGCCTGAAGTAAGACATTTTCTGTCATTCAGCACAAACAAATTGGAATTGAGGTTTTAATTTAATGATGAGCATATAACATCATTATTCAAACTTCTTAATGCCTTGACAGTCATGGCCAAAAAATTTTGGAAGTCATTCAAATGTGTTTTACAATCATTGTGTGGTCAATTTAAGTTACAACTTGTTATAGAAAGTGATCAAATGCATATTCTTTGCTTATATTCCTGAAAACAGTAATTTGATGAGCAAAGGAGAAGCTGTGAGAGACTTCCACTGAAATTAGCCAACTGATAGAGGGGCATATGTGCTTGAAATCATTGCCTGAGAAAAGTCTTTGTGGAATCAGAAAAAAAACATCAGAAGCTGCACTTCAAAATGACAAAGTACTTTCTCCACAGACATTGTGCCTTGCATACGACACTGGAACATACTTTGAAGTGTGCATCAGAAATGCAGACAGCGACTTCAACCTAACATTAACAGCAGAAAACAAAAACAATGATGGAGTCACAATCTGGAAACGCAAAATTCGAAGAGGTCAGTGTTTTTCTTCATTAATATAAAAAGGCATCTTGGTAAAATATATCCTACTCATGGCTCATTACAGTAATTCCAAATTAAATAGATTCATGACACACAAATGGTAAGATAATCCCAATAATTGTGTAAGCTATAGCATGTTTTTATGATAAATGTTTAACGTGTATAATTTAATAATACATTTTTGGAACTTAAATTTTAGGTTTCAATTAGCTCTAAGTCATGTTAATCAAAATTGATTGAAATAAATACTTAAAAGAAAGCTGTGTGTACTGAATTTGAATTGAGTTACTGAAACACATTAAACCAAGATCCAACTCTGACATGTAGCATCTGCATTTTTTTAACACTCAGTGGTTTCATTATTTATGAATTTAGTTTTTATCTGCCCTTTATTTTAGGTGACTATAGAATTAACAATGATAACGCACAAGGTAAGAAAACATTTAAAAACCAGTAACTTTGCCAGTTTGTCTCATTTATACCATCAGCATAGTTTTAATTTCCACTCCTGTTTAAGACAACTTAACATTTTCACTACACTCCATAAAAAAGTTGTAAAAATGACGTTTTCCTGTTAATTATTCTATCTTGTTGCATGTCTTCTGTTGTTTACCCTCTGGATTGTTCAGCCATGGCTGAAGAAGCTGAAGCTGCATCTGTAGTGCAGCTGCTTAAAAACCAGAAAGCAAAGCTGATAAAGATTCTCAGCGCGGAGGCAGATTTTGTTCTACAGCACGCACATTCCCGGGATCTAACTTCGGATCAGGGCTATGAGAAGATTAAAGCTTGTCGAGTTCCTAGTGAAAAGGTGCAAGAGCTTTTGGATCATGTCATCCAGAGAGGAGCCCAAGCAGCCAAAGGAATGCTGGAGCTGCTGAAGAGCAAAAAGATGCAGGAAACATTTCCTATGCTTGCTTCTGTTCAATGTCTGCATGTCAAAAGACCATTGTCAGGTATGAAGAAAATCAACTGTTATTTTTCTTATTATGTGAAGGCTGTAAGCATTCGCACAATTGACTTGGTGCTACCTGACAATAAATGTGGCAACAACTTGGTAATTTCTCTGTAAAGCAGTAACTTTTCAGGCAGATGGTAATATTCATACACAGCCTGATATATGTGATCAAAACATTGTTTAGATATATACTATTACATGTTCCCCAAATATTTTTGCATGTGCAAAATTTGCCTAAGACAACTATGTCAATAAGGCATAGATGTCATGACAGAAAAGCTTTAAAAATATTAAAATAGATGATAAATATCCTCCAGTAATGCTAATTTGAGAAACAAGAAAACCTAATAATTATGGCACAGCACCGCTAGGCCTGAATACTCTGGGTGTAGTGCCTTGGATTATATTTGCTGCATGTTCCACATATTGTGAAGGTAAACAATGTCTGAATTGGACAGATTAGTACAGTTGGACTGCTGACAATATTTATGCAATAAAAACAAAACTAAAAACACCATGAATAAACTTTGTTATTTAACAAACTAATTAATTCCAACAACTACCAGTGAACAAAAACTGCCATGCAGACAAAGGATTATTGAAAACAAAATAATTCCCCCATTCAAAGTTCCTTCATGGGCTCATATGAAAAACATTTATGTTCTGTAACATTTACTTTTTTCAAAGCTCCTCAGATCCTTTGTAAATTTCTCTGAGGTTTTCCGCAAATAGCTTCATGGACCCGTTGTATGACTCGCTTGAAATATTTTTGCCAATCTTCTTTGCCTTACTGTTGGCTGATAAAGCAAACATGTCTCACCAAGTAAGGCCAGGAGCTTCACTAGCTTCACCATATGACTGTGTTAGTATGTCAGACATTTGCTCTACTTTCACATGCGGGTGGAGCCATCTTGTCTCCACCCGCATGTGAATTGGGAAATGGGGGTGTCATATCAATTGGAATCATGTTTCTCTTTATTCATTATTTTTCTCGTTATTCTGGTTGACAATTTGAAGTGGTAACATTGATAACACACAAGACAAGAAAACAGTATGTTTCTACTCTTACGGAATCAACTATTGAGGGTGCTGATTAGACACCGATAACATTTTTAAATATTTTACAGTGATACATTCCATAACAATTACACTCCTAAGGATTTTGAAAGTTGCTTTGTTTAACTTGTGCCTAAGATTTTAATTGCTTTATTCTATCATTTTCGCAACAGATCAGCATTTTGTTCAGCTCTGATCGAAAGAGTGAAAGACACCAAACATATCCTGGACAAGCTGCTGAACATTGGCTTGATCGTGCAGAAGACACACGATGCTATCAGTGACATAGCAACCAAACCTGAGCAGATGACAGAGATTTTGAAGATTGTCACTTCATCTGGGAGAAGTGGAAAAGACGATTTCCTTAAAATCGTCAGAGTCTGAAGCCTCTATTAGAGGAGATTGAAGAATATCCGTAGGGGAGCAATCCAAGAAGAACAGAGGTCATAGGACGGAAGGTTTCCCACAATAAAACAAACACATCGAGTTACTGAAGTGACCAAGTCATAATCCACATATTAAACTCTAAAGACTGAAGTGGAAGAACTATGCTGTGCAGAAACTAAAGTAATAGAAAAAAAAGTAAATGATACAGGCATCATGTTCTCCAAAGATAATAGTTTTCCTCTTGTTTACTTTTATTATGCAGTGAACTGAGTTGTTACACACTGTGTTTGGATGTTTTTTGTCATATGTAATGATTTAGCAATAATGTAAGAGAATGGAATATCCCTATGATCTTATTTCTTTAAACAAAGAGAAACTTTAAGGTCTTGATTGAAACTATAAACTCCACATTGTAGAAAACCTCTAACGATGAGTGATGACTTTCTCAACTGTTTTGTAAACCATGCAGCTCCGTCATAATCTGAGATCTTCCAGTTAAAGACTAGATGGATTAAAAAAATAAACAATAAAATAATAAAAGACTGGATGATTCCTCATAGGGGACAGACATTTCAAAGCGGCGGCCCTTACAAAGCGGAGTGCTTTGCATCCATCTTTGTGATCTTTTGACTGTTGTTCTCCTAAGGGGCTTTTAAAGACTCATTTATCTAAACTGTTTTTAACTAGTTTTATTTGGAACATGTATTCTGTTTTATTTTTATAAGTTTTATTCATATTTTTAAAGCACTGTTTATGTGAAAGGTGCTATTAATAAAGCTGACTTTACCCATGTAATTTTACGCAACAGAGACTCAAGGTGAGCGACAGCTGCCATATTCACAGGTACTTTTGTATAGTTTTTAAAAAATATATTTTATTTAATTAAGCTCAAAGTTACACTTTTATTTGAAGAACTTCTATTGTGGAGTGACTAAATTTTTTACACATAAAATATTTATCAGTTTTATCAAGAACAGAAAATCACAAATGGCATGATTTTGATTATTTTGATCCAGAACTCATTCAACCCATCTGGTCTGTGAATGCCTTGGAATGTCACCAGAAATAGGGATGTATGAGATTCCCTATCTTGCAGAAGGAAAAGCCGATGGATGGCCTGGTAGAGAATTTCCAGCTGAGGAAGGTATAGATTGTCACAAGATAGTTGCATCCTATGTTGCAAATGGTCAATATAGGATGCATGTTGACCATTTCCTTAAATGGTCATGAAAACAGCGCTGCACTTTTCTGCAGCCTCCCCTGCCAACAACAAAGTTGCAATTTCCATCCAGGAGTTATTAACCATTTTAGCCGTATTAGTATTATAGCAGTTATTTAATGAAGAAACATACAAATGTACATAATCTTCACCTCGACAAACGTTCCTCGAGGTGAAGGAATAACTGACAAAAAATTACTTACCTGCACAAACAAAAACCCTAATAAACTAATATATTGGCAACAAAGAATAATTCAGTATATACAATTTAATCCAGCAATCCCACAATGCCCCACATATAAACCAAATGTCTTGTATACAATTTAATCCTGCAACATTTCTATATTAACACATAAATCCCATTAAATGGAAAAGGCAAATTGAAGGGAAGTTATTTTTAAAAGAGGATGAGGAAAATGTTTTCTTTTTAAATTTTATTTATTTATTTCAAACAGGTTTTTAGAAAACAAGAAAAATAGTAATCAGTAGGACAGAAGGGAATAAATCCATTTTAAACAAACAGGTTTTGCTCATTTTGTGGAAATAAAGTTTCAGAGGAACCTTGAGAACATCCTACTGGTTGATCTGAGCGACGAGCCCCTCCAGCTCTGGACGAGCCTTAAAGCGTGCTTGATAATCTGCCTCTGTGTGCTGCAATGGAAAGAGAAGGGTTAAAAGTAGAATATTGCTGATACATTTAGATGGTGATTTTTTTTTATATTGCATTTAACCAGTTTGTTTCATCAACCTGTAGTAATGGCAGACAGAAAACATGTGATTTGTTTTTGCTTTGTGTTTAAATGTAGCACATGTGAGCAGGATGGTAAAGCAGGTAACTGAAGAGAAAATCTTCAAAATTCACTAAGAAAACTGCAGTAAACATTTTAAGGGTCACTAAATTATTACAATAGTAGTAAACGCTCCCTTCATAGGATGTGCCAATTAACTTAAAATAAGTATTGGGAGCATCATCTTCAGGGATGACTGAAGTTACAAACATAATATATTAGACTGCTGTTCAGTCAAACTATTAAAGCAATAAAATGTGGATTAGTGCAGCGATTTTGGAAATTAAGTCATTCTTTTCCTTTTACCTCATGGGAAACCATGATAAATGAACACAAACTTTACTGTGAATGACTAGGTGGTGAATTATGAAAAATGAATTCATTCATTTTAATCTGGCTGAACTGAGATTAGGAGTACCGTATTTTCCGCACTATAAGGCGCACCTAAAAACCTTCAATTTCCTCAAAAGCCGACAGTGCGCCTTATAATCCGGTGCACCTGTTATATATGAGCCACGACAGGTCTAGCAACTACGGTAAGCAGCCGCCTGTAGACTTCCTTTTCGCCTGTAGAAGAAGAAGTGCGCGGTGCATGCTGGGATAGTTGTCAGAACGCTGGTTTGTTAATAAAGTTTGACTGACCTATCTACCTGCCGACCTGATAATCAGGTCGTCTGCGGGTTATTTAGCACCACGTTCTCCACGAACATGCTGTGCGCGAAGGGTGACCATCGTCCGGCCACGCCCAGGCCCAGTCGCGGAAGGCTCTCCTCGCCGACCGGAGTCGGACTGTTTTGTTGACATTCACTTTAGTGCAACTCCATCTAGTGGAAGCATAACGTAACTCCAGCCTCTTCTGCAGTCTATTCTATGTGCCTTATAAACCGGTGCGCCTTATAGTGTGGAAAATATGGTAGTTCTTATTAAAACTGCAGTATGCAACTTTTACAGAAAAACTGTCACTATGTTGTGACAGAATGGTATGAAACAACATTAATCTGCAGAAATACAACCAGTCAGAAACAACTAATCAGACCTAGGGAGATGGTCTTAGCGCTATCAGTCATTGTTGGTTGGATTTAAACGGGGCTGTATGGATCTTGTCAGAGGTTTATCTGTACTCATTGCATGTGGTCTTGATTTTGGGCTTTTACTTATTTGGTGTGTTTATTTTTAGGAAAAACAGTTTGATTTACTTATGAAGTACTATGTCACAATAAATGCTCTTTACAAAAGTCCAAAACTATAAGACCACAAATGCATCCCAATCATCCCAACACGCTGTAATATCCAGGATCAGATCTGACTCACCTCCTGCACTGAGAGCTGAACTCCTTCTGGTTGGTTCTTCAGAATAACGTCCATGAAGACGGGACACAGCGAGGCGTTCAAACTACTCAACTAAACACAGAAACAACACGTTCCGTCAGCTTCCACAACGTTCTCCAGAATCTAATCAAACCCGCAGCTTAGGAGACTTTTAGAAAGACCTGGACGACGCGCTGGTGGGTCTTCAGGACGGCGTCCACGTACGTTTTGTTGCCCTGTTCTTGCATTAGCAACACTTCTGTGCTCTTGGTTGGCAAAGCATAGCTGTGAGTCGAAGGCATAAGAGAAATATTACTGCTTTTGTTTACGTTTGATTCACTATTTAAAACATACACAGCAACTTATTTAACAGTTTAATTCATAAGGCAGTCAATTCTATATCTGTACTCCACATTCAGCCAATTTATTTGGTTTAGACATAAACTTTAGATGGACATCTGTTTACCACTGTTTTAGCAACATGTAGCTCTCCTTAAATTACCTCATTTGGGACTCAAATTGCAGAGTTATCCACTTACTGTCAGTTTTTTGCAGAAATTCATGCTAAATCAACAGATCCATGCATTTTTTCACGCTAATAAATAATTTGAGTTGATTTACTGAGCCCTCCAGGGAACATGGGAATTTTTTTTTTCTTCAGCGTTCTCTCACAATAATGTACTGATCAGTTCGCAGCATAATTGAATACTGTAAGCCTTTGTTACAGGGGCCACCGTACTTTCAACACAAGGTTATGTAAGGTTTTTCCATGAATGTTAAACTAAACCAAACCTTTTAAACCATTCAGATTACCAGCATAACAGACACAGTCCAAACTGTCAGATGACTGATTACCCTGTGATAATGAATCAGAAATAGTCCAAATACTTTGGATGTATTTTTTTTTCTTTCCTACTTACGGAAAGTTTATGTTTATATCATAAGTTTATGGTGGATTAAGTAAAGAAATAGATATAAAACTTAATATATTTCACAAGGAGATATTAACATTCAAGGAAAACCCTTACATAACCTCCTTGTATTAAAGCAGAAAGTATGACAGCCACCATAAGAAAGGCTTACAGTATCCAGTTATGCCCCATGAACTTCATGCCAAAACCTTTCGCTAGGGAACGCAAAAGGAAAAACAATTCCCATGTCCCCTGGAGGACTCCATAGAAATTTTCTGCAAAAATGGTCAAAAACATTGGATTCATGTGATACTAGCAACAACCTGCAGGTGGCAGTATTTTTTTCCTTCTACCTCACTAACTTGATGTCAATTTGTAGTGGAAGATTTATATGGAGAGGGACAAAAAGCTACATTTACTGTCATAAACAAAAACTGGGAAAGGGCAGAGGTCAATTAATTTTGCACAACTTGCAATGAGGTACTTTGGAAGGGGTTTAATAAGGAAGACAGGTGGCAAATTACTTGCAAAGATATCTAAAGAAATACATGATCAATTCAAACTTATGTTTTTGAGATGGCTTTCATATCCGTGATGAATATCCCGAGACTGTAGCTACACTGCAGCGTTCTCCTGCTGATCGTCACCTGTCTGCCACTTTAATGTTGAGCCGGTTGCAGAAGTTGTGGATGTACTGGGAGTAATGCTCCACCACGGTCATGTCGTAACCGGACACCGTCACGTTCAGAGTCCCGTACGCCGTATCAGTCGCTGAAACAAGCTCTTTTTGCTGGTTTCTGTCTTTCTTCTTCTTGGGCTGAACAACAAAAAAAAGCCTTCATGAAGTAAAGTATATCAGGTGTTCCGTAATGAAACATGGTGTGGACTAAGATGATCAACAATCAATCGAGATGTGCATAATTGTTAGGCAGCTTCTACACTTCAGGGAGATTTGGAAAAAGAATGATTTGGCATAAAAACCTAAAAGATGCTGAAACACTGAGTTCCTTGAAATAAATGCTACAAACCCACCAGATTAGAGTAGCCTTTGATTAGTAGTGAAATCATTGATCAACATATTTGATGATTTTGATGAGGACATTTGACAAAAGTTGAAAAATATTGATGAGTGTTGAGGAGGGAAAACATTCCTCCTCAACTGTAAGATCTACCTAATGGCTGTGGACTATGTGGCCACAAAGAAAGCTAAAACCTCACTCAGATCTCAGAGATAAAGCCTCAAATCTTACCTGATAAATGATAAAACACTGTGTGTGATTGTATTTTAATATGATTAACTTTGTATCACATTTTGGAGACTTACTGCCTGTTTGAGTAACAAATGCCTCCACCGTCCAATCCCGTGTGTTGGCATGTCTCTGTACTGTCTTTCATTCATAGCTGCAGTACCTGAAACGAAACAAAAACTCAAAAACATGTTGACATAAACAGTATGGAGAAGCAACACCTCTAAGGTTTTGTACTCACACCACACCGGATGCTGAATGGACGGTGTGGCTCTGCAAAGATTACAGGAACATCAAAAGCTTAGTGACTGCTGTTAAAGCTTTCAACCACCAGAGGGAGTCAGCCATTAAATCAAATGACAATATTAAAAGGCAATGCAAAGACGTACCTGCATAACGACTGATTCAGGATAGATGCCTGCTGTGGGAAAGTCACTTGCAACTGGGAAGGATGAAAAACGAGGCATTTCACTCACCTTATATCAACCTTAGAAATGTTGGCGATATACTTCAACATATAAATTACATTTTACAACATTACAAAAACGTCTCATACGTGTATTCATAACATAAAAGAGCAACATATGTGCCATAAAAATAGTTTTTGGTATTAAACAGCAGAGCTCCGCTCCATTATGACCTCTAGTTAAAAGCTAACAGCTAGCACAAAAAGCTCCCAATTAGCCTTACCTTACGGAATATGTGGTTCATTGTGTCTGCACTGTGTTGAAAACACGCCGCGAGTCACAGTAAAACTAACAACCTCAGCTAAACTAGCAAAAACACAAAAAATGCTTTTAAACACGCATTTTTACACTTGCTGAAAACGGAAACACACAGGAAGTCGGAACGTCGTATTTTCGGTCCGTCCAATACAGTGACAACTACAAGCGTTCCGGTGTTGTATCGCTCCTCCAGCCATTCATACGTATAATAATAATAAAAATATAAGTATTATTGAATCCTGTCCATCAACTCAACAGTCTCCCTGATGACTGCAAACTAATATTTCTGTATTTACATTTTTGAGGTTTCATTAGCTGTTAGTCAATCAAAATGAATACAAAGCAACCCCTTATTTAACATTAATTTGTAACAGATCTAAATGACTTCCTCTTTTTAAGTGAACTACTGTCTTTAATGGCTAATTTATCAGCCATTAAACACATTCAATCCACTAGTAGTCAGGAACTGGGCCTCTCCTGACCACTGTACAGTCAGATCCTAATAAGAAACATTTAATAATGTCCTAAATAAAACATATGTGATCATTCAGTTATTGACAGACTACACCGATGTTTTCTGAAGACAATCTACTGTTAGCTGACAGCATTTGAAAAAAGATATGACATTTCTGTTGAGTGAACTTGATGCTCCAAGTCAGGCAAGCAACATCATTTGAAATATTCAATTCAGACTTTATTAATAATATGCACATATTATCTTATTTTGGCCCCTTACAGTCACAATCAGAAAAAAATCAATCTTTAGTAAAAAGATGTTCTGTTCTGTCTGGAATATTTGAATGTTAAAGTGCAAAATTTGATACGACCTAAAACTGCTCCTTTAAAATTCACGTATGAAGTGTGCATAGAAACATTTGACAATTCTTTATACAATGCAAGCACTGCTTTTAAAGCCTTATTTTTTCTACCATCTAATGTAAACGTATCACATTGCAATACTTCCTCTCGCTGCCACACACACACTTTAACCTGTAATGCATAAAACAGCACCACACACACACACACAGCTTGTTCAAACACCAGGCCAGGTGTTTTGGTGTTCGCTTTTCCTTGAGAAACCAAACATGCTGACAAAGTGAATGTAAGAAATTGAATGCTTTTTCTTCAAATGAATAAACATACATTTCTTATCAGGCAAGACTACGGTTGCCTTTCTATGCCTCTGCAGGGAAATATATTGAATTTAGTAAAATATTTATCAAAGTGATAAAAAATGGAGCAGTGCAGCCATGCAAAGGTTTGGTACATATTATGTCATGGTACATTCATGTTTTTGATGAGAGCCGGGTTTTTATCTACAGTGAATCTCTGATATAAAGCACTTTGATGTAGCTTAGCGGTAGCATCACAGTTTAGCATTGGGTTGTCAGTGCAGTTAGCTTCAAGTGGATCCAGCGGGAGGAAACGTTCAAACATCTGGTCCTACCACGGCTAATCGCTTCACTTAAACCCCTCGCTCTTCCTCATCGTCCTCCTCCTCTTCCTCTACATCCTCATTGTCTTCGTCTTCATCTTCATCCTCATCTCCTTCCTCCTCCTCCTCTCCTTCCTCCTCCTCCCCTTCGTCATCCTCCCATAGGCTTATGTGGTCGTCGGCCAGGTCGTCGTGCGCTTCTTCTTCCTCTTCGTCGCTCCTCATTTCCTCTTCGCTGCTGTCCTCCAGTTCGTCTTCATCGTCGTCGTCCTCATCCTCGGCCACCTCTTCCTCGTTGTCCTCGTGTTCCTCCTCCTCCTCGTGGTCAGAAAGACTACCTGAGGGTTGGTGGGGTTCAGAGCAATGTGATTTTCTACACGTTTGGAATGTATTGAACGTTTGAAAATTAAAATAAAAACTCACATAAGGAGTTGATGGCAGCGACGATGTGACAAGGTAGATCGTCAAGAAATTTGGTCATTTCCTCCTCCATCCTTATTCCAAGAATCTCCGTCTCCATTTCGACGTACTCGGGGTAAAACATATTTTTCCTAAGCTGTCTGCGGCACCTGTCATAATGAAAATAGTTACAGTAAGGAGAAATTTCAATTATTTACAGGTATGAGGTAAAGCCTGTTTAAAGGTGATTTATAGATCCTGAGTAGCATGGTGGCACCAATACACAGACCTAAAAACAATTCGAGTCGAACATAAACGCCGTCATTATCCTGATTAAATTAAGTCCTGGCAGGTTCATAAAGTATTCCTGTTTTGGAGAGGACATAAATGAGACTGTGATTCTACTCTAAGTCTAAAGTCTTGTTTTGGCCACTTAACCGCAACACAATTCTGAATTTTGGAGTGTTTTCACACCAGACTCTGACCAAAGTTGTAACATTTATTACATTTTCAGCTGGAGTGGTTTTCTTTCACACTGGAATGTCAAATGAACTGAACTAATTGAAAATCCTGTTCCTCTTCTCGCCTGTGGTGGCGCTGCACCAAGAACCACTGAAGGAAACAACACAAAAACGTCTGAATAAGACACTGAATATACTGCACATGTACACATGTACAGTATATTTAAACAGTGAAGAGTTACAATTCTACTGCCTTGGGAGTTTTGACACGTCCAAAAAATATCCTTGGCAGCCAATAATAGCTGGAGATGAAACTGAAAAAGATACAGCTTCAGATCCTTAGAAAGAGCTGCAGGAGCATCATTACACTGAGACTCAAGATAGATACACACTTGTGTAATGCAGATATGAAGTTTCACTGTTTTAATTCAAGATTCCCAAGTTTAACTTGAAATTCTGGTCATTTTATTGCTTTTTCATTTTCTTGTCGAGAACCGATTTTCATCTGGAAGATATTTTAGAAATAAAATATGCTTACCGATATTTAATGAAGACATCTATAAGTCTACACATTAAATGAATCAAATCAGGTTGTGAAAGGAATAAAAGTTTTTAGAGTGATAGATAATAGACATAGATTTCCATAGTTCCTTGTATTTAGTTTGAAAGTACAAAAACAATTCCATTGTATGACATCAAACAGATCAAATTAAATAACCATCAATAAATGATAAAGATGAAATTGGTACTTACTGTTTTCCTGTGGTTTTATATGCCTGAAATCAAGACAGAACATTCAGACACACAGAACATGAACAAAGTTAGGCACAAGTTACGCTAATCAATACATAAAATGTATTCAGCTTTTCATTAGTTTATTTATTTTTTTATTCAAATAAAGATCACTTTTTTCTCCAAGCCAACTGTTTTAACATTAGTAGTCTGAAATATAAAATCATTACCAGCAGGTATTGCATCGGAACAAACTGGTGAGAAGTGCTTACCTCCACAAAGCGGAAGGGGTCGCTCTCCTGCACGAGGCTTTCGATGCTGCAGCGCACCTCGTCGAGGCGCGCCTGGTCCTGACAGATCCTGGAGATGTTCTTCTGAATGGCCGAGCCGTTGATCTCACACTGGGTGCGAGTGAATTCTCTCAGTGTGAGGATGAAGCGCTGCACTCTGGTCTTCATCTCGTCCTCCAGGAGCGTCAGGCACTGCTCTGCATCCTCCTTGAACTTCTGGATGAAACACCAGGCAGGAAGGACAGAGGTACAAACTCAGTCTCAGAGGGAAAAACGCACAAAATACCGTCATTAATGACATCACTCTGATATTACAAAAGACAAAATTCCATTATAAAAGTTACTAAATCAAGCTCATGTTTGATCTAATTGAAGGTACATGGTAGGCAAGAGGTCATGCTAAACTTTTTTGGTGTCTATCATTTTAATGGATGGCATAAAAAAAATCTGGCATGTACAATTTTTACCCGTCAGATTATAATCATGTTAACATAGTCTGTTCATATTCACCTAGTTGGACGGTGAATCCAAATCCCATCACACAGGGCAGATGGAAGCATCTTACTTTTCCTGCATAGTGACGAAAACCACTGACTGTGGCCCCAATAATTTATAATAAATTAAACAATTTCACTTAAGCACTTCAACTTAAGTGGAGCCCAGTGCCTCACAACTTCCTGCTGGTCTTCATCTACAGAGAAATCTGTGCTAGTTCATCAGTCACTTGGATCCGTCTGATCCAAACCGTTAAATTGAACCCTGAGACCTTTTTACCCTGTGTGCTGTCCACACGTGCGCTTCCACAGGGATTCTTTTGTGTGATTTTGCTTCCCCAAAGCAGACAGATCTTACATTTACCACGCCCCTCCTAGGCACGGGAGGGTAACAACTTAACCCGCAGTGCGAGTTAAGTTTAATTCTTGGAGCGGCGGGGCCTGCATCCTCATTGGTTGTGTAGCACACATTGCTTGTTATGATCTATTTATCTTCTGCATCTTAATTTCCTCAAGATAACCTGCAGGCTCCTCTGTTTAGACTATAAATGGATCAACACAACATGGCATTCTCTTTAATGTTTTCTGTTCTGTGTGTATTGGAGACTGGAATTAAAGGCGCCATTTCAACCAAAGGTTTGGAACGCGCTTCTGAACCAGACGAGCTCCAAAGCGTCTTGTCCATAACTCCAGAAAAATTCTCAAGGCAAAAGAAAATGACATTTTTAACACAGCAAATGTCAAATGTAAGGTATCTTGATTTTGATTCCCAAGTGATCTAAAGTCATTTATCAGAGAACACAATCCCAAACCAGGGGTGTCATGAAAGCAGCATTTAATAGACGAGTTAAACCCAGGTGAACAGGTTGGATTGTTGTGTTTTACCTTATTTTGTCTCTCCTTCTCCTTCTGCTCCTGCAGCTTCCGCTCTGCCAGGCTGTTCTTCCTCTCCAGTCTGTACAGCTGTTTGTCCATAGCGCTCTGGAGGACAGCAACATGAAGGGGTTCAATTCAAGTTACATTGCAGAAATTACTAACATGTCATACAAGCAGCAAGATGACAATACCTACATGAAGAAAAAAAATAGAATTCAATTTGGTCTCTGGAGCTCCTAAAAAATTCATGTAATATAAAATGGTGTCCATAACAAAACTGCATCCTGAGATAAAAGTAAATGTTTTCAATGTTTTGGACAAGGTCACGTCTGCAGGTTTTTGGTGGTTTATTACGCTTCACTTTTAGGTGAATTTGTGACATTTCTGCTTCTTGTCATCTCCACAGCAGTAGACTGGAAGCATCTCCTCTCTATGTGGCATTGTTCATAGGAAACAAAGAACAGGAAGTGGCTTTAACACCCAGAGAAGCTGGACAAGTCACATGACTGTCCTTTCATTATCTAACATATTTGCCTTGGTTGAAGTAAATCTGAAAGAAAATGGATTCTTGCTGTTTATAAACAGATTTCTAGTTCGTCTCAGCTCTTCAATGCCTTTTTTTAATTTCAAAATCTCACATTTCCACACTCAGTGTTATACATTTTCTTTGGATATTGTGTAACATCCAGTACATTTGACTTCAAAATTTTTACCTAAAACTGATTAGTGATTGAATCTTATAATTTGTAGGCTCCACTAATCAGAAACCAACTAAATGCAGAAACTAGCTTTCAGTTTTTAGAGTGGAACTAGAGAACTAGTAGAGTGATCTACTCATTAATTAGTGATCTACTCATCATGATAATGGTTAGTTTTCTATACTTGGTTTCATTAAAGCATTGTTATCTTTATTTTTTCAAAATCAGACAGAATAAGAAAGAAAAGTTCAATTAAGACTTATTAAATGGAAAATTTTCCTTCCTTGAAATATTTGAATAAGCCTAAAATATGGTTAAGTAAATTACTCCAACTGTTGCGTTTAATCACAAATTAAACAAAGTATGTAATACAAATAGAAATTAATATAAAAAAGAAAGCACTACATTTATTGAGCATCAACAAGTCCTGTAGAAATAAGGGGGGGCAATATGACATTTTCCCATATTTATCCTGACATTAAAACAAACCAGCTACTTTCCTAGACAATATAAACCTCTCTTAGTACCACTAATGTGATCAGAATATGACCAAATGTGACAGACATTGTGTTATTTTTTTCATATTTTCTACATGTCCTAAAACTCCAGCTGAAAGAGTGAGAGGAGGAAGTGTGCCGCACTAAATAAAACTGATCAGACATTTTTCCTCATTTTTGGGTGGCTTAGAAACAATGACTCAGTGTCACTGTGCTGCTGGTCACATGTGTAAACCAACAGATCAGTTTCAGTGGTTACAGATGGCATAAGTGGTCAATTATTTGATAAATATGTTTAACAGTTTATTTTCTTTTGAGACAAAACCTTAAGGCAGTCAGTGGATTTTAATTCTGACTTTTTGTTATTAATTGCTGTCTTGGAAACAGCATGACGTGATTGTGATGAACTTGAAGTCAGCAGAAGCAGCAGATGGGATAAAACTCCTAGAAGGCTCTGTTGGTACCTTCAGATCCTTCATGGTGTTCTTCAGGGTCTTGATGGTGTGTCCTGAGTGTCCTCCCTCTATGGTGCAGGCGTTGCAAACACACATCTTGTCATCCATACAGTAATATCTGGAGAATAACAGGAAATAAAATATAGAAAACAGACACTTACTTCAGATCAAGTCAATCTTAAAATCTGATTACTGTGTGGGAGAAGCAACATTTCTGTAGACTAGTTGCAATCATAGATAAAATATTAAGAATCTTAAGATATGGCAGCGTTATTCTGATGCTTATGAAAATCTGCCATTATTGAACCATTAGTAACTTTGTTCAGACTGGGAAACATGAAATCCTTCTGACTCAGTTTCCTTTATCATCATAAAAATAAACAACTTGTAAAAACTGAACTTGTTTCTTGTCATCTCATTAAAAAAAGAATGGAGCACCCTGAACAGATCAGTAGAGTAAAACTCCAACCACTGCAGTAGATGTGTTTGCTGTGATTATAAAAGTGAGAATTTGCAGCAGGTTTTCTGTTTGTCAGAAGATCTGTGGGTTTAGGTGAGACAGTAACACAAAGAGAAATCTTTGTTTGAGAAATCACTTTCTCAAACAACAACATGGCGCCAACTTTTTTGAGCAGTGTATATACACTGCTCAAAAAAAATAAAGGGAACACTTAACACAATATAACTCCAAATAAATCAAACTTCTGTGAAATCAAATTGTCCCCTTAGGAAGCAACACTGATTGACAATCAATTTCACCAGCTGTTGTGCAAATGAAATAGACAACAGATGGAAATTATTGGCAATTAGCAAGACACTCAATAAAGGAGTGGTTCTGCAGGCGGGGACCACAGACTACTTCTCAGTACCTATGCTGTCTGGCTGATGTTTTGGTCAGTTTTGAATGTTGGTGGTGCTTTCACACTCGTGGTAGCATGAGACAGACTCTACAACCCACACAAGTGGCTCAGGTAGTGCAGCTCATCCAGGATGGCACATCAATGCGAGCTGTGGCAAGAAGGCTTGCTGTGTCTGTCAGCGTAGTGTCCAGAGGCTGGAGGCGCTACCAGGAGACGTGGAGGAGGCCGTAGGAGGGCAACGACCTAGCAGCAGGACGGCTACCTCCGCCTTAGTGCAAGAAGGAACAGGAGGAGCACTGCCAGAGTCCTGCAAAATGACCTCCAGCAGGCCACAAATGTGCATGTGTCTGCACAAACGGTTAGAAACCGACTCCATGAGGATGGTATGAGGGCCTGACGTCCACAGATGGGGGTTGTGCTCACAGCCCAACACCGTGCAGGACGCTTGGCATTTGCCAGAGAACACCAGGATTGGCAAATTCGCCACTGGCACCTTGTGCTCTTCACCAATGAAAGCAGGTTCCACTGAGCACATGTGACAGACGTGACAGAGTCTGGAGACGCCGTGGAGAGCGGTCTGCTGCCTGCAACATCCTTCAGCATGACCGGTTTGGCAGTGGGTCAGTAATGGTGTGGGGCGGCATTTCTTTGGAGGGCCGCACAGCCCTCCATGTGCTCACCAGAGGTAGCCTGACTTCCATTAGGTACCGAGATGAGATCCTCAGACCCCCTGTGAGACCATATGCTGGTGCGGTTGGCCCTGGGTTCCTCCTAATTCAGGACAATGCTAGACCTCATGTGGCTGGAGTGTGTCAGCAGTTCCTGCAAGATGAAGGCATTGAAGCTATGGACTGGCCCGCCTGTTCCCCAGACCTGAATCCAATTAAGCACATCTGGGACATCATGTCTCGCTCCATCCACCAACGTCACGTTGCACCACAGACTGTCCAGGAGTTGGCGGATGCTTTAGTCCAGGTCTGGGAGGAGATCCCTCAGGAGACCATCTGTCACCTCATCAGGAGCATGCCCAGGCGTTGTAGGGAGGTCATACAGGCACGTGGAGGCCACACACAATACTGAGCCTCATTTTGACTTGTTTTAAGGACATTACATTAAAGTTGAATCAGCCTGTAGTGTGTTTTTTCACATTAATTTTGTGTGTGGCTCCAAATCCAGGTCTCCATTGGTTAATAAATTTGATTTCCATTGATGATTTTTGTGTGATTTTGTTGTCAGCACATTCAACTTTGTACAGAACAAAGTATTCAATGAGAATATTTCATTCATTCAGATCTAGGATGTGTTATTTGAGTGTTCCCTTTATTTTTTGAGCAGTGTATATATACATTTTCCAAAAACAAATTATTAAAAATATCCTAAATTCAATTCATGGATAAAATCCAGTGTTTTCCCCAAGTGTATTATGAACACACTGGCGGGCCACCAGGCTTTACTTGCCCCGCCACTGTGGCATAAAAAACCCTATTTAAAATAAAGATGGATTAAGCTAGGTTTATGGTTGACACATTGGAGGGGTCCACACAAATTACGCTGTTCCTGCGCCTGTAAATTGACCTCACAAGCTGTCATTTTTAATTATGACACCTATTCGTGCTCCTCCAAATTTCTAACAATTTTTAGCACAAACATGCTGGTAGACTGCCCTCGCACTCCTAGCACTGGGCTTTGCAGGTTTTCTGGGGAAATTCTGAAATCAATGTATTGCTCTTTTTGTTTTATGATTATAAGGGAATGGTCTACAGTTTTTTTGCAGTTTCATTATAAAATTAAGAGAATAAAAGAAGAAGAGCGCATAGGCTGTAACATCTGCCTTCTACCTGTAGACTTCGTCGTGATCCAGGCACTTCCTCTTCCAGAAGTCCAGCATTGGGTCTGCGAGAACATGCTCCCGGAACGCCGGCAGCTCCAGGTGTGGCTTCAGGTGCTCCTGGCACATGGACACCTCGCACTTCAGGCACGTCTTGACCGCCAGTGTTGACGAAGCGGTGTCCTGCTTGTCTTTGCTTTCCTGAGAAAGACAAGCACTAGTAGAGGACTTCTCCCCAAAGGAACTGAATCCTGAGGCGCCGGCGGCTGCTGCGGGGCAGTAGTCGCACTGAACGGCGAAGATGGTCTTGGCTAGCTGTGCTGCGGAGAACGAAAGCGGTTCCTGGGACTTTAAAGCGGAGGCGGCCGCCGTCATGGCCCTCCGCCTGCGGAGGTAGTCGTCGGCGATGTTGGCTAGCTTGAAGTTTTTCTGGAAGTTGGTGCCACTCTGGTGGTTTTCTCGGCACTCCGGACAGCGGACGCGGCCTCGCTCCGCCTGCCGCCTCAGCCGGTCGAGGCAGATCTTGCAGAAGTTATGTCCGCAGGGGAGCAGGCGGGGATCCCGGTACACGTCGAGGCACACCGGGCAGGTGAGCTCGTCCTGCAGGACGCTGCACTGTTCCGAGTGGGCGGAGGCCATGGCGCTTTTCAGGCAGCGGACCTCGAGGAGAGACCTGCAGGCGGAGGAAGGAGTTGGATGAGGGAAGAGGTCAAAGATCATGGAGACCATGGATTGCAATGATGTATTCTGATTACAGATTCTTCAAAAGGCATTGAGATTTTAGAACCTTTTACCGATTAAAATTCTTTGTTTAGAAGATTTCCCTTAATATATCGCCAACTCCACCGTCTCTCTGCTCTGCTCCTTTAAAAAGAAGTGGCAAAAGCAAATGACTCCGAGGGTACTTAGATGATACGAGTTACCTTTAAGTTTCCGTATAGGATTGATGGGGCGTTTTTGAAAGCATTTTTGAACTGAAAGTTAAACACCTCCCTCATCTTGCTTTAGTGAGCCACGTGTTGCATATCTGATAAACTGGATTTATTGACGTAGCTCGCCAAATTACTGGTAAGACAAATGCAGGCCAACAAAAATAACATTAATCCTCCTGCTTCATCACTTGTGTGGTTTGTTACCATTTTCAAACATTTCATGAATTCTGACTCCAACAAATCTTCAGCATTAACTTAAAATGTCGATCCAGTTATTCCAGAGTTTCCGCTGATTTCTCAATGTCCTCCAAACTCCAAGAACTTTCTTAGCAAGGAAAAACAATCCAACTATGTGGTTACCAAAAAAACATGCTGATTCTACCGTAAATAAAGTGAGTACATTTTGGTCATGTGGGTTTTTGGTTTAATGGTATTAAAACAATATTTAACTCTCCAGTCAGAGAGTCTGCAGCAGCCATTTTGCTTGATTTGGCATCAGTGTTTGAGGATTTCCTGTTGATATTACAAACAATCCCAGGATTTCTCATATTTTTTTCTTAGTCCTGTTGATGACAGAGCCTTGGTTTCATCTTAAACTTTCAGGTCACTGAAACCTTGTTTAATGTCCATCTGCACCTGAAAATCAGCCACATAATTTAATGTTTTTAAGCATTTATTTACCACTTTGTGGGTAACAATACATTTTATCCACCAGGAGATAAACCATGAAATGACCAAGATCAACTGGGATTTAAAATTTTAAGTTAATTTGTTTGCACAATTAAACAAACGTAGTGGTTTAACCAAAGTGAGAAAAAAAAAGATTTCCTTTGATTTAAAATAAACGGATTTAATCATAAATTAGTTTTACCTCAAGTTTTTATTTGTTCACTCATTTAATTTTCACTTTGTTTGAAAAAAGAAAAATTAAAAACACATATGACTAAATAAATCCCGTTTTAAACCTTTATTTTGATGTCAACTTTAGTGTAAACAGCCGCCCCTATGCCTGAAGGCTATGACCTGGAAATAAGCTGGAACCTGCTGGTTGTTTTTCACTTTAGATGAAAACTAATTGGTGTTCTCCAACATATTTCTACATTAGTTGACGATTCTCCACCTGACAACGCAGGCCATGGCTTTATTTAGTCGAAACCAACACGTTAAACGTGTCAAATTTTAGTCGTAACGACGCTTTCAGAGTCAACCGATAATTAGCCAACTCTCTCCACCTGCTCCACTAATCTCCATTAGTGCCGCCGTTGAGACAGAGATAAGCTAAAGCAAAACAAGTCAAAAACAAGCATTCCCGGCTTCATACCTCTATAATGTATGTGGTTTATGCAGCCTGGCTTCCAAGCAAAGCTGGACTCCTTGTTTCCAGAGCAATAAATGTCTTTCTCGGTGAGGCTAACGTCTGAAATCTGAAAGCCGTGGTTCACCTGTCGTGCTGTGGCTAACACGTTAACGCCAAAACTCGATTCTTTCCCCTTTCGTCTCACAGAAAGTCCCCAAACACTAGGGTATTATCCCAGTAAAAGCTCCGGTCACTGGATGGTCGGCTTTCCCATCTGGAGTTTTCGGTATTTAACGGGAAACGGCGAGTTCACGCGCACACCTGCACTCAGACAAACGGACGGACATCGAACTGAAACTAAAGCAGAGCAGGGTGATGCGGGGAAAAGGACGCATTCAGGGTCCCTCGGAAATCTAAGCAACAAGCCATCAGTTGATTCGTCTTTACAAATTTTTTTCCAGAAAAAAAAGTCACATTTTTTGTGTAGGTCGTTGTTTTAACTTTTAAAAACTTTGTAACAATAATCAGAAACAAATGACTTCATATGTTTTGCTTCTGTTGGGATTTTTTTTACAACTGTAATATTTGCACGTCACTTTTTTCCCCTGAAGTGTTTTAAAATACTGATAATAGAAAGAAAACAGTAGAACATACCTGTGCAGTTATACTTCACTTCGTTTTGATCAAATAGCGTAATTTCCAACAGTCATAAAATATGCCTAGTACCAAAGGTATAAAAAAGCGTTTATATTATGTTTTATTCCTCAGTGGTGTCTAAAGTCTGTTCTTGAGGGCCAACATCCTGCATGTTTTAATACATCCGGATCAAATGATGGCTCATTAGAAAGCCTAAGAAGAACATTGACATAAGGTTGTTACTACCAACAGGAGATAACTAAAACATGCAGGATGCAGGTGTTATATGCTAGTCAGAACACCGGCCTTCAAGGACAGACTTGGGACACCAGTAGTCTACTATCTAACTTGTACTTTAATGGAGTGGTTCAAAAGATTGGTTCAGGCAAGTGAAAGCAATAAATGCACAGTTGTATAATACACCACACTGAAAAGGGTTGTCACAAGAGCACAATTTCAGCTGGACACTGAAATTGCATTTTCTTTGTCATAGAAAATTTTAAAGAAAAATAACATTTTCACACCATTTTTGACTGGGATATCCAAGAAACCAATGACATTCCGTTTTAAACCATCACACTGACGGGTTTAAAATAAAACACCAGCAATTCACATCTAGAACATCAAACGAGGACAAGTTCTTAATAGGTAATCAAAGATTTTACTCAGCAAAAAATTACATTACTTCAGTCCATTTTTGCTCAAATAGTTGATAGGGATTTTTTGGTATTATCATTTTGTTCTTACTTTAGTTCATATTCAGTCTAATGTTAGTCAGTTTAAAGTGTTCTCTTCTTTAAACTGTATGTGTGAACTGACCTGGAAGTCACAGCTGCCTGTTATCTTCATGTGAAACAGTTTGACCGAGATTTGAACCGGGCTCAGATTATGGGACAGATGTTAAATTGTTTTACGACCTTTGCTGTGTTTAGGTAAAATGTTTTACGACCTCAGCTGTTTCCTCTGCTGTCTATCTTGCCTATCCTCCCTCTTTGAAGTTTGATAATAAAAGACAAGCAGTATCCAAAGATTGGCAGAACGCTCTGTGAACGGCTCTGAAGAGCAGTTGACAGAGTTTTTCTCCTTCTGCAGAAGTGTGGCTAAAAACTCATATACGTTGTCTGTGGTTCTCTTTTTCCATGTAGGTTTCAGAAAATACCTAACAATAGTCATCCACATTTTTTTTTTTGTAAAAATAGGATACCAAAGAGGAGAAAGGCACGCTTGATATTTTTTTTCCCCCCACACTTCATTTTCTTTTTAAATACTTATTCAAAGCTACAACACACAATAATGCCTCATTGTAATGTCAGAGTGTGCAACATCATAAATTAAAAGGAATATTTGGTTATGATGTTGCAATTCAAGTGTCATGGACTTACTGGATGACCAGTTGGACTGACCCTACCTTCTCCAACTACTAGTTGTGTCCTTATTGGCAGAGATGTTCAAGTTCATAGAAAGTAGTGGGAACATTTTGCAAAGGTTAGAAAAACGTGGGTTCATTGAAGTCATTATCAAAGTTTTTAGTAACAGTACTACAATTACAAATGTTCTTGATATTGTCAGGCAATATTTCTTTAACAGTGTAAACAAGAATCTGTTCTATGCAGATGTAATCAGGAGCAGTTTACTGAGGTTCTGCATGTCTGGAAATTTTGGTGATAAACCAGAGTTAGTAGTTATGGTAACCTTACTGACTTGACCTTTTTTAAGACCTCAGACGACAAGTTTGTAGTGCTAATCAGTTAGCTAAAAGAATCAGCAACCGTCCTTCAGTTTTTCCTGTTTCAAAATGGCTCAAAAGATCATTATCACATTTTACCTATTCAACTAAAAATATATTTTTCTGGAGATGGTTGTCTTGTACTGAGGTTTCAACGTAGCAGCAGCATGTTTGACTGTCAGCCATTGAACAAGTGGGCTGTTGCAGGAAAAGGGAAGGTGTCAAGTGTCCGCAGTGTTACTCTGTGAAGTTGTTTGAGCTGTTTTTACCCCCCCGCCCCAAGTTGGCAGTTTCTATAGATTCCGAGGCAAATGTGTGTCAACAGTACTGTATTACACTAAAATATCAAAAGTGTCAACAAGCTCAACACAAGTGAAGCTCTTTACAGAGAGGCCAGCCACTCCTCTGGGCCCTTTCCGTTGGCTGCCACAGGACAATAGCTCAGCCTCTTCCCATTGGCAGCTCTCAGAACTCTGTGACCTGTATCCCAAATTTTCCGCTTCCCACAGCTCGTGCAAAATCTGAAGCAGACATCTCTCTGTTTAGGAATACACCTAGTTGTCAGTGGAACTTCAACCTGCTGCTGATCCATTTTCCGTTTTGGGGCTATGGGCGTCGGGGTACGTGTGGAGATGTTAATTAACGCAGGAAGAACAGCAGCCCCAACCATGGAGGTGCTGGTGGAAGGAGCAGGGGCAGAAGAGGTTTGTGACAGTGCCTCTTTAGGCTCTCCTGTAGTCGCCAGTAGGTTCCAAACAACAGAGGAAGAGCCGGGGTCAAGCTGGGGCTCCTGGGCGACTGTGAAGGACTCCACTGATGTTAACGAAGGGGTAGATATATCCTCTCTAGCCATCAACCTCTTGTGCCTGCAGGGTAAAAGGAGAACAGTTAGTGTCGACCCTCACTGCTAATCACAAACACTCATTTTATGAGATAAGTGCCAAAGTGGTGGAAAAGAATGCTAATCATACCATTGAGAAATGGCCGCTTGGTTGATTGCAAACAGATTGAGGGTGGTCTTGGTTTGGAGAACTGGATGGTTAACTACCATGTTTCTGATGGCATTATAGTGACGCAAAACCAGGGACCACCGGTTTATCACCACACCCATGATCCTCTTGTCACTTCCGTACAGGGTGGACAGCTCCCTGAAGATGGTCTCTACCAGGCGGCTGGCGTCAGGCGACAAGGAGGAAATGCTTTCTGTCCTTGTGGTGCGGCTGGAAGTGGAGCCTGTAGACGGGACAGCTTTATTGCGGGAGGGTTGCTTATCTTTCTCCGAGAGGTTTTGCCAGAGATGTAGGATATGTTCAACTTCTTCATCACAGAGGTTGCCCTTTATTTCGAGGTCCACGAGCTTGCGAGCCAGTCGGACCACATGTTGGTACCCAGGGGCTCCGTCTGGACCCACAGTCTCCTGAAAAGCAGGTATGAGGCTTCATTCATGAACTCCAGTTGGACAGAGTTGTGAAAAAAATCTTTAAAAAATGCATTATATGCAATCTAAAAACAAAAGAAAAAGCATCTGCAGTAAGAGCTGAAAAGAGAACGCATACCCCCTCTTCACTAGCAGCATCCTGGACAAGCTCGAAGTAAGAATCCTTGAAGTACGAATCAGACAGAGGTGGCTTTTGAGGTGCACTGGTCTTCTGAAATGAAGTGTTCAAGCAGGCCTCTGTCACCTCATCAAAGCCCTCGTCCACATCCTCAAGTAAAACATCCTGAAGCCTGTCTTCCTCAGACATGACTTCATCCACCAACTTAATCTCTGACCCGTCTGGCTGCTCTGGATCATCAGCAAACACTCGCAGCTTACGACCTGTCTGAGCATGCAGATAGTTTATCCCGATGAGTTCCCCTGAGGAAGAAAAAAAGTACAAAGCATTAAGTTGCCAGTGAATTTAAATGCTTGACGCTAGTTGTTACCAACAAGGTTTTAGGGCAAATTACTCTACATAGGGTGAGGTTGGTCTTTTCATTGCTGAAACATCGGAATTTGGAAGGAAATTAAGTTTACAATAAAACCTTGTCTTTGTGATGGAAGTTTCTCTCTTTTTACGTGGCATTGATACGTAAAAAGTTAGTTGCACTAACCCTAAAGCTCTTATCATAGACATGAGTTCCACCAATGATAATGGCAGAAGTGTGCCCACCACTGGTCTCTGCATTGCTGTTTTACTTTCCTTCTACATTCAAAACAGCTAAACAACACATGGCTTTGAAAAAAGCTCTATAAACACGAGAAAAAGAAGAAAAGAAACTGCTCCATAAACAGTCTCCACCCACTTTGAAATAAGAGCAGGATTATAAATGTCAAGCTACTCAAAGAATTCTTAAAAGGCGATTAAAAAAAATTCACCAATGTCAAATTTTATTCACATGATAGTTTACAAAACACCCAAGTACTGAGGAAGCTAAGTGAACTACAAGTTTTCAACATTAGCAGAAATGCCAAAGGAAAAATTTGCTCCGTCATTAGTGTGTTAGCGGAAGTGTGTCGTTCACTGCTGGTCTCATTATCTGAGGTACATCTTTGCTATGAAACTAAAGGAATGTGACAATTTATTTTTTTATTGTATATAGCAATGTGGTAGAAAGTTTGTATGTTTATCAGTCATTGGAAAATAAGTATTCAACACTTTGTGTGAAGCTTGCCTGTGCAAGTTACCACACTCAATAGCATGACACACTGACCTTTCAACATGGTAGACCACCACCAGTAAAATGAACCCCAACACGCTTTTGTTACATTCCATCTCTGCTGCTGCTCAGTGTTACCTGTATACACCAGTGGTTTGGTCGTCTCAGGCAGTGTTTCTCCCAGCAAATGCTGTCTCAGTTGGTTGAGTTTCTGCTTCTTCAGCTCTGTAGAGTTCTCACCCATCGTACTCCCTTCACCTGGTGCCACCCAAGCCTGGTCCTGGTTCCAGCGCGTTAGCGCCTGCAACAGGTACATCTGAAAATGACAGTCATTGGCAGAAGTGTCTGCAAAAGAAAGTAGAAACAAGTCTTAACACCAGAGTAGCAGAATAGGTCTGTGAGCAGAAGCAGGAGAAGTCTGTCTGCTGTCCAATACCTGGAATGAATTTGTTCAAGTGTACGTGGAATGACTCGAGCGACTTGCAGCCCCGGATGCAGCCATAGATGGGGAGGTCCACCCCTCCTTTGGTAATCTGTCCGATCCTTGAGTACAGCTGAACACCTGGAGGATCCTGGAGGCAGGCCACGTGCTTCTTTTCCAATCTCCAGATGTTCTCCATACGCTCCTTGTCCAGCAGGGGGTTGTTCATGCTGTCCGTCACTCCCATGAAGGCCTCAATGGTCTCAGTGAGGAGACGGAGGGTCTCCTCTGCCCCACGGGTGCAACGCCGACAGTGCAGAGCCATTTCCTTGGTGGTGAACACAGAGCTCCACCTGGACCGCTCCGCCTGCTTTGCTGTCTTCAAGCAGGACACTTCCTCTTGCTCCCACATAAAGATGGAGGCAGAGATCTGCCTCATGAAGTCTGTGTAGAGCGGGTGGCTCTCTGTAGTGACTCCAGACGCCAATCTGCGAATAAAATGCCATGGATCCAGTCTGACCTGCAGTTGTGGCCACGAGGAGAACAGACCAGCAGCGGCTTCTCTCTCCTCCCAGCAGCATCCCCGGTCCACATAGAGGACCTCAGGAGGACTGTGGCCAGTCTGGCTGTAGCGGTTCTGTAGGCCTCTGGCCATGTCCTGCATCCCGCTGCCCTCCGCCGCAGTCAGGACGCAGATCAGAACCTGGCCCAACTCGTTCCCCACACTGGTCATCCACTGGGACATTCCAGAATTTGATCCAGCCAGCTTCTTTGTGACCTGCATGGGACAGATGGCTTCCATCCATCAATACAAGTCCATTAACATTAACTAGGCCTCCAGTCACTACCAAATAAAGCTAAACTCACCTTTGTGGACTTTATTTTTAGAACAGAGCCAAAGATGGACGTCACACCAGCCTGAAGCTCCTCCATCCGGTTGAAGGCGTCTCTGGCATAGGCAGACAGCAGGTGGCCAGTAGTGGGAACAGGCTGCATGTTGGGCGGGTCGGGAGGAGGAGGCAAACGTGCTCCAGGTGAATCAAACTGAAGGCAAGTATGAAGGTAAAGCAGGCACCTAGCTGTCCAGTCCTCTCTGTGGCTCTTTTCCAGGAAGGAACACAGCTGCTTAGCTCTTCTCCATGGCGACGGCCCGTTCATCTGACTGAGAACCCTTTTGTCGCACCACAACCTGCAGCGCAAAACATGAAAATCATCATTCCTAACACCAGGTTGTATTGACAGTGGTTCTGGGCTCTTCATGTGTACCTGTATGTCAACACGGCAGGGAAGAGAATCTGGTGGCCCAACTCCAGCTGCTCTCTTACACTCCTGCACCAGGCGGCCAGCTTCTTCCCACAAAACCTGTAAAAACAAACGGAGCCCACTAAAATCCTGCCTCATCTGTTTGGAACCTACGCTGCAACGTGTTAATCATCATCAGTGGTGGACACACTTTCGCCAACGCGCTGCTGGCAGAGTTTTTGTTTCACAATTGAAAATGCTTAGTGTACTTAGCTTCCACCCCAAAATAAATGTTTCAAGATAAATTCTAAAGCACTAATTTACTCGGCTGTTTAGTGAAAAAGCAGTAGAATAAAGTTTGACATTTGTGTTTCAGTTCTTAATCGACTTAAGAATTCAAGTAGTTAGAAGTTAATATCCATGCTCTTCTTCTGAAATCTGCAGTTTCACTTCCTCTTCTTGCAATTTTTTGTTAGGAAACTTTAGCGAGAAATTGGCAAGTGAACAACAGACAAACCAATGAGGCTATATAGAAGAATACCACAGGTATGTGAAAAAACCACCATGAGTGTTAACTAGACAAATAAAATTAGCACAAAACTTTTCAGAGCCTCCTCACGTTCTCCTCGCGACACATGGTGGTTATCAACATGACTGAATTTAGCGCCTTAGCAGAACTAATGTTTATAATTAGTGCTTTATACTAGCTAGTTAGTGTTGCTCACTTCTGATCATTATGAATCAGAATATATATTTACATGCACTCCAGGTACTCTGTCCCCATGTAATACCAGTCGTCCAGGTCCAGAACTCTGTGAACAGTCTTATACAGGCTGCAGCTCGTCAGATTGTGTGAGCAGCTTGGACACTTGAGCCTGTACTGCCACATCCTGACTGGAGCCCACAGGAAGAAACGGCGCTGAAAGAAGTCATTGGGCGAGGTGGGACGTTGGCTGTAGGTAAGGGATGGACCAGGCGGGTTGTACCACAACTGGAGATTGTTTGACAGGATGAATTTGCCTGTGGCATCCCTGGTGAACAGGACCTTGCATAGCCAGGCCCTCTGCTCCGGAGGAAGGCTAATCGGCAGCGACTCCTGGGACGTCTGTAAAAAGGCAACAAATTCAATTCCACGGTACATTATTGAACCCATATAAAGGATAGCATGAACAACAAAATTAAATCTTGTTGTAACCAATTATTAGCCTTTTGAACCGATGTGAAAATGTATATTTTTCCCCCCCACAGAAACAGTTTAAGTAATCAGCTATTGAGAGATTACGGCAGTCCATATTAAGCTTGTGATTAATGGCGAACTAGCCACTTTTGTGGACAGTTATTGTTGAACAATATCCAATTATTGTCCAACAATAAGAATAAATTTTTTGAAAATAGTATTTGAAAATAGTATTTTCTGTTGAGTAGTCATTATCCAATCTATATATACACACACACGAGCACAGCACTTTGACCTTTTTTTAATTCTGCAGTTAAAATTAACCAAAGTACCAAAAAAACCCAATAAGAACGACTAATAAAAATCTAAACTAAATAATATTTAACTAATAATAACAAGCAGGGACACTCTAAAAACTAATTAAAACTGTCTCAATTACATAAGTCACAATGAGATAAAACTAAGCTATTAGGAAAACCCTAAAACTATTATAAACATTTTTATAACACATAAAGAACAAGGATGAATGAAAAGATGGATGAATTCATACATGAAGGACTGAAAGGAAAAAGAAAATAATGGCATGTGTAAAGATGGATGAAACTTAGAAGGAAACACAAACATTTCTTATTTTTTCCTTCCTTTCTCAGACATGAGGGGGAAAAAAACATAACAAAATCCATAATTTTACAAAGTAATCAGAAAGTCTGGCTGAAGATCTACAACACTTTTGCTTTAAAAACAACGCCCCAAAAGAAGAAAACCAACCTGTGCTGCAGGACAGATGATCCTAACATGACGTGCAGCAGCTGTGGGACATGATGGAGCAGGGCGAGTTGTACTAGATGCTGTGAAGCACACGCAGTAAAACATGGTTGTTACTGTGAAGTCTGACACTGTGATAAAACTTGCTAGTAACTTCAGCTCACATCACCTCGAACCAACTCTCTGGAGGTTTTGCTGGACAGGGCAGAACCAGACCTTTGCACTCTGTCCATTGTGAGGACGTACTGTTTCAGCTTTCCGAGCTCAGAGTCGGCTTTCCAAACCCGGAGACTCCTAAGGAGTTCCCTGTAGCTAAGAGACGAAGGCAGACCTCTTATCAAATACAAAACCAGCCATTTTTGCAGCAAATATGGTACTAGAAATGCTCCCACCTGCGTATTTTTTGCTCTCTGCTCTCATACAGCTCCCTGTAGGTGAGGGAACTGTGTGTGCCAAAACCTACCAGCCGGTTACCCAAAGCCTCCATGTCCTGCAGCACAACCTGTGTCATGGGAGGCTGATTTTCAGTCGTCTCTGTGTTGAGCTGCTGAGTGGCCCCACCAGCCGCATAGCTCACATGAAGTTGAATCTGAGAGCCAGCAGGTAAGAGGAAAAACCGAGGTGTGTACATTCTGTAATGGGGGAAACATTACAGAAACATTATTTGTATTCCCAGACAAAACAGCTGGGAATAAATCAGTTATTTACAGTGGCTCAGTGACAAATATTAACAGTAGGGGGAGCTCTACATCATTAATTCATCCAGTGTGAACCTCGCATAATGTCCTCCTTCCAATATTCTGAGGTCCCAGTCGGAAGAACAAGAATGTTCTAAAAATTCGGAATTTCAATTGAAATAATAGGACTAGGAGATTGGTATTCAATATGAATGTAACACAAATGATAGAAAATAGCACCAAAACGTTGCTTAACGGCAAATACTCAAGTCAAATCTCCAATTTCCGAAGCAACTCGAAGGCAGCATAACATGTACTTACTGTGCAAGGCACGAGCTGCAGATGTTATAAAAAATAAATAAAAATAAAAGCTAAAAGCTAGAATTGTCTGAGCATTATGGTGAATAAAATACATTTCATAAACACTTATTTAACTTAGAAAACATTAGGTTTCGCTGCTTCGCCGAACTCCATTGAAAAATTTGTGTTTTTAACATAAACCACGCTCTGACACGTTTTTTTCAACTCGTAATAAAACATGACACAGTCGGCTAAGGATCCATAGACAGTCCCTGACAAAACGGCAAACATTTTCAAAAGAAAAAAGAACAATAAATTAAGTTTTAACGTAAAACTGACGCCACAATGGCTACTTACTGCGCCAAGAGTCCCATCCACAGACGTTCCTTAATGCATTTTCTTGGCGTAAAAGATACTGAGTTTACCTAATGACAAAGCCAACTGAGACCAGCAAGTAAGAATGCACAACTTTTGCACGACTGACTCAATTAAAAACTGCGGCTTTGAAAGAAATCACCTAAAACGCCTGCAAAAGCGCCCCTGCACGACCACGTGACGTTTTTCTGTCACGTGACCCAGCTTGAGAATGGCGATTGTTGTTTTACTTGTCGACTATATTGTTACTTTTTTATTTATTTATTAAATAGTCGTAACATGCACGACAATTGAAGCACACAAATAATAACAGTTTGTTCATAACGTGTATTCTGCAAGAGTTATGCCCTTTTTTAAGGGCATAAATGTTTGTTTAGGCATCTATTTCAGTATATTTTAGTGATTATTATTTTTGTCATAATCAACAGATCTTTAAGTAACTCGCCTCCACAGCCAGCAATTCACACTTTAGAATATGTCACAACGCCCCCCCAAAATAAAAAAAGAAATAATTTTAGCCACACGTTTGGATCGACAACCAACAACGGAGTAATTAGTTCCAGTTACTCAGGCATTTCTTTATAGGTTTTCAGTAACCTCAATAGCCCTATTAGAGCTATTGGCCAAACTACAACTTATAGACCTATTACTCTCAACCAGTGGTGGATAAAGCAGTCAGAAAATGTTCTAAAGAACGCTATTTCAGGATATTTTTTTCCAAATTGAAAGTAAAAGGCAACTTTTAAAAAAAGGATTATTAAAGTAGTAGGAGTAAAAGGATTTAGTGAAATGTAATATCTGTTTTAATTTCTAAAAGTTATTTAATCACAAACAAAAACATAGTCAGGTCCACATTTTCAAATTTTAATGAAGTGATGGAAAAAAGACCTGTAAAACTAATAGCAAAAATTGAAGTCAAAGAAGAGCAAATGTCCAAATCTACATTTTCATATCATAAACCTTTTGAAGTCAACACTAAGGAAGGAAGGTATAACATCTGATAATATGATAACACCCTAATACAGAATGACATTAACACTTGAATGAAGTCTGGAAATTAAAATGTTTTTGTCTGTCCACTTATTTTTGGATTTTTTACTCACTCAGACTTGAGAAAATACAATTCCATATTTTTCAAGAGTCCATAGAAATCCTGAAGTATGTACCTTCAATATAGCTGAACGAGCCATTTGAAATCTGCTTTCTTAACATAGAAAGCACTGACATTGCACTGACAATGTTAATTGTCAGTGCAATGTCAGTGTGAGTGTAGCATCTAACTCAGAAAGTATTGCTGGAAGGAAATGTGGTAGAATGTTACAATTCAAGCATCGTGAATCTACCAGAAGACAAGTCTGATGTACTCTTATTAGCTTAAATGCTAATAAGAGTACGCAGAGTAGTGGAAAATTTTGTAGTAGTCAAAAAAACAACAAAAAAATCTGAAAATTGTGGGTTCCTTGCAGTCATTTGTCAGTTTTCACCAATATTAGGGCATATGTTCCTGATATAAGCCAAAATTCCTTTAATGTAAACAAATATCTGTTTCATGCAGATCTATTAAGCAGCAGTTGTTTTGGGGTTCTCCGTTTCTGGTAACCTTGGAAGGGTACGCCATGGGTTCCCTATTAGCTTTTGCCCTCTGGCATGGTTAATAGTTGTTGAAGGTATAGAAACTTTACATCATCACAGTCAAGTTTATTAATTTCAGCACCACTAGCATCAGGAATCATCAACATTCTGTGGCTTTTCCTGTGTCTCTGCCCAAAAAAGCAAAACTGACTCAAAACATCGTTATCATACTTTAAATTTTTAACTAAAACATGTTTGGAGATAATTGCCTTGTTGCTCAAGTTTCAACCATCCTTTATTGACCAAGTGAGCTGTGGCAAGAGAAGGAAGGCAGTTAAGTGTCCTGTGTGAAGCTGTGTGCCAACGTAGGGAGATGAAAACAGCTCAGTTTCTATAGATTTTCAGGCAAATGCATGTTGACTTAAGTATTGAAAAGTTCAAAAATCCCTTTTACAATCGCAGGGAGGCCAGCCACTCCTCTGGACTCTTTCCCTTTGCTGCCCGGGGACAATAGTTCAGCCTCTTCCCGCCTGCAATTCTCAGAATCCTGTGACCCGTCTCCTTAATTTTCCGATCCCCACAGCTCCTGCAGAAATTGATGCAGACAGATTTCACTTTCAGCATCTGTCCCCGCTTTGCTGCAACTTCAACCTCTGGCAGATGTGCTTTCCTTTTTGAAGCCGTGGACTGTGGGGTATGTGTGGTGAAGTCGGGGACTTCAGCATCCCCCACCATGGAGGTGCTGGTAGATGGAGCAGGAGAGGTATGTGACGGTGCCACTTCAGGGTCTTTTGCAGACACCAGTAGGTTCTGATTGACAGAGAAGATGCTTGAGTCCATCTTGGGCTCCTGGCCAACTGGCGAGGACTCCACTGATGTTACCGTAACCTCTAGTGGGGCCACAGCAACCACGGGGGTGGTCATCTCGTCTCTGGGCATAAATTTCTTGTGCCTGGGAAGTAAAAATAGAGCAGTTAACCCACATCACAAGTAGTCATTTTACGAGATAAATGACAGTGAAATGTGGAGAAATGCTAATCGTACCACTGAGCGGCGGTCACCTGGTTGATTGCAAACAGATTGAGGGTGGTCCTGGATCGGAGAGTTGGATGGCTCATTACCACGTTTCTAATAGAGTTATAGTGCCTCAAAACCAGGGACCATCGGTATATTACCACACCCATGACCCTCTGCAAGGTTGGGTGCAGGATACAGAGTTCCTTAAAGATGGCCTCCACCAGGCGGCTGGCGTCGGGCAAAAGGGACATAGTGCGGTCTGTTCGTGTGACACAGCTGGCAGCAGGCCTTCGATCCCTACCCCTAGTCGGGGGAACTTTTTCTTTAGAGGGACAAGCTAAGGGTCGCTTATCGTCCTCCGAGAGGTTCATCCAGAGTCGTATGATCTCTTCGACTTCAACATTGGTGATGTAGCCCTTTCTGGCAAACGTTATTAGCCTGTGAGCCAATCGGACCACATGTTGGTACCCAGGGGCCACGTCAGATCCCATCGCCTCCTGAAAAGAAGGTATGAGGTTTCATTCATGAGCTAAAGTTGGACAGAGTGGCAGACAAATAACTTAGAAGTTATTGCCATTATCGACAAATACAAGAGAAAAAATTATTTGAATCCGAAAAGCATCCAGCTGAAAAGTACGCTTACTTCCTGGAGACCAGGTGCTTCCTGGACAGGCTCCAACTGAGAATCAGACACATGTGGTTTCTGAGGTGCACTGGACTGCTGAAGTAGAGATGGCTTAAACAAAGGGACGAAACAGGCCTCAGTCACCTCATCGAAGCCCTCATCCACATCCTCGTGTAAGACATTCAGAGGCCTGTCTTCCTCAGACATGACTTCATCCGGCAACTTAATCTCTGAACAGTCTGGCTCCTCTGGGTCATCTGGAAACGCACGCAGCTTTCGACCAATTTGACTGTACAGGTAATTTATCCCCATTAGTTCCCCTTTGAAGAAAAGTACAAAACAGTGAATTTAAGTTTCCAGTGTATCCAAATGTTCAATGCAGGATGCTGCCAACAAGCGTGGAACACCCGTTAAAAAGTTTTTTCGGGAAATTATTCAGAAATCGGGCAATATTAATATTATAAAACCTTGTGTTTGACATGGAAGTGATAATTTTTCTTTAAAGCAGCTGCTGGGAATTGCCAAGCAAAAAGTTTGTTGCACCAACCTTAAAGCACTTTAGCATTAATGTTCCGATAATGCTAAAGTACTTTACACACATGGTTATTAGCAAAAGCTAGGGCGCTAAAATCCACCATGTGTCAAAGACGACATGTGTTACGACAATCTATTGCCCTCAACCAGGAGAAATTTGTTATTGTGCACGTTTCTGTACAATCTACAAGTATTTGGCCAAAAATTAAGATTTCTTTTTTATTCCCTTTTATGTTTTTCAGTTCTGACATTTGAATCTCCTGATTTTTAAAATTACTTGAGGCAAATGATGTGTTTGGAGGCTTTGGTAAATTATGTTTTACTATTGGTGTTCTGGTCGGGTGATTATTTGCATTTCACATTTTGTGACTGCTAAATGCTATGAGCAGGCATTTTTGAGGTTCGGTAACAACCTGCAGGACATTATCGTAAAACACGCACAAAAATCACCCATGCACCTGACCTACACAAACCCCGCCACATCCCCAACACAAGTCAAATCTATAAGATTATAGGTGATGTTAAGCTCTGGTATTGTTCCATCTCTGCTGCTGCTCAGTGTTACCTGTATACACCAGTGGTTTGGTCGTCTCAGGCAGTGTTTCTCCCAGCAAATGCTGTCTCAGTTGGTTGAGTTTCTGCTTCTTCAGCTCTGTAGAGTTCTCACCCATCGTACTCCCTTCACCTGGTGCCACCCAAGCCTGGTCCTGGTTCCAGCGCGTTAGCGCTTGCAACAGGTACATCTGAAAATGACAGTCATTGGCAGAAGTGTCTGCAAAAGAAAGTAGAAACAAGTCTTAACACCAGAGTGGCAGAATAGGTCTGTGAGCAGAAGCAGGAGAAGTCTGTCTGCTGTCCAATACCTGGAATGAATTTGTTCAAGTGTACGTGGAATGACTCGAGCGACTTGCAGCCCCGGATGCAGCCATAGATGGGGAGGTCCACCCCTCCTTTGGTAATCTGTCCGATCCTTGAGTACAGCTGAACACCTGGAGGATCCTGGAGGCAGGCCACGTGCTTCTTTTCCAATCTCCAGATGTTCTCCATACGCTCCTTGTCCAGCAGGGGGTTGTTCATGCTGTCCGTCACTCCCATGAAGGCCTCAATGGTCTCAGTGAGGAGACGGAGGGTCTCCTCTGCCCCACGGGTGCAACGCCGACAGTGCAGAGCCATTTCCTTGGTGGTGAACACAGAGCTCCACCTGGACCGCTCCGCCTGCTTTGCTGTCTTCAAGCAGGACACTTCCTCCTGCTCCCACATAAAGATGGAGGCAGAGATCTGCCTCATGAAGTCTGTGTAGAGCGGGTGGCTCTCTGTAGTGACTCCAGACGCCAATCTGCGGATGAAATGCCATGGATCCAGTCTAACCTGCAGTTGTGGCCACGAGGAGAAAAGACCAGCAGCAGCTTCTCTCTCCTCCCAGCAGCATCCCCGGTCCACATAGAGGACCTCAGGAGGACTGTGGCCAGTCTGGCTGTAGCGGTTCTGTAGGCCTCTGGCCATGTCCTGCATCCCGCTGCCCTCCGCCGCAGTCAGGACGCAGATCAGAACCTGGCCCAACTCGTTCCCCACACTGGTCATCCACTGGGACATTCCAGAATCTGATCCAGCCAGCTTCTTTGTGACCTGCATGGGACAGATGGCTTCCATCCATCAATACAAGTCCATTAACATTAACTAGGCCTCCAGTCACTACCAAATAAAGCTAAACTCACCTTTGTGGACTTTATTTTTAGAACAGAGCCAAAGATGGACGTCACACCAGCCTGAAGCTCCTCCATCCAGTTGAAGGCGTCTCTGGCATAGGCAGACAGCAGGTGGCCAGTAGTGGGAACAGGCTGCATGTTGGGCGGGTCGGGAGGAGGAGGCAAACGTGCTCCAGGTGAATCAAACTGAAGGCAAGTCTGAAGGTAAAGCAGGCACCTAGCTGTCCAGTCCTCTCTGTGGCTCTTTTCCAGGAAGGAACACACCTGCTTAGCTCTTCTCCATGGCGACGGCCCGTTCATCTGACTGAGAACCCTTTTGTCGCACCACAACCTGCAGCGCAAAACATGAAAATCATCATTCCTAACACCAGGTTGTATTGACAGTGGTTCTGGGCTCTTCATGTGTACCTGTATGTCAACACGGCAGGGAAGAGAATCTGGTGGCCCAACTCCAGCTGCTCTCTTACACTCCTGCACCAGGCGGCCAGCTTCTTCCCACAAAACCTGTAAAAACAAACGGAGCCCACTAAAATCCTGCCTCATCTGTTTGGAACCTACGCTGCAACGTGTTAATCATCATCAGTGGTGGACACACTTTCGCCAACGCGCTGCTGGCGGAGTTTTTGTTTCACAATTGAAAATGCTTAGTGTACTTAGCTTCCACCCCAAAATAAATGTTTCAAGATAAATTCTAAAGCACTAATTTACTTTGCTGTTTAGTAAACTGTCAGTTCAGTAGAGATTTTGTTAAACTTAAGAATTTTACAAGTAGCTAGAAGTTTATATTCATGCTCTTACTATGAAGTCCATTTGCACAGCAGTTTCACTTCCTCTCCTAAGAATTTTTTTTTAAAAGAAATTTTATTGTAAAGCTGTCAAGTACCTTGAGCTCCGTCATTATAGAAAAGAAAAACTGGCAAGTATGCAACAAATGAGGGTGTACAGAAGAAAACGCATACATTGACAACCATGGTTGTTAATTAAACAATTAAATGCAAAACATAGCATATATGAAAGGCTTCAACAGCCTCCTCACGTTTTCCTCGTGACACATGGTGGGTGTCAACATGACTGAATGTTTATGGTTAGTGCTTCACGGTTAGCACAACTAGCTAGTTAGTGTTGCTCCCTGCTGATCATTATGAATCAGGATATATATTTACATGCACTCCAGGTACTCTGTCCCCATGTAATACCAGTCGTCCAGGTCCAGAACTCTGTGAACAGTCTTATACAGGCTGCAGCTCGTCAGATTGTGTGAGCAGCTTGGACACTTGAGCCTGTACTGCCACATCCTGACTGGAGCCCACAGGAAGAAACGGCGCTGAAAGAAATCATTGGGCGAGGTGGGACGTTGGCTGTAGGTAAGGGATGGACCAGGCGGGTTGTACCACAGCTGCAGTTGTTCAGAGAGAACACACTTTCCTGTTGCACCCATGGAGAACAGGACCGTGCTGAGCCACTCTCTCTGCTCCGGAGGAAGGCTAATCCTGAAGGACTCCAACGGGAACATCTGGAAACACAGCATCAGCAACAAAGCTCCAAACTTTACAATGAGAGAGCAGGAATTCTGGCAGCTGAACTACCTGATTCTGCTTTGAAATAACACCAACCTGAGCTGTGGGATGTGATGGAGGACCAGGAGTGGTGCTGGATGCTGTGAACCACACACAGTCAAACGTGGTTGTTGAGATCAAACCGTGACCACATTAGAAGCAGCTTAGCCAGCACTGCTCATCCCTGAGGAACATTAAATTCACCCTGGTCTTAAACCTCACCGTAAGGAACCGTGGCGCTCCCCAGATTGGTATCCTGGCACTGAGGGGACATCGATGAAACCAATAAAATCCTTAAGGTGCTGTTGGACTGGATGTCTGCATTGATGGTGCACATCAGTGAGCAGGAAGTGGATGGAGCAGAAGTACGGTCCATGTCCATACTGAGGATGTACTGTTTTAGCTTAGTAAACTCAGAGTTGACATTCCAAACCCGTAGCCTCCTAATCAAGTTCCTGTAGCTGAAACACGGAGACGGAGACGTTTTAGCAATGCAAACCACAGATTGTGCAGCCGTCACGACAGAAATTCTCCCACCTGCGTATTTTTTGGTCTTTGCTCTCATACAGCTCCCTGTAGGTGAGGGAACTGTATGTGCCGAAACCAACCACCTGTTGGCCCACGGCCTCCGTCTCTGCCCGCCTCTTGGCAGATATGGCAGTGGTCACTTCTGGGAATAAACGAGCGTACCTCAGCAGGACGTCCTTGTATCTCTGGAGCAAGGTGGTGCTTTTGCCGCACTCTTGCTCCACCTCATGGCTCGCCAGAACCTTCACCATGTAGTCCCGGTCATTGTTTAACAGCCAGCTGAAAGTCTTACCCTTGTACACACCAAACTGCACCTTCAACTTTCCGAGCATAGAGCGATGGTCAACGCCTTCGTTTGTTTGTGACGCGACCTGCACCAGCGACTCCGGTGTCTGTGGCCAGGCTGCCGTACCAGCAGCATGGCTCACTTGAACCTGCTTCTGAAGGCCAACAGGCCAGAGGGACAACTGAGGTGCATACATATCTGTGGGGAGGAAAAAAAAAAAAAAAGGAGGGAGTTAGACACAATGAGATATGAATGCTGTAGTTCTATGAACTACAATCTGCTAATAGTGGAGCTAATTTTTTGTTTAGTGTTTTTGCTAGCTTTAAAAACGCACATAGCTTCCACTAAATAAATTTTCTGGATCAATTCTAATTCCCTAGTAAACTTTCAGTTGAACAGAGTTTGATGTTTGCATTGACGTTTTAGTTGTCAACTGTTCTTCAAGTAGACACTTTAAATTAATGCTCTTGTTTTAAAGCAGTTCCATCTCCTTTTCAAACATTCTTTTTTTTCAAAGGAATTTTGTTTAGCCAGTATGCAACAAAGAAACCAATGAGATACAGATAAATACAACACTTACATGAATACACAACCAGGTTTTAATTAAACACATGCATGCAAAACAAACAAACAAAAAAACTTTAGTGAATAGTGTTGAGAACATTTTTGTTGGTACTCCTCAGGTTCTCCATTTAGGATGCAGTGAGGTAAATAATTAAACTAAGCAGTTTGAAGTTTACTCATGTCCCGTTTGACAAAGCCCTACACAACAATTATAAAAACTACAACAATGACTGAAAGTTCTTTACCAAAGAATCCCTTTCTAAAGTGCAACTATGAAGAAAGGTACAATAACAAACTTTTTTTATGAGTCAGCCAACTTCTATGGCATTGCTCTGCAACCCATGTCAATCAATTTTATTTATAAAGCACCATTCATACTAAAAGCAGCTCAAAGTGCTGTACAGATCAATAAAAACAGTTAACCACACTAACCCCAAATGGAAAAAACACACAATTGCATGGAAAATGCACAAACTAAGCATACATGATTCAATTAAGGAAATACAGTTAAAAAGATGGGTCTTGAGTCTGCTCTTAGAGACAGCAATATTTGCCATTTTCCTCAGGACAGCCAAATAAAACTCATTCAGAGCCGCAAATGTCACATGACTTTTGAAATTTCTTATTTTTAGGATGCAAAGTGAAGGTAAACATGAAATATTTTTAAAGCACATGGATGCCATTAAAACACACACACACACACACACACACACACACACACACACACACACGACAAGGAAAATATAACTGTTACTTTTAGTGTCAATCTTCGCAAATACTGCTAGAAACATTTTTGGGGAAAAACTGTTAAAAACTTGTATGTTTTATTCTATATGTATTTGAAAAGCTTAACTGGTTATTTTTAATTTTCATAGAAAAACTATTAGCACCAACTGCAGAAGAGTCATAAGTTGCAAAGCCCTGCTATATGGTGTAATATGTTGAAGCAGCAGCTCTATGAGAGGAAGGGCTTGGATGTACTCACTACGAAGACCAGTTGTGTCCTAAAATGTCCCCTCGTCTCAGTGCAGATGGTGGGAATTTCGCAGTTTGGAAAAGCCAGTTCACGCCTAACTCCATTCGCAAAACAGCTCAATTAACAAAAAATCTCACTCGCACGATTTCCACTAAGCAAAAAAGTGAAACAACCGACGACTGTTCCAAAGACATTCTCCCAGAAACTTCGGCTAATGCTTTTGAGAGGAAACACAAATAGAAGTATAAATTGTTTGTGTGAAAATTACGCAAAAAAAAAAAAAAACTACCTACTGCCGTAGCGCTGCCCAGTTCTGCCGCGGAGAAATTCAACAATCTCAAAGACTCGTTAATCTTCCTATGACGTCAGGGCGTAACAGGTACTAAATTTACATAACTACACTTTAATATATAAGGAGAGCTAAATGAGACCAACAAACAACACTGCACAACTTCTCCTAATGAGACAACCTAACAGCGATGTTTTGTCGCAAATCACCTGGAAAACCTCCACAACAAAGAGCACGTGAGCTAAGTTTGTCACGTGACCACCGCTGAAGCTTTTATTTTGTAGTATCTTTCTTTGTTTAGCCACTATTATTTAGTTTGCTAACTGTGCGCTTTATTTTTAACACTTCTCCGAAATAATTGGATACATGCACAAAAAGAAAAATTATTGTGAAGAGTTAGGCACATTTTCTTTTACTTTTGTTTGGGTAACATCTATGCTAGGTAAACTATGTCATGGGGAAAAAGTCCGAATAATACTACTCCTTTTTAAAGCTAGAAATATAGATAATAATCACAATTTCTTCTAAGACCCCCCCAAGTACTTCTGTTTTGACATTACCTGACCATTTGCAGATTTTATTTTTTTGTTTCTTGAAGACAAACATAAAATATTCATCCTTTATCTGTTTTAACTTCTATACTTGCTCAAATTTCTGCATTTTTCCAACTACACTGCACACACACAAAAAAAGAAAAAAACACTGACCTGCTTCAATTTTTTCATTGTACTTTCTCCAGACTTGATTATGGGAAGCGCTTGCTGTGTTTTCACAGCGACATAGCATTTATTTCTGTCCAGAGTTGCTCTGTATTCTGTAGTGACTAAACCATGTAAAAAAAAAACAACAAAAAACAATCTCCCATGCTCATTTTGTACAAATTTGAGACAAACAAATCCTGTCATACTTGTGTGGAAAATACATGACCGTATTTTCAAATTCATAGAGCAAACGCTCAACTCATTTTGAGACATATAAACAATGCAGGTGGGCAGAAAGTTAAAATGCTGCAAATGTTCCTAAATTGTTTCACAGTACAGTAGCTGACTACTCGGGTTATAATGTGAGTATATTATGTTCCTTGAGGAGACAGCCTGGGGGAAGGAGGCGAACTGAAGGAAGTCTCTATGCCGTTTCTATGGCCACTGCATAGAAACTCAGCGGCCACGCTACAGAAACAAGCTCAGGAGAAGTGGCTATGTTGGTTGGAAAATCTGCAACATGCTTTGACATTCTGGGATCTGTCACACACAGAGACAAAAAATACGGAAGGTGGTCAGATTTGAAGATGCAGGAACAATCTGGTGATTGTTTTCCTTCTATCCTCCTCCATGATGCAGCCGGTAGACGCTCCGTTTGACAGCTTCCTACCAGAGACTTATGATTACTGAAGATTAATGTTTAAAAATAATTTGCTTAGGCATCATGTCATAGTATTAATATCCGGAAAGCTGAACAAAGGCCCCTGTGTAAGCATTTCCATGTTTGCCTACAAACATGGAAATATTCCTATACGTCTGTATTCCTATACCCGAACATGTCAGAAATGTTTGCATATTTTTTTTTTTTTTTGCAACAAAATCAGAGTTTTGCCCCTGCTCTATACAGAGCAGCATGACGATGTGAAGGTTCTTGTTGGTCTTCTTTCTCTCAGGTAGGTACATCTTATGTTGGCTATGTTAAGTGACAATTTAGGTTTTATACTCGGCAACAATTGTTGCCGGCAGGAAACTGCTCTAAATTACACAAATCTGGCCAATTTACACATAGAAAAAAAAAGAAAAAGAAAAATGATGACATGCATAAACTTTTATAACACAGAACGGTCACAAGAGTGTTCAGAAATATGTTAGGTACATAAAGATTCAATACCACATCCTGCAGATGTCATTGTCTCAATGTGCCAACCAAGTGACCTTTGAACTTGGGGGAGGGATTCAACTGTGGGAATGACTGATGTAGGAGACATCTTTTTGAGGTTCCTTCAGGTCTAGAAGGTTTAAAATATCTGATAGTTTAAGCTATGTGGAAACAGCAAAGTATATAGAATAAACAGGCAAACCTTTGAGCCATAGCATAGTGCTGACTATGTATTATGCTAGTAGCAGCAGTTGTTGCCATGCTTACATTTACTCTTCTTATGATCAACAGATGAATGAAGGGATACAATTTTCTTTATATATCAGTAGAAGACACTTGAAAGAACATGTGTTCAAAATATTTTATTTACATTTGTTTATTTAAATATTTTGTTATTGGAAGTTTCGCTCATGTGAAACAAAAAGTTCATTTGTTTGCCACAGCCTCCCAGGCAAGTGTTTAAGTGCATTCCCTTATTAATGTGCATGTAGGACAACATGAGCTGCAGTTTTAAGTGTAGCTTTATTTTTCTTTCTCTTATCTTGTTTAAAAAGTAGAAAGGAAACGGGTTGTGAAACTGAGACTGAAGACTGAGGACTCTGTCAGTCTGAATGATCCGCTTCTGAGGGCAAACATCCTGAAAAAGGTACATTTTGGAAATTAATACAAAAAATATATATATATATATATATTTGGAACACTAATCAGTCTAATCAACCCATTTTCCAAACCCATACTTCCCTCATCAGCTGCAGGACAGACTGAATGTGAATGGACCAAGTGTAGCCACCTTGAAATGGAGAGAGCAGCCTGATGGAGACGTCTTTAAGAAGAACTAACTCTGAGTTACTGATCTCAGCTTGGAATGGTTTATATAAATCTGGTTATACCTTTGATTATAATCATACAGCCACAATCTGTAATAATCCGTAATTAGATGACGGGTGGCGGCAACGTGGCAAGACAGCCTGGACTTGAAACTCATCAAATGATTGTAAATTTCTGCTTAGCTGCTTTGGACTAATCTGAGCTTCGTTTGATCCGATCCAGTGGATTGGTCAAAACGTGATTAACTTGTGTCAAACTTTTATTCTGTGTGAATATCAGTAATAAACTTATTTTGTCACAAGTCTCTGTAAATGTGATATGTCACTGGAGGAAAAAGGCGGAGAGGAAAATTACTAAATTAATCAAATTATCTTTTGAACCACAGCAGCTGTGGAGCCAAAATAGATTTTAAAAATGTGATCACTAAGGTCTCCTGAAGTAGCATGACATAAGTTACCATTTTCATGTATAAAAGTTAAGGTTAAACTGTGTTTAAAAAATTTTTTAGTTAAGCTGCATGGACATATTTACTCACAATATTGATCAGTTTTCATAGACCATACTGTACATCGTGCACTTGTATTTTATAATGAAACAAAAGTGCTTTTCATTAAAAAAAAAAGTGTTCAAAAGCGAAAAATAACGATTCAAATGGTTAAAATGTATCAATGGTGTTTATTACTTTGTTACATTAAGTAACAAACGGGGAGCTGAGGGATTCTCGCCTTTCTTCCTCCCACTATTAACCGACAGGGAGAAACACCACGTGACTACAACAAAGTCCACCCCCTGAGCAGCTCATCCAATCACAGCCAGGGGACGGTACGGCCCGTTTTCCATACAGCATGTATAATATCAGTCTTGCCCGCTTCAGCAGCTCATTCGTCGCTGCAAGTTTCCAGAGACATCATGCCTGAACCCGCCAAGTCTGCGCCCAAGAAGGGCTCCAAGAAAGCGGTCACCAAGACGACCGCCGGCAAAGGAGGCAAGAAGAGGAGAAGGACCAGGAAGGAGAGCTACGCCATCTACGTGTACAAGGTGCTGAAGCAGGTCCACCCCGACACCGGGATCTCCTCCAAGGCCATGAGCATCATGAACTCCTTCGTCAACGACATCTTTGAGCGCATCGCCTCCGAGGCCTCCCGTCTGGCTCACTACAACAAGCGCTCCACCATCACCTCCAGGGAGATCCAGACCGCTGTGCGCCTCCTGCTGCCCGGTGAGCTGGCCAAGCACGCCGTGTCCGAGGGAACCAAGGCTGTTACCAAGTACACCAGCTCCAAGTAAACGGCTCTGCTGTTAACACACCAACCCAACGGCTCTTTTAAGAGCCACTCACTACATCTGAAGGGCCTTAATTCCTAATCTTGGTACTAGAGCTAAATGTCTTTACAGATTGCCTCCTACTTCTATCTGGTCTATACTGCCCCTGTCTTTATGGTTGGATTTAATGAATCAGATACCGAGGCCTAACATTTGTTCTGTTCATTTCAGCATTTTATGCGATAAACCCAACCCTAAAACTACAAAATTGTTCTGGGGAACATGCTGCGCCTACTACAAATGAGGGAGGGGGGCCACAAATTGATTCCTCATGGCTTAATATGAAGGTTCAAATATGACCTTAAACTGAAGGCAATTAAGTCAGATTCACACATGAAGTTATTGATAGACATCGTTTTTATGGACCGTGATGGAATAAAACAGCTTTTGTTTATGAAAAAAGCTTAGATATGTACAAACAGAAAAAAAATTCTAAAGATTTGTCTGTGTAAAACAAGTTTAAGACAACAGGAGCAGCTCTTAATGACGGTGTGTGTGGCTCTTAAAAGAGCCGTTGTGTTAGTTGGAGCTGCAGCCTCTAAGCTCTCTCTCCGCGGATGCGGCGGGCCAGCTGGATGTCTTTGGGCATGATGGTGACCCTCTTGGCGTGGATGGCGCACAGGTTGGTGTCCTCGAACAGACCCACCAGGTAGGCCTCGCTGGCCTCCTGCAGAGCCATGACGGCGGAGCTCTGGAAGCGCAGGTCGGTCTTGAAGTCCTGAGCGATCTCTCGGACCAGGCGCTGGAAGGGCAGCTTGCGGATCAGCAGCTCCGTCGACTTCTGGTAGCGACGGATCTCTCTCAGAGCCACGGTACCGGGCCTGTAGCGGTGAGGCTTCTTCACGCCGCCGGTAGCCGGAGCGCTCTTCCTGGCCGCCTTGGTGGCCAGCTGCTTCCTGGGGGCTTTGCCTCCGGTGGACTTACGGGCGGTCTGCTTGGTTCTGGCCATGCTTCTGCTTCTCTGATCACGATCAGGAGAAAAATGTTGCAAACCGTCGAGGCTCCGCTGCTCTTAAGCTCAGGCTCTGGGCGTCACTCTGTGACGCTGCAGCTCCGCTCCGGATCCTGGTTGGTTAGCGGCTCCTCCTGGAGCTCAGCGCCGCCCAGAGGCGTCGCCTCCCGGCTTAATGTCCGCTGCTCATTGGAGGAAGCTGCGTTCAAAAAGTCCGCCTCTCCGTCCCGCTCTGCTGGGAGCTTTTCTGGTTGGTCGCCAGCAGAAGCCTGCCACTTTCCGCGGACATAAAAAGCAGCTTTCAGCCGCTGCTTCTCATTTCTTTCTCGAGTCTCATCTCTAGAAACAAACAGCAACAAAATGAGCGGCCGCGGAAAGACCGGAGGAAAAGCCAGAGCCAAGGCCAAGACACGCTCCTCTAGAGCCGGACTCCAGTTCCCAGTGGGCCGTGTTCACAGGCTGCTGCGCAAAGGCAACTACGCGGAGCGGGTCGGTGCCGGAGCCCCCGTCTACCTGGCCGCTGTGCTCGAGTATCTGACCGCTGAGATCCTGGAGCTGGCTGGGAACGCCGCCCGCGACAACAAGAAGACCCGCATCATCCCCCGTCACCTGCAGCTGGCCGTCCGCAACGACGAGGAGCTCAACAAGCTGCTGGGTGGAGTCACCATCGCTCAGGGTGGAGTGCTGCCCAACATCCAGGCGGTGCTGCTGCCCAAGAAGACCGAGAAGGCCGCCAAGACCAAGTAAACCTGGTGCTGCTCGGCAACAAACACACAACGGCTCTTTTAAGAGCCACACACTCATCACATCATGAGAGCATCAAATCCTCATTCTTTAGCACATTTTTCTGTCCTGATTGGTTTTGGGTGTACATCACTTCGGCCATCACAACAGTGTTGTCTTAAAGTACTTTAGAATGGAATGTCAAACTGCTTTGCAGTGATGGGAATTTCGGCTCTTGGCTACCAAACTGGCTCAATGAATTCTCATCTCCAGTCCCATATATTTGCAAATAGGAATGTTGCATGACAAATCCTCTTGCATTAAATATACTTAATTTTATGTATTATGTAATGAAAGCAGATGTTATATATTAAAAACAAATGGAATACTGCAAAGAAATCTGCTGAACAGACCCACAGTAATTTAATCTTCAACCAGATGTTCTTATAGCTCATTATGAATGTTTTAAACACTTGATTTCTATTTTTCTGACAATGGCAGTCTTTTCTTTTTTGGACAGCTGCTCTGACTATAGCTGCAGTACAGTGGAAAGAATATGCGGTCATATTACTGGGCATATGCAACAGGAAAAAATGTGCTTTACAACCAGAAGAATTGTTATCTGTGGCATCGCCAGACATCTTTCATAGTGATGTTCAGGTTGGGCCTGTGAAATTTTTAGGGTGGCTCACCAAAATTGGTTCTTTTGCCTCAGAGTTGAGAAACGACTTGGTTTCCTTTAACAGTTTGTTAAAAGATGAATCATGTGCTGAAGCTTTGACTTATCTGATATTTTATTGGGGATTCTATGACTTTCCCAGGCAGAGCTATAGCCCCTAGTGCAAATTGACTATGGGAGCAATCTGCTGATCTTTTTTTCAGCTTATTCTTCAGATTATACTAACAAATGTTTGCATATTTAGTATGAAATACTTTTGCCTGAAAGCTATTCATGTTGATGTGCATGCAACTTCCATTTTTTTTTGAGTCATTAATTAAATCCAACCGTAAAGACAGGGGCACACTTTATAGACCAGATAGAAGTAGGAGGCAATCTTTAAAAACATTTAGCTCTAGTACCAAGATTAGGAATTAAGGCTCTTCAGATGTAGTGAGTGGCTCTTAAAAGAGCCGTTGGGTTGGTGTGTTAACAGCAGAGTCGTTTACTTGGAGCTGGTGTACTTGGTAACAGCCTTGGTTCCCTCGGACACGGCGTGCTTGGCCAGCTCACCGGGCAGCAGGAGGCGCACAGCGGTCTGGATCTCCCTGGAGGTGATGGTGGAGCGCTTGTTGTAGTGAGCCAGACGGGAGGCCTCGGAGGCGATGCGCTCAAAGATGTCGTTGACGAAGGAGTTCATGATGCTCATGGCCTTGGAGGAGATCCCGGTGTCGGGGTGGACCTGCTTCAGCACCTTGTACACGTAGATGGCGTAGCTCTCCTTCCTGGTCCTTCTCCTCTTCTTGCCTCCTTTGCCGGCGGTCGTCTTGGTGACCGCTTTCTTGGAGCCCTTCTTGGGCGCAGACTTGGCGGGTTCAGGCATGTTGTCTCTGGAAACTTGCAGCGACGAATGAGCTGCTGAAGAGGGCAAGACTGATATTATACATGCTGTATGGAAATTGAGCCGTACCGTCCCCTGGCTGTGATTGGATGGCTCTGAAGATCAGGAGGTATTTGAATTGAAGCCACGTGGTTTTTCAAATGTTGCGCGCAGTCGAGACAAAAGGCGGGAATCGCCAACGTTCTCCAGAAAAGTGAAACCATAAAAGCAGACACTTCATCACTGCCTTTTTAGGTTATTTATTGCTTATTCTGTCCACATTTGTTGAACCACAGAAACTTTTTCTAAGATTTCTTTAGAGATAAATACTGTCAAAATAGTGTATTTCTTATAGAGGGAAAGAAATGCTGTTATTGTTCACTTTTACCAACCATTTAATAAATTCTCATTAAAAACCACTAAAAACTCAATTGACAATAAAACATACAGATCTTTTTTTTTTTCCAAAACAGTGAGCAACCTTTCAATTTCACTTAATCTTTTCAAATTTAAAACAGAACATAAAATATCTGGCCTACAAAAAGAAAAAGACTTAACCCTGGATAAAAGATGAAAAGAATATAACAAGTCAGTTTTTCATCGTCATACTTTACATATGATTAATTTGTTTCAAATCTAATTTTTTAGGGTTCTTCCAAAATAAAATGGAAAAATAAAAATTCCAGAAGAAATTAATCCCACAGTAACTTGTTTCAACTCCCGGCTGTTTTTCTCCAAGACTCACACAGTCCAACAGTTTTTCCTCTACATTTTCACGAGAATAAGCATACATTTAAATTCACATAATCCCCACTTTTGATATTTTAGCCTAAATACCTCCTTGCAAATTTACTTGTCATCTACTGATTAAACAGTCTAATGAGTTAATGTGTTGCCAGTTTAACCCTCAAAACTTCAGCAAGAAGAATCAATGGAAACAAAACACTAATATTGGGTGAAGAAGCAGCTTTAATTTCTTACGTTTTATTATGCAGATTGAGACACAGAAGTGAACTTCAATTTATTTCTTTTAATTTCTACTCATCTTGCTTATCGAGAAATAGTTGCATCACACAGAAATTCAGCTCATTAATCAGCAAGTGGGTGGCCCTGAAAAGGGCCTTTGTTTGGTTTAGTAAGCAGAGTTCACCGTTTAACCTCCGAATCCGTACAGAGTGCGGCCCTGCCTCTTGAGAGCGTACACCACGTCCATGGCGGTGACGGTCTTCCTCTTGGCGTGCTCGGTGTAGGTGACGGCGTCACGGATGACGTTCTCCAGGAAGACCTTGAGCACACCGCGGGTCTCCTCGTAGATGAGACCGGAGATACGCTTGACTCCCCCGCGGCGAGCCAGACGGCGGATGGCGGGCTTGGTGATTCCCTGGATGTTATCACGGAGGACTTTACGGTGACGCTTGGCGCCTCCTTTACCGAGTCCTTTGCCTCCCTTTCCTCTGCCGCTCATTTTGTCTTACTTCTTCTTCTGTGCAAACACAAAGATGAATGTGAGCGAGAGCTGCGGTGTGTCGGCCTTTATGTGTGAGCTGCGGACCTATGAGGAGCCGATCTCAGCAGCTCCTCCTACAAGACTATGACAGATTGTGGTTAATCTCAGTTTGAAGCGGATTTTAAATCCTTGCACATGGAAAAGCTATCCGATCTAAAAATCCGTATCTCTACTGACTAATCTCACTTTTATCATTACATTTAAATGTATATTAGACATTGTGTTATGTTATATAGCGCCATTAAAATAATTACTGGATATAATTAATTCCAACAGTGCTCTGTCACTCCGCCATACAGTAGTTTTTTGTTTTGAGAGTATGCTCATCCGCGTCAGTCAAAACGCTGAGTGCTGTGTCTGTGGCGGCCGACACACGTTTGAAATGAGATGACCAATAGGAAAAAAGCGGGAAAATTACATAAACAGTTAATTAAAATAGATGAGATTTTTATGTAACAGATGTAAAAGGTGGTATTGTCTTTTTAAGTAGCTGAGATTTTCTAATGAGAGGACGAGCTCTTGAGTAGAATGTGTGTTGGCTCTTAAAAGAGCCTTTGGTGAGTAAAATGCGGGGCTGAAGCAGCTGTTTACTTCTTGGCCTTCTTTGCTGCGGCCTTCTTGGCTGCGGGTTTCTTTGCTGGACTTTTCTTGGCTGCGGCCTTGGGCTTCTTGACGGCGGCGGCCTTGGGCTTCTTGGGCGCGGCCTTCTTGGGGCTCTTGGCGGGCTTCTTGGCCGCTTTCTTGGCCGGAGCCTTCTTCGGGGACTTCTTGGCTGCCGCTGCGGGTTTCTTTGCGGCGGGTTTCTTGGCCGCTGCGCTCTTCTTTGCCGCGGGCTTCTTGGCCTTGACGGGCGCCTTCTTCTTCACCACCTTCTTGGCCGCCGGTTTAGCGACCTTGGGCTCCTTCTTGGCGAGCTTGAAGGAGCCGGAGGCCCCCGTGCCCTTAGTCTGGCTCAGGGTCCCTTTGGTGACCAACTTGGTGACGGCGGTGTTGATGCGCTTGTTGGCCTTGCTCACGTCCACTCCTTTCCCGGCCAGCACCTTCTTGAGGGCCGCCAGGGACGTCCCCTTGCGCTCCTTGGATTCGGCCACGGCGTCCACGATGAGTTTGGGGAGGCTGGGCCCGTCCTTCTTGGGCCGGGGAGCGGATTTCTTCTTCGGGGCTTTGGCCGGAGCCTTAGCCGGCGCGGCTGCTGGAGCTTCCTCTGCCATGTCTGTCGGACTGGGTTGTTCCTCGGAACTTGTGGAGCTCAAAGCGGGAGGCGGGACTTATAACACACATGAGAACCGTGAAGAGACAACTCAGCCCGCTGCTCGGCTGCCGCCTCGAACAGCGGCTCCACTTTGTGTTTTCTCCGCCAACATTTAGCCTCAAAATACTCAAAAGACAAACATCTCACAAGACCAAAGTTACTAAAGCAGATATAAAAATCTCCATTCTTCAGACTGAGCTCATGTTTGACACCCGTACATTTTTTCCTTTGTTCCAGGAGCCTTTAAAGCGGCCAGATTCTCGCCTTCGTTGTGCCTCTTGCTGGGAGTTTTCTTCAAATTTCGCCTCCAAAAACATCCCAAACTATCTTAAGTTGCACGTAATAATTGCATTTCTAATAGCAGACAAACGAGGAGACAGAATCACGGTGAAAACGTTGCGCTGAAGCGATCCAGTGTTTTTTAAGAAGAGCGTTTTCCGCGGATGTAAACACACCGCTGCCCCGCTGCTTGAGGCGGACTGCTCCCACACGATCCGCTGGAATAAACGTCCCATCTGCGCTAAATATGGATTCAGCAGCAGATGCAACGACGAACAATATCATGGCTAGTCCCCATCAGCAAATATACATCTTTTTTGTTACCTTACACATTCGGACGACCTCTCACTCCCCTTTTAAGCATAGTTTTTGAATTAGTCAGTTATTACTTGCAGACTGATTTTCTTTCACGAGGTCATGACTAAAATACTATATTCTAAAATCAGGACATTTAAGAAAATTAAAAATATCTTCATTTTGATGAAGAAAATTAAAATTACCTTTATTTTGAGAAAACCAAAGTCTTATTCATTCAGTTAATCATATAGTTGCTGTTAGAACCCCTCATTTTTTCATGTACTCAGTTCCATTATGGTGTTTTCATCAACACAGTGGTTTCTGGAACATAAGTAGTAATACTCTTCAAGATGTTTAAGAAAATATGACACATTCAAATGTCCGTTTCAGTTTCATTTGACTTTAATATAACAACACTAAAACATTTGATAGAATCTCTGACCATCTATATTTTGAAAGTTAGACTAAGATCATTTCGCTATATGTAAATATCACAAAATGAAACCAATAGGACGTAAACTGACTGATGATCAATGTATCGGTTCGGAACATGAGAGCATTGGACAGTTTAAACAGCACATTACTGCTACAATAAAGTTTAGTGTTATATTTATTATTCTGTTTATCTTCACAGCTATTGTGGAAGAGTTCTCATCCTTCATCATACCAGGATCCTCTGATAGTGTTATGATGTTCTGTCTGATGAACACATTTACTAAATATTAGAATTTACACAAACTAAAGATGATGATGATGGAGATCTGTGATTTTACAACCAGGAAAGAGGTCATTGGTACACTGTAAAAACTGACGACACCCGTAGGATAAATCCCATTATTTTTATCTTCTAATAGCTTAAGAAACCTGTTTGTGGTTCTTAAATATAACTTTGACGGCATTCATGATCTTGATGAATCTTAAAACGAAAATGAGTGTGATACCACTGTAGCAGTTTGTGCAAAAAGAGGCCCAACCAAGTATTGAGTGCATAGAAATTAAGTGACATTTGTGTTTAAAAGATCAATTAATGAAAATTTTTAACTTTTATTGACCCTATCTCATAGTATAATTTTTGGAGACACTGAATTGGGGTTTTATTTCTAATCACCTATAATCATTAAAATCGCACAAAAAAAGATTTAAAATATTTACACTGCATGGAATAAATCTATGTAATATATGAGTTTTACTTTCAGAAATGAGTGACAAAAAGTATTTTTTCCACAATATTCCAATTTTTTCACATGCATTAAAATGCAACTTACATTTAACTTACTAACATTTTTCCTGTAACGTTAGTAAGATCAAGGCCCTCTGCTGACACCTAGTGGTTTGAGTTTGAAATTGTAATTACCTTTAAACCACATTTAGAAATCTGTCATGATGATGGAGATCTGTGATTTTACAACCAGGAAAGAGGTCATTGGTACACTGTAAAAACTGACGACACCCTTTTATAACATTTTATTGTTATTAAATTATCCTCATAATAATATATATTTCTTTGTCAAAACCATTCCAACCATGCAATACAAACCAGAGTTAAGTCGTCCTACACTCTTAATATTTTAGCCTTTATTAAGTTTTTCTTCTTTTCTTTTTCTTTTTAGATTTTGACGACTTGTTTTATTCATATAATTTAAATTTTTAACTATAATTACATCCTTTCAGATCTTTTGTGTGGCATCTGCAGTGCAGGAGGAACAAAGAAAGTAGGAAACCCCATACATCAAAGAAATTCATGTAAACATAGGAGACAAATAACTGATGAGAAACAAGTATTGTCACCTGCTAGCTAGACTGCACTGAAGCAGTAATTAAAACTAAATATTATTGGGTGTTTAGTTTGTCGTCCATTTGAAGCAATGCTATGAATGAGATCAAGGCATTATGCGCAGATAAAATCCAACCTGTTACAGTAAGCAAGATTATCTGATTGGCAGGTATTATTTTCTGTAACTAAAGTAAAGAGCCAGAAAGGAAATCAGACACATGCATATGTACAAGTGTTACACACACATCAATCCTGAATGTTTTCCTTTATTAAAAGAAGTCAAACTCTTTCCTTTTGTCATACACAGGTTTTGAATGTGTCATAAAGATGATCTATAAATAGTTTTCCTCTTTTACAAAGATTTAAAAAAATATAATAGCTTAGACTGTATCTAATGAGTATTTACATATACAAGCAACTCAACGGAAAGGACACTCAGGGTCAGTTTATAGAAGACAGGAAAATAAATCAACGCCGTTCCAAACACAATCAATCAATCAATCAAATTTTATTTGTATAGCACATTTCAGCAGCAAGGCATTTCAAAGTGCTTCACATAATTCAGAAATGTAGGTAAACTTAGAAATGTAGGTATTAATTTTGTGCCATGATCCACAGCAAAGGGAAAGAACGAGAAAGCTCTTTCTCACTCTGTATCCACCAAGTTACACGCAGACTCATTGCCATAGCAACTGACAACAATGCCACTTCATGTTTAAGGATTTAACACCTAAAAACATTCAAGAATTTTGCACACAAAACAGAACATTCAGTGTGTTGTTGTAGTACGTTTTAGGCTTAATGTTTGATTAATAAGTAATTGCTGTGGTAGATTAGCTACCGATTCTACTTTACTGAATTATTTAGACATACAAACTGTAGCCCAAAAAAAGTATTTCATAAAAAAACAAAGCAAAAACATCTTATTGCTGTCTTAACTTCACTTATCACTGAAATCCATGCACCGCTAATTCTGCACAAAAACATCCGTTCATTCAAAGCCAAGTCTATCCTTGGCATGTCTTTTCTACTCCGTTTAAGAATCATTAAACTGTCTCTGAGCAAAACTTTCAGCTCCGGTGTTGGTCTTCCTTTAGTTATTATCTCCTGCTTCAATTGAAAATTCACTTTAGAAAACTGTTTAAGTGTAGAAATGTAGTCTTTCATGTTGACGTCGGAAGAGAGGAGAAAACATATCGCTGTACTTTACTTATTTACTGTGTGGCTAGCTCCATGGGGCTCACTGTGTCTTACTCTGCAGTTGTGAAGTCACAATATCTGGGATCATGAGCGCCCCGAGCGGTGAGGCAAGAGACCTGCCTGCCTCACCTCGAGTCTGTGCTCTGCCGTTTCTGATCGCTCCTCTCCACACAAAACACGATATACACATAGTTGGTGACAAAATAAAAACACTGTACATTATATACATAAGCAAAATTATGGAAAATCAGTCCATATATTAAATGTTTTTTAGCCATTTTATTGCCGGCGTACAGACAGGAGGAGCATGCTCTCACAGAATGGCAGCCAGTGCAGTTAGCGAGAGGTTGCGCAATCCCAGGTGAGGCTCAGCTCGCTGCTGCCTCACCGGCTTCGCTTCTGAGCATTTGAATGGGAAAATGGGAAAATCCAGCAATTTTTAAGAAAAAATAATCAGAATTGGTTAAGCTAAGTAAAAAATAGTTGCTTGATAGTACAAACCACAGGGTGAACATATCAATATAAATAATTTTATTATTATATATTATTTTCCCCTGACCACACGTCACTGGTTTCGACAATAATAATAGTACAGAAACCTATAAAAATATCGGACGTATTCATCATAATACAATGTTACAAAAAATGTAATTATTCCTAATTAACTTACCTTACCGATAATGATCCTTATTTTTACACATTCAACTGTTTGATACTTGGACTTTATCTGATATCCTCATTCAGATTTTTCCATAGCCTAACACTGGGAATAGATATACAGATTTTCAAAGTTGCTAGTACGTTTAAGATTTTGAATGTGTATTCCCTTCTTTCCATTTTCAGACAATAGAACAGGGTTTTATGGGGCATTCAAAGCTTCTTTTTGCAGTTTTTCTTGCACCACACACTGGAATGTTTTCTGTAAGCGTAGCTCAAATATCATAATATATATATATATATATATATATATATATATATATATATATATATATATATATATATATATATATATATATATATATATATATATATATATATATATATTTCAAGGACTCCAAGAAGGGTGGGTAATCTTCTCAAGAAGACTGGTTCCAGAACCGGAGCCAAGCGTCGTGGTAGAACCGACTATTTCTAGCCGAAACCTCTAAATCTCACACACCAGCTCTGGCTCCTTCCCACCAGAGAGGTGACATTCCACATCCCAAGAGATGAAATGGGTTTTCTTCGTAGGGTGTCTGGGTTCTCCCTTAGAAATAGGGTGAGAAGCTCGATCATCTTGGAGGGACTCAGAGTAGAGCCACTGCTCCTTCACGTCAAGAGGATCCAGTTGAGGTAGCTCAGGCATCTGGTCAGAATACCTCCTGGACGCCTCCCTAGTGAGGTGTTTCGGGCACGTCCCACCGGGAGGAGAGCCCGGGGAAGTACCAGGACACACTGGAGGGACTATGTCTCCTTGTTGGCCTAGAAGCGCCTTGGGATTCCTCCAGAGGACATGGAACAAGTGGCTGGCAAGAGGGAAGTCTGGACCTCCCTTCGTAAGCTGCTACCTCCACGACCCGACCCAAGAGGAAGAAAATGGATGGATGAAATGGATGGACAGTTGTAATTACAACTCCCTTACACTTTACGTTTTTCACTGTTCATTAACATATCCATCCATATCTCTGTATCCATGTTTGTTGCTAGGGAAGATTGGAAAAATCATTACCTGGACAGTGGTCTCTTCAGATTCAGGTCCAGTCTTCTAATTCCATTTTCGTCAGAGCAGAGGTTGAGCTTTAGACTCAACGGTCTCCTTTTCACCACAAACTTCCCCAGCCGGGGAAGTTTGTTCTTAAAGATTAGAGAAATTGTTCCCTAGGACAGATCTCTCTTGTTGGGTCTGATCTTCTAAGCTCAACCTCTGTCAAAGCAGAGGTTGAGCTTTTAGACTCAATGGTCTACTTTTCACTGCAAACTTCCCCAGCCGGGGAAGCTTGGGATGAATGGAGAAATCGTTCCTTTCATCAGCATTCTCTCCATCAGACCAACCTGAATGAACTTTCTGTTTGCTGTGGGCTGATGAGCAAACTGCCCCAGCCGGGGCAGATGTACCATGCTCTCATTCAAGATAAAGAACAACAAGACTTTCTAGGGTGACGTTTGGGCTGATGTTTAGCCCTTTGATCGTGAGTTCTCCTAGTATCAAGAGATGTCGAACATCGTAGGGATGCAGCGCACAAGTTAAAGTCTCGTCAGAGGGACGAAAGATCAACCAAATCGTCCCCTAGGACAGATCTCTCTTTACGGGTCCGATCTTCTAATGCCGGTTGCTTGCTTTTGATCGTTGCTATGGAAACGGTCAAATCAGTTCTGCATGACTCAAACTATTAACCCTTTGCAACTCCATCACTTGATCATTCGAGGCGCCATGACGGACTTCAGCAGGGTATATTTCAGGAGGCTAGGGATTAAAACAGGGATTTTAATGGTTAATTATTAAGTTTAGATTGACAATGGTATATTAAAACCATTAATTTAAGTAGGGTTTTTCATCATTCTATCAGGTTTAAAATTTTTAATCATACTTGACTTAAAAATATCTTAAAAGTAAAATTAAATGTAACTTACAAACATTTGCTGCTACTGCTGTTGTAAATTGTGACAAGAAATTTTGCCTGCTTGGAGAAGAGCTACAAAGAAATTTTTTTGGTTTAATAATTTTGCACGTTAGCATAAAAATAGAATAAAGAATGATCCCAAAGAAATGATGCTGTCGCTCTATATTTGATTTAAACCCACTCGAACACATTTGTTCTGTACGGTGCGGAAACAATAGACAAAATGTAACGTCTTCCAACTTTTGCTGTGTAACTGAGAGCTCAACACCAACAGCAGCACAGCATCAGCAGCCCATATTGCTGATAGTGGGGAAGGAGATAAATGAGTCCATTTCTATGCTTTCCTGTAAACTGGTTAAGAGTCTGTTGGTTTTTCACTTTTCTTGTATTTTAACTATTAAACCAACTGGTAAACAAATGTTTATATCTGTTTTTAAAAGAATAGTAGCTTCTCTCTTATGTCTCCAGCAGATGAGCAGCATTAGCAGCTTTTGGTGACATTATTATTAATAATAATTAGATTGTTTTTGAATACAATCCAGGCTTTCAAATGAACTGATGAAGATGGTCTATGTGTCTAGTCTGGCCTGGGAGAGATGCCTGTTCCCTTCTGGCTGGACCTGTTACCCCATAAACCCGATGTGGAAGACTATATATATATATATATATATATATATATATATATATATATATATATATATATATACTCTTTTGTCATAGAACCCCCAAGAATTTAAAGCTACTTTCACCCATGTATATATATATATAGTGTGTGTGTTTTGTGTCTCTATGAGAACAATGCTGTAATCACCTTACTCCCTTGTTTTTCCAGTGTTGATGCCTTTCTCATCATCAATGCCTCCAGCGTCAACTGTCAAACTCACAGTCAGTTGGTGTGTGATGAGCTCTTCAGTTAAGTGAACAGTTTATGAAACGAAATGCAAGTCTGGATAATCAGTAAAGTAAGGATTTTGACCAGCAGAGGGCAGCAGGCTACAAAACAAACCACATAAATCCTCCCGGAAGTCTCCAGTGAGTAGCAAACGTCCAAAATAATTTGACCTAAATTCAGTGTATGGGATATATACTGACATACATATACAAACGAGAGCAGTAGCAAAATATCTGCGTGACCATTTTAGAACTAAATTTTTCAAAAAATAAAATTTTGTTTTCTTTTCTGGACTCTTTGGGTAAATGAATGCAGTGACAGCACCAAACCTCATTGAAACTTAAAATACTTTATGATGCAGCAATTGTCACTATCTAAATTTATTTATAGGGTCATTTTAAAAGGTTATAATGTGTGGGAATAAAGATCTTGGCATTTTAAATATATTCACTGCATTTTTTTGTGTTCAGATTTAGTACATTTTAACCTCTACAACACTTTCGGAGTTTTTTTCTATGACACGTGCCGTATAAATAACCTTTAGTTTTTCACTTTATTACCTTGTCTTTTTTTTACTAACGTGCTCTGATGCTGCAACCTCATCAGAGAGCTGCAGATGAGGTTGAATTCTCCTCTACAGAATGTCTCCTGTCACACCGAAACCTTGTTCTGGGTCAGGCTGTGGTTGGAAAGGGGGGCACAAGGCGCATTGTTAGAGCCTCAAGTCAGCATCAAACTTTGAAATTTCAGACGCTTCCTTCAGATTTGCTGCCTCAGAAAAGGACAGAGAAGATTTTACTCTCTGCAGCTGACTAATATAGAAAACAAAGAAACAAAAAAAAAAAGTTTGCTGCAGCTGAGTTCCCGCTCCGGCCGATCACGTCGACCTCTGCCCCAGCGGTTCAGTCAGCGCCACCCCTCCTCCACCCTGACAGGATGTGGTCATAGCTCTGATGTAGAAACAACAGCTCCTCTGATAGGGTTAGCTAGAGAAGGCATGCTTTTAATTTACTGTTTTTGGATTTTAACCATTATATTCCAGTCTTTTTTACACTAAATTTTATTCATGCATTTAGAAAGAAAGCTAAATACAGAAAAAAAACATTGCAAATGCATCAAAAAGGAGCCAAAAAAGTACTTATTTTAATTGTTTAAGTTTCCAGAGCAAGCTAGGAAATTTTCTGGCCAATGCGGATCTGATTCTGTTTCTCTCAAACCACCATGACCGCATGTAGCAAAAATCTATTTATTTGTCTGCCTGTAAGTACAGAGTTGCATCTTAAGGTGTTTTGTGCAAGCCTTGGTTTTCTCAATATGTTGAATACTTTTTGAGCTGTAGAGCGTTTTATAGATTTTGTGAAAATATTTTGTTCTGCCTATTTTAAAATTAATTTACTCTTTACAGTCACATGTTTTTCCTGAGGTCTGCCATCACAAGAAATAATAATAAGGCTACATAAAATGTTAAAGTTTTATCAAGCTATGAAAACTCACTTTTTCATGGGAAATAATTTGCCAAAACACTGTTGGGAAGCGAGGCCAAATTTATGAGGGAGGTCAGGGTCGGGTCAGTGTTTCTTTATGGAGGACCAGAAATAAAGAATGAAACAAAACAAAACAAAGAACAGGGAAATATTTGATCGATTAAGAAGTGAACCTCAGAGTCCAGCAGATGAAAACTGTGATCTCATTTCAATACGACTGAACATCTTCATTTTATATTCTTTGCTGAAGCAAATGTGTAAAAATGAAATTGGTCCCTGGGATCAATTGGCTTCAGTCTCTGTGTCAGTGAATATTGTGATTGCTCAAAACACACCTTTTTAGATCTGCCTTTTCCACATGACACAATTGGTTTGCCTGATTTTACATAGATTGTATATAGATACATTGTTTTGTTTTATTTATTTCTATCCATTTTTTAATTGTTATATTTTATTTGGTTCTGTCACTATTTTGTACTCTTGTACGGTGTCCTTGAGTGCCAGAAAGGCGCCTTTGAAATAAAATGTAGTATTATTATTATTATTATTATTATTATTATTATTATTATTATTATTATTATTATTATTATTATTATTATTATTATTATTATTCAGTATCATCTCTTCAGTATTTAGTTGTAGCAGGTCTGGAACCGCCCATGCTGAAAGAGCCAATCAGAAAGCAGAGAGCACATGGCCAGGTTGTTCTTCGCTTCAAGATGTTCCAATTACGTATTTCATGTGTGGTAAAGAAGTGTAGATGTAGAAAAGCTCATAATGTGGTGTAGCAGTCGACTTTGAGACATGAAGCAGTAATATGATTTTCTTTTTGTCAAAATAATTCTGTTTAAGGCTTTAGCTGACCGGTTTGTGTTTCCTCTTATATTATCTTATCAGACAAAACAGATACGGTAATTTGCAGAAAACGCTTGACATATTGTGCCACCATGTCATACTGACGCCTTGCTGTTACTTCCAACTGACTTTTATTTTGTAAACAAAGAACTGTTGTACTTCATTTATCCAATCCATCCATTTTATTTATAAAGTACCTTTAAAGAATACACGTTTACCCAAAGCGCTGTTTGTGACTCTGATCCCATTTTGGTTTTAGACCAAATCACTTTTGGTGATTGTTTTCAAGTTAATAAAAAATATTGAATATTTTGATCTTTATAATCTCTTGAGTTGGATGATGATGACGATGGAAACAAACACCACATGCTAAAACATGTATATGTGCTTTAGTACAGGCAGTATTATGCGTTTCCAGGCCAATAAAACTCATCATCTGGATTGAACTAAGTAAACAGGCACAAGGATCCTACTGGATAATTATTTTATTTACTTGGCAACAAGTTATTGAATACAAACTAATGCAATACATAGCTTCTCATTTCTTCAACCTACATGTCTAAAGACACATCACCTTGTCCTGAAAAGGATGTGTGTCTGTTTAAGGGTGGTCAAATCACTGGCATGGGTCAAACCAGATTAACTACTATATCTGGGTCAAGAACTGTCCAGCGGATTATTAATGTCTGGATGGAAAGTGGAGAACTGTTGACTTTGAAGAAGTAGTGTGGATGGAAAAAAAATCCTGAATGCTCATGATTGACGATCACTTAGATATTTGGTGAAATCAAATATCAACAAAAGCATTTCCACATGCAAAATGAAGAGGGAGCTGAACCACTGTGCACACATAAGATGGACTGCTGACCTGTCCAGGGTGACCCCGCCTCTCACCCGTTGACCGCTGGAGATAGGTACCAAAACCCCTCATTACCCCAATGGGATAAGGGTGTAAGAAAATTGATGGACGGATGGATAATCACTACCTCTGACGATTTCAATAATGAATGACCAGGTTATCTCATCATGTTCCCAGATGACAAAGTCAGGATTCATCAGACTCAAATTGTGACAGAATGGTTCAAGGAGTATGGGACATCATTTTCACACCTGGACTGCCCTCCAGAGAGTCCAAACCTTAACTCCACAGAGAATCTCTGGGATGGGAAGGAGAAGGCTTTGCACATTGATAGAACTCTCTCATTCTCCGTACAAAACTTTGGTGAAAAATGAATAAATCTGGTAACATTGCAGAGGCTTATCCAATAAGTACCAGAGTGAATGTGTGCCGTGATCAAAGTCGAAAGTAATATCAGCGTGTTACCTTTAGTTTGGTGGTAAGTTTTTTTTGGCCAGCAAGAGTATATTAGAACTACAGTACTATCTGTTTGCTACATACAACTTTATTTTTGTCCTTACTACAGCTTCTAAACACAAAATTATCTCAAAATTATCTGAAATTACTCAAACTGTTGAACACCAAGAATATGCAAACACATATTTTCTTTTCACACACAATACAAAGCAAAATACTGACAAATGTCACATAACATGTTTCATTCTTTTGAGTTCTCTGGACATTTTACCTGCAAAAAAGCTGACCTATCTTGTCTACTTTAAGACCAAGTTATTCTCATGTGTGCATATCATAGTGCTTGCTGTCCTTCATTGCGAAAAAAGAAAAAGATGATGCCACTGAAAGGGCTGAACCTAACCCACTGCACCCCCCTCTGTCACGTAATCAGACAGATCATTTGGACAGTCAAAGGCATCAAGCGACGCATTTTAACCAAACCTTCCAGCTTAGCCAATCACAAGCAGCCTTTGTCTCATGGAAAGAGTTCTGTGCGTTTGTGAATATGAACGGCAAATACAGAAGAGGTTCAGTGACGATACGGCTTTCCGGCTTTTCTTCTTCTTCTTTATGAAATTTGTGAGTATCAAACATCTCTCTGAGTTTGTTTGTTTGCATGCGTTGTTTTAAAGAACAGCTAAAGAGATTTTAAAACTATGTGAAGGAAATTCCAGCCGCCACCTAAAAGACGTCGTGTCCAAATTTGCTTTTTGTAATCCTTGAAAATGTTTTTGCTTTTATTATACATCGAGAGCTATTTTCTTTATTTTGTTAGTCTGATCACGTCAAACATAGATTTTCATATTGTGTTCTCTACGAAAAACAGCCCAAACCATCCAATTAAGTAGAAAAGAAATGTGGTTATTCTCTTTTAGGTGCCTATTTATGCTTGATTGATGCTGAAGTGACTTTAGGAAGTTTATGCTTTCATTTTCATGACAGACAGTGTCTACCTTCCAATAAATCCAACTTTTCCCAGTCAATCAATGAAAAATATTTTGTTATGTTATATTTACATTTAAGCTCTTGGGAAATCATGTTTTTTGAGACACTGTTTGTCTCTTTCAGACTAGTTTTTTTCCCCCTTGAAACTTAGTCTCTACTGTTAAATCATGAACATTGTCTGCAACTAAGGCAAGTGAGGCCTGCAGCGCTTTAAATGTTGATATGTGTTGAAATGTTAGTTGTCAAGTTTTCTTCAAATACTTAGCCATTTATGTTGATGCTCTTATTTTGAAGTAGATGAAGACTGGTCAATGTCTCCTCCTGTTCTCTTTTCTTTTTACAAATAACCATTTCAAATAAAGAACATACAGAAATACAATAAAACAACAACAGTAGAGAGCAAGATATGAACATATACAATATCTAGGGGAATTAGAGAACATAACTTTAGTACTTAAACTTGACTTAAGTTATATAACGTTTATAAAAAAAACATGTTTTTTAAATATATGTTAGAACTGCCACCATATTGTGACAGTACCTTATGAGACAGATAATCTGTGAAAAAGTGTGAAGAAGTGCAGCGCTCCCACGTATTCGCAACAAAAACAACCAATCAGAACCAGGAGGAGGGCCTTAGCGCTGTCAATCAGTCTCATTGTTCTTGTTGCTTAACGTGCTAATAGAGGAGGAACAACTTACTGTTACAGGAAACCAAATTAACCACCACATCAGTGGCCATACTAACTAGCTTTAGCATTAACGACAGTCTCTGTTAGCTGCAGCACTGCAGAGAGCAAGGGATGGGGTGGTTTCTAAATAGCACTGAAAGAAGGCAGAGGAGGTTGATTCTTTTTTTTCACAGATTATATGTCTCATACCAACCTCTTAGTGAGATGATGACAGTTTCAACAAACGTGTAGAAAAATACTTTTTATATAAGTTACATACTGCAGCAAGTTATTAAATAAAGATAAAATATGGAGATTAGATTTTTGTTGCGGGTATTTGGAGGTGTGAATATGATATATAGCTAAAAATCTATTATAAACAATAAGAAAAAATACTCAACATAAAAGTTCTGTATCACTACGGCATAACGTGACTGTAGTGACACAGAAAAATGTGACCCATGTTTCTCCACTCCATATAATACAGCCTTATTTGTTGGTATCAAACTTTTTCAATGAAAAAGGTTTGTGACATCCTTCAAGATAATCTTCTATCACAAAAATACAAAAAAACACATTCTCCACCTGTGGTAAGGTACGGCAAATGACATTTTTTCTGTATTTGGAAAACATCTGTAAGAGCTACAAGCTGGTTTCTGAAACCAAACCATGGCCACTAGTGCTAATCATAAATGCCAAGTGGACCCTCTCCTCTTGAAGACATTTCACATTATACAAAAAGCTTCTTTAGCACTACACTTGTATTAGAAGTATCAAATAAGTAGCTAATAAGTTCCAGTCAGAACAATCGCACCAATACTACCATTGATGTCAGTAATGACACATAAGTTACTCGTCCTCCTGGCTACATGATTCAGTCTCTGTTCATTATCACTCAAGATTCAAGGTTGACTCTACACCAACTAACCATCAGCAGAATTCCCATGCATGTAGATTAAAACTGAACACAGACATAGACACTGCAGTCACCTTAAAAAAATTCCCCTGCGTTCTATTAATATGTCTGTGAGCACCGGTTGGATCTTTTGGTGCACAATTGTCTCTTACCGTCTACTGTCCCCTCGTGTGGTGACGGTGGTTTGACCTACTCAGCAAAAGTTTCCACCAGTGGAAACAATTGTTCTTGCCAAGGCGGAAGAGGCTGCATGGCCTTGAGCTTCCAGCGTCAACCATATCTGTGTAATCTGGACTTGCTGTAAACCACTGGAACAACAAAAGTTGAGCAACTGTAGGACATTTTGAACGTGACGAAGATGTAGCGGCATGTATGACTTTACATCAGTTTCGGTTGTTAAGCTCTCTTTCTGTCTCCCAGTAAAAAATAATAATAACAATAATAATTCTTAAGAGGATAATCCCATATTATTATTTGCACAAAGGTTTCACTAACTAAAGACATTGTCAAAGAACCTGTAATAATCATAGACTATTCCAGCTCAGATTTTGAAGAATCGTAGATGATGCTCTCTAACATGCCTCAAATTGCCTTTTAGTGCATTTAGTGGTCAATCAGATATTAGAAATTAGATAACTTCAGCGCAGTTACCAGTAAAGTATGATCAAAATTTCCTACTGTGATTGATAAATTGTGCTTTCTATATAACCATTTAGCTACTTTCCACCAGGTATAAAGATAAAATGGTAATCCCATTTGAGGACATGAAAAATCTGGATACCAGTGGGACTGTGCAGAGGGTCGAACTTAAAAGAAATCTGAGAAATATTCTACTATGTCAAGTAGAAAAAGATACCAGTAATGATTAATTGTCTATCAATCCACCAAGGATTGGAAAGTAATTTAATGGTTCTACAGTGAGAGTGGTTATTCATTGGAAGGACTCTGAACAAGTCTGAAAAACAGAAAACCTGGAAAAGTGGGACAAACTGCTAACCTCTAGAAAGTAGAGATGACTTACCTTTAAAAGTACCTTCACGAATGACTGGTTCTTTCTTCTTATGGTGTAAATTTGCAATCACGGAAGAACGAAACACCATCTCTAAGAAACACTGAAGCAGGTAGGTTACAGCAGCAGACGACCATACTTGGTGTCACTAAGTATGGTTAGTGACACCACTAACCATAGTGTTAGCTTAACACCAGAAACTGTTTACCAAAATTTGAAAATAAAGTAGAGAACAAGGTACTGGTCCAATATGATTCCAAATTTGGAATGTGTTACAATGTAGTGTCATTTCAACCATGACAGACCCACAATGCACAGAGCCACTAGAAACCTCAGATAAGTCATGTCCACTCTTGGTGCTCCTTGGTGCTTTGATTTCATCTGCCAAACTCTGGCACCTCAGCAGAGACTTAGTTAAAGAATACATCAAAAATTTCATCTAAGGTTATATGGGTGGATTGTGGGAAAGGACCCTGGAGAATATGCAGAAGGAAAACTTCATGGGAGTGCTAACAGCTTACTATTGGATCGTCCACTAAGAACCACTGTGTGCCCATGTCAACACTGATGTTTTTGGCTATAGTGAGAGTTTTGAAAACCAAGTTGCTCCTGCGGGAGATAAAGATGCTGCAAGAAATTGCAAGTCATTCCTTGTGCTGCCAAACTAAGAAGAAGCAGGTCTGTACTGGCGTCTTCACAAGTACACAGTTTGGTGAAAAGCTCAACATACTTTGCGCTGACTTCACTCGCTTCACATACTGAAAGGAAAACCTGAGTCTGTGGGTGCTGCAGAGTTTCTACGTTACATCCCGACACAATGCCCCATCCATGCCAACCTGCTCAAACGTTCCCTATGTTTAGTCACACATAGTCCTGTGAGCAATCATTCTCTCTGTAACAGAACATTCCAAAGGAGTCGTCTCACTGATGAACACCTTCACTCAACCTGAAGATTTACTCAACTCAGAGCATAATCACGAAACGTTGATCAACTTGTTTCCATGAGACACCAACTACCTGGTAGTTTGACTTTGAGATTTTTTCTGCTTGCTTTTAAGACATTTGATTTTCCTTTGAATAAAAAACAATATTTTGCTTGTTTGCCTGTAGAGTAATTTTGAATGTTTTCACTCAAAATTACGCAAGTAAAAAATGGCTTTATATAACATAGACTTGTTTAGTTCCAGGCTCAGCATGCGCAGTAAGTCTTCCATAAACATTAAACCAGTCCAGTCCTCAACTAACACCTTTTTATTTAAATTTGGCCCTCTGTGTGTTGGAGTTTGACAACCTGATTTACAATATAAGACATTTAACTAACGTGACCACTGATTACGTGGTCACGGTATCCCAGATATATTTAGTGAGTCTTAAATAACTTCTAAGAACATGGAATGTAACATTTACCTTCTGTAAATCGAGATGACCAAGTCTCAACCATGAATACTCAAAGCAGACAGTGATCATGTGAGGCTTGAGTCCATTCTGATTGGCTTGTCACAACCAGTCTTGTCTCTAGAAAGTAGAGCACATTAAGAGATTCTATCAGTGAAGCAAAACCATTTAAAGAAAATGACTCCTCTAATGTTTATTGGCTATGTGACATGTCTGATCCTGGATACTTTGGGTAAGTTGTGACTTTTAAAAAATGTTTATAGTCTTCTCAATGCATACTGTTGTCTTCAACATGTTCCAACCTTAGCAGAAAGTAATTTGTGTGTTTCTTATCCATTTTCAGCTCATTTGGAAGCTCAGACACCGTCTCCGTCTTTGAATTTTGAATCGGTCAACATCGGCTCAAGTGTGACTTTAAAGTGTTTCCATAAAGAAACTGATGGAGTGATTTTCTACTGGTATAGACAAACTCCAGGACAGAAACCACAGCTGATGTCAGAGTTTTATAGATATAAGACAAATGGCTCACTTAAGGGTGAATTCTGGAATGATCCACGATTTGAGCTGGAAACAGGCAAAAATAAAAACCACTTGAGGATCTCCAATCTGCTAATGTCAGACTCTGCTACTTACTACTGTGCAGCAGTTGATACATATCTGTATACATTTCTAGAGGGCATTACAGTCCATGTAAAAGAATCAAATCTGAACATTTGGACCTTGGTCAATCAGTCCAGATCTGAGATCATCCAGCCAGGCAGTTCTGTGACGTTGAAGTGTACAGTACAAAGTGGGACCTGTGATGGGGAACACAGAGTTTTCTGGTTCAGAAACTCTGAAGAACACCTTCCAGAGATCATTTACACCAATGGAGCCAGTGATGACCAGTGTAAGAAGAAGCCAACCACACAGGCACACAGCTGTGTGTACAGCCTCACCATAGAGAGTCTGAACATGTCCAGTGCCGGGACCTACCACTGTGCTGTTGCCTCATGTGGACACATTCTGTTTGGAAAGGGGATGAATCTGGACTATGAGAGTAACAAATCTTTTTGCAAGGACTGTCTTACATTTCAAGAAGTGGTGAGAATGTACTCTGATGTTTGTAACGTCTCACTGTCTCTCTTCAGAAAAGTCTGACCCCCCCGTTCTGCTGTACGCCTTGAGTGGAGCTTTACTATTCAGCACCATCATGGTTATAATTCTATCTCAAAAACTGCACAAGACCAAGTCCTGCAAAGGTAAAGTTTGACTTATTTAGAAATTATTAGAGTCAAACAGTAAAAGGTTATTGTGTTTCTTTTTCATTTTTAATATATTGATGTTTTTGCTTTTTTTTTCTTTTAACTTTAATTATCCTTTGGTTTCTGATGTTTTTTTAACTTAATATATACATCCTATTGAAGTAACACATCCAGTTTTTTGTAAATAACATTTTATTACCAGGTTACTGGTTGACCACTTTGTTATCGGAGCATAAAACTACGTTTAAAAAACTCCTCAAATATACCGTGGATAATATTCCTAAACCCTTGTTTTGTTGCTTTTATTTGTGCTGACAGACTCTCCAGAGAGATCCTCAGCAGCCTCAGCTCTACATGCAGATGTGAGCATTTTTATTTCTTTTTTATTTCTCAGCGAAATGTTTTACAGTGTGTTCAGAATACCAGAAGGCTGCAGAAAGAGTAGATCAAAAGCAATATTAATGTTCTAAGTATCACACAGTGTTGTCTACACGGAAATTCACCAGGTTACATTTTTATATGATCTGTCATTAAATTGTAGGTTCAAAATGCTATTTTACAGCAGGATATAAAATGAGTCATGATGAAAAAACGTTAACAGTTCACTAAAGTAGACGTAAAGTAAGATAAACCAAAATACATGACAATATAAGAATGATAATTATGCCTTTTTGGTAAAACTTTATATTTTTAATGACTTATAGAATTATAATGTTTTTTCTGTTAATTTAAAAGCGTGTGACTTACTGCAAACAAAAATATAATAAAAAAATTGGTATATTTCATAAAACCAAATAGAATTTATAATACATAAATGTGACGTTGTGCCTTTAAAAATTACCAAAAGCTTCTGGCACAACTTCACATACTTTCAAGGTACATGGAGAGAGACAAAGATCTGGTGAGAGGAAGGCTCCAGTGACGTTTGAAATGTGGAACCAAATAATTTTTTTATTAACAGACTTCCACATGTCAGTTTATGGCCTCTAAAAAAGGCGTAACTAAAAGTACAAAGCAGGCAGTTGCTCCCTTTGTAGCCGACACAGAACAGAGATACATCATCGCCCATCGTCCGTCAGCTATGAGACACAGGCTGATCATCAGAACCTGACAGAAATTATAACAGCTGGAGGATGCTAAACAAACACCACTTTTCTTTACTTTAAACCATAAATATGTTTGGACAGCATACAAGAGAATCATGACTCAATAATGCTGAGCCCTTGAGAAATCCCCTAGTGGAAATCGCCTACAGCTGAGGGCTAAGTTCCTAGCAGCTGTGGAGAATTAATTGTTCTCCATGCTGAGTTCTTGATGTGTGAGATTACAGAAGAGTCAGTGAGTTGAATTCATGAATTCCATTTATCAATACCAAAATACAGCTGGTCCATTATGACCTGCTACCTTTAAGAGCTAACAGACGAAATGGCACCCAGTACAGTTTCCCACTCCCATTGTTAGCCTCTCTGTAAGGTACACCCCAAAAAGGGCATTACCTAGTTTGTCATATCCTGTAACTTAGCTTAGAAGGTGTTTCCTAACATGTCATTTCCTTTTAGCTTTAACTTAGCAACTAGCTGACAGAGATAAAGGGAAAAATCAGAATAGTTTATTCTCAACACAACACATCAATGATTTTGCAGTTCAAGACACTCACTGATATCGAGTTAAAACACCAGATAAAATATTAAACCTTTTAATCAGTGAAATACCTTCTTTAAAAATTAATTCAACATCAGGTCATTCAAAGAAAAGTTTGAATTTGGTATTTATGGTGTAGTAGACTGTTTCAGATAAGATATGGCTAGGTTATTAATGTCTTTTTTTTAGGGAAATTATAATTTTATTTCAAAACTTATAGGGAACAGGTGAAGACGCCAACAGTAGTCGTGGTATTTAAACCCCACCTTTATTTATTAGAAGACATTGCAACTCAGAAAGAAAAATGAAGAGTATTTTCTTTGAAAACATCATATGTATCTTGTTGAAATTGAGAATTTGGTCTGGTAAATGATAGATGTGCTGCTGAATTACAAAATTCAGCAACATTTTGTTATTCAGCAGACATGTCTGATTGTTAGATTTAGGCCTGCATGTGTTGAAAAGAGAATATATAAATTATGCCATATTTATGCGGTCACGTATATAACAGTACTACAAGACAATACAGTGTTGTACTTGGCATTAAAGCTACGCTGTTCCAAGACTTAACTCTATTGTTTATCCAGGATTACGAGGATGCAGAAAATCTCCATTATGCTGCTTTAAGAAGCAGTAAACTCAGCAGATCAAGAGGGAAGAGGGACGCCACCGATGATGTTGTATACTCCAGCGTTGGGCCTCAGAACTGAAGTTGCTTCTTTGTGCTGTCAGACTAACGTCTCCGGTAGAAACTCTTTGTTAAGCTTTTGACCAAAACATAAATATTCCCATTCATTTAGCTGTAATTAAGCTTCACCTTTTAGATATGACCAAAGTAACTCCATCTCCTCTGTCACTATGCTTGTATAAAACATTTGAACTCGTGTCTTTGTTAACATCAAGAAATCCCAAATAAAGATCAAAAACTATCTGCGAGTCTTTGAGTTTTACGTCTCTACTGATATGATGACAGCTTTCTAGACTAAACCTGTCACTGATTTAGTCTGTTATACAGATTGTATTTAGTCTGTAAATACAGACTAAATACAGACTAAAAGTCTCTGCCTGACAGAAGTAAAGGTTTTTAGTCTGCACACGCTACAGAGCAATGCAACCAGAACAACACAGTTGACTGATGGTGAAGCAGATCCAGAACTGTCTATTCACACCAACAGTGAAACTTGAGATGAATAAAATATCCATGCATCACAAAGTACATATTTTGTTCTGTATATGTCTCAAATTAAACAATAAGGATTACAATACCAAATACCAATAGATGTTCTCCACTGTTGAGACATGGAACTGATAATTCATCAGGAGTCAGATGTTGATGGATGGACTACAGGACCCATTGAGGGTGAAATTTTATAATGACAAGAATTTCTTGGTGAAATTTTCATGCCATTTTGTTTCAGCCACCTCAAAGTTAATACTTTCTCATGCTTATATATTTTTTCACCTTTCAAACTACCCAATGACAAGGGTCTAAATTAGCGGTTCTCAACGTGGGCAGTACTGACCCCCAGGGGGCGTTCAGAGGACGGCAGGGGGCGCTGGCGGACATTTTTACAAAAGGGGGGCGCTGGGATGCCTTTGGGGGGCGTTTGGTCGAAGGTAAACTTTACACCTTAAATGCACAACAATACCAGTTTAGACTTTGAGCAACTTGGTAAAACTGTATTGTGTAACATTAAATCATGCTTGGCTGCAACTGTATCGATGGCAGCTCTTCTTCTATTCAGTGTTTGTAGCTTCTGTTAGCTTCTTGGCGCAGCTCCGTTCTCCTGCTACTGGTAGCTAAAATCACGATACCCTCACTGAGTATCCCTCTGAAAAATGAACCCATTTAAATAAAGATATAAAGAAATCCCTCCATGGGTGATACCACGATAGACAGCGTTCATTTTATAACTGACAACAATGGTACCGCAGCACTTTTAAATTTCAATAATCACAATACAGAAAATGTTTCCGTTGTTTTAAAAGGTTTATGTCAGTCTGCCTTTTCCCCATCGATACGCCCTGCACCTTAGGGTCTTAAAAAAAATAAAAAAATAACGACGCGCACATTGCGCAAAACTCTGAAACAGGAGAAGCGGAACAAAAAACGGAGCGACGAACTAGATGTGAATTATGGCATAAAAACAGAGAATCCGACGCTGACCAGTGAAAAAATCAACACAATGTGAAAAACAAGACGATTAGGCGGCACAGCAGGTGATGAGTGAAAATTACTGATGGTCAATAGACTATAAAATAAATCTAGCAACAGGAAAGAAACTAAAGTGGACATAGCAATAAACCAACTAATCAAAAGAAACTAAATGGAAATGAATGAATAACAAAATGTAAGAATGAACTAAGAAACTAAGGAATAAACTGGTATGGCAAGACCTTTCGAGCAATAATTAATACAGAGGACTGTATGGCAAGAATAAACAGACACTATTTCCAGATAAAAGGTAAAATAATATTGTTGAAGTGCCATGGGTTTGTTTATTCAGTAGCTAGTACTGAGAATAAATATATTTTACAGACCTTAAGTAAAGAATTTATCACTTATATTTTTAATGGGATTTGATATATTTATTTCTTCAACATTATTTTTCATGTCAGTGTTAATATCATGAGGCTGATGACTCCATGACACTTTCAGCTTGACTCATTAGGATCTGATTAAGAACCAGATTTGTTCTTTGTAATTTCTGTCCAGTAAAACTATTAATCTATAAATAAATAGACAGGTCTATACAAAGATATAATCCATGTTTCTGTCTCATATTTGTATGGCATTAAAAGGATCTGGAACTTTTGTTTTTCCACTGAAAGCTTTGGTTTGCACAATAAATGCCATGTGGGTGAAATTTTATGGTTGATACTCTGTTGTCCCATTCTCCTGAAGGCAGCACAGAGCTGCACCACCAGAAACCGACAAACCATGAAGAGAAGAAGAGTTATGATTAATGTAGTTACAGTTCTATCCATGTTTTTATGTTGCAGAGCTCAGTCGTTTGCAAATAGATCAAAGTTTAAACTGGCATGTTGAACATCTTTTATCTGGTCATTTTGTGCAAGATTTAACAACTAGAAAATGGCACAAAATAAGAATATTTTTTCCACTCTGATTGGCTGCTGTTAGGCCTACTAATTTTAACTTGAATGTTCATTGCATTTTTCATAGACGCTGTGAAAATAATTTCTATTCCCATTACTTTTTTGTTCTCTGGGAAATAATTTTTGATGATAAATACAGAAACAAGCATAAAAATCAAAATATCTACAATAGTGATAGTAATATTAATGATAAAATAATGGTCAGTGCAAAGTAGCCTGCAAATTGTTTGGTGGGGGCGGTGAGGGACCTGGATAAAGGCTAGGGGGACACTGGCCCAAAACCCAAAAAAGGTTGAGAAACACTGGTCTAAATAATACCTTCCAGTGAGCTCTGCTGTTCTGTTCACCATAAAGCCTGCCTGATGCCAGACTCAGCACACTTGGCGCTGACTTCACATGGCAATTTGACCAATTTGAAAGCCCAAAACAGCAGGCTTGAACTGCTCGATAATCCATTTGCAGTTGACACCATGAAATCTTTGCAATAACTTGACTGACCGCCGATGTAGGGACACACTGAACGCAAAATATGAGTTTGTGGGTGTTGCATAGTTTCCATGTTTCATCCATGATATGATGCCCCATCTGAATATCCAAGATGCTCAGATGCTCCTTTTGTTTGGAAATATGTGCTTGTGTAAGCGATTGCTCTTTATCATGAAGGTTAACAGAAAGCCCCACTGGAGTCGTTTCACTGATGAACACCTTCACTCCACCTGAAGATCCTATATTGAGAACCACATCACAAAACGCTGATGATGTCGTATCCAAGATGAGACACCAAGTATGTGACAGTTTAACTTCAGGATTCTTTTTATTGGTGGTGCTTGTTGCTTGTAGAAGAATATTTTTACGTAAAATTACTCAACAAATCCTGAAAATAGAACAAAATAAAATGAAGGGAACTAAAAATTTTTAAAAAATTTTATTATTGTTGTCTGTTGTAGGAATAATATAGGCTTTATTAGTGCCAGACTCTTTCGAAGGTAATTTCATTAAGTTTTCTACAGACATTGAACAAGTCCAGCCTTTGACTAGCAACTTTTTTTGTTTATTTTGGCCCCTTTCACACCCCTAATTTACAATATAGGGAATTCGACTATCACTTACCTTTATCCCACATATATAAAGACGTTGTGGGTCTTAAATAGCTTCTGAGAACACGGAATGTCAAATTTCCCCTAAAAAAAGTGAGATAAGCGACTCTCACGGAGATATTTTTTTCTGAACTTGTTTTTTCCCCCTGTCCATTTCCTTTAACCATTAACACTGAAAGCAGACAGTGATCATGTGAGGCTTGAGTCCATTCTGATTGGCTTGTCACAACCAGTCTTGTCTCTAGAAAGTAGAGCACAGTAAGAGATTCTATCAGAGAAGCAAAACCATTTAAAGAAAATGACTCCTCTAATGTTTATTGGCTATGTGACATGTCTGATCCTGGATACTTTGGGTAAGTTGTGACTTTTAAAAACTGTTTATAGTCTTCTCAATGCATACTGTTGTCTTCAACATGTTCCAACCTTAGCAGAAAGTAATTTGTGTGTTTCTTATCCATTTTCAGCTCATTTGGAAGCTCAGACATCGTCTCCGTCTTTGAATTTTGAATCGGTCAACATCGGCTCAAGTGTGACTTTAAAGTGTTTCCATAAAGAAACTGATGGAGTGATTTTCTACTGGTATAAACAAACTCCAGGACAGAAACCACAGCTGATGTCAGAGTTTTATACATATAAGACAAATGGCTCACTTAAGGGTGAATTCTGGAATGATCCACGATTTGAGCTGGAAACAGGCAAAAATAAAAACCACTTGAGGATCTCCAATCTGCAAATGTCAGACTCTGCTACTTACTACTGTGCAGCAGTTGATACATATCTGTATACATTTCTAGAGGGCATTACAGTCCATGTAAAAGAATCAAATCTGAACATTTGGACCTTGGTCGATCAGTCCAGATCTGAGATCATCCAGCCAGGCAGTTCTGTGACGTTGAAGTGTACAGTACAAAGTGGGACCTGTGATGGGGAACACAGAGTTTTCTGGTTCAGAAACTCTGAAGAACACCTTCCAGAGATCATTTACACCAATGGAGCCAGTGATGACCAGTGTAAGAAGAAGCCAACCACACAGGCACACAGCTGTGTGTTCAGCCTCACCATAGAGAGTCTGAACATGTCCAGTGCCGGGACCTACCACTGTGCTGTTGCCTCATGTGGACACATTCTGTTTGGAAAGGGGATGAATCTGGACTATGAGAGTAACAAATCTTTTTGCAAGGACTGTCTTACATTTCAAGAAGTGGTGAGAATGTACTCTGATGTTTGTAACACCTTGTAATCACTGTCTCTCTTCAGAAAAGTCTGACTCCCCCGTCCTGCTGTACGCCTTGAGTGGAGCTTTAGCATTCAGCATCATCATGGTGGTAATTCTGGCTACAAATGCAGATGTGAGCATGATTTTTTTTTTCTTATCATTTATCTCTGACATGTTTTACAGTGTGTTCAGAATATGAGAAGACTGCAGAAAGAGCACAAAAAATAAATTCAACATCAGGTCATTCAAAGAAAAGTTTGAACTTAATACGGAGTAGCGTCTCAGCAAGGCCTTATGGTGCAGTAGACTGTTTCAGATAAGATATGGCTATGCTGAAGACTCCAAGAAAAGTGGGGTTTTCAGCACCTTTGTTGGTGGTGCTGTCTTGATAATTAGAAGACGGTGCAACTCAGATATAAAAACCGAGAGTATATTTCGTTAAAAACTTATTGTATCTTATTGAAATTAAGAAGTTGGTTTGGTAAAAGATGAATGTGCTGATGAATTGCAAAATATCCTAAAAGCATTAGATTGTTATATTTAGGCCTGCATGTGTTGGTCCAACATAAAGCAGGTTGAAAAGAGAATATATAAATTATGGCGTATTTATGCAGTCACATATAAAACAATACCACAAGACAATACAGTGTTGTATTTGGCGTAAAAGTTACATTGTTCAAGACTTAACTCTATTGCTTGTTTTATCCAGGAGTCCAACGATGTACACAATCTCCATCATGCTGCCTTAAGAAGTAGTAAAATAAGCAGCTCAAGAAGGAAGAGGGAGGCCACTAGTGAAGTTGTGTACTCCAGTGTTGGGCCTCAGAACTGAAGTTGCTTCTTTGTGTTGTTAGGCTAACGTCTCAGGTAGAAACTCTTTGTTAAGCTTTTGACCAAAACATAAAAATTCCTATTCATTTAGTTGTAATTAAGCTTCACCTGTTAGAAATGGCCAAAGTAACCCCATCTCCTCTGTCACTATGCTTGTACAAACCTTTGAACTCATGTCTTTGTTAACATCAAGAAATCCCAAATAAAGATCAAAAACTATCTGCGAGTCTTTGAGTTTTACATCTCTACTGATAAAATCACAACTTTCTAGATTAAACCTGTGTCACTGATTTAGTCTGCAATACAGACTAAATCTGTATTTAGCGTATAAATACAGACTAAAAGTCTGCACACGCTACAGAGCAATGCAACCAGAACAACCCCGTTGACTGATGGTGAAGCAGAACCATCTATTCACACCAACAGCAAAACTTGAGATGAATAAAGTATCCAATGCATCAGGAAGTACATATTTTGTACTGTATATGTCTAAAATTAGACAATAAGGATTACAAATTCCAAATGTCATGTTACAAAAATAAATGTTCTCCAGTGTTGAGACTATGAACTGATCACTTATCAAGAGTCAGATGATGATATGTAGCTATTGATATGAGCACAAATCTGTACCACTGATTGTGAATATCTGAAGCGATGTTCTCAGTGTTTAAAGGAACTCTGCACTAGAGGCATTTCCCTCATAGTTTCTTCACGGTGCCAGGACCCTTCAATCAAGCTCTGATTTACTCAGCAAGACTTTGTGTGCCAATAAAATCATTTGTTTTTTGATCATCTTGCCTTCAGATTTTTCAGAATTATTAAGTGAGATAAGTGAGTATATTGAGCTCCACTTAACCCTCCTGTTGTCCTCATTTTGTGGCTGTGGTAGATTTGGCTGTTGTCAACAGGAGCCTTAGCTTCACGGAGCAAAGAAGATAAAGCTGGAAATGAAGGATGTAGACAACACTTGAAAGATAACATATGACTGAAGACTAGAAAGCAGAAGTTATCTTCTATTACAGAAACAAAAAGTTGTTTCAGGGAAGAAAGTGTTAAATGAAAAGAATAATAAAAACAAAGAAATTACAGAAAAAAAAATCAATGAAAAGATGCAGTGATGTCACAGTTTAGAATGAATTTGTATGTTTAAAGAAACATACAAAATTACTTTTGTACAATCTTTAACGATACAAGCAGAAATGGTCCATCAGTCTCCTCCTCATCTACCTTTTTTCACTCTGGCCTATAGGTGGTAGCGAACATGACATAACGTGTCAGATTTAGTGTTGTCTATCAAAAAGGAACAAAGGCGTGAAGTTTTCCTCATTCAGCTCGGCTCGTTGATCAACATGAGTCCTGGACAGTTTGCCGTCAGTCTTACATTTGTGTTATTGTTAAAAATTGGTAAGTTTTTTTCTTCCATTATAATATGAGTCTTTCAGAGTATTTCAGTATGTTTTACATGTTTGATTTAAGATATATTAATCCGTCTCTCCTTATCTCAGCTCAGATAGTTACCCAGGTCTCCTCATCTGTTCAACAAGACAGTCGATTTGTTTCAGTAAAAGCTGGAGAAAGTGTAACTCTGCAATGTTTTCATGACCCTGATACACCTGCCAGGGCTTACTGGTACAAAGTAACTTTGCGTCAAAAACCACAACTCATTTCTACTGTCTTCAAGTACGACCCCGAAGGAACTTTTCAAAGAGAGTTCAAAAATAATCCCCGCTTCACCCTAGACACTAAAGGAAATCTAAATAACCTGAGGATTACAAATCTGCAGCCCTCAGATTCAGCGACTTATTACTGCGTCACTGGGCATTCATTCAAGATTGAGTTTGATGGGGGCACCATCATTCACGTCGAAGAATCAGGATTAAACATCCAGGCTTTGGTCCAACAGTCAGAAACTGAGATTTTCCCACCAGGAGACTCTGTGACTCTGAACTGTACATTACAAACTGGGAGCTGTGGTGGAGAACACAGAGTTTACTGGTTCAGAAACTCTGAGGAACATTATCCAGGACTAATTTACACTCATGAAGGGAGCAACGATCAATGTGAGAGGAAACCTGGGGAACAAAGTAATACATGTGTGTTCAGTCTGCCTTTGAAGAACCTTACTGTGTCCAACGCTGGGACCTACTACTGTGCTGTTGCCTCATGTGGACAAATATTGTTTGGAAACGGGACGAACCTCAATGTGAAGAGTGAGTAACAACTTCTACTTTGTTTTCCATTCAAATACAGTTCTCTCTTTCAGACACTAAGTATTTGATCATGTGTTGTTTCTGTCTCTCTACAGCTGAGACAGACTCTGTGTATCTCCTGACAGGAGCTTTAGTATTCACCACATTTCTAAGTGTTTCACAGGCCGTGTTGTTGTTCATTCTCTACAAGAGAAACCACTCTGAAGACCCAGGTACTTCAACTACATATTACTAATACCTACAAACTGAAGACGGCATCAATAAAGGATATGTTATTCTTTTCAGACTCTCAGTCCAGAAGGTCTCCTTCAACAACCACTGCAGAAGTATTGTGCTTTTTTAAATAACATTTATGTCATTAGTACATTTTTCTTATTAATTAACAATTATTTTAAAATGACTTTCTTTCCTTTTTCATTTGTAGGGTGAAAACCTTCATTATGCAGCTTTGAAGATCGGAAGATTATCAGACCAGAAGAGCAGCAGATCAGCAAGGCAGAGAAATGAAAGGACTAACTGTGTCTACTCCTCTGCTGTTAAGCTGGAAAATTAAGTTTTCCTACCTTGTAAAGCAGACTGAACTAATCTTTAGTCTCTTTTATATATGCAATTTATTATTTCTGCTAACTTGTTTTCAAGTTTTGATGACGACCCGCCTGTTGATAATAAATTTACCACGAGAAAACAAAGCATGGCATGTCATGATGTCGTCTACAGGTACAATGTCAGCCACACACGTCGCCACAGACCCAGTTCTGTGACCTACATCGCTGTACGCCTGATGCCAACGTTGATTTTACAAATCAAAATGCTCCCTAATGGGCCTCACCAGAATACTCACTATTAAAAATAATTTTAATAAGACAACATGAGGTGCTAGCAACCAAATGAGGTATTTTAAGCAACTAACTACATCTTTAAAGACATTGTTTTTTGGGGTGAGGGTAGGAGGGAAGGCAGGTGCTCAGATGGGAAAAAAGGTCACCGTTTGTGGTTTGTGTAACCACCAACTGCTTTGGTAGAGTGAGATTTTTACAGGCACAGCTTAAAAACTATGTAAAACTATGTTTCAAACCAATACCCATGTGTCATCTGATGCAGATGTAGCAGGAAGAAGCCTGCCCCAATATTCAAAACACCTGGCCCCTAATCACCTCATGAGGGGTGGAGAGTATAAAGGCAGACTCTCACCTGGTTGCTTATGCTGGCATTTGGTCACACGTCGCTGGGAAGGTTGCTTGGGTAGCATGCAGGTTTTAAAGCTCTAACATCAGTAAGTAATGTTTCTCCTTTGGCATAAGACCTACAAATTCAGTATTTGACTTGAATTGTTTACATCTAGAAAACCACTGGAAGCTCCTGTTTGGTACTGGGGTGTGGCTGTAATTCACCCTCCCCAGTGCAGTTTGCACATAAAACGGGTATGTATTGTTTTATTGCACCCATACAGCTCCATAACACCAAAAATAATTTATATATAGCACATATTGGAAAGCTGATCCTCCTGCTGTGGGCTGGAAAGGATCCTCTGGTTTGGGGTGAAGTCATCCAGCTCTGGTAGGTGACAATGGTTTCCTCTGCCTTCCATTGTCTGAAAATCACCTACTAACCTTTTGATTTAATTCCAGCTCTGACACTGCTGCAGCTCACTGGACACCCTGCTGTTTTGTTTGTGTTTTCTCTTTTTTTTTGTTTAGTTTATCTTGTTTCATTGGTTGACCGTTTCATTTTTGCAACCGCTTTATTTAATCTGTTTTATTTATTTATTTTTTGGTCTCCAGTGAGCTGCAGCAGTGTCAGAGCTGGAATGAAATTGTTCAAAGTACAAGGTGGATAAAGTAAAGCAGTGCATCTTCTTTTAACAGGTAAATTGCCAGATATGTACAGTGCATAACAGACCAACCTGATATTCAGATCCATAATTTTTACCCAGTTTATGTTTCTGTTGATAAGAGACAGTTCCTCTCTGCATTCCACCAGAGAGATGTCCACTCACTAACAGACTGTCTTCAGGTTGTTGGGCTGTTTGTGACGTTTGGACGGAGACACCAACATGCTCCTCTACTGCATCGGACAGTTTTCAGTCTCTGAGTACCACAGTTAGTGTCGGTCTCTGGATCATAACAAACAAAAAACATAACAATGAGAAATGGAGCGAAGGAATACATTTTACTACAACTCTAACAACAAACCTCAATTACAAAAATGTAGGGTTTCAGAGATATTAACATATACATAATCATTTTTGGAGCTTGAAGGAGGGATCGGGAGGGGGAGGTTAGGCTGACGACTGGCGATTCATCCTCAACCAGACTGGTTCTAATATATACAAAAAGGCAATAAAAGGATTAAAACATGCTGCAAAATGTATGAGACACAACAGTGGGAATAATGCTCTCAACGTGAAAAAGGCTTTTACATTTTTTCAAAGGAAAACAAATCGATCAGGAAGGTTGATAAATCTGACCAATATGCATGTAAACGTTCAACATCATGAAAAAACATACTCCAGATTAGTATGGATCTGTTTAAGTTAGCCAATAATTTGATTAAATGTTCACTGGCTCGATTTTTTCCAACACTTATACTCCGCTAACATTCGGCATGCTAAGCTAAAAATGCTAACACCAAGCCGTGTGGCGAACGTGACGTTTATCATACAGGTTGAGCTCAACTCAAAATAATAGTTATAAACCATCTTAGAAAAAAATGACTCACCAAACGTGGTAAACACCTCAGACAGATGGAAAGTAAATAGTCCTGGAATGACTTGGCTTCTGTCGCTTCGCTTAGGTGGAAATCTATGATTCTGGGACGGAGTCAGTGAATTAACTCCTTCAGTGTTAGAGCTGCTGGTGGAGTTCAGAGTTAAGAAGTAAAGAGTTATTGATTCTATTTTAACACCTCTAGATTTGATACGGAAACACTTTGTTTTAACACTGGATTTTAACTACTAATAATATACACCCCAGAGTTACATAAACAAAATGTGACTCTATTAAGAGTAATGTTAGATGTTAGAATACCTTCCCAGAGCTGCTGTTTTGATATGAACTGCATCCCAGCCTCAGATCTTCTACTTGAGGAAACTCCAAAGGTTCTCAATAGGGTTGAGGTCAGAAGAGGATGGTGACCACACCATGAGTTTCTTCCCTTTCGTGACCATAAAAGGGGCACACAGGAATTCCTTGCAGCATTCCTGCGTCATGCTGCAAGGAACGACACAGTGGCATTCCTTGCAGCATGCATGAAGATGATTTTGCTACTGAAGGTATGGCTCTTCTTTTTGAACCATGAAAGAAAGTCATCAGTCAGAAAGTCCACACCTTCGGGGATTCTGAAGGGGCCGACCAGCTCTCTCCCCATGAATTCGGCCCAAAAAAATGATTCCACCACCTGCTTGCTGACATCACAGCCATGTTGGGATATGGTGACCATCCACCACCAATTCACCAATCCGCAGCAGTCATCAGTGAATAAGTCTGTTTAAAAATTAATCTTCATGTACGGCTGGGCCCACTGCGATCATTTCTACTTGTGAGCACTGGTTAGGGGTGGCCCAATAGTAGGTTCATGCACCGCAAGCCTCTGGAGGATCCTCCACCTTGAGGTTCCAGAGGCACCAGCAGCTTCAAATAACTTCAAATAACTATTTGCTGCTTTGCTACTGCATTTTAACAGCTGCTTTCTTAATCTGATGAATTTGTCTAACAGAAACCTTCCTCATTATGCCTTTATCTCCACAAACCCATCTTTGTTCTGAATCAGCCACAAATCTCTTCACAGTACGACAATGCTTCAGTTTTCGTTAAATATCTAATGTTTTCATACCTTGTCATATGGCACTACACTATCTGATGATTTTTGTCATCAGAGAGAACGTTTCTCTTTCCAATGTTGCTTGAAACCTGTTGCCCGCTTAATAATGTAGAACATCCTTCTTATGTAGATTTCCTTTAGTTCATTAGCTCACCAGACAAAGTAATCCACCCAGCTCTCTGAAATTAATAACAGTGATTCAAAAAGCCCTGAGACACAATACCATCTATAGATTGAATAGCACAACAAAAATGTTTATCTTTATGACACTTAAATCCAATTTGCACAATGATTTGGAACACAGTGTATAGGATGCGATAACACACTTCAAGTGAACAGATTTCACTGCAAACATTCAGACAGAAATTCACACAAAACCAAAGTCTTGATCTAATCTTACTTTAAAAGCATCATGCTCCATATTTTGTGTGTACTCTGCCTTTATAAGCGGCCACAGGTCTGACATGGTGGCAGCTTGTAAAGTGGTTTGGTGTTCTGATTTCTTTGTCTTTAAACATCAAAATAACACATTTTCAAAGTTGTAAGTGATATTTTTGCAAACAGAATTTAAACCAGAACATAACGCTAGAGGAGGAGTTTCCTTTGCCAAATGCAGCTAATTTTCCATGTCCTCTTTAAAGTTACAGCAGAAGTGACAAGTCTGTCTCCTACTCGTCTACCTTTTTTTTTCATTCTGACCTAGAGGTGGTGGTGATTGTGAGATAAGCTCCCACTTCTACTTTGTCAGTCAAATTTAGTGTAGTTGACAGAACAAAGACGTGGAGTTTTTCTCATTCAGCTCGTTGATCAAGATGAATCCTGGACAGTTTGCTGTTAGTCTTGCATTTTTATTCTCATTAAAATTTGGTAAGTTTATTTAATTGGAATTGTAATATGAGTAATATGAGTATTTCAATGTGTTTTTACATGTTTGATTTAAGAGATACTGATTCGTCTCTCCTTATCTCAGTTCAGACAGTTCACCAGGTCTCCTCATCTGTTCAACAAGGCAGTCGGTTCTTTTCAGTAAAAGCTGGAGAAAATGTAACTGTGCAATGTTTTCATGACCCAAATTCATCTTCAAAGTTTAACTGGTACAAACTAACATTGGGACAGAAACCACAACTCATTTCTACTGTCTACAAATTGGGATCAAATGGAGCTTTTTACGATGAGTTCAAAGATAATCCCCGCTTCATGGTGAACACCAAAGGAAATCAAAAGAACCTGAGGATTACAAATCTGCAGCCCTCCGATTCAGCGATTTATTACTGCATCACCGGGAATTCATTCAAGCTTGAGTTCGATTGGGGCACCATCATCCATGTCGAAGGATCAGGATTAAACATCCAGGCTTTAATTGACCAACAGTCAGAGACTGAGATTTTCCAACCAGGAGACTCTGTGACTCTGAACTGTACATTACAAACTGGGAGCTGTGGTGGAGAACACAGAGTTTACTGGTTCAGAAACTCTGAGGAACATTATCCAGGACTAATTTACACTCATGAAGGGAGCAACGATCAATGTGAGAGGAAACCTGGGGAACAAAGTAATACATGTGTGTTCAGTTTGCCATTGAAGAACCTTACTCTGTCCAACGCTGGGACCTACTACTGTGCTGTTGCCTCATGTGGACAAATATTGTTTGGAAACGGGACGAACCTCAATATGAAGAGTGAGTAACAACTTCAGCATGGCTTCTTCTTTATTTGTTTTTGCTATAAAAAAAGAATACTCTCTTTCAGACACTAAGTATTTGATCATGTGTTGTTTCTGTCTCTCTCTACAGCTGAGACAGACTCTGTGTATCTCCTGACAGGAGCTTTAGTAGTCACCACATTTCTAAGTATTTCACAAGCCGTGTTGTTATTCATTCTCTACAAGAGAAACCACTCTGAAGACCCAGGTACTTCAACAACATATTACTAATAATAAAGTCGGCTTCAATCAAAGCAATTTAACTTTTTTTCAGATTCTCAGTCCAGAAGGTCTTCTCCTTCAACAACCACTGAAGTAGATTTTTTTAATAACACTTATGTCATTCTCATTAATTTACAATTATTTTAAAATGAGCTTTTTTTCCCCCTTTTCTTTGCAGGATGACCTAAATGGGGAAACCCTTCATTATGAAGCTTTGAGGACCAGAAGATTATCTGACCAGAAGAGCAGCAGATCATCTAGGCAGAGAAATGAAAAACCTGACTGTGTGTACTCCTCTGTTGTAAAGCTTGAAAACTGATCCACGTTGCTCTTGCCTTGCAAAACAGACTGACAGTTCAGAAGCAACAATCTTTATCTCTGTTATATATGCAATTTACTTTTTCTGCTGACTTGTTTTCAAGTTTCCATGACAAACAGACTTCCAAGTCACCATTACATGGTGAGATTTTAAAGGAAATTCATTTTTGCAAGAATAGTTTGAGTTGTCTTACTGTGAATTCTCATCAAGAAATTAAATTTACCACAAAAAACACAAAAAAAACAAAGCATGGCGTGTCATGATGTCGTCTACAGGTACAATGTCACCCTCACACGTTGCCACAGGTCCAGTTCTGTGACCTACATCGCTGTAGGTCTGATGCCAGCGTTGATCTTAGAAATCAAAATGCTCCCAAATGGACCTTACCAGAAAACTCACTTTTAAATATAATTTTAATAAGACAACATGAGGTGCTACAAAGCAAACGTGAGGTATTTTAAGCAAATGACTGTCTTTATAGACATCTTTATTTGGGACTGGGGGCTAGAAGGGAAGTCAAGGCTGAGGTGGAAAAAAAGGTCGTCTTTTGTGGTATATATAACCACCAGCTGCTTTAGAAGTGGGAGGTTTTTTACAGGTTCAGCTTGAAAAACATGTCTACTTCTTTCAAATCAATAGCCATATGTAATCTGATGCAGATGTTTCATAATATCCATAACTCTACACACTGGTTTCACAAACAATCAAACTGGAAACAACACAACAATGTATCAATCAATCAATCAAATTTTATTTGTATAGCACATTTCAGAAGCAAGGCATTTCAAAGTGCTTTACATAATTAAAATAAAAACAGGGGCTGCACAGTTGGTAGAGCTGTTGCCTTGCAGCAAGAAGGTTCTGGGTTCGATTCCCGGCCCCGGTCTTTCTGCATGGAGTTTGCATGTTCTCCCTGTGCATGCGTGGGTTTTCTCTGGGTACTCCGGTTTCCTCCCACAGTCCAAAAACATGACTGTCAGGTTAATTGGCCTTTCCAAATTGCCCCTAGGTGTGAGTGTGTGTGTGTGCATGGTTGTTTGTCCTGTGTGTCTCTGTGTTGCCCTGCGACAGACTGGCGACCTGCCCAGGGTGACCCCGCCTCTCGCCCGGAACGTTAGCTGGAGATGGGCACCAGCAACCCTCCCGACCCCACTGAGGGATGAGGGTGCAGGAAAATGGATGGATGGATGAAAATAAAAACAGAATAAACAGTGAGAAAGAGAAAGATTAAAAAGATAAAAACATTAAAAGTTATGAAATTATGAAAAAGATTAAAAAAGATAAAAAGATAAAAACATTAAAAGTAAAGATAAATTCATTAAAAACATCGATCAACATCATACAAGGATGTAATGTAATGCTACATTAGCATCTATAAAATAAATAACCAGTTCAAACCCACAAATTCATAAACAAATCTGGGAAAAAAACACTTGTTGAAAGACCAGAGACTTGACATAGACTGTCTTTTGCTCAAAGACTCGATCCTGATGACCTCACTGGGCCTGATCTGAATGTTGTTCTCTGTGGCAAACAGGAAAAGGTCAAAGTGTTTCTTCTCCATTTCCTATTATCTTCTTGAAAATACACAGAAGCTGTAAGACACACTAATTGAGTTTTCTTTGTAAAAAACAACAAAAAACAGAGACCGTACATCAGCTTAAATTTAACCATAACCAATAAAAGAGTTATGAAATATTTACTGTGCAATGTTTTGTTGAGTAGAACACAAGTGTATATGCGCTCAACAAAAGGAACAAAAGATGCTCAAGGAACTTATGTAGCTACTTCTATTGTTTGAAGTTTTCCTACATCCTGTTAGGGAGCTGGGGTTTGGATATTGTTTGGGGTCTTCAGTTTCTCACAGTTTCCACCAGAGGGAGCCAGGAAGCTGCTGTGGAGGTTGGACCTACCAATCAATCTCACATGCCTGCTAATCATCTAGGCTTATCAGCCCGAGGATAAGAGGAGCTAGTTGCCAGTCCTTCGGTGCCTGAGTGTCAACCTAACATGATACTCTGACTCCTCTGTTGTCCCTGCGATAGTTTGGTCTTTGTGCTACTTTTTGATGATCTCTTGAAGTCACCTGTCTCGTCTCTGGTCACTCCCTGGATTCTCCTCCTCAAGTCAGTCTGGTTTCTCCTCACGATATAAAGACTCAAAGTAATTAATTCTGCTTCAAGCTCCACAATTGGCAAAGTTCCACTCCTTTTCCTCAATTCAAACTCTACGTATCCTGTCCGTCCTCCAACGTCTCCACCATCCAGCAGTAGCTTTCCTTGTATCATACCTAAGATCTCAATCACTATGGCAGTTCTAAGACTCCTCCCCTTATGGACTCATCATCATCGTCATCGTCATCGTCGTCGTCGTCGTCATCAGTAAAATCCTCATTTCTCCTGAACATTCCACCCTGACCTCTCCAAGTACTCACCACTCAGTCACTCTTCCTGATCCTTCCCTTGTTTCCAGATTTCCTGGACAAAGAAGCATGTTCAGTTGCATTGTTGTTCAATAAACTTCATTAATTTTCTCATCTGCCTCCTGAGAGTGTTCTGCACTTGGGTCAAAAGCTTACCTAAGACTATGACAAAGTGTACATGTTAGCAAACCTCCAAGCAGATCCAAATGGAAACCAACAGTGCACCATGTGTCCATAAGAAGAATCAATCAAATCACTCATCTATTTCTATCTGACTCTTCACACTGGTTTCTATCATCACCATATCAGTTTTTCAAATAAATATTTTGAAACCTTGTCTTTGCCTTGGCAGCGTTCTGACTTCTTGCTCTTGTAGATTAAATCCAGTAAAGATTCAACCAATCTCTGATTTGGGACATAAACCTTTGTTCTGTTTATGTCTCAGAAACTTTTGTTTCTGTAAACTGTGGAGACCTTCTCAAGCCACAGGTGTAGCTCTCCTTTGGTTTAGTCTCCAGTTTACTGCAACCAAACTACGGCTAGAGCTTTCATCAGTGTCCTCTGGAGGTAACAACCTTGGTTTCTATAGAAGATGTTCTAGTTTTGCTGGTGGAAGTTTGTAGAAAATATCTGAGAGGTTATATTTTGAGATTAATCTAAGTGGTAGAATGCAGTAGCAATTATGTCTGTAAACTTAAAACATTTCTTGCAACTAAATGTCATGGGTGGAGGTGATAGTGACTGCATCTACACTATGTGATCCAAAATTTACGGGTGATGTCTGCAGTTGATATATCCTCAAGTTCCAGAAAAATGTTCGACTGAAGCAAGTGCTACTATCATCAAAACAGACATTTGAGATAATAAAACCTGCCAGTCTGATCCTAGCAGCCTTTAGAAAGAAATCAAAGCACATTAGATCCTAAATGATCCAAAAGTGGGATGCCACTGGATACAATTTCTGAATGTATTTATCAAAAATGTATTGAATACTTTTAGAAAGTGTAATTCTTGACAACTTCTAAATGTCTCCTGCTTGGACAAACTAGTCAAATATGTATATCTCACAGGTGTGTTCTTTGACAATTATTTTGCACAAAGGTTCTGCAGGCACTTTCTGGACACTCTGATCTTCAGCTCTTTCCAAATATTGCCAGTTTGGTACTTTTTACAGTCTCAGTACATTTCGTTATCCAACCCTCTTCTCTAAGACAACACAAGCTTTCATTCTTAATAGCCAGCATGGAGTTTTAGGGTTGATGTGCAGAACCAGTCTTTCTCCCATGTGCAATGCCAATCAAAGAGTTCAGGTTTGGTGTCATCTGGCCAAACTATACTCCTTGTTCACATGACAGGTTATTAAAACTGTTGGTTGATTTTCCTAACCTAAGACACCCCACACATGACGATAAAGAAGTTGTAGGTTTGTTCCTATAGGATGTGGTAACCCATTTCAAATGAACAGATTTCACTCCAAACATTCAGAGAAATCTGAACATAAGTCTTGAACTAATCTTACTTTAAAAGCATCATGCTCCATATTTTGTGCGTACTCTGCCTTTATAAGCGGCCACAGGTCTGACATGATGGCCGCTTATGAAGTGGTGTGTTGTCTTTCTCTTTAAACAACAGTCATTTTCAAAGTTGTATGTGATATTTTTGCAGACAGAATTTAAACTAGAACAAAACACTAGAGGAAGGATTTCCTTCGCCAGATGCAGCTAATTTTCCATGTCCTCTTTAAAGATACAGCAGAAATGACAAGTCTGTCTCCTCCTCGTCTACCTTTTTTTTCATTCTGGCCTATAGGTGGTGGTGAACGTGACATAAGTTCTCACTTCTACATTGTCAGTCAATTTTAGTGCAGTCGATTAAAACGGAACAAAGGCGTGGAGTTTTTCTTCATTCAGCTCGTTGATCAACATGAGTCCTGGACAGTTTGCCGTCAGTCTTACATTTTTATTCTCATTAAAATTTGGTAAGTTTGTTTTTTTGGCATTGTAATATGAGTCAGAGTATTTCAATTTGTTTTTGCATTTTTGATTTAAGATATATTTTAATCCATCTCTCCTTACTTCAGCTCAGACAATTTACCAGGTCTCCTCATCTGTTCAACAAGGCAGTCGGTTTGTTTCAGTAAAAGCTGGAGAAAGTGTAACTGTGCAATGTTTTTATAACCCAAATTTAACTTCAAAGTTTGACTGGTACAAACTATCATTTGGACAGAAACCAAAGCTCATTTCTACTGCCTACAAGTATGAACGTGGAACTTTTTATAATGAGTTCAAAGATAATCCCCGCTTCACCCTAGACACTAAAGGAAATCTAAGTAACCTGAGGATTACAAATCTGCAGCCCTCAGACTCAGCGACTTATTTCTGCATATCTGGGCATTCATACAAGACTAAGTTTGATGGGGGCACCGTCATTCACGTCCAGGAATCAGTATTAAATGTTCAGGCTTTAATTGACCAACAGTCGGAAACTGAGATTTTCCAGCCAGGAGGCTCTGTGACTCTGAACTGTACATTACAAACTGGGAGCTGTGGTGGAGAACACAGAGTTTACTGGTTCAGAAACTCCGAGGAACATTATCCAGGACTAATTTACACTCATGAAGGGAGCAACGATCAATGTGAGAGGAAACCTGGGGAACAAAGTAATACATGTGTGTTCAGTCTGCCATTGAAGAACCTTTCTGTGTCCAACGCTGGGACCTACTACTGTGCTGTTGCCTCATGTGGACAAATATTGTTTGGAAATGGGACGAACCTGAACGTGAAGAGTGAGTAACAACTTCAGCATGGCTTCTTTATTTGTTTTTGCTAAAAAGAAAAGAATACTCTCATTCAGACACTAAGTATTTGATCATGTGTTGTTTCTGTCTCTCTACAGCTGAGACAGACTCTGTGTATCTCCTGACAGGAGCTTTAGTATTCACCACATTTCTAAGTGTTTCACAGGCCGTGTTGTTGTTCATTCTCTACAAGAGAAACCACTCTGAAGACCCAGGTACTTCAACTACATATTACTAATATACACAAAATCAAGACAGCATCAATAATAGGATATGTTATACTTTTTCAGAGTCTCAGTCCAAAAGGCCTTTTCCTTCAACAACCATTACAGAAGTATTGTTTTTTAAAATTCATAATATTCACATCAGTAGTAACATTTTCTTCTCAATTTACAATAATTTTCCATTGTTTTTGTCTGATGTCTAGGGTGACCTAAATGGTGAAAACCTTCATTATGCAGCGTTGAGAACGAGAAGATTAACAGATAAGACGAGCAGCAGATCATCAAGGCAGAGAAATGAACAATCTGACTGTGTGTACTCCTCTGTACAGATGTAAATGTGGATAATTTACCATCAATTAGTACAAACAAGATATGATTGCTTTGTATATCAGACCTGAAAAACTGTCGTTTTCTTTCTTTTGTTTAAATTCTATGCTATTTGTATTTGACTCTTTACTTATTTTGATGGTAAAATGTTTGAGCTAGATTATCATTATTATCCTTTGCAGACATTTTTGTCTACCTCTGACTTCTCATCAAGGAATCAAATTTACCACAAAAAAAAAAAGTATGTTATGTCGTGATGTCATCTCCTGGATTTCACCTACACACATCGCCACAGACCCACTTCTCTGACCTAAATCACTGAATGTCTGAGGTCAACAACGATTTTAGAAATTACAATGCTACATAATGGTCCTCACCAAAAAACACATTTTTAAAAATAACTCTGATACCGGAACATGAGGTGCTAGTAAGCAAAAGGTGTGATCTCTTTTTTAACCAACCAACTAAATAACAGTTTCCAGCATAATTATACTTCTAATCCAACCCTTATTTCTTGGTTTACCTATAGTACACAAGTAGCTTTTATAGCTTAATTTTACACTGATAGAAAACAGTTCAAAATCTGAGACCCAGGTTAAAACAAAATTATTAATTTCTCTTGTTTAACATTATTATGGGTCATAGTAAAGTTTCTCTGAAAATTAAAATGGATGGAACATTTAAAATACTATGTGTGTCATTTTTGATGCACTCCCACAGTAGAGTCCGCCTGCTTGGAGATAAATAGTGGCCTGTCATTCACAGTCTAGACCAAGTAAGTTGCTTTTTCAGGGACTTGCTTCATTTATTTCTGTTTCTTTGTTGCTGACTTCTTATGTCAAAAGGTCAACTGATTCTCTGGGGAAGGAAACTTCAGTGCTGTGTGAGCGCCTCCTACTGGTCAAAAACTGATCAGTAGAACTGAATCAGAAAGGAAGTCATGCTGCCAAGCCTCCATTTTAGTTTCAAGCATCCAGAGTAGAGAGGTGAATGAAGCGTCTACTTAGCGTGTTGTGTGAGTAAATGTGATGAAAAACCGAGTCTCACACGACACCAATGACTGTCAGGCTTTTTTGTGCAAAGAGTCAAGTGGTCTGCAGTGGGAGGAGAGAAATGTGCAGGAGTGTTTGACAGGAAGAGACAGCGCAGTGTGGTCTGAGCACATGCATGAGCGTCGCACGACCTCATGCATCGACTCTTCAGACAATTATGAAAACATCGCGGTTATGATCGAATCAGATCTGCTGCTGCATGTCAGTGTACTTAGTTTGATTTAAAAAAAATGTATAATACACAAAACATCGTAGTGAGATTAAAAAAACAACAAAAAAACAAATTGTATGCATTGAGAACAAAATTCAACCACAGACCACGCCCTTCAGAGAGGACCAACACCGTCACCGTGGGAACGTGTTTCAGCAGAGAGGTGCTGTGGTGTTGTGTGTGAATTTTGGTGAGAGAGCTGTGAACAGCAGCAAAACAGCAACATGACACCACATAGATGCAGTAAAATGAACACTAACCCTGTTCTTTGTGTTCTTAGGTTTTCTTTATCTTTGAGGCTACTGCTACAAACAGCTCTAACACCAACACATCTCAAACTGCAACACACTTCAGATTTATAGTTTTCTTCACATCATGAGGCTAGTTCAGAGTATTTTGCTTCTGTAGTGGCAGATCATATCAAAAGCCTTTCCACAGGAAAACACTGACCGGATTCAAATTAATTATATTTAAATAATTAATAACGTTGATACCAACTGTCTGATTTCTTCCAATTAAAACGTGACTCCGAAGAAAAGTGTCAGACATTTTAGTTAAGAATCTATCTATCAACGTTTATGAGTATGCAAGTCACAGACTAGTGATGCATGGATATTGGATATTTGGTGAATATCTGATATGCTGATATATTATACCTCATTTGGTCAATAACCAATACCAATATTTTTTTCTATATCTACTTACTGAAACTATATGTCTTTCTCTACTGTGGAATTAAAATGCTGCATAATCTTTGTCAGTTTAACATGCTGCTAAAATGGAGTCGGAAAATGATGTAACACTTTCAACTTGCATTATGTTTAATGTCAAATTTATTCATTTGCTCTCTCTAAGACAATGACAACACTGCATGCATCATTGTGATTGGTATGTCTTATAAGAACGGCTTTTGTATCGGTGAGTTATTCTGACGGAATGGCCGATGTCTGATATTACATTTTACAGCTGATATCGGCCGAAAATATTGCGCATTCCTAATACAGACTGTTATCGAGCTATGACACATAAAAAACAAAAAAAATCTCTTTATTTTTTCTGCTGGACTTCGGAAGGCATGATTGGTGGAATAAGATGAGTTCCACAAAAGGATCAACAGAACCAGCTTTTTTAACGAGGAGAAGCCGCGTGTGATGCCGATGATGCGACGACTCATAATGAGTCATAAACGGGCGGAGATAAACGTCGCTTCTCAGGAAGAGGCTGCACAATGTGGGTGAGGACAATTGAAACCTGCTGGTCTCTCCACCTTCAGCATGAAAGGCCTCAAACTGAGCATACATGTTGAACTTAACTTTCCTTTTTTTAAATGAGAATAACATCAAAATGTGTGTTTCTGCAAAGGAGTTGTAGTGAAATAAAACAACAGCGAGGTGTGTGTTGTTTAATGTGTTGGTTTCTAACAAGTAGGTCTGATAGTCCCTCCCCAGTTTCCACTGCGGTGACATTTAGCCACAGAGAGACTAGCCTTCAGCGCTGCAACAAAACCACAGGTGGCAAAAGCTTCTGTCTCCTTTCACATCAAGACATTCGATCTTCTCTTTTAAAGTGTGTTTAGTGGGCCTCAGGGAAGGCCTTGTAAAACTTATAGAAAAAGGTCTTCCTTGTTGCTGAAACTCACCAAACAATAGCAGCAATATGGCAGAATCAAAAAGCGCAAATCTTTATCTACTGTCCTTTCATAAAAACGTTTCATTAGTGATGTTGGGGCATGTTCCTCTTGATGACGTGTGATTAGGTAAAGAAAGATGGTAGTAAGAAAAGATGCTAAGTGATCTACACTAAGACAATGTGGGTCTAAGGTAGCTAAACATTGTTTAAAAAAATGTTAAAATTCATGTGTGGCACATTTTGTCATGTTACAACCGTAAATTTCCATTTATTTTATTGGGAGTTTATGTAATAGACAAACACAAAATAGTACACAATCAAGATTGAGCGAAATTATTATTTTTTTAAATTAAAAGCAGATTTTCTTTCCGTTTTTGCTATAAGAGACACAAAAAACACAATACAAGTAGATAATGAAATGACTCATGACAACAATAGATCATTATTGTTCCTTAGCTGCTGTTATTAATATTGAGAGAGCCTATCTGGTCGCAGCATACAGCACATTTGGATCCATCTCCTTCTCTGCAGGCCTTCTGTTCCTGTTTGCTTTGGGTCTGAAATTCAGCGCTGAGTAGTTCACAGGATCAGAGTCCAGATTCTACAAAACAAGAAATGACTCACAGTAACTCGGTGAGTTTTAGGATTGAGTGATTTTAAAAATTATAATTTAATGTGTTCACCTCATTGTGTTGTTGGTTCTGTCTGTTGGCTTGACCTGAAAAACATATACACTGTTTGAACATTTTTCATTGTGTCATTTCACATTATTAAGTTAGTTGAATTATTAAGTTGGTTGTCAAAATACCTTTATGACAAGGTCTGGTTTTCAAAACCAGTCCTAGGATGATTATTACCAGGAAAAAAACCACACCTCCCAGAATGACAGTGGGCAGGTTGTTGGCTATATCCAATCCATCTACAACTGAGACAAAGACATATAATGTGAACTCAGCTCATTACAATAATGAAGTTTCCAGGTCAACTTGCCCACTTGTCTGATCCATACTCCCATCTTATCTCTGTCTACTTTTATTTCACAACTGTAAACCAGCCAATTTTATCTACACACCTGAATGGCAGTATAACCGTTAATACCTGTTATAGAAACATATTTTCAGAACTTATAGAGATAAATTGTCATAAATAGGTCATATGTTTTTAATAGCATTCCTTTAGGAACATTTTTTTGAATTTCCTATTTCCATTGATTCTGGCTCTGATCCAGATGTGGGCCCAGTGATTAAAATAAAAGCAAATTAGCTCCAATTTGTTTTTACAAATTAGAGGTGGACATTATTGACTTGTATCACGTTACCTAGACTAAAAATAGGTCATAGAAAAGTATTTTAAATCGGACCTTTGGATTAAGTAAACATATATTATAAATAGATATTTGAATATAAAATTCCTTTTTTGGACCAGGGTTCTGACTTTGTTGAGGAAGCAGGAGCACTTCTTGATCAAAAACTACACATTTACAAAATGACAGAGCAAAACCATGAAGAAAATAAATGTATAAACAACATTGGAGAGACTCCAAGCATTCTTACCTTGCAAATATATTCCACTGAAGATTCTATAATTTTTCTCTGATTTTAATCCGCAGATATAAATGTCATAATACAAACATTCTTACCTTCAACTTGTAAATATGTTTCACTGAAGATTTTCAGACAGCTTGGTGACTTGGTTCCACAGATGTAAACTCCAGAATCTGAAAAATTCACTTGTTTGATGTTCAGAAAGAAGTTTGTGATGTTTGATGTCATGTTGAATTTCTCACGTTGAAATCCATCAAATAGACGAGCTTCAGATCCAGCTGTAGAGATCGATGAGATGCGGCTGACGTTAGATCCATCAATCAGTTTATACCAGAATATGTGTTCGAAAATGTTGCTTAAGTTAGGGCACAGCAGAGTGACGTCTTCACCAGGCTGAACCACAACTGAGAGAAACTCAAACTCTGACTTAGTGATCCAACCTGAAACATTCAAAGATCAACTTTAAAACACTTAAAACAACAGCTCTGGATGATAGAAGTCAATTTCTTGTCCATTCTGGAGAGAAATGGTAAATGTGTTGAAAAAACCATATGTAGCTTTACTTACTGAAGGTGAAGAGGAAAACCAGTATCACGTTGATGTTCATCATTGTTTACCTCAGTTAGAGCAATAAGCTCTGTGTCAGTTCTAGAGAGTCTTCAACATGGAGGTGGAGTTTTCTTTGTGTCCGTTTCCTCAAACTGATGACGAGAATCAGTTTAATTGAACAAAACCTTTATAGATTGTAAAGAGCTGAAAGTAACATCATCATGAATAACACACGCAGCGCTCTTTCAAGTAGGAGAATCTGCAAGAGCTTAAAAAGCTTAGAGCTTTGATATGATTCGAGTGTGTGCCGCCATGCATGAAGCGTGTGTTACCCATCGGTGTGTGTTACATATCAGAAGAGGTGGCTAGAGAAGTAAGAAAAAAGTTACTTTAAACTACAAAATACAATGCCATAAAAAATGACAGTGAAGAACTTTTTCATCTTAATCAAATAAGGTGAGAGCTTCCATCCATCCATCCATCCATCCATCCATCCATCCATCCATCCATCCATCCATCCATCCATCCATCCATCCATCCATCCATCCATCCATCCATCCATCCATCCATCCATCCATCCATCCATCCATCCATCCATCCATCCATCCATCCATCCATTTTCTGCCGCTTATCCGGGCAGTGGCGCAACTACACATTATTCAGGTGGATGCGAAAACAAAGATCGGCGCCCCATCACAATTGGTGACAAAGGGCAGCCTTGGCGGAGTCCAACTCTCACCGGAAATGACCGACTTACTGCCGGCAATGCAGACCAGACTCTGACACCGGTCATACAGGGACCTGACAGGGCCTGGTACCCCATACTCCCGGAGAACCCCTCACAAAGCCCCCCTGGGGACACGGTCGAACGCCTTCTCCAAGTCCACCAAACACGTGTAGACTGGTTGGACGAACTCCCATGCACCCTCCAGGACCCTGCTGAGGGTGTAGAGCTGGTCCAGTGTTCCACGACCAGGACGAAAACCACACTGGTCTTCCTGAATCCGAGGTTCGACTCAAATCCGATGGACCCTCCTCTCCAGGACCCCTGAATAGACCTTACCAGGGAGGCTTAAGAGTTTTTGCCTCAGCGACCACCCGAGCCGCATGCCGCTTTGCCTACCGGTACCCATCAGCTGCTTCTGGAGTCCCACAGGCCAAAAAGGCCTGATAGGACTCCTTCTTCAGCTTGACAGCATCCCTGTCAAGCTGAAGGGTTGACAGGGCTGGAGGGTTCAACCCTCGAACCCTCCACCAACGGGTTCGAGGGTTGCCGCCGCGACAGGCACCAACAACCTTGTGGCCGCAGCTCTGATAAACCACCTCGGCAATGAAGGCACGGAACATGGTCCACTCGGACTCAATGTCCCCCACTTCCCCCGGAATGTGTTCGAAGTTCTGCCGGAGATGGGAGTTAAAGCTCCGTCTCACTGGGGACTCCGCCAGACGTTCCCAGCAGACCCTCACTACACGTTTGGGCCTGCCAAGTCTGACTTGTTTCCTCCCCCACCACCGGAGCCAGTCAGTGGACAGCTCCGCACCTCTCTTCACCCGAGTGTCCAAGACATACGGCCGCAGATCCGATGAAACGATGACAAAATCGATCATCGAACTGCGGTGAGAGCATAAATATGACAAAAATGAAGTTGTCATGAGAATATCACAGATCAAGGTCATTGGTTTGTTTCTGTTCAACATTGTTGCATTTGGAAATGTATTCACAATTAGCAAAAAAGCAGATAGAGGATTTCCTTTATTCATGTGAACTGAATACAGTAGCTCTCCATTAGCAGATAGTCCATCAGTCAAAATTGACTTCTTACTATTGCACCTCCAGATCACAAGGTTGGACACTTTCTGACAGTGCTGTTCTGAAAACTGTTGACTGGTGCAAGTGAAAGTCAGCAGAAACCCATTAAAGGTGAAGAGCAGTGGTATTGTGGTGGCACAGGAGTAAAGCACCACCATGTATGATGCAGCTCATTACCCACTTTAGTATCTGACCACTCTCAAGTAAAGGCCACTAAAGCCAATAAACCTTTTCTTTCTTTTTTTAAAGTGAAGAACAATAAAGAATTGGCTGACTACCAGTTTCTAAATGACCTCCTGTACTCTTAATAAAAAGAACAATCATAATGTGATCATCATCTCTTTTTGTAGATTATAACAATGGTCTTGTCATAACATTGGTCAGCTGGTCTCACACCAGAGAAATACCATGACAGTGTCATAAAACAGCAGGAGCTTGATCTGTGATGCTCAGAACCAGTTGCTGTTACCTTCCCTGAACTTATTATGATAAAAGCTTTCTTCTTTAACACCCATTTTCTTACCAAGAGGCAAATGACATGACCATCTGTGGAGAGCTCCTTAACCGCCTTGGTACATAAAAATACACAATTTGCGCCAATGGTTCCAGCAATCCTTTCTTCTCAAACAGTGGTAACGTTACAAGATCTACCTTTTCCAACTCTTGACTCTGCATTTTTCTCACTTTGCAAGGTTTTAAAAATTGCTTACCGTTTCTCACTCAGACTCCTGGTAAATGATTCCCCCCCCCTGACAATCATACACCCAATATTTGTTTTGACTCAGTTATAATTTCTTTAAGAAAACGACCATTGTTTGTTCCAGAAAAGTCCAACTCAGTGTGAACAGCCATCAGTCTGACTTATAAAAATATTAAAACATTCACCATATTGTTTATTTGACAAATAAAAAAGGTCAAAGTTTATTTGAAGGCAGGCTTTGTTGTGAAAACAGTTTATTTAATTTTACTTTTTACAATTACAGTAGAAGAGCCACCGAGTAGATGTTGATAGGCTAACATGAAATAATAATAAAGCATTATTTTGACTCTGAGCTGCTATTAATATTACTGTGTGCGTCTGTATTGGGTAGGGTGACCAAATGTCCTCTTCTCCCTGGACATGTCCACTTTTCACTTTCTGTCCAGGGGACGTTCAATGATTGATGAAAATGTCAGGATGTTCAGGGATTTTGGGGAAATCAAAATAATATGTCGTCCTATCTGGTGGCAGCGTACAGCACACTGGTCTCCGTCTTTCTCTCTTCAGAAAGCTTGGTGTTGCTGTTTGCTTTGGGTCTGAATTTCAGCGCTGCATAATTCACAGCGTTTGAGACCTGGTTCTGTAACAAGAAAGGATTTGCAGTAGGTCAATTTTAGGTTAATCTTAGAACATTAATTTAATCATTGTGTCAGTACCTCATTTTGTTGATGCCGTCTGTTGGTTGGAGCTGAAAAACAAAAACAGACACTCTTCTATTTACATCAGTTGTTTATTTTAATTTGATTGTAAAAAGAGACAAAAAAAGGAGACACAACAAAATACCTTTATGAAAAGTTGTGATTTTCCAAACCAGGCCCACAATGACAGCAGCAAGGAGAATCACTGAACTTATTAGAGTCACAGTGAGCAGTTTGTTGAATTCATCCAGTCCATCTACAGCAGAGACAGAGACATTTATACCACTCTTTAATGAATCGATAAAAAGTTTTTTGGATCAACGTATTTGTATAAGCATTTTATCTCCATCTAGTTCAATATCACAGATATGAACTAATCATGTTGTACACATTCACCTAAACAATAGAATAGAAAAGAAAAAAGAATAGAAATATCCTTTATTGTCCCTCAGTGTAAAAATTCAGTTGTAACAACAGCAAATCAAAGGTAATAATAATAATAATAATAATAATAATAATAATAATAATAATAATAATAATAATAATAATAATAATATTATTATTATTTTTTTTTTTTTTATTCCTTATCATTCACATTATTTCAACCTACCGTGCTCTGATTCTGGGTCTGATCCACATTTGGCTCCTGTAAAATATAGCAGATTAGGTCATTAGAGGGTGATAAAGCCACATTAGCTCTGGTCCATTAGGTGGATTTTATTTGGCCGGTCATGCAGGAGATTTTAGAAAACTATTCTAAATCAATTGTTCACAAAGTGAGACCATCGTAGGTTCAAATTTGCACAATGACAAACCTCAAAAACATTACATTTGCACTGACTACCAGTCATGATAGAAGCACTCTTACCTTCAACTTGTAAATATGTTTCACTGAAGATTTTCAGACAGCTTGGTGACTTGGTTCCACAGATGTAAACTCCAGAATCTGAAAAATTCACTTGTTTGATGTTCAGAAAGAAGTTTGTGATGTTTGATGTCATGTTGAATTTCTCACGTTGAAATCCATCAAATAGATGAGCTTCAGATCCAGCTGTAGAGATCGATGAGATACGGCTGACGTTAGATCCATCAATCAGTTTATACCAGAATATGTGTTCGAAAATGTTGCTTAAGTTAGGGCACAGCAGAGTGACGTCTTCACCAGGCTGAACCACAACTGAGTGAAACTCAAAGTCTGACTTAGTGATCCAACCTGAAACATTCACAAAGATGAACTTTAAAATACTAAACAACAACTGTAAATGACAGAAGTCATTCTGAACAGAAATGGTAAATGTGTTGAGAAAACCATATGTAACTGTACTTACTGAAGGTGAAGAGGAAAACCAGTATCACGTTGATGTTCATCATTGTTCTCAACATGGCTAGGTTAGAGCAATAAACTGATTTCAACATGGAGGTGGAGTTTTCTTTGCGTTTTCCGTTTCCTCAAACTGACAACGAGAATCATTTTTAATAAAACAGGAGAAACAGCAATGATTGGTTATAAAGAACTGGAAGTAATTCTATCAAGTTAAATAACAAACAATACAATTTATTCAGAAACATACTGAGCGTTCACAAAGCACTGAATAAGGTAACAAGTCCTGCAGATAAATGAAAGATTCATCTGCAGTAGTTTTGATGCTCGTTGTTTTCTTTCATGTCTGACAATCTGCTACCTTTAACACAGTTAAAGCTTTGATATGAGCCAATGTGTGTGTTGGCACGCATGATGTGTGTGTGTGTATTTGCCCCACAAGCTGGTGAATCTGTTGCACACAGATTCAGCTATGTGTCTGTTCTTCAGGAGAGGCTGGTAGAAAAACCACACATTTTCTACTTTTCGCCGTAAAATTTGATAAGTTATTTCAGTAAATATAAGAAAATAAATTACTAATCTGTTTCTGTTTGGCTAAATTCTCTGATGTATCTCATTTGTCTGGTAAACGTTGAAGCAGTTTCTGGTTTTTGTGCAGTGGAGATCCACCACTTGTCAATTTAAATATTCAGCCTCAACCATCCAACCCTCATAAAACAGAAGTATACTTCATATAGGTTTTTGTGGAATATTTTACCATTTACCATAATATCATTTGGGTTGTTGAACATGTTATACTGGAACAATAAACACTTCAACTACATCTGTAATGTATAATAAACTGGTTCGGTTCTTTATAATGGGTGAGGTTGCGTGCAGTTTTGCCGTATCTGAGCTTTAAAAAGTCTTTGTGTTATTTCACTGTTGCCGTCACCACAGTGGAAACAAGCAGCGATGCTACCGTAGAAACTTTGGCTAACACTTGTTACCAACTTCACTCTTCTTCACATCTAAACATAGACACCAGAAGTCTCAGTCGGTCCTGGTGGCACATCTGTGACCTTTCCATTTCCATCCGACATGTAAGAAAAAAAAACAACAATAGAGATGTTGAAGCAAAACTTTATTTAAACAAGGAAAAAAAATACACAGATGAACATTAAAGCATCAACATCATCAGGACTTAGAAATGTTAAACTTCTCATCACTAGAAAGTCTGTCTTGTAGCAGCATACAGAACATTTGTCTCAGAATCTCTTTCTGCTTCAGGTCTCCTGTTGCTCTTTGGTTTTGGAGGGAAGCTCACCACTGCGTAGTTCATGGTGTGAGAGTTCAAATTCTGCAGGTAAAAGGACGTACAGTTACTAACTCATAAAGTCATGGAACAGGTTTATTTAGAAAAGCTTACATTAGTTTAAACAGCCTTTACCTCATGATGTTGTAAAGTCTTTCTGTCTGAAGACGAGAGCATCGAAAATGATTGAGGTGTTGAGTTTAAGCTGTATTTTTACATTAATAGACATCCAAATGTCAAATTTGCATAAAAAATAGCATGAGTACCTGTGTACAAGATCCTGATTTTCACAATAAAACCAAAGATGACAATTACAAGAAATATGATGATGCCACCCAGGATCCAGTTCAGCAGACTGTCTGGCCCATCAGGTTCCTCAGAAGAATCGACTGACGTTCCTGTAAATATTTACAGAAACATTAGATAGAAATCTTTTTTTTTTTTTTTGTATCTCACAGCAATAGCAATATGGAAGCTCATAATCTTACCTTCAACCTTTAAATATGTTGCAGTGAAAACAGCGGGAAACGCATCAAAGTAATGTCCGCAGAAATACAACCCAGAGTCGTTGTCGTCCAGCGGTTTGATGCTCAGTGAGACGTTTGTGGAGTCGGATCTCATGGTGAATTTATCCGACTGAAACGGATCGTACCACGACGGGGCGGATTCGGCGTTCAGCATGGAAGAGATGCAGCCGAGGGGTCCGTCGTTCAGCTTGTACCAGAACACCTGAGAGCGATACGTGCTCATGTTGGAGCACCGCAGTGTGACTTCTGCACCAGCCTGTGCCACTGATACATGAAACTGAAAACCTGATACAGAGATCCAACCTGTAACATTCAGAAAGTACAAAAAGGTTAATGACAGTAATTGTTGACTTTTTTGTTCAAAAAGGAATCAGGCTGTATTGGAGGGAACATTTTTCAGATGTACTTACTGAATGAGGAGAGTAAAGCCAGTGTGAAGGTGCAGCTCATGTTGTGAACACAGTTGGTGTCAGAATCTGAACTGAGCTCCAGTTTGTATCGAGCTCATGATGAGGAGGTGGAGAGCTGTTTGATTTGTTTAGCCTGCTGAAAGTCCCTGAGGACGGCTTCAGTACATGTTCCACAAAAACTATAAATCGTTTTTTTTCTTCATCAAAACCACAAATACCAGTAACAGATATCAACACAGAAATCTTTAATACATTTTCTTTAATTCTGATAGTAACTGAGGTAACCATCTGATTCACATGTTGCTGAAATGTCTGTTTTTCCCCACATGTTACACCATGTGGTGTAACTAAAATTGATATAACTTCTTGATACCCAAGTGAATCAGACTCAATCATAAAATGTGAGTACTTCAAATGAAGTGACGTTTAACAGATAACCACTTTTTAAAATTTTCAATTTGCTTATTTAAAATTTGAGCAAAAAAAAAGTCTTTAAATAAGCGAGAAAGACTTGAGGGTTAAAAAATGTTTTACATTTCCCTCTAGCTTGAGTTAACGCCTTGCACCACGGCTCACTGCAGTAACTGGGACTATAGCAGCTTTGCAAAGTCAGAGACTAAAAGTTTTGCCTGGTCTTCTTTCTAAAAAAAAAACGAAAAAAAAGCTAAAGCTCTGATAACGTTTGTAGATTTCCAATTAGAATTAGGGTTATTAGGGTTTGGGATGAGTACTGAGGTTCTCTGAGCTGTAGGATACAGAATTATGTGGGGAACTGAGTCAAAGATGAAAATGATTCGAGGGATCTGATTGAAGGCCGAGGTAATAGTTGCCATGATTCGTCCAATCACCACCTCTAGCAGAGCGGCTGGAGGAAAAACTCTCACACTCCCTCACATACACTAACATCCCAGTAATATGGCAGCTTTTGTTCACTGCAGTTCTCATCAGAGCTCAGAGGCCTTCATGAAAGTATTGGATTTATACTGAGAATGAACTGGACCTTATTTACATATTCTGGGACATTTTCTTTTTTTCTTTTACAGAATAATGATTTCTTTTGAACTATTGGAGTTCAGAAGGGCTCCTTATAAATTTAAACTTCTGATTATTTTTTTTCCCTATTAACTTTTTTGACATTATTTTCTGTTGGCCTTAAACACAAACATCAAGTTTTGGTTGTCGTATGAAACCTGTTGTCGTATGGTTTCATACATCAGCCTTTATTCGATTAAAGGCTGCTTTAATCGAATAAATTATTCCAACTGAATGTGTGAGAACCACTGTATGGATGCAAACTGGAGACAAATCTTTAAAAAAAAAAAACAGAACATGAAGTAGCTGCAGAAACCAAGAGAAGATGAACCTTCCAACAAGAACAGAACAAAGATTTCACTGAAAATAACGAAAACTAGCATGAAAGACAGAAAGAGTTAAATGAGAGGAAGGAAAATAGAAAGCAGGTTTTTGTTTCTAAAGATGAGGATTGATCAAAGCTTGCCTTTATAAAAAACCTTTTATTTCAGTTTTTTAGAAGAGACAGAAAAAACCTCAGAAGTAGAAGATAAAATGACACATGGTGATAACAAAGCACCACTCTGACCTTGAGCTCACATCATTCCTACTTAGAGTTTATCTGGTGGCAGAATAAATCACATTTGTATCCATCTCTCTCTCTGCAGGCCCTCTGTCGCCTTTTGCTTTGGATCTGAAATTCAGTGCTGAATAGTTTAGAGCCTCCAAATTCAAGTTCTACAAAACAACAACAAAAAAATTACTTACAGAAACTCACCAGGTTTTATTACTAAGTGATTCAGAAAACAGCTGAAATTATGTAAATACCTCTTTTTGTTGTTGACTTTGTCTGCTAGTTTGACCTGAAAAAATGAAAACAGTTCATCTGGTTTACTAATTAGAGGATTTGTCATTTTTATTCCCAAGTCAACATAGATCAGCGACAGATTACCGGTGTGAGAGGTTGAGATTTTGAAAATTAAGCCAAAGATGACCAGTAGAAGAAAAACAACAACACTTCCCAGAATCAAAATCAGCAGATTGTTTGACACATGGTTTGAGTCGCCTGTAGGAGAGGACACAACATTAATGCAGAACGGATGGATTATTAAAACAAACAAGCAAAAAAAAAAGAAAAAAGATTTGGGTCAGTTTGCTTCTTCAACAGTTTATATCCACTTTAGCATAATGTACTTAAACTACAGGACAGTTCAGTATTCATTACTGTTAAATATTGATTATATTCAGTTATGGACATAAACAGTTGAAATCTTACATGTATTTTCTATTCAGTTTGCCAGTTGAGTTGTGAGCAATAAGATTCAATCCTGAATTGAACCGCAGTAACTCTGACCTACATGTTGTTTAAATATAAACACTTTTTCTAGCAGCAGATTTTCAGTGGATCAGAGATTTTTCGTGTGTTTTGTTTGTTTTTTTTATGTTGATTTATGTTTTTTACATGATTGTACTACAGAACAAGTCCCCTCAAACCATTTTGTTCTTAAAAAGTCAGGAATTGACACTGTAAACAAACCAATTAACCAAAAATACAGCATCGCTAATTACACTGATTTTAATTGGCTCAGTCTTACCTTCAACTCATAAATAAGTTGCATTGTACATTCCTTGAAACTCATGTTTCAAGGACATCAAACATTGACTTCCTTGACTTTCAGGAAGATGTTTGTCCTGTTGGACGTCATGTTGTATTTGTTACTTTGACCTCCATCACACAGCACAGCTCTGGATTCGGAGCTGGTCATGGACGAGATGCAGCTGACGTCGCCGCCGTCGGCCAGTTTGGACCACGAGATGTGAGAGGGAAGCCTGCTGAGGTTGGTGCACGACAGAGTGACGTCTTCTCCAGCCTGAACCGCCACTGAGTGAAACCGACAGAGTGACAAACGGCACAACCTGAAACGAGACGACAAAATTTAACCAGAAGCAAAGAGGTATTCAGAAATGTCAAGTGCATCCCTAAAAACAGATTAAAAAGTACCGATTGGTCAAACTGATAATGAGAAACATTTAAAGAAACAGGTGGAATGAATATTAGAAAACATTGAAAAAAAACCCAATTTGATTAATTAAACAGCAATGGATAATGCAAAGGCAATTCTGTAGCAAAATACGTTTGAAAATAGTTTGAAATTTCATGAGGAACATAAAAACTTCCTGATGTTTCAGTTACATGAAATCACTCTAACTTATTTTACTGCAGTTAAAACACCAACTACAGACATACAGCACACAGAAGCACACCAAGAAACAGCTCAAGTGTCCCTTTAGAAGTCATAAAACTTGTAAGAATGGCAAAAATCATACCTGACCTTCAAGAGTTGCCTGAATACAATTTATGAAAGCTAACAGTGGATGCTGTACTAAGAATCAACGACAAAAGTGTTTGCAGTATTTTTGATGCTCTTTGTGCTGTTTCTTGTCAAAGTATCTGGTGCCTTTAACACAGTTAATGCTTTGATATGATGCAATATATGTGCTATCATGCAGGAAGTGTTTATTTATATATATATTAAATAAATCACATTAAATAAATCACATCTTTATGTATATGAGTAAGCTAATTTTACTATGATAGAAATGCAATAACTACAGTTGAAACCAGATATTTGCATGTACTAAATAAAAATATACATTTTTGTCTCACAGTCTGAGGTTAAATAAACATTTTCTAGTTTTAACTTAGTTAGAATTAACAAAATCGTGTCTATTTGCTAAATACCAGGAAGTTTAGCGAGAAATTGTTTTTAGAGGTTTTATTGTTCCTCGAATTCAAAAGTTGACGTACATTTGGTCAGTATCAGAAATAACTGTGTTTTGGGCAAGATCTTTTGGGCTTCCTTCCTTCCTCTTCTCAAGGAAGTCAGCTGGAGTTCTGGTCCGTTTCTCATTGTTCAGAAATTTATGGAAGGAAACCCAAAATGTTTGACCTAAGGCATACATTTCAAAATAAACCTATCCCTGATACTGACCAAATGTTTGTCCACTTGTGAATTTGAGGAAAGTTACAAATAAAATCTCTGAGAAATCTTCTTGTTAACTTTTCTGGCACTTAGCAAATATAAATACATTTGGTAATTCTAACTGACCAAAAGCAAACAAATTTTTCTGAATTAACTTAAGACAGTGAGAAAAACTGTGCATGTGTCTTTTTATTCAGTGTATATACATATTTGGCATCAACTGTGAAAAAGTGTGAGAAGTACACTCTAAACTGAATACATTTCGAAACCTAAAGCAGATAAGTTAAAGGAGCAGAAGACCACAACATATTCCACTTGTCAGCTAAGAACTTGAAACTGAGACTACGATTGTTAGTTTCATTTAATGTGAACAACAAGAGATCAGACAAGTGTTAACAGTAACAGAATTTATTTTGACAGGAGTAACAATCAGACATAGTTCCAATATATCGCCTGCAACTAATACACTTAAAGAGATTGTATACCTGGAGCAAAATTTTTAACTATTAGTTGAAGTTGAGCTTTTACATAATCAAAACTAACTGGTAGCTCTCGGTATAACGACATTATATGATAAAACTATACATGCATAATGTTACAAAAACATGTTTTTAGTTGGTTTGCAACTTAAAACAGAAATTTGAAAAATAAATCACAAGCAATATGAATGTAAATGTGCAAAACGGGTCACAGTCTGTCAATTACGACGTTATCAGCGTTCATGCTAAATAATGAGGAAAGTGTTTCTAAGGGAAGGCATTTACTTGAGAAGCAAAATTATCTAGTCTTTAGTTTCCAAAAACAACAACCATGTTCAATTTTTTATTTTCTCGGAACACGACCGTCACGGTCTTGCTCTCTCTGAAAACGTAACTTTTAGCTCATGTTCAACAGAAACCCACTTTAGGCTTTAAAGAAAAAAATCCAGTCCAGTGACGTTCAGAGAACACCTTCTACCTGTATTTAGACAGTTTTTACATTGTTGTTTATTTAAATAATTTCAACTTGACCTTTTAGCACCAATGCAAAAAGTTCCCCTTCTTGTCAAACACTAAACTCGACTGGCTTCACAAACGTAATTTATTAGCAAGAGCCACCAAAAACAAGTTCAGATAAATTGATATCAGTTTTGATTTGAACGAACTTAATACCAATAACAAAAAAAAAAAAAAAAAGAAAATCTTTGGCCAGGATAGAGTATTAGCATCACTCTAACATTTAAACATAGACTTAAGAAATTTCAAGCAGTCCACATGACATTTTCCATTTTCCATCAAACATGTAAGTAAAAGAAATCAAATTTACTGCCTGTTTATTTTAACCTCGTAAAAAAATGTACATTAAAACATCATTAATAGTATTACTATTATTTGAGCTTATCATCATCTTGTAGCCGCATACAACACATTTGGCTCCAAATCTCCTTCCGCTGTACGTCTTCCACTGCCTTTTGCTTTGGGAAGGAAACTCACTTCTGCGTAGTCCAGGTTGGAAGAGTCTGAGTTCTGCAGATAAAAGGACTTATTGTTAATTATTTAAAATCCTTTATGTGTTTAAGGAGGAAATGCTTTGATTTGTTTTAGATAAGGTACCTCATGACGTTCATCATTCTTTGCATCAGTTTGAGCTGAAAACACCCACAGCTGTTTATATGACCTCAACTCATGTTTATAATCTTCTCAGTTTTCAATGTGAATTAAAATATTTCGGGTACCTGAAAATAAGTTCCAGACTTTGACAACCAATCCCATGATGACCATTGCAAGAAAAATGATCACACCACCCAGGATCCAGTTCAGCAAACAGTCTAGTCCATGAAACTGGTCTAAGTGAATTTCAAAACATTTAAGGTACAGAAAAATGTCATTGAAATCTGTATTTTGTATGACAACCATTGCGATTTGAATTATCATAACCTTACCTTTAACCTGTAAATCTGTTGCAGTAAAGACTCCAGGGACTCCTTTGATTTTGTATCCACAGAAATATATCCCAGAGTCCTTCACATCCAGCTTTTTGATGTTCAGAAAGACGTTTGAGAAGTTTGATGTCATTGTAAATTTTTCTTGTTGGAATCCATCATACCATGAAACATTAGTTCCAAAACTCTTCATGGATGAGATGCAGCTGACGTTAGGCCCTTTAGTGAGTTTGAACCACCACACACGGGAGAAAACGCTGCTAAAATTGGAGCACTGCAGTGTGACTTCTTCACCAGGCTGAACCACCACGGTGTCGAACTGACAGACTGACGCTGAGATCCAACCTGAAACATTCACGAAGTTCAAGTTGAAAAAACAAATTATTAATGATAATATATAAAACACCTATCTAAAGCAAAAAACTGTTGTGAGGATATTTGTTATCGATGTACTTACTGAAGGCCAAGAATAAAGCCAGTGTCATGTTGTAGTTCGTCATGGTGAACACAGACCCGACCAGAGCGATGCTAGGAAATGAACTGTGCTCCAGTTTATAGTGATCTCACTATAAAGAGGTGGAGAGCTGTTAGATTTTTGTCAGCCTATTAAAGCTGAGAACAGGTTCAGAGTTTTTCCTATAGATATTTAACCTTTCTCTTCTCATGAGACAAAAGTATGAACAACATATCTAGAAATGGACCGAATTAACACGACCCACAATTCTAAAATGTTTTACCAAACTGGAGTTTTACTATTTAAGGGATCAGCAAACGGATGGGATTTGATTAGTAGATTATTAGTTGTATCCTTTTTTCCCTCCATCCATCTTCAACACCTGACTGTAGCGCAGGATCGCCACACTTTATACAAATCCTTAAAAACTCATTTAAAAAAACTTTTAGCTGAGCAGAATATACATTTTTACATTTACAACAAGTCATAACAGACAAACATTTTCCCATTTTTATGCTCCACCTTATACATGGTAAACAAGTGTTCCATGAACACAATAGAGAGACAAATGTGACCTTATACAACTAACACCAACACCTTCGATCAAGTTACAGCTGAAGCTTCAATTGATAACAAGTCATTCGATTAACTTAAGTCAGTCTTACTCAAATCATTTAGTTTACTTGAAATAAAGAAGTAAACTAATAAGGAATCTCTCTTTTAAAAGGGTTTTATGGCTCAGGCAGCGTTTATTTGATAGTATTTAGAAATTGGGTAACAAAAGAGGAGGAAAACATGTGATAAAAGTCTTCAGGCTGGGAATTGAACCAACAACAACTGGGTCGAGGGTTAAAGGCTCCACATGTGGGTTGTGCTCAACCCCTGAACCACCACTCCATGCTGATTGGTTTAGGATCTGTTCCTGGTGAAGGGTGCATGACGTCAGTCAGGATACAAAACTGGCATTGAACTCAATTGTTTCAAGTAAAGTCAAAGTGAAAAGCTCCTTTAAGTTAAAAATGTATAGCTTTTAAGTTAATTCAAGACAAAAAAGTAAGTTGTTAAAGTAATTTGTTAAAGCAAACAAATTCAATGAGATTAATGGAAAAAAAGTCCATAACATGAACTCCAGCCCAAATACGTGTTTACAGTGAACACATAATTTTTTTTTGAGGAGGTGGGGGGGGATATTAATTTAAGGACAACAGAGTCAGTGTTTGGCCATCACAGAAGCCTGATATCAAGTATGACAGTAAATGTGTCGCTATGAATGGGTCAAGTTTCTGAGGAGGGTTTGTGAAAAGTTTGCAAAAAGATATCCAAGACATTTCTGTCAAGTTATGTAAGGGAGCAACAGCAGGTTGGGCAACACCAAATATCAAACCATATCAATCGAACTGAGACATAATGAAAGTACGGACTACTGTTTCAACACTGATGCTGGATATAAACAGATTCAGTCTTTACTGATTTCCTCAAGTGGTAAAAACGAGACTTCACAACAAAGTTGTGACGTCATGATGTTCATGATGTCTGTGAACATCATGACTGTTCATTTCCAAAAGATGGTCCATTTTTTACTCCTAGTTATTTCAAGTGGTGCCAAAGGTGGGAGGTTCATAATTCACATTAAAACTCAGAACATTTTGTGCCAAGCACTTTCTGATGTCAGCCAGAAAGTTAAAGAGGGGCTTAATGTAGTGTGTTCTTCTTTTCAATTAGAAATAGAGATGGCAATCATTTGCAAAAAGATGAAAGCAGATTTTTCTTTTTTTTTTAAAGGCAGATGTCCAAGAATAGAGCCTTGTGGTTCACCCCAGGGCAGCACAGCATAGTTTGAGCTCAGACCACAGAAACTAGCATGAAAACATCTGTCAGTGATGTACGACCGAAACCGGTAAAGAGCCTTGATACCCACCCACTGCTGAAGGCTTGAGATTAGGAAGTCATGATGGATGATACCAATGGCTGCTGTCATTTCTACATTATAATCAACATTGTTAGATAGATATTTACCAGTCTGCAAAATATTCCTATATTTAATCTTAATCTGTCGCCAGGTTCTCTTTGGTCCAGTCATATGTTTTTTTCTGCTTAAATATTGATAAGATTTGTAACAAAAATAATAGTGTGATATAAGAGCAGTGGCAAGGAAATGTATATTTTAGGGTAATTACAAGTTCAGTCTATTGTTTGCTATTGCAGTTTAAGTATGATGTGTTTCAGTTCCTCATAATCCTCCATCAAAAGTTGTTGCTCATTTGGTGTGATGTATGTCACACTCAGCTATCCATTCCAGCATCAGTGAATCTGTAATCAAGCTCACGGTCTGTTGAGGAAAGCGGTGGACCCGCATCTACCCAAATTACTTAACCCTGACTCGACATAGTCACACCTCCTGAGTCTGGTTTGACCTTTGTGAAATGGATAAAGCCAGGATGAACTTGTTACACACGTCAAACCTGACTTTATCTCTTTTTCCTGGATTTCTGAATTCTGTTTTTGTGAAACATCCCTCTGGTTTGTCATTATTCACTGCATCCTTCTAGAACTTTCTCCGTTACCCTTTGTGTTTCACTCTCGCCTATTCCATGTCCTGTTCCCTTCATCAAAGTATTGTAAGCCTCTGCTTTTCAGTTATTTAAAAAAAATCTTCACTTTACCTTTCTGTGTCTGAGCTTCCAACTACAAACCTAACCACGGCGTTATGGGTTTTCGCTTACATTATCATACCACACAACATGGTGCTCCATGTTGGAGCAGAAATATCAGTTTTGTTTTTCTGATGTGATTAAGATCGGTTCATGTTGACTTTATCTGTGTTTATGCTCAGCTATAATTGAAAACCAAAAGAACGTTAAAGTACCAATAGGGACTGCAGCTATTTTACAATAGTAGAAGTTTCATTTGACCTTTGCCCTTTTGTGCTTGCTCTAAGCTCTGAAACAAGCTAATATAAATTAGTATTAAATGTAGTTATCAACTGAAGCAAAGACATGAACTGCCTCCATGTTTTAACAGAACGTCACCCAAAAGATCCTGAACCTTCAATGACTATGATCATCCCTGCAGACTGTCAAATCAGTTAAAATGACTCATTAGCAGCCAATGCTAAACAGCTCAACCTTTCTGACACATTGACCACTGGGTCATAAGATCAGGTTTGTAAAACATGGATTAATTAGAATGGCTGCCATAAAAAAATAAAAAAAATACCCCGATACTTAAATATTTACAGATTACGTTCTTTATAAATTGAAAGCAGTGCTGCTCTGATGCAGAGAGCTTGAAGCAGTCTCTGTGGTATTTTGTTTTTCTCATCTGCCGTCACCACAGTGGAAACAAGCAGCAACGTGATTGAAGGACCTTTTGCCAGCATGTACCAGTGTTATTCTACCTCACATCTAAACATAGATTCAAAAAGCTTTATTTGGTCTTCCTTACATGTTTCTTACAAGTTTGAAAAGTCAATAAACAGAAACCTTCTGTAATTAAAAAAACAACAAGAAAATGAACTTCACAAAACATTTTTCTTTACTATCAGTTGCTGTTTCTCTTGGTGAGTCTATCTTGTAGCAGCATAGAGAACTCCACGTGACTCCACCACTCGTTCTGCTGCTGGTCTTCTGTTGCTTTTTACTTTTGGAGGGAACCTCAGTGCTGAGTAGTTCTGGGTGCAAGAGTCCAAATTCTGCAAAATAAAATAACTGACAGTCACTAACTTAGAAACATAAAGAACGGGTTTAATTGAGGAAACATGTAATTTGTTTCAAATTGATTACCTCACAGCGTTCTGTATTATTTCTGTGTGTTGGAGCTGAAAACAACCACAACCCTTAATACTGTTGGTTTAATCAGGACATTTTTACACGAATAAACATCTCACTTTTCAGTGGGAATTAAAATATTTATACCTGGATACAAAGTCCTGATTTTGACAACCAAACTGATGATAACCATTGCAAGAAAAATGACTACGCCACCCAGGATCCAGTTCATCAGGTTGTCTGGTTCTTCAATCTGATGTAAAAGACTGACTAGGAAAAAATAATCCCATCATAATTGGAAATTAATCAGTATCCAGTATTTATTTAGTCACTTGAAATATGCAGGATCACAATCTTACCTTCGACATGTAAATATGTTGCACTGAAGACTCCAGGGAAATCCTCAGCATAAAACCCACAGAAATACAATCCAGAGTCGTTCACCTCCACCTGCTTGATGTCCAGAAATATGTTTGTGACGTTGGATCTCATGGTAAATCTGCCCTGATGAAATTCATCAAAAAATGAGGGAACAGCTTCTGAGGTGGACATAGACGAGATCCGGCTCACGTTGGCTCCATCGGCCAGCTTGAACCAGAAAATGTGACCGGCAATCCAGCTAAGGTTGACGCATCGCAGAGTGACTTCTTCATGGGTTTGAACCGTCACGGTTTGAAACAGGCAGACTGACACAGCGACCCAACCTGAAACAAACAAATAATAAAAAGAAAAACCAGTATGCTGTTTGTTAAGTTCAAAACTATGAATGTGAAATGGTGGATTACAATGCAGTGAGCTGGCGTGTGTACTGAGAAAAGACACGTAGGTGTACTTACTGAGGTTGCAGAGTAAAGCGAGCATCAAGCTGAAGGTTCCCATTGTGAACACAGTGAGACCCTGAATGGACAGTGTTAGTGACTGAACTGTGCTCCACTAGCAATGATTTCACTGTCAGGAGGTGGGGTGTTCGGTTAGTATCCGCTTACCATTCACAGTGAGAATGAATTTGGATTGAGCATTATTTTGAAGAGAAAAAAAAAGAGACAAAAGAAATAATTATTCTTTTTACTTTGTTCAACAGAGCAGTAAAAAACCTAAAACTCCAACTTTTTTCTGTGTGTTTTGAAGGAAAGCAGTAAGGCCATCATTTATATCAACTTATATGTCACAATATTTAAATACTGTGTGAACAGGAAAATAAAATATGTCTCATCTCTATTAGGTTTTTCTGCCTTGCAGGGTCACGATTGACGATTCTGACTCTACTCATCCAGGTGGAACTTCACTCTGAGGAAACAGTTCAGCAAGTCTAAAAAACAGGATCCAAAATGTTCCGACTTTCACTGATTATTAAACGACCAGGAACGATTGTAGATAGGTTACTGCATCAATACCCATCAGGATGAAATCCTGATGGACAACTTAAACCACTGACCAGTCAGGTGCCAGCTAGGTGAGTGTCACCTGAGGAGAGGCAGTCTGGGTGGCACAGTAAAAATGCTAGTTTATCTAATTTCTCTTCAGTTTCAGATTGTGATGAATGGTACGGCAGAATGTTTGGGTTTCTGTTACCCAAACAGAAACACGTGGATTTGTCTCTGCAGTCGATTCAAAACCTGGGACATCCAGAACACAAACAGACACTTGAATGGATCACAGCCTCACTAGGCACCAAAGACAGTCTGCCTGTGTATTCAGTGTAAGAACTGCATTAAAGTAAATCTTTTCATGAACCTAAGAAACTGATGTGTATACATACAATTGTTGAAACAGTACATAAAAACACAATTGACCACAGACACTGCTTTCACTGAATCTACAATAACTAGATGAAAGCAGTGGGTGTTGCAATGAACGCAAAAAGGTGAGTCTAGCACCTCTGGTTTAACCCATGTAGCAACTCTCTTCTACTGCATCATCCAGACATCACTGATGCCCCTCTTTACCCGCTGACCTACAGTATTTGAGACCATATCTTTCCAGACACTGTATTATTTTCGGAGTCACTGACTCTGTAAATCTAAAAACCTTTTGAGCACTGTGCCATTGTAATCACACTTCAGTACTAATGACAGCTGTTAAGTTTTCTTCATATCTCTCTCCATGGATAAACGTTCAGGACAGGCTGTGTTGGCCGATCTGCTGGATACTGAGATATGTCTTGGAAAAAAAAAGAGTGGCGGAATATTTATCCATATATCCATATTTATTTCCCTGTGTTTGGTCAATAAAAGTATCATTCGCTGACTTCCATAATGTTTTCTCTTCATTTCTTTGAGTATTCCTGAAAGCCAACAAGTTGCACTTTGGAATGACCTTATTATTGTGTCATGTTTTTGATCTGAGTTTGTTTTACTGCATGAAATGTCTCAATGAGTGCTCATCCAAGACTGGTGATTCCATACTTTTAGCCAGGGGTTGTACAAAGAGATCATTTGTTGATCCTCAAAGGATAACTTAGAACAATAGGTATATTTTAATACTCTTTAAGCCTATTAAAACTGACTCATTTTAATAAATGGCATCAAATCTATTGACTGTATTTTTTTTATTTACAGAGAAAAAAATGTCAATATTTTTCCATTTAGATCCTACAGTTCTAACTATAATGTTTAAATTCACAGCTCTGATTAATTTTCATCCAGTCTGTACTATTTAAATCTTAACGGTATAAAGATTAGCTCTGTTATGCCAGTGATGTTACACTTATCAACTTAAAGTCAACACTTGTAGACTACACATTGCAAAAATCTGTTAACTTGCCTTTTCTCCATTGAGTACAAAACACTTGGTCTCTTGTGCTGTGAGGCTGCTTTTTATTCTTAGGTCAAACCTGACCTTTTATTCTTTATCATCCAATGCCTTTTGGAGAATAAAAATGCACGTTCCTGTGTGGGGAGGCGTTAACCGATTGCGCCACAGAGACGATGCAATGCAGAATATTGCTGCTCACACAAGCACCACGTCTCTCGACAAGCACCACAGCGTTCTGTAGCGTTGTTACCACAAGTCAAAGGGCAAAAAATTGAGTAATCCAAAAGTTGCCTTCGATCAAGGATTTTTCATGCCTCGAATATTGACTGAAGCAAGTCTTTCCAAAAGTGGCGGCCAAGAATTTTGGATGTTGGCCAACAATCAGTGGTAGTCAACCTCAGAACATCCGTTGGATTTTCTAGATTAAAGACGCACGTCCCTGGGTGGGCTCGAACCACCAACCTTTCGGTTAACAGCCGAACGCGCTAACCGATTGCGCCACAGAGACGATGTGCTGTTTAAAATTGCTGCTCTCATAAGCGTCACGTCTCGCGACAAACATAGAATCATTTCCACAAGTGAAAGGTCAAAAGATGGAACAATCCAGAAATTCCTTTGGGTCAATGTCTTTTTCATGTCTCAATTATTGACTGAAGCAAGTATTTCCAAACGTGGCGGCAAAGAACTTTGGCCAACAATCAGTGCTAGTCAACCTCAGAACATCCGTTGGATTTTCTAGAATAAAGACACACGTCCCTGGGTGGGCTCGAACCACCAACCTTTCGGTTAACAGCCGAACGCGCTAACCGATTGCGCCACAGAGACGATGTTTTGCTTAAAATTGCTGCTCTCATAAGCGTCACGTCTCGCGACAAACAGAATCATTTCCAAAAGTGAAAGGTCAAAAGATGGAACAATCCAGAAATTCCTTTGGGTCAATGTCTTTTTCATGCCTCAGTTATTGACTGAAGCAAGTATTTCCAAACGTGGCGGCAAAGAACTTTGGCCAACAATCAGTGCTAGTCAACCTCAGAACATCCGTTGGATTTTCTAGAATAAAGACACATGTCCCTGGGTGGGCTCGAACCACCAACCTTTCGGTTAACAGCCGAACGCCCTAACCGATTGCGCCACAGAGACGATGTTTTGCTTAAAATTGCTGCTCTCATAAGCGTCACGTCTCGCGACAAACAGAATCATTTCCAAAAGTGAAAGGTCAAAAGATGGAACAATCCAGAAATTCCTTTGGGTCAATGTCTTTTTCATGCCTCAGTTATTGACTGAAGCAAGTATTTCCAAACGTGGCGGCAAAGAACTTTGGCCAACAATCAGTGCTAGTCAACCTCAGAACATCCGTTGGCTTTCTAGAATAAAGACACAGGTCCCTGGGTGGGCTCGAATTACAAACTTTTCGGTTAACAGCCGAACGCGCTAACCGATTGCGCCACAGAGACGATGCGCTGCTTACTATTGCTGCACTCACAAGCGCCACGTTTCTCGACAAGCAGTGTATGATTCTAGAGTCTTGTTTCCATAGGTGAAAGGTGAAAAGATGGAACAATCCAGAAATTCCTTTGGGTCAATGTCTTTTTCATGTCTCAATTATTGACTGAAGCAAGTATTTCCAAACGTGGCGGCAAAGAACTTTGGCCAAGAATCAGTGCTAGTCAACCTCAGAACATCCGTTGGATTTTCTAGAATAAAGACACACGTCCCTGGGTGGGCTCGAACCACCAACCTTTCGGTTAACAGCCGAACGCGCTAACCGATTGCGCCACAGAGACGATGTTTTGCTTAAAATTGCTGCTCTCATAAGCGTCACGTCTCGCGACAAACAGAATCATTTCCAAAAGTGAAAGGTCAAAAGATGGAACAATCCAGAAATTCCTTTGGGTCAATGTCTTTTTCATGCCTCAGTTATTGACTGAAGCAAGTATTTCCAAACGTGGCGGCAAAGAACTTTGGCCAACAATCAGTGCTAGTGAACCTCAGAACATCCTTTGGATTTTCTAGATTAAAGACGCACGTCCCTGGGTGGGCTCGAACCACCAACCTTTCGGTTAACAGCCGAACGCGCTAACCGATTGCGCCACAGAGACGATGTGCTGTTTAAAATTGCTGCTCTCATAAGCGTCATGTCTCGCGACAAACAGAATCATTTCCACAAGTGAAAGGTCAAAAGATGGAACAATCCAGAAATTCCTTTGGGTCAATGTCTTTTTCATGCCTCAATTATTGACTGAAGCAAGTATTTCCAAACGTGGCGGCAAAGAACTTTGGCCAACAATCAGTGCTAGTCAACCTCAGAACATCCGTTGGATTTTCTAGAATAAAGACACAGGTCCCTGGGTGGGCTCGAACCACAAACCTTTCGGTTAACAGCCGAACGCGCTAACCGATTGCGCCACAGAGACGATGTTTTGCTTAAAATTGCTGCTCTCATAAGCGTCACGTCTCGCGACAAACAGAATCATTTCCAAAAGTGAAAGGTCAAAAGATGGAACAATGCAGAAATTCCTTTGGGTCAATGTCTTTTTCATGCCTCAGTTATTGACTGAAGCAAGTATTTCCAAACGTGGCGGCAAAGAACTTTGGCCAACAATCAGTGCTAGTGAACCTCAGAACATCCTTTGGATTTTCTAGATTAAAGACGCACGTCCCTGGGTGGGCTCGAACCACCAACCTTTCGGTTAACAGCCAAACGCGCTAACCAATTGCGCCACAGAGACGATGTGCTGTTTAAAATTGCTGCTCTCATAAGCGTCACGTCTCGCGACAAACAGAATCATTTCCACAAGTGAAAGGTCAAAAGATGGAACAATCCAGAAATTCCTTTGGGTCAATGTCTTTTTCATGCCTCAGTTATTGACTGAAGCAAGTATTTCCAAACGTGGCGGCAAAGAACTTTGGCCAACAATCAGTGCTAGTCAACCTCAGAACATCCGTTGGCTTTCTAGAATAAAGACACACGTCCCTGGGTGGGCTCGAATTACAAACTTTTCGGTTAACAGCCGAACGCGCTAACCGATTGCGCCACAGAGACGATGTGCTGTTTAAAATTGCTGCTCTCATAAGCGTCACGTTTCTCGACAAGCAGTGTATCATTCTAGAGTCTTGTTTCCACAGGTGAAAGGTCAAAAGATGGAACAATCCAGAAATTCCTTTGGGTCAATGTCTTTTTCATGCCTCAGTTATTGACTGAAGCAACTATTGCAAAACGTGGCGGCAAAGAACTTTGGCCAACAATCAGTGCTAGTCAACCTCAGAACATCCGTTGGATTTTCTAGATTAAAGACGCACGTCCCTGGGTGGGCTCGAACCACCAACCTTTCGGTTAACAGCCGAACGCGCTAACCGATTGCGCCACAGAGACGATGTGCTGTTTAAAATTGCTGCTCTCATAAGCGTCACGTCTCGCGACAAACATAGAATCATTTCCACAAGTGAAAGGTCAAAAGATGGAACAATCCAGAAATTCCTTTGGGTCAATGTCTTTTTCATGCCTCAATTATTGACTGAAGCAAGTATTTCCAAACGTGGCGGCAAAGAACTTTGGCCAACAATCAGTGCTAGTCAACCTCAGAACATCCGTTGGATTTTCTAGAATAAAGACACACGTCCCTGGGTGGGCTCGAACCACCAACCTTTCGGTTAACAGCCGAACGCCCTAACCGATTGCGCCACAGAGATGATGTTTTGCTTAAAATTGCTGCTCTCAGAAGCGTCACGTCTCGCTACAAACAGAATCATTTCCAAAAGTGAAAGGTCAAAAGATGGAACAATCCAGAAATTCCTTTGGGTCAATGTCTTTTTCATGCCTCAGTTATTGACTGAAGCAAGTATTTCCAAACGTGGCGGCAAAGAACTTTGGCCAACAATCAGTGCTAGTCAACCTCAGAACATCCGTTGGCTTTCTAGAATAAAGACACAGTCCCTGGGTGGGCTCGAATACAACTTTCGGTTAACAGCCGAACGCGCTAACCGATTGCGCCACAGAGACGATGTGCTGCTTACTATTGCTGCACTCACAAGCGCACGTTCTCGACAAGCAGTGTATCATTCAGAGTCTGTTTCCACAGGTGAAAGGTCAAAAGATGGAACAATCCAGAAATTCCTTTGGGTCAATGTCTTTTTCATGCCTCAGTTATTGACTGAAGGAACTATTGCAAAACGTGGCGGCAAAGAACTTTGGCCAACAATCAGTGCTAGTCAACCTCAGAACATCCGTTGGATTTTCTAGATTAAAGACGCACGTCCCTGGGTGGGCTCGAACCACCAACCTTTCGGTTAACAGCCGAACGCGCTAACCGATTGCGCCACAGAGACGATGTGCTGTTTAAAATTGCTGCTCTCATAAGCGTCACGTCTCGCGACAAACAGAATCATTTCCACAAGTGAAAGGTCAAAAGATGGAACAATCCAGAAATTCCATTGGGTCAATGTCTTTTTCATGCCTCAATTATTGACTGAAGCAAGTATTTCCAAACGTGGCGGCAAAGAACTTTGGCCAACAATCAGTGCTAGTCAACCTCAGAACATCCGTTGGATTTTCTAGAATAAAGACACAGGTCCCTGGGTGGGCTCGAACCACCAACCTTTCGGTTAACAGCCGAACGCGCTAACCGATTGCGCCACAGAGACGATGTGCTGCTTACTATTGCTGCACTCACAAGCGCCACGTTTCTCGACAAGCATTGTATGATTCTAGAGTCTTGTTTCCATAGGTGAAAAGATGGAACAATCCAGAAATTCCTTTGGGTCAATGTCTTTTTCATGTCTCAATTATTGACTGAAGCAAGTATTTCCAAACGTGGCGGCAAAGAACTTTGGCCAACAATCAGTGCTAGTCAACCTCAGAACATCCGTTGGATTTTCTAGAATAAAGACACACGTCCCTGGGTGGGCTCGAACCACCAACCTTTCGGTTAACAGCCGAACGCGCTAACCGATTGCGCCACAGAGACGATGTTTTGCTTAAAATTGCTGCTCTCATAAGCGTCACGTCTCGCGACAAACAGAATCATTTCCAAATGTGAAAGGTCAAAAGATGGAACAATCCAGAAATTCCTTTGGGTCAATGTCTTTTTCATGCCTCAGTTATTGACTGAAGCAAGTATTTCCAAACGTGGCGGCAAAGAACTTTGGCCAACAATCAGTGCTAGTCAACCTCAGAACATCCGTTGGCTTTCGAGAGTAAAGCCACAGGTACCTCGGGGGGCTCGAACTACAAACCTTTCGGTTAACAGCCGAACGCGCTAACCGATTGCGCCACAGAGACGATGTGCTGCTTACTATTGCTGCACTCACAAGCGCCACGTTTCTCGACAAGCATTGTATGATTCTAGAGTCTTGTTTCCATAGGTGAAAGGTGAAAAGATGGAACAATCCAGAGATTCCTTTGGGTCAATGTCTTTTTCATGCCTCAATTATTGACTGAAGCAAGTATTTCCAAACGTGGCGGCAAAGAACTTTTTCCAACAATCAGTGCTAGTGAACCTCAGAACATCCTTTGGATTTTCTAGATTAAAGACGCACGTCCCTGGGTGGGCTCGAACCACCAACCTTTCGGTTAACAGCCGAACGCGCTAACCGATTGCGCAACAGAGACGATGTTTTGCTTAAAATTGCTCCTCTCATAAGCGTCACGTCTCGCGACAAACAGAATCATTTCCAAAAGTGAAAGGTCAAAAGATGGAACAATCCAGAAATTCCATTGGGTCAATGTCTTTTTCATGCCTCAATTATTGACTGAAGCAAGTATTTCCAAACGTGGCGGCAAAGAACTTTGGCCAACAATCAGTGCTAGTCAACCTAGAACATCCGATGGATTTTCTAGATTAAAGACGCACGTCCCTGGGTGGGCTCGAACCACCAACCTTTCGGTTAACAGCCGAACGCGCTAACCGATTGCGCCACAGAGACGATGTGCTGCTTACTATTGCTGCACTCACAAGCGCCACGTTTCTCGACAAGCATTGTATGATTCTAGAGTCTTGTTTCCATAGGTGAAAAGATGGAACAATCCAGAAATTCCTTTGGGTCAATGTCTTTTTCATGCCTCAATTATTGACTGAAGCAAGTATTTCCAAACGTGGCGGCAAAGAACTTTGGCCAACAATCAGTGCTAGTTAACCTCAGAACATCCGTTGGATTTTCTAGATTAAAGACGCACGTCCCTGGGTGGGCTCGAACCACCAACCTTTCGGTTAACAGCCGAACGCGCTAACCGATTGCGCCACAGAGACGATGTGCTGTTTAAAATTGCTGCTCTCATAAGCGTCACGTCTCGCGACAAACATAGAATCATTTCCAAAAGTGAAAGGTCAAAAGATGGAACAATCCAGAAATTCCTTTGGGTCAATGTCTTTTTCATGCCTCATTATTGACTGAAGCAAGTATTTCCAAACGTGGCGGCAAAGAACTTTGGCC